>NC_137075.1:87225213-87825213 GCF_951640355.1 Cnephaeus nilssonii | reverse complement strand
GTTCCTTAGTTTTCTCCTCCATTAAGTGAGGTGGGGTGAGGATTAAAAGAAGGCCTGGCACAAGGTGCTCAATAATTGTTGGATAGGAGCGTGGATTTGGACCAGACCATTTTTTTTAAAGTATATTCATTTAGATAGTAGGTTAGAGTTGGAGGATACCTTTTGCCCATTTCCTAAAGTCAAGCTTGATTGATTCCTAACAGGTTGTTTGCTGAGATTTATTCTATTAGAGGGCTCTAGAGGTAGGAAAGAGGGCCTTTATCCCTCACCTCCTACAGGAGGCTTCAAACCCTTGCTTAAAGGAAGAAGTGTTCTTTATCCTTCTTAAATTATCCTTCTTCTAGTCTGTATTTCATCCTGTTATACTATTTTGCCTTACTACCCTTTTTTCTCCCCTACCAGTTCTTTGTTTCTATGTCTTCCCAATATTCAGGCATTTACCATGCTCTTTTTCAAGCTTACCCTTTAGATACATTAAGTATATACCTAGTTCTACAATTTTTTCTGTTTGGTCAGTACCTTTATTCTGTTAGGTCATTTAATTAATCTTTTCTGCTTCTTTTCCAAAACAGTGTTTTAGTGCCTAGAATTATGTGTGATACTCCAGGTACAGCAGTGTGACCTTACATTTATGTTCTGTGTATATTCAGGCAGTGTCACTCTTTGGGGCTGATTAACATTTAAATTTTTTATCTGATTTATTTCTCAATAGTATAATCACTATTTTAATCTCTTATTTAAATATTTCTATTTATAATTTTAATTGCAATTTTTATTGAGATAGTTGTAGATTTACATACATATATTCTATAAAACTTTGTACTTTGATGGAAAAATGTAAGACAAAGAGCTTTCCAGATGAAGCACACACACAGAAAGTTGTGGGAAATATTCAGGAAACCCTAAGTCCTATTTGGCTAGATTAGTGGTGGTTATAGTCACAGGGTTCTCAAGAGCAACATTTCAGAAGCTTTCAAAAAATATTGATGCCTAAGACCATCCCAGGAATTCAGTTATAATCAACTTAGGCAGAATGAGAACCCTGGGCTAAAACATGGGCAGTAAATAGAGGGAAGGATGGCTGGAAAGGTAGGTAAAAAATTTTGAGTGCCAGACAAAGGAATCTGTGCTTAATTCAAGATATAGTACAGAAGTATTGGATGTGTATGAGAGGACAGTTCATGTGATGAGAGGCAGCCTAAGAGTTGCTTAACAATAATAATGTCAGTGTTACATCAGTATAGGGCTGGGTAAAGTGGATTGGAACTGTGGTGAGACCAATCAGAAAGTGCTATCATATTCCAGGTGGGAAGTAAAGATGCCTAGAACTAAGGTGGTGAGACTGGAACAGAGGGGTGAGTATAGAGGACATCGTATAGGTAGAATCTATAGAACTTGTTGATTAGGAGAATGGGGTTGGCAGTTTTAGAAATAGGAAAGTCAGAAAGAAAAGTTGTATGGGAGAGAGATAATGAGCTGAGATTTAGAGATGTTGAATTTGGCGAGTCAGTGGGCAGACTAGATGGAGATGTTGGCAGGTACTTAAAAATGTGCATCAGAGATCTCAAGGTTCTCTGTTCCAGCCTGGAACATTTCTCAGAGATAGAAAACAAATGACCCCAAACTGCTGGCCCCCTTGTATTTAATAAATTGTCTAAAGCCAGGCCTATATAACTGAGTTGTATCGGGGTTCTTTCCTAAAAGTACTGTAATGTTATAGGACACATACAGTTTATAGAGAATTAAATCTGTGAAATATATTAAAGAGACACTGGTGCAACATAGGGTTATATTATTTTGCTCATGTATCTTTGCCTTTCTTTTGATAGAGAGATGGAAGAGAAAGTCACACTGCTTAATGCACCTACAAAGAGACCAAGGTAAATGTTCAAGATACTCTTGAAAAGTAATATATCTTAAATTATCACCAGGGTGTCTTTCTTTGTTGGGTCTGTGCATTGTTTGATCCCGGTAATTAGCCTTTGGCCTCCTTTCAGAAGCCAACATCTGCTTAAATGTCAGATAGTTATTTCTGAGAAAAGGAAAGCTATAATTTCACCCTCATGCTAAAGTGGACATCATTACCATGATGAATGTTGAAAAGTTGAAAAGTGTAGGTGTTCTGGATCAGACTGGAATCTGATCTGGCTGAGCTGTGATGAAGCCCTGAGGCAGGAATTGCAAAGCCTGCAATGATTGAAGGTTAACATAGGTTGTCAAGAAAGAACATACTTTCTCATACCATAATTGGCAGTTCTTCTCAGGGAACAGACTGGAAGCATTTTTCTATGATACAGTTTTTATGTTAAATGTGTCTTTGTTCTGGGGGTTGTTGGCAGGTCAAGCACTGTGACTGAAGCACCCATTGCTGTGGTAACATCACGAACCAGTGAAGTGTATGTTTGGGGTGGTGGAAAATCCTCTCCCCAAAAACTGGATGTCATCAGGAGTGGCTGTAGTGCTCGGCAGGTGTGTGCAGGGAACACCCACTTTGCTGTGGTCACAGTGGAGAAGGAACTGTACACCTGGGTGGTAAGTGAAAGCTAAGTACTTTAGAACAGTGATGTAAGCATAATTGTTTACCAGACCCAGATGTCTAAGTTGAACATGTGCTGCAGGAGTAGCAGCATGGGCTGATGGAATATAAAGAACATCGATTTTTGTCTTTTTAGAATTCACTGATGTATGTCCAAAGCCTAGTACATATTAGGTCTCTTGTAATTTTTTTTTTTTTTTAATGAATGAGAAAGGGGGAGAGAGAGAGAGAGAGAGAGAGAGAGAGAGAGAATAAATTAAAAGAGCCAGAGGTTTGGCCCAGCCGGCATGAGCCATGAAGTCACAGTTCGATTCCTGGTTAGGGCACATGTCTGGGTTGCAGGCTCGATCCCCAGTGTGGGGTGTGCAGAAGGCAGCCGATCAATGATTCTCTCATCATTGATGTTTCTATCTCTCCATTGCCCTTCCTCTCTGAATTTTTTTTTTTAAGAGCTCTAGGTTTGGACTTAGGAAACTGGACTCTCGTTTAAGAAAGTCACTTAATTACCCTGTTCTATTACGATGAGATTCAGAGCAACTAATAGCTGTGAAATAGCTTTGTAAACAAATGAAGCGGTGTGCCATGGCAGGAAAATTCCAAGACTTCCATCAGTGATTGAAGATGGCTAGGTATATCTAGAGTAGGATTTTCCTTTGTTCCCCTCTAGATTCCATCCTATCTCTCACCTTCTTGAACAGATCACCTGTATTGCTATTTCTTTATCTCCCACTTGTTCCTCATTCACCAACAATGCAACTTTCATCTCTGTCATTTGATTGAAACTACTCTTAACAAAGTGACTTATAAATTGTGAAAATAAAACAGGTGCTTTTTATAAGCAAGTCCTTATCTTGCTTGATCTCCCAGCAGTATGTGATACAGTTTAAGTTGACCACTCTCTTCTTGAAGCTTTGTCTTCCCTTGGCTCCCATGAGAGCATGTTCCCTTAGCTTTCCTCCTGTTTCTTCAGCTATGCCTTCTCAGGCTTGTTTTAGACTGCTCTTTCTTTACCTGATCTTGTTTTAGGCCCTTGGTTTTCACTCTTCCTCCTCTTCCTGAGGGATGTCATTTTTTTCTAGTAATTTTCTGTAGGCTTTAGGAGGACAGGCTTTAAGTGGTGAAATAGTAGAGAAACTCAACTGTTGATTGATAGAAAGAAAGAATGAATGATATGGCATCTATTGTAGAGTGGTAACTTGTTATTTCATAAAACACTATCCCTGAAAGAACTAGCCCCTGTGTGTGCTGCCAAAAGTAGAGTGAAATTAGTGCCTTAAAAAACATTTATATAAAGACTTGCCCTGGCTTGTGTGGCTCAGTTGGTTGGGCAGCAAAAGGTTGCCAGTTCAATTCTCCATCACGGCACATGCCTGGGTTGCAGGCTCAATCCCTGGTAGGGAGCATGCAGGAGGCAGCTGATCGATGTTTCACTCTCACATTGCTTTTTCTCTCTCTCCCTCTACCTTTCTCTCTAAAAATATAAAAATAAAAAATTTATATAAGAATTTAGAGTTGAGTTATTGAATGAAAAGAATTACTTATCTCTATTAAAATATTGGAAAGTCATTTAGGACTATTCTATGTGCTGTATAGCAGCCTCTTTGATGTAGCCAAATTCTTTAGAACTCTATATATTTCAGGGAAACTGGCCAAAATTTGTAACTCCTTTTTAAAAAATATATATTTTATTGATTTTTTTACAGAGAGGAAGGGAGAAGGATAGAGAGTTAGAAACATCGATCAGCTGCCTCCGGCACACTCCCCACTGGGGATGTGCCCGCAACCAAGGTACATGCCCCTGACCAGAATCGAACCTGGGACCTTTCAGTCCGCAGGCCGACGCTCTATCCACTGAGCCAAACCGGTTTCAGCCAAAATTTGTAAAACTTCTAGTGAGAATATCCAAGAGGATGTACTCCAGTAGAAAGTAAATTAGACTATATAAAATAATTTTTTTATCATCACCCATAATTCTATATAATAAAACCCTAATAAGCAAATCGACTGAACGGTGGAACGACTGATCGCTATGACGCACACTGGCCACCAGGGGGCAGACGCTCAATGCAGGAGCTGCCCCCTGATGGTCAGTGCGCTCCTACAGGGGGAGCACCACTCAGCCAGAAGCTGGACTCCTGCCTCTATGGTAGTGCCAAGGACCCCTCAGGATGTCTGACTGCCGGCTTAGGCCTGGTCCCACTCCTCTTAGGCCCACGGGGAGACATCCCCTGAGGGGTCCCAGACTGCAAGAGGGTGCAGGCTGGGCTGAGGGATACCCCACTGCCCTCCCAGTGCACAAATGTCATGCACCGGGCCTCTAGTTAAATATATAGTTCACCTTAGAATTAAAAGAAAAAGGCAAAATTGGAACTGTGTCTTTTTAAGACCTGGTGGATATCAATTTGGATACTTTTAAGTCTTTACCTGCTGGCAGGGGTTTTTTACTACCTACAATTAGAAGGTTTAATCTCATAAATAAATAAATAACAGTTTAATCTCCTTATCCATTTTTTTTTTTCATTTCTAAATTTCCAGTTGATATTTTTCCTATTGTTTTTCTTTACAAAAAGTTATATTGAAGATTAGCATTTTGGCATGAAAAGTTAAAACTTCACAAGACCTCTTTATTTCACAGAACATGCAAGGGGGCACTAAACTCCATGGTCAGCTGGGCCATGGAGACAAAGCCTCCTACCGACAGCCCAAGCATGTGGAAAAGTTGCAAGGCAAAGCTATTCATCAGGTGTCATGTGGTGATGATTTCACTGTCTGTGTGACAGGTAAGCCATCAGCAGAAAGCACCCAAGTGTATTTAATGTGGGGTATTATACTGTGCAGTTTTAGTTGGGATTTTATAACAAAAGACAGTATTCACAGAACCAAAGACAGTGAACAGATATACACATTAATAACAACATGCTCAATTTGCTATAATATTAGGGGGGTGATGAGCAAGGAGAATGCAGGTGGATAACAGAGAAGAGGGGATGTGGAATGTCCCAGGTATGGAGAAAAATAACTTGACCACCTAGTCAGGTGTGGATAACACTAAATCAAGAATTAAGAGCTAAAATTAAATTTTGGTCTTGTCAGTACTCACTTTATGATTCGTTAGTACTTCTCTTTTTCTCTATAAAATAGAGATGACTTCAGTAAAAAATGTAAGCCTTTAACATGAGGATACTACCACTTTTTAAAACTGTTATTGTAACAGTACAAGTGATCCTATAAATACAAACAACTTTAGACTTGCACAGCCTAGCCTTCAGATTTCTCTGATGTAATCATCTCATGTGAGCTCATTGGCTGGGGTAGTCCTCATTTCAGTCCTGCCCACCTTTCTGATTGGACAAAATAAGTCATTCTTTTGATGGCTTGTGCTTTCCTTCCTTTTCCAGATGAGGGTCAGCTCTATGCCTTTGGATCTGATTATTATGGCTGCATGGGGGTGGACAAGGTTGCTGGCCCCGAAGTGCTAGAGCCCATACAGCTGACCTTCTTCCTGAACAATCCAGTGGAGCAGGTCTCCTGTGGAGATAACCATGTGGTGGTTTTGACACGAAACAAAGAAGTCTATTCTTGGGGCTGTGGTGAATATGGTAGGTGCAGCCCTGTCTCCGTCCACTTATTCCCAGGCACACAACCTGCTTTCAGGCTTGTGTGCATCTAAACACATCCTGTAGCCTCTACTTGAGAAGTGTTAATTCAGCAGAGGAAAATCTTATGGAATATTTTCATTGGGAAGGAGGCCCTCATTTTTTAAAAATAATTCTTTATTGTTGAAAGTATTATATATGTCCCCTTTTTTCCCCCATTGACCCCTCCAGCCTGCCCCCGCCCCAGGCCCTCACCACCCCCTTGTCTGTGTCCATGGGAGGAGGCCCTCATTTTAATGATTTTCTTTCTTATGTGTGTCTCAGGACGACTGGGTTTGGATTCAGAAGAGGATTATTATACACCACAAAAGGTAAAATCAGAAGCAGCTGCTTCCTAAAGCCTATTTAGGTCACACAGACTGCAGGAATATGTCCTCTTTCTCTGACTCCTCATATCAAGGTGTTCATTTCTGAAATATTTCCTATCTAGGACACTGACAATCCAGGATTCCAGATTTAGCACTCTGTGGTCTTGTCATCTGACTAAATCATAAAAAATTAACAAAGAGGATACAGCCTCTGTAGACACTGTGGAGTCACATCTTACTCGGGATGAGAGCTAAAATTAGCTTGTACAGTGAAAAAGTCACATCGAGCTAAATACACCCTGGAAAATTCCTTGGAAAGATATTGGAAAACAGCATACTGTCTTTTAGCCCAACACAGTCCTTCTCCCTCCTGTTTCCCCAGTTGAACACCTGTTGAACTAGTTTTTGTATTTAGGGGTCACATTGTATAAAACATAGTATCTAATTGCTCCCATCACTGCAAGAGCTGGCACAGGAGCTGAAACCAGCTGAGGGAAGAGCACGGTCACCTCTCACACCCACCCTAGGGCACAGGCTTGCCCACTCCAAAAGGTTGGCTGTAATCCACTATCCCATTCACTGCATGTGTTTATTTACACTTAAAAAATTAACATACATTTGTGGGGCCGTTCTCAGTGGGATTATCGGTTGTTCCTCTTCTGAAAAGGCTGTAGTCGGAACTTTGAGGTTTGAGTTTTCAGGTGTCAAAGACATCCGTCATGTGTGTCCCCCCCTCCACTCCTGTCTGGTTAGCTGCAGGGGGATGTGAGCATTCGGAAGTCCTGGCTGGTACCTCAGTACTTTATCTCCTCACTTAAAACATGACCAGACTGGGACCCCACAGGGCTGCTGAGTTTCTTTTATAACTGTCCTGAGCCTTCTGTCTCAGAGGGCAACATCAGCATTAGTGAAGCTTCTCCTTTCCCAACTTTTCTGAGAAGTTTTCCTAAGTAGGACTGTCCTGAAAACAAGCTTTGACAGGGGCTGTCTGTTTAGCTGACCTGGAACTGCCTTTTACTTTATTAAAAAACCTGAGTTTCTTGTTGAAAACAGTAGCCTCTAAGCTGCTATGCAGATCTGAAGAGCTTAGAGCAATCTTTACTTCCCTATAGTCATTCTGTTAAATGTAGGACATTTTTTTGAAAGAATCTCAGGGTTTTTTCCTAATACAAGTTACATTTGAGGGATTTTTTTTTTCCCTTGCAGGTGGATGTTCCGAAGGCCTTGATTATTGTTGCTGTTCAATGTGGCTGTGATGGGACATTTCTGCTGACCCAGTCAGGCAAAGTGCTGGCCTGTGGACTCAATGAATTCAACAAACTGGGTCTGAATCAGTGTATGTCTGGTATCATCAACCATGAAGTGAGTATCTCCTTTAGTGTCCTAGCCACATTGTCAGAATCTCTTTGGGAATGCTATTATTGGTTAGTGACCATGGAATTTGACTTAGGAATAAAGTGAGGATCTCACGGACATGTTTGGCAAAAGAAGCCAGCCACAAAAGAGTACATACTATATAATTCCAATTATATGAAGTTTAAGAACAGGTAAATTAACTTATGATGGCAGAAGCTAAAATAGTGGTTACTTCTGGGAGGAGGGTAATGGGTATTAACAGAAGGAGTGGAAGAGAGATTATAAGGTGATAGGAATGGTCTATAGCTTGATCAGGGTGATAGTTTTACATTTGTATGCATACAGGAAAATGTATCCAGCTGTGTAACATTTTATAGTTTGTTATACCTCAGTAAATCAATTGATTACAAAGAATCAAGTGATGGAATTCAGGTTCTGTCTTATCACTGAAATAGGCATAAGAAAATTAACATTATGAAAAGAATCATATTTCCATGTGCCACATCTCTGGAGAGTTTTTAGATTTATTGCTCCCAAATCACTGATCCTATACAGGCTTATTACATGTAATTACCATTTACCTCCTTCAAGGATGTCATGAAATTCACCACTGATGCTAAGTTTTAGTCTCCTCTTTATGTTAGTATGATGAATTTTTATCATTTTTCTAAAGAATCAAATATAAGAGACAAAAGTTTTCTGACTCAATGGAAAAGATAAGAATTAATTTTTAAAGCAGTCTCTGAAGTAGTGATTCTCAAATTCAGGACAAGTCTAGGGAGGGTGTCTGTGTGGTTTGAAAAGGCATATTCAAAATTACCATTATAGTAGTTCCCCTTTATCCACTGTTTTGCTTTCTGAGGTTTTAGTTACCCACAGTCAGCCACAGTCCAAAAATATTAAATGGAAAATTCCAGAAATAAGTAATTCATAAATTTTAAATTGCCCCACTGTTCTGAGTAGCATGATGAAATTGTGCATTTTCCCACAATTTGCCTGAAAGGCCTTTTGGTCGTTGTGACAACATTTTCAACCTGTTACCCCTCCATTTTTTACCTCATGAGTCTACTTTTGTTTTATCTTGTTTCAGGCATACCATGAAGTTCCCTACACAACCTCCTTTACATTGGCCAAACAGTTGTCCTTTTATAAGATCCGAACAATTGCCCCAGGCAAGACTCACACAGCTGCTATTGATGGTGAGTTGATTTACAACTACACACAGCCTTAGTAGCTCAGGCTATCAAGTGTAAGCTTTTATAAACAATATATACATTCTCCTGATTTTCCACTAGCACCCAGTATATTCTCATTAACAAATTAAGGCATTCAAGTAGATATTTATTGGTACTTATAAATGCATAATCAATACATGCTTTAATGAGAATGTCACACTTATAATGCAGACAACTACCATCTGTAAATTTTCTAAGTTAGGTAGTACCCATTTTCTACATTTTAAATACAGTATTAGAGAGAAAATAGAATATTGAGTCACTTCCTGGCTCTAATTGGTCATAGTTCTATATACCCTAGCTCCCTAGGTCCAGGATCGAGTGGCTAGCTTTGTATTTGTGCATGTACTCTTAACAACCAGAAGCTAGTCCGTGGAACTCTGTATTGGCTGCTTTTTCCCTCTGTTCCATTGACCCATTTGTGCCTGGTTATTTATTTTTGCTTCTCTCTCAGAGCGAGGCCGGCTGCTGACCTTTGGCTGCAACAAGTGTGGACAGCTGGGTGTTGGGAATTATAAAAAGCGTCTAGGAATCAACCTGTTGGGGGGACCCCTCGGTGGGAAGCAAGTGATCAGGGTCTCCTGCGGTGATGAGTTTACCATTGCTGCCACTGATGGTGAGTCTGGACACATCCTTCCAAGCTTTTTGGACGGGTGGCAATGTTTCAATTTTTGGTTGGGAAAGAGGTGGACTAGTTATTTATGAAGTTGGATCATATGTTAACCTTTTAATTTGTGTTGAATTAGTGGCCAGTTGTTGTGCATGTGGAGCGACATTAAGTTTTCATGTGTTCAACCTAGTGATTGTTTTAAAAGATCAGATTTCTAGATAATGTCAGGTTAATATTCTAAGTACCTGCTTTTATTACTTTAACAAATTTGATAAAATGTTTTAAGAATTATTAAATAGTTATATATACCTTGTCCAGCACCATATGGGTTTCAATAAATGTTGGCTAGGGGACTGGAGAAGAGAACAACATAATTTGACCTTACTCCTTGACATTGGGGTCAGCTGCCACTGCAGTGATGTCCTGAAGGACTGTATACTGTGTCTCTCAGTTTTCTGAACTGGTCTCACTGAATTTTCTTCCTTCCTATCATAGCTGTTTCTTCTCTGCAGCATATCCTTGCTGTTATCACCACTTCTCTTTTGTACTGCCACTTCTGCTAGTCTTCATTTCCTTCCCTTTTTCTTCTGCTTTCTTTTTCTTCTTTTTTCTCTAACTTCCTGTAGTACCTTTTGAACTTTTTTAATTTTTGTAGCTACTTCTTTCTTGAGACTGGTAAATAAGTCACATTGCATCTTTTTGTTTTTTCACTCATTTCAGCTTTTTTTTTTTTGGTGTAGTTCATGCCCTGAGATGTCTTTGTTTTCTTCTACTCTACCTGGTGTATATACATAAAGGATCCAGGGATAGTGTCAGATTAGTTATCTGTTATCACCATATTAAGTGAACCAGCTATCAGAGTGGCATATGAACCTTCTCTGCTTGTCCTAAAACTAGGGATTTTAGGAAGCAAACTGTTTAGTCAGACTAGGTAAGTGGAAATGTTACCTAGAAAGACAGTCAAGATGTCTCTAAGGATTAAATTTAGTGCAGCAAGTGCACAGGGCCTCAATGTTTCTTCAGTAGATCTGTGTACTTCATGAGTTAAACTTCAGAATGAGGGAATAAATTGGATTCTGTGGCTAGGCATATTACCTCTTGACCAACGTTCCTGTACTCTTCTAAAATGTATTGATTGCCTCATTCACACAGCAAACAAACTCAGTGCCTGCTATGCTCCAGGTCCTCTTTTAGGCTCTGGGAATAGAGAAGTGTGTCTCAGGAAGGCCCTGTCCTTAAGGAACTCACATTCTAGGAGGGTAGGAGAGATACCCATGTAAACAGAGTAGTTCAGGCAGGTAGGTCAGGTACCATGGCAGTATCAAACTCCTAAGCCCTGGAGTGCCTGGGGCTCAGTCCTTCTGTCTCTCCACTGTCTTCCTTTACTCTCTAAGTGAGCTCATTATCTTAAATCCCCCCTATATGCCGATAGCTTTATATGAAAACCCCTTATCTCCACACTCACTCAACAGCCTCTCGACTTAGATGTCTAAAGATAAGGGGGCTCTATAGCTAGTTTTCCTGGGTCAGTCCTGATTCATGCCTATTGTCCTGGCTTAATCATTAATCACACCCCCCTTTTAATTCAAAACTGTCCTGATTTGGATAAGAAGTTACAGGCATCTCAAACAAATTTACTATATTCAAAATCAAACTTCTTATTTTCTGTATAAACGTGTTTCACCTGCAGCCTTCCTGTCTCAGTAAATGGCAGCTCCAGCCTACACCCCATATCTCATCCATCAGCAAACCTACTAATTATCTTCTGATTATGTCCAACCACTTCTCAGCAGCTTCACTACAACTGGTCTCCCTGCTTCCATCCTTGGTCCCTTATAGTTGTTTCTTCTCATGGTAGCCTGAGGGATTTTTTCAAATACCTACTATTCAGAAGCTCTAATAGTTTCCTATCTTGATCAATAAAAATTAAAGTCATTACAATGGCCTGCATAGGTCCTACATGACCAGGATCCCAGCCATCTCCTGATCTCTTCTCTGACTACCGTCCCCTCTTGCTTTGCTCCAGCTGCAGGGTCTTTCTTGTTCTTTGTTTGAGGTGCTCACGTTACCTACAGGACTTTTGCACTTACTGTTTCCTCTGCCTGGAAAGCTCTTCCCCTAGATGGCCACATGGCTCTCTCTTCCTTCAATCAGGTCTCTGCCAAGGATCAGCAAGTATTTCTCTGACTATCCTATCCTATATAATAAAAGGCTAATATGCAAATCAACCGAACGGTGGAACAACCGGTCGCTATGATACGCACTGACTACCAGGGGGCAGATGCTTAACACAGGAGCTGCCCCCTGGTGGTCAGTGCGCCAGAAGCCAGGCTCATGGCTGGCAAGCACAGCAGCGGTGCCAGGAGCCTCTAAGGATGTTTGACTGATGGCTTAGGCCCGCTCCTTGTCAGTTGGACATCCCCCAAGGGCTCCCAGACTGTGAGAGAGCACAAGAGGGCTGAGGGACTCCCCCTTCCAAGTGCACGAATTGAATTGCATGCACTGGGCCTCTAGTCTATATATATAAAAGCCTAAACGACCATCTGACCAGTAGCTATGATGCACAATGACCACCAGAGGGCAGACATTCTGACAGTAGCTATGAGGTGCACTGACCAGCAGGGGGCAGACACTCAACGCAGGAGCTGACGAGCTGCGGTGATTTGGCAGCTGACGCACTCGGAACCAGAGAGGAGGGAGCCCGATTCTGGGGTGCATCACCCAAGAACCGCTCTCTCACAATCTGGGACCCCTCTGGGGATGTCAGAGAGCCAGTTTCAGCCCAATCCTCGCAGGCCAGGCCAAGGGACCCCACTGGTGCATGAACCCGTGCACCGGGCCTTTAGTCTAAAGTAATAATACCTCCCTTTTTTATTTCCACTACTTTTCTATTTATCAGTCTTCGCCCACTAGTACGTCACTTCCAGAGGGCAGCGACTGTTTTGTTCACGGCTCTGTCCCCAGCACCTCAAGCAGTGTCTTTCATGAAGTAGATGCCCAGTAAATATTTGAATGAATGATCAAAAAAAGTTGTTGAATGAGTAGAATGAATAAATGACTGGATGGCAGTATGTAAGAATGGTAGTCATTTTCACCTGGGGAATATAGGAATTGTTTAGGCTTATATAGGGGAGTAAACAGCTTTCCCTTGTTTTGTACATAGTGGGGAAACTTTCTAGCTCTAGGGCATAAAGATGGGAAACCCAGAGTTAGGAAGCCAGCATTCTAGTAAACTATCTGCTGTTTAATGTGTGTTTTTTTCTAGATAATCACATTTTTGCCTGGGGCAATGGTGGTAATGGTCGCCTGGCAATGACCCCTACAGAGAGACCTCATGGCTCTGATATCTGTACCTCCTGGCCTCGGCCTATTTTTGGATCTCTGCATCATGTCCCAGATCTATCTTGCCGTGGCTGGCACACCATTCTCATTGTTGGTAAGGATTTCACATGTGGGGGTTGAGGTGGCTTTGACAGAGGATAGACCTGCACCTAAGATACTGGTGGCTACATTCTTGGAAACAGAAGTGTCCTGAAGAAAAGAGGCTACTTCTCTAAGTTACAATGTCAGTGATGCATGCCTAGTGGTAGAAACAGAACATTGTCACTTCCTAAGCTTTATCATTTGCCACCTCTTGACTATTTTAAAAATAATTTTTTTTTATTGCTTTCAGAGAGGAAGGGAGAGAGAAACATCAATGATGAGAGAGAATCATAGATCAGCTGCCTCCTATACACCCCCCACTGGGGATAGAGCCTGCAACCGTGCATGTGCCCTGACCGAAAATTGAGCCATGACCTCCTGGTTTATAGGTTGACACTCAACCTCTGAGCCACACCAGCTGGGCATTTTTTAACTTTGTCCTCTGCCTCCCTTGCCATTGAATTTGTTACTTCTAGTTCTCTACTAATGCATTTGTTGTGTGTTGATGCTGTTGTGAGAAACATTTAGTACACCTTTAAAAAGAAACTAAATCATAACTGCTTTCTGCAGAAAGAGTACTTTGTTATGAACTAAATTATATAAAGGCCTGCTGTGAGATTTATAAGTTCATTCTTTTAGATCAGTGGTTCACTACCTTGGCCGCACATTAGAGTCTCCTGAGGAGCTTTTAGAAATCCCTGTCCAATTAAACCGAATCTCTAAAGCTTCCCAGATGATTCCAAAGAACAGTTAAGGAGAATTGCTACTTTATATAGTGAATATAGTTAGAGTAGCTAGTGGTGCTTTGTTTATATTATTAATATCTCAAACAGTAATTAATTTTAGTTTATCTGGAGTGAGGGATAGCAGTTACCTCCTAGATCAGTGGTCGGCAAACTCATTAGTCAACAGAGCCAAATATCAACAGTACAACGATTGAAATTTCTTTTGAGAGCCAAATTTTTTAAACTTAAACTTCTAACACCACTTCTTCAAAATAGACTCGCCCAGGCCGTGGTATTTTGTGGAAGAGCCACACTCAAAGGGCCAAAGAGCCGCATGTGGCTCGCGAGCCACAGTTTGCCGACCACGGTCCTAGATCAACTCCCTATCCTAGTCCTTCTCACTTTTTCCTGCCTATAGCTGTGTAAAATGCTTAACTACTGAATTTTTCTCCTCAGAGAAAGTATTGAATTCTAAGACCATCCGTTCCAATAGCAGTGGCTTATCCATTGGAACTGGTAAGTAGCAATGTCTTAGGTACCAGTAGTTTTGTGAGGTGTGGAACTTTAGGTTGGAATCCATACAGTCTCTCCCAAAAAAGGAAATGATCTTTTGGAAATGGGAATACAGTGATCAAGAGGGAGGATTATATTTTGGTGGGTTTCACAGTAAGTTATGAACATTGTGGTCAGAGGAAGAGTACATCTTTGCCCCCACACATATGCAAGTAATTATGTGGCTTGCCCAATATTGTAATGTGACTTATGTATTGTCTTTTTCCGACGATGCTTAGGGGCTACATATTCTGTCTACCCTGTATTTCCATGGTATTTCTAGGGGTATTCTACTCTATAGAAATAGTTCTTCAAAACAAGCCCTCAGAATTAAATGTTGGCGAGACTTCCAGGTGGTTAGGAAAACTAGCTTAAAGCTCTCTGGTCGTTTTCCTTTGGCTTCTTTGTTCTTAGTGCTGTGTTATGTGGGATCATGCCAGGAAACTGGATCTGTGTTTCTTTTTGGTTTTCCATTTGCTAGAGTACCTGTAGTCTTTGATGTCTCAGAATATTTTGTGGAATCAAACAGATAAAAACCCAGAATAAAAGCAGATTAATCCTCCAAAAAGAAGTAGTTGAAAATCTGATCTAGAGTTGTTGAACTTTAGTTTACAGACACACACACGCATTATACCTCTTATTAGACTCCTTTAGTAATTCATTGCTCAGCATCTATTTGTGCATATTACTACCTGTCACAAATGATAAAATATCTTTTTGCAAAGCACAGCTGTTCTATTGGAGCTTTGTTTTGCTGGAACAGTATTTAAAGGAAAAACATAAGATTAAAAGCACATGTCCATTGGCTAGAAAATATAAACTACATAATGGCAGGGATTTTTGTCTTTTTTTTTTTCCAAAGAGGAAGAGAGAGAAACATCAATGGTGAGAGAGAATCATTGATCGGCTGCCTTCTGCATGCCCCCTACTAGGGATCGAGCCGCAATCCAGGCAAGTGCCCTTGACCAGAATCAAACCTGGGACCCTTCAGTCCCCAGGCCGACGCTCTATTCCCTGAGCTAAACCGGCTAGGGCATTTTTCTCTATTTTTATTCATTAATTGTATCCACATTGCCTAGAAGAATGCCTGGCAAATGGCAAATGCCCAGTAAATAGTTGTTAGTTGAATGTGTTGTTATCATCCAATAGCATGTTATATAAGAGTGACAAATGAACATCTACAAATATTTCCATAATGTAAAATGTAAAAAGCAAGTTACAGCAGACTACATGTCTTATATAAAGTCCAAAACCCAGCAAAATAAATAACATACTGCTTAAGGATACATACATATGTGATAAAGTTGTTTTTCAAAGAAGAAATGACAAATACAAAATTAAAAAGTGCTTACATCTGGGTAGGAGGCGAGAGAAGGAAGGACTTCACAAAGCGGGCCAAGTGATATAGGTAATGTTCTAGTTCAGCACTGGCCACCGCTCTTTCTGCAGCAGTAACTATGTTCTGTATGTGTGCTGGCCAGTGTAACAGCCACTAGCCACATGTGGCTATTGGGCCCTTGAAAAGTGGAGACTGACTGAGGAACTGAATATTTAATTCTGTTTAAATACCCATATTATTAGGCTACCATATTGTAAAGTATAATTCTAGTTCTTCAAGTGGTAGATTCATGTGTGTTTTATTAGGCATCAAAACTTAATAATTTAAAAATCATCTTCTGTATATCTCAGATGTAACGTAATTTTTAAAAACGATTTAAAACAAAAAGCAAGCTTCAGAATTATTTTGGCATCTATAGTTCTATTAGTTTAGTAGGACTGCACTGGTCAGTATAGTTGTAGTCATAAACAGTCCTTTACATTTAACTTTGGAATAGACCATGCAAATTATCTTTTTTTAGCTTTGGCAAAATTTACTTTTTCAATTATATTTTTCTTTGGCCCATAGTAAAATTCAGTTTCATTTCTTGACTGCACATCAGCTAGTCTTCATTAAGGTAACTTGGAATATGCTTCATGATATGAAAGAACCAGCCATCATATTTTTTAAATTCTTACAAGTAGTCATCAAAGAATTTAATGACTGTAATGGTTGAAGACTTCTTCATTCAGATGTTTCCCCAGAAAGGGAGTTGGTGGTGAGTTTATCTGGCAACTTTAAGTGGTTTTTGGCTCAAATGTGAAAGAGCTTTGTATATAAGATGAACCTTTGTGGAGGATTCTGGAGTCTGGATGTATCTTTTAAAGCGTGGATGCTAGATTTGATGAGCTGTGCTTGGGGTGATTGTTCAGTTATGGTTTAGAACATTGATCACCTGCTGTGAACATAGGGATAAGCAAGTTTGGAAAGAAGTAAATTATCATTATGAAGCTACTGATATCCAATACCTGTGTAAAAACTAAAAAATTTAGTCCCAAATACCTGACTTACACTGTTGCTATTCTACTTGATGCAACTCTAGTAACCTCTTCCTAAGTCAGTGGGGCTATAAGGTGGTAAATCTTTCTTGCTGCATAGCAAAGTTGTCTATTTCTGTGCTGTGTATCTGTCAGTGGTTCAGAACTCTAGCCCGGGAGGAGGAGGCGGCGGCGGTGGGGGAGAAGAGGAGGACAGTCAGCAGGAATCTGAAACTCCCGATCCAAGTGGAGGCTTCCGAGGAACAATGGAAGCAGACCGAGGAATGGAAGGTTTAGTCAGTCCCACGGAGGCCATGGGGATCAGTAGTGGGGCCAGCAGCTCCTGTCCTGGCTGGCTTCGAAAGGTAATTGCTTTGTAGAGGTACCTTAAATACAATATCAGATCCTTTGCAGGGACTGAAAAGGAGTTGTCAGAATCTTTCAGTTTCCCATGTCCTATTCGGGTGTTTTGTAGCAGGCACCTGGGTTTCTCATTTCCACCTGGAACAGAATCACCAAATCTTGAATCCTTTTTTCTTCCTGACAAGAACAGATGCAAAATGTTCTCATACCTGTATTACTTAAATGAATATAAATTAATACAGGTAGTTTTTGTAATCCATGTGTGCAAAGATTAAGCTTATGATTTTGTACTGTGGTTTGGGGCAATTGGAATGCTTACAATAGAGAAATGGATTATGAAAGTTGAAGTGCAGACAGTAAAAATGTTGGAGTAAATTTATTTATATGGAAAGTTGGTTATAGTATATGGCTATGCATAAGAGGATAGAATAACACCTATGCAGTATGATCCCATTCTTTTAGCAAATATGTAATGCATAGAAGAATGTCTACTGTGAAGACTATATTAATTATTTTAACAGCGGTTATCTACGAGTGATGGAATTGGTGGTGATTTTTATCATCCCCCTTTGCCCATCTGTATTTTCTCATTTTCTACAGTGAACATTTATAGTTTGTGAAATTTTAAATTTTTTTACCAAAAAGATCAAATCTATATATTTACAGCTCCCTGTATAATAACTTGATAACCAAACTTGATAGCTGTACAAGGAGTCTAAATGGAGGAAGCAGTACACTGTACTATCTCAGCCTTTAGAAGCCTGGCAATTGCCTCACTACCATCACTTTAGAGCTTCCCAAGTCACTGACTCGCCTACATAGAGTAAGTGTGTTGGGGAAGCATGTCAGGCACTCCAGATTCTGTTCTTGAAGTTAAATTCCTATCACTGGAACTCCTCTGAGGAAGGGCTGACAGGTTGTGGACAGGTAGGGAGAGCTATGTCATAACCACAAGTGTCCTGACCCACTAGAGGGTGCTGATGTCACAATAGAGTGAAAGCTTATAGCAAGAAGGAAATTTGAGGTAAATGGCTCAAACAGAACTAATGAGATTCTTTCTCTATACATAGGAGCTGGAAAATGCAGAATTCATCCCCATGCCTGACAGCCCGTCTCCCCTAAGTGCAGTTTTTCCAGAATCTGAGAAAGATACCCTGCCCTATGAAGAGCTGCAAGGACTCAAAGTGGCCTCTGAGGCGCCTTCAGAACACAAGCCCCCAGTAGGTGCCTGAGTAACGGAGCTTTTTGCCTTTCGATCTCAACTAGATACAGTGGCTGCAAGCTCTGCCCAGTTCTCTTGGCCTCATTGTCTCCTCCTCTAGTTTCTTTGGTCTCAGGCTGCTCTGTATCAATTCATTACACTGTCTATTTGGTAGTGCTGAAAGCAGGGGTCCTCAGACTTTTTAAACAGGGGGCCAGTTCACTGTCCCTCAGACCATTGGAGGGCCAGACTATAGTTTTAAAAAAACTATGAACAAATTCCTATGCACACTGCACATATCTTATTTTGAAGTAAAAAAACAAAACGGCAAAAACACCCGCATGTGGCCCGCGGGCCGTAGTTTGAGGACGCCTGGCTTAAAGCCTCTACTAAAGGGTAAACTGAATTGTGTTGGAAAAATATTCACTCTTTCACATTGCTGACAGGCAAACACTTTTCTATAGCAGAGAACTATCTTTCTTTTCTTTCTGCCTCAAAAGTACCACCATTGAAATTACACAATTCAAATCCAGTTTTTCACAATACTGGTAGGGTGGGTTGGAGGCTTTAAATACAAGGTGGGGCAAAAGTAGATTTATAGTTGTGAGTACGTGAAGCACAGAGTATGTTCTTGTATTATTTAGTAATTATTGTATTATTTTCCATACAAACAACTGTAAGCCTATTTTTGCCCAACCCTGTATAAGTAAGAAATAATGCTTAGGTCCAACGCATGTCATGTATACCTAACCTTGATAGAAATCAAATTGTGGTAAATACCTAAATAAAACTGTAAACCAGGGGTCATCAAACATTTTGGGCCACATTATAATTATTTAAAGCTTTGTGGCCATACAGTCTCTTTAGCAGCTATGCCACTCTGACATTAGCAGCCATAGATAATACATAATGAATGAGTATGCTTGTATTCCAATAAAACTTGACAAAAACATGCGGTAGTCCTGATTTGGCCTATGGACTGTCTTATGCTAAACCTTGCTATAAACAGTGTACAATAGAAGAAGGGAAAAAAGTTCAGACTAGCAAAATTGAAAAGCTCCCCAGAAGAGGTAATGCAACCTTTGAAACTTTAAGGTAAACCTTTAAATTCCTCTGTTAGTTGTTTTAGGAATCCTGTTTACTGAACACCTCTCACATCTCTTCTAAAGGGTGATCTGCTACATTTCATGCATATTGACCCTTTGGATCACAGTTTCCTCAGTGATTGGAAAGACTTGTTCCAAAGTAAATTATGCTTCCCCACCTCAGCATTTTGTTTGTTTATTTTTAATCCTCACCCAAGGATATTTTAGAAAAAGAGAAACATCGATGTGAAAGAGAAATATAGATTGGTTGCCTCCCGTATTCACCCTGACTAGAGATCGAACCCACAACCTGGGTATGTGCCCTGAACGGGAATCAAAACAGCACCCTTTTCTGTATGGCACGATGCTCCAACCAAATGAGCCACACTGACCAGGGCCCCATTTCAGCATTTTAAATGGGAAGATATCAGTACACTTTAAAAGGTTTTCATGAAGTCTTCCAAAATAGATGGTTGGTTTTTTACCTTAGCATAATGGAGACTGAGGCAGAGTCCTCTTCCCCTATTATGTTGGGGCCAGGTGCTCTTGTAATCCTGGCTATTTTCTGTTTCTCTTGCATGGACTTCATGTATGTGTTTTATTATATATTTTTTTAAATATCTTTTTATTGACTTCAGAGAGAGAAAGAGAGAGCGGGGGAGAGAGATAGAAACATCAATGATGAGAATCATTGATCAGCTGCTTCTTTCACACCCCCTCTGGTGATCGAGCCCGAAACCCGGGCATGTGCCCCAGCAGGAATCGAACCGTGACCTCCTGGTTCATGGGTCGATGTTCAACCACTGAGCCACACCAGGCAGGCCTTATCTTATTATTTTAAAAGTAAAATCTGGTAGCACTTAGAGGACATTTCGATTGGGGAACTGTGGCATCCAGGCAGAACCTACTCTGACCTCTCTCTCTCTCCACTCTTTAGCCACCTCGGCTGAATCCTGCAGGAACATGTGCTGGGAAGGGAACACCGTTGAGTCCTCCTACCTGTGCCTGCAGCACTCTGCAGGTAGAGGTTGAGAGATTGCAGGGTCTGGTGTTAAAGTGTCTGGCTGAACAACAGAAGCTCCAGCAAGAAAACCTCCAGATTTTTACCCAACTACAGAAGCTGAACAAGAAGTTGGAAGGAGGGCAACAGGTGAAAGCATTAAAAGAATAATTCAGTTTCAGATTCTGTTTTTGAAGACTCACAGAAACAAAATGCCAAGGACCAACATGTACTTACTCTTTTGTAAACGCTTTCCTTTTAATGATGTAACTTTTTGAACTAATTCCAGAAGCCCTGGGCCTGGTTCAAGCACCTGGATTGAATGATTTTTTATCACCTAACTTCCAATGTTTTTTGTTAGTCTTTGTGGTTTTCTTTCCTTCTTCTTATGAAAATTTTAAATGTGACAGTTCCACCATCTAGATTCAACAATAGTTAATATGTTGCCATATTAGTTTCATGTGTGTGTGTGTGTGTGTGTGTGTGTTTAGAATATGTGTGGGTATATATCTGTGTGTATTTAAAAAAATATATTTTATTGATTTTTTACAGAGAGGAAGAGAGAAGGATAGAGAGTTAGAAACATTGATGAGAGAGAAACATCAATCAGCTGCCTCCTGCACACCCCCTAGTGGGGATGTGCCCGCAACCAAGGTACATGCCCTTGACCGGAATCGAACCCGGGACCCTTGAGTCCACAGGCTGACGCTCTATCCATTGAGCCAAACCGGTTTCAGCTATCTGTGTGTATTTAAAGTGTATGTATTTATGTTTATTTTGATAAATCATTTTCAAGTAAGTTATAAAAGTTATGACATAGCCTAAATTCTTTCTTACACGTATTCAAAAATAAAGACATTCATTCTCTTGGATAACCACAATACCATTATCACACTTAACAAAATTAACACTAATAATCTCAGTTCTTATCCAGTTGATACTCAGATTTTCCCAGTTTTCTTTTTTTTTTTTTATTAAATATATTTTATTGATTTTTTACAGAAAGGAAGAGAGAGGGATAGAAAGTTAGAAACATCGATGAGAGAGAAACATCGATCAGCCGCCTCCTGCACACCCCCCACTGGGGATGTGCCCGCAACCAAGGTACATGCCCTTAACCGGAATCGAACCTGGGACCCTTGAGTCCGCAGGCCGACGCTCTATCCACTGAGCCGAACCGGTTTCGGCTTCCCAGTTTTCCCCATAGAAATGTCCTTAACTGTTTTTATCAGACCAGAATCCAAAAACCCCACATCACATTGTTATGTCTCTTGTTTCTCTTAATCTAGAGAATTCCCTTCACCACCATCACTTTTTCCCCCATGGCATTGATTTAAAGAACAGGGTCAGTTGTTTAACAGAATGCCCCACATTTCTGGATTTGTCTTGTTTTCTTGGGGCATTGCTTAACTTGTTCTTTTGTCATCCTGTCATTTCTGTAAACTGGAAGTTAGATGCAAGGCTCAGTTAAATTTAAGTTAAACATTTTTTTTTAAATCCTCACCCGAGGATATGCTTACTGATTTTAGAGAGAGAGGAAATGAGAGAGAAACATTGAGTGTGAGAGAGAACATTCATTGGTTGCCTCCTCGAACCCACAACCTTTCAGTATGCAAGACGATGCTTCAACCAACTGAGCCACACCAACCAGAGCTTAAGTTAAACATTTTTAATAAAAATCCCTCACAGGTAATGCTGCATGCATTGTTTTTAATGAGCCATAGTACAGCGCAAAGTAGGATAGGGAAATATGCTTCAATCCTTGGCTTTGCCATTTAACAACTTTTTGTGTTTGGACTAATTACTTTGTTTTAATAAGCCCTGATTGCTCACCTAAAAAAGAAAATAATACCACCTACTTTGTATAGTTGTTTTGAGGATTAAATGAAATAATGTCTATGAAAATACTTTGGAAAGTAATGCTTACTAGAGGTAAGCACGGGGGATTGGCAACTACAGCCGACTGGAGGGTTGTTTGACTAGGGCTGTCTCAGTTTTTAAACTGAGAGTTCTGAATCCCAGAAAATCCTGCTGTCTGCAACAAACCAGGACAGTTTGCCCTCCTACCTGCAGCAAATGCAAAGGGTAGACTTTACCTAAGGTAGTATTGTGAACTTCTCACAATACTCTGGCCACAAATCCCTAGAGTTTGACATTGAAAATCTAGTCCTGAACTGCCATGATAGGTAGCAATAGTGTTAATGTGGAACTGTGTTTTATCTGGACAGATGGGGATGCATTCCAAAGGAACTCAGACGGCAAAGGAAGAGATGGAAATGGATCCAAAGCCTGACTTAGATTCAGATTCCTGGTGCCTCCTGGGAACAGATTCCTGTCGACCCAGCCTCTAGTCTCCTGAGCCTGTATAGCCTCCAGGAAACTGGGATCCAAAGAACTTCACAGCACACTTACTGAATGCAGAGCGCGCTTTCCTGGCTTTGTTCACTTGCAGACAAGGAGCGCAAGGCGGAGGCTCTGAAGCACTTTCCACATACACTTGGAGAGTGGCATTGCCTATTAGATAGGATCTAGGAGTGGTTTTGTTTTGGAGAATGGAAGGGCCCCATGGCCTGGCTTGGTCCTCAGTGACTGCCATAGCAACAGCAGCTCTGTACCTCATCTGGTGATCCCACCTTTGAAGAGGAGACACAATGCTCACCTTAATTTTGCTGGTAGCAGCTTATATCCCATTTATCATTTTCACCATTAATTGGAAGCTGCCTTGGGAATTCAACACCAGGCATTGCACCTCTGGGTGGAGGAGGGAAAAGTGTGAAGCTGGAGTGGGCTGGAACCAGGTGGGGCCCTCCCAGGGTCCTCTGTGGAGAAGTGAAGTGCTCTGAGCCCTCTCAGGAGTTCTGCGTCCAGGGAAGACTGGTGGAGTCAGTCTCTAGGGCCAGTTTTCAGAAAGTTCAGTTACATCGTGCAGCTCAGTGCTTTAGGAGGAAAAACGGGCTTCAATTGCTTTTCCTCTGAGGTTGGTTGAAATTTCTTCGGTGAGGAGCAGAAAAAGAAGGGCAGGTCCCTCCTCATCACACAGCTGGACCAGTGCAGGGTGGGCTTTCCTAGCTTTGGAAGAAGCCTCTGAGAGAGGAGGTGGCTTGTAGAGAATTGAGCCAGTCGGGCAGTAGGAATGGCCTTAAGAGAAAACCATGAGGGAGAGGAAATCCTTTAGCTGCCTCTGCTTGCATGTTTGAAGGCCTGCAGTGACAGTCTTCTGCCCAGGCGGCCTCTCATGCCTCTGCCTCCATGGCTCTTAGGTTCTGATTTTGACATCAGCAGCCCCATCCACTCCCTTTCTATATGTCTAGTCAGTATTTCCCCCCTTTTGGTGTTTATGACGCCATATCAGTGAATCTGTATCATCTTTCCTACTTGAGTGGCCCAAAGCCAGCCCCCAAACCTGGTAGTCCCTGAAGCGTAACAGAACAGGTAGAACCTGCCAAGTGAAAGGAATTTGGCTGAGCTCCCTTCTAATCCCGTAGTCACGTCCTTATATTGGTAGACGGGAGCAAGCTGGCTTTCCCAAAGAAAGTGTCCTAGAGCGTTTGATGAACTTACTTCAGGGTGTGAGCTTGGTATCTCCACCTAGCCTTGTGCAAGGTTCACGGAGCTGCTTTGCAGAGTTTCACATCCTACCTTCCTAGAAACAGCTCCATTCAGTTTTATTTCCTTTTCCCTAAACCAAAACATAAGTGTTGAATGTCTTTAATATTTTGGAAGGATCTGTGCAATGGAAATGTTGTCATTTCCCTGAAACTGATGATGTAAAGGCTGATGTTCCGGGAAAACCCCATAGCTGGGGATGGGCAACTCTGTCCAATGGGATCTTCTTTGGTTTGATGTTCCCATTGTTTTCTCAATTCTGGGAAGCCTAGTACAATGGTACTAATGTAATCACTGAAGCCTTTTCTTAAAATAAGGGAAGGGGCCAACCCTGGATTAAGCTACAAATTCTAGGGACTTGGGGGTTTCCTATACACCCTAATAATGGGTTTTGGTTCATCATGTAAATGCAACTTCGATTTTTTTAAAGGACTGACTGGCCTTTCACATTCTTGTGTCCCTCATGCTTACCATCTCAGCAGGCCTGAGAGGCGGGTCAGTTTGGGTGTTAAATCATGAGTGTTGCTTCTGCTATGGATCTGAGGAACATGGGACGTTGCTGAGACTGGGGGATGGAAGTGAGCACTGAAGGAGGGTGAGACCCCTGTCCTTGTTCCGGAGGGGAGTTACTCTCTAGCAGTGGAATGCTGTGGTCATTTTCTCTAGCATGTTCCCTTGGGAAACCTAGGTTTGCTATGAATCTGGCTGAGAATCTAAATTCTGTGCCTTAGAAACAATTTGCACTTTCCCAAATTGTGCCTGGGACAGCCGTATTATTTTCCCCACCAAGCAGCTATGCAAACAGAAACCAGTTCAAAGGTGGCAGCCATGCTTAGATAAAAAGTGAAAAGTGAGGTAGCAGAAATGTCTTTGAATGGTTTTCTGTAATTTTCTACTTCTCTATACAGTGCTAGGTGTTTTAAGTTTTCCGTAGTATTGCTTTTGAGTTACAGTATAACCTGAGTTATTCCTCTGCTCTGACATTGTTGCTGAAGAACTAGCTTATTGTTGGCCAGATGTTTGAAAGGTTGAGGGTGGAGTGGTTTGGCATTTCTATTTTAAATAAACATTTAAACTCTCAATCAGTGCTGTGCCTTAGTAAGTCTGTGCATGGACCTTGTCACGGGATAAAACACTCAGATTCCAGGCCTTCATGAATCTTTTAATTCAGTGGTCTGTAACAAACAATGCAAGGGACATTTGCACAAAAATAATCTTTGCCTCTTTCCAATTTCTTTTTCTTGCTAACAGAATCATTTCTGCTGCTACAGCTCTCCCCTCCTCGCCCCCCCCCCAAAAAAAAAAAAAACTTATGAAATACAGTGCTTAAAGTGCAGAGGGAGAATAAAATAAGCCATTAGAAGAGGAAGGATCACCTCTTATACTTGCCTCCCCGATCACAGTGGGCTTTTTCAAGTGATAATGCCAGTTTGTTTATAAAACTGGTTTCCCTCCGAGAGGGTGAACTGTGTTTTGGTCGCCCTGGCGTAGCACAGCCAAGTTACAACTTCTCTTGGCTGAGCATTTCCCTAGAGTGTAAAGCAAAGGCAGCCTTAAACTCATTTCATTTGGTTTGCCATATATTTGGAAACATCCATAACAGACCAACTCTGGAGCAAAGATGTAAATAATTTCTTTCAAAAAAGTACCCCTGGGCCTATAAAGAAGTATTATTCATGATAGTGTCAGGGCAGAGTGGGCTGTAGTCAGGACTATAAAATGTGTTCCTTCATGCTGCAAAGCCAAAAATCATTTATTGCTTCAATAACTAACTGGAAATAAACATACTGATCACTAAACCTCATAGAATCCTAACATTAGGGAGAAAAACACTATCACATCTCAGCTACCTCCTGTGCAGTTGTGAAGAGTGACAAGTTGATGACAAAAAGAAAATGCTAGCCAAAAGGTACTGTGCTGTCTTAAATACACCACTATTAAGCACTATGTTAGCATGTCTGCCCACAGTGAGTTACTATGAGATTTTTCCCACCGCTTAGCCTTTTGAACTTTATAACACATGGACTAAAGGTTCTTGGATGAAGTAATATAATACATAGATTAACAAGCAGCATTTATTTCTCCACGCATCATCCTCTGCTACCCAGGAAGAGACTTAGAAAAAGGTTTCCAACCTCTTCCCAAAGATCAGATCAGGCTAAATTTAAAAGACTGCTATAATCAAGGCCTAAGCATGTTGCGATTGAAGGGAACATTAAGACATTGACTATTGTTTTATTTCTCTGGCAACATAGTGAATAACTGCTTCCTGTGTCTCTAGAAAGCACCCTGCCCCCTACACACACACACACACACACATTTATTCTCCCCGGAGGGCCCTGATCTGTGACCTTAATAACATCATGCAGGGATCCCCAGCCCAGTGCCTGTGAGGCCAGGCAGATAAGGCACATAAGTGGGGCTGTGGTGATCTGAGTGTTCTCCCCTCTCAAGGAGCAACTGGTTCTGACCTTCATTCAATTAGTGCTATGCAGGGTGGCTGGCCTGGTGTTTCCAGAACTTCCAGTTATGTAAGAGATGCTCCACATCCCAGTTTTTAAATGCCAGGTTATATTTTTAGTGCTGTGCCAGCCAAATAAACTGGGGGGCAAAGCAGTCCACAGGCCACCACTTAGTAACGTTGGCCACAGCTCATTTTTGCCATCTATTGTTTCTACCCTCAAGTATGAAACAAAGTGGACCTCGTTAAACTTGCCTGGGAAATGTCTATGTTGGATTAAATATCCAGTGAGTATGTGAGGCTTCTTTAAGTGGCCAACTGAAAGCCCTGTTATGTGATACTTTTTTCTTTGCAACAGTTAAAAGCATGAAACAAGTCAATATATGCTGTTTTTAAAATATGTAAATTTTTTTCCAGCCTAGTGTCCTATAAGCTTCACAGCTAGAGTCTTAAACTCACATTTTAAAGGGGTTTGATCTGTTAGCCCAGCCACTCAGCAGAAGCTGCTGTGGAAATGAAACAGGAGTGAGTGGCCATCTGTTGTTGAGTAAAATACTGTTTTGTGGTGTGCCTAGTCCTCTTTGCCCGGGTCAGGTTGGGTGACTTTTTTCCAGTATTTTAAACTAATAATTTGAGTAAATGCTCTCAGGACAATGACCCTACTGGTATTATTTCAGGTCTGTTATACCAGCTGATACTACTCTGTAAGATATACCTCATCACTGCTCCCACTTGGCAAGCTGAGGACTCATTATTTGTTTAATTTTAAATCCCACAAACCCATTTATTGAGGGTCTAATTATAAAGGTTACTTGCACTAGGCATGATTCTGCACAGAGAAAATGAAAAAGATCTGGTACCCTTTCCTTCAAAGTTTGCTTTCTAAAAAAGAAGTTACCTGTGGTATAGTCAGCGAGGACATGTACATAGCAATGTACAGCTTGCTTTGATGGTACATTTTGCTGCTTCATTTGAAATGCCATCCATCCAACTTACCAACCTGATTTGAAAGCAGAGTGCTAGCAATAGCTGAAACTGAAGTTTCTTCCCCTTCTTTGACATTAGAAAAGAACAACTACAGAGACATACAGTGTGTTTTCCCCCATCCCTACCTGTGACGTAGATGAAGATGAGGTTCCCTTTATGACATAGTACACCATAGGGAGGGTTTAGGATGTATTGGCACTCTAACCTTACATACTTTGTATTGGTTTTTAGCCAGGACCATGCACCAGGGAGGTCCGGGATAGACTTCCATTTGCCTTACAACGAAATCGTATTATTTTTTATAAGATATCATCTGGGTGACCTTGATCCTCTGACACCATCTCATCCAAATGAGCCAACTTCTCGCAAGAACAAGAAGAGTTAACAGGAGCCACAGACAGATGCAGGCACTTAGCTAGCACAAACCACAAGCCAGCTTGTGAGAAGACAGCTTTAATGTAGGCTGCTTGCTACTCTTAACTGTCTTCACCCACCAGTTCTTAGGGCAATAACATAAGGCACACCAGCCTGAGGTGGTAATTCAGTGGGAGGCTGAGGCTTCCTTCTGCCTCCTGCTGCTTAGCAGTGGGTTTCTCCTCCCTGGTCTCAGCTCTGCAGGCAGATCTGGGAGATGTAAAAATTCTAGTTCTTCCCGCTTTGCATCAAATCATTCTACTCCGACTTACTGCTCAAGAGAAGCAGAGCTTTCTGGAACTATTGAGGAGGTGTCCACTGTTGTCTGCTCAACTAGAATGCTTCCTTGGAGGCAGAGGACGGTTCTTGATGGTCTTACACTTGGGAATGTGCCGCTCAGCCACCTTGGGAGCAAAGTGACGGCTACAGTGAGGACACTGAATATAGTCGGGATTTTCCGCAGGCAGGATGGGAGGCAAGTCTGCGGGGTTTCCACCTTTGGCAATTACCCGCTGGACCTCTCGAGCCTGGCGGAGGGTGCGGATGAAAGATTCATGCTTCTGTCTCCAGTTGCTCTTCCGTGGAGCTTCAGCCTATAAGTAGAAGGCAGACCAATCATTCAACTTGGCATTTATCTCATCTCCTGAGTCTCCACTAGAATGACGGTAAGGAAACAGGGTGTTAATCCTGACTTGCCTGTGTGGAGGCACTTATATGGAGGGCCTACAAAGGGGGATGAGTACCAAGAAGCAAGCCATGATCCCCAGCAGAGACCTGGAGAGCCTCAGGGCTGGAAAGTGCCAAGACCCCAGGGCTGCTATCCCACCCTGCACATCCACACCCTCACAGGAGAACAGGAGTTTATTCACCGGAGAAATTGAACATGACAGGTGTCAGATTCACGAAATCCAAGCACAGGGGGAAAGGGTTAATCTTGTGGCTGAAAATAGGGAGCAAGTACAAGTGTACATGATGAACTGCAGAACTGTCAGCCTCCTTCCCTCACTTGGCTCCCAGGGTGCCAAACGCATGGCACCTTCTTAGGAGACTGAAGGGTTCTCTGGATGCGCCAAGCAGGCAAGAGAAAAGCCATCAGACGCTGGCTCTGGGAGACAGCAATTAAAAGGCTCACTATTTGATAACCCTAATATGAAGGTCCTTACTCAACAAGCCCAATTAAGCTTAAATGTGAATGGACAGCCAAGTATTACCAGATTTTGAGTAAGCTCGAACATGAGAGAGACCAAAACAAGTATACAAGCACATACACACACTCAGGAAGCAGCAACAAAGCAGGTACCAGGAAAACATTTTTTTAAATGAAAAACCATAGTATCAACAAAGGAGTATTAGAAGAAATTGTGTCCATAAAACAAGAAGAATATATACACTATGAAAAAGGAACAAAGAACCAGAAAGGCCTGGCAGGTGTGGCTCAGATGGTTGAGCATCATCATCCCATGCACCAAGAGGTCACCTGTTCGATTCCTGGTCAGGGATCAATCCCCAGTAGGGGGCATGCAGGTAGCAGCCAATCAATGTTTCTCTCTCATCAATGTTTCTCTCTCCCTCTCCCTTCCAATCTATCTAAAAATTAATAAAAATGTTTTAGAAAGAACTATTATAAATTAAAACTGGTAGCTGAAAATAGAAATGTTTCGAAATAATGTCAAGAAGATTATGCAGAATGGGAAAGAAAGATCAAGATGGAAAATAGAAAATATAATATTAAACAATTAGAAACTCAATCCAGGAAGTCCAACATCTGGCCAATAGGCATTCAAAAAAAACAACAACACACAAAACAAAGAAGGCAAAAATCAAAATGGCATCAGATTTCTCAACAGTAACATCGGATGCTAAACACTAGTGGGAAAATGTCTCAAAAATCTGAACAGAAACTCATTGTCCACCAAGAATTCTATACCTGGCCAATTCATCAATCAAATTATAAGGCTTTGACATAGATATTTTCATTCATTCCAAGACAAAAATATATATATATGTCTCCCATGCATCTTTCTCAGTAAGCTTCCACAAGGCAAGGAGTATAGCAAGAAGAAGGAAGACGCGGATGCTGGAAACAGGGGACCCAACGCAGCAGAGAAGCAAAGAGAAGTCCCAAGACAGCAGGTCTGCACCAGGTGTGGAAATAACCAGTGCAGACTAGAGCAGGAGGGAAAAGAGTGGTCAGAGGGAGCTTTCCAGAATTTAAAAAATCAAACTGATAGATTGTGAGAGGTGTTGGAATAATTACAAAAACTTTAGCAGGTGTCTGACAGATGAATCATTTTAAAAAAATGTATAGAGATAAGGTACATTTGAAAACATGAGTCAATTATTAACTTCAGGTGCATGTGGGCAGGACAGAATTTGTTCACTCATCAGTGAACAAAATATATGTGGTTATTATAATGTAAAAGCTGACCACTGGTTTAACACAAAATTGTAATTCCACTACAATGGCAGTACACGTGGTTATAAAAATGTATTCAAATATTTAGACTAAAATAAAACCACTCTTAAAAAGAAGGCAAGTGATGCAACATCATTAATGATGAATACTAGGAAGAGATATTATCAAAGGAAAAGGAAGGCTCCATCAGGAGAGTCTTATTGAAATAGACAAGAAGGCAAGAGAATCCGTGTTGGAGGTGGTGTCCAGGAACTGAATTAGAGAAAAGTTTGTCACTATATGATACTTATACTTATATTCTTCATTGTTTTGACCTTTTATTCAATTAGCACGATCACAAAGTACCAAAATGTGGCCTCTATGCTCAAATGCTTATGGTCCAGTAGAGAGACAAGAGGTGTAAGTATTAAATGATATACACAGAATGTACGTGAATATTAAATGATATAAGAAAAATCACCTGTTCTTCTGAATACACTAGAACCATGGTTGGCAAACTGCGGCTCGCGAGCCACATGTGGCTCTTTGGCCCCTTGAGTGTGGCTCTTCCACAAAATACCACGGCCTGGGCGAGTCTATTTTGAAGAAGTGGCGTTAGAAGAAGTTTAAAAAATTTGGCTCTCAAAAGAAATTTCAATCGTTGTACTGCTGATATTTGGCTCTGTTGACTAAAGAGTTTGCCGACCACTGGTCTAGAAGAATGAGGAGACACAAACTACTCAGCTTCTAAGGACATAAACTTTGGGAATAAGACAGGATATTCCAAGGAGGGGAGTGCATCTTAATGCAGATCCCTTCTGCCTTGTTGTCCTCAATGCAACATATTCCCCCAAACTAGTTTCCACAAAGCAAGGGTATCTGACCTCAGACACCCAAATCCTTTGCTTCACTGCTAGTGTATTTAGGAATTTAAGAAACACAAGATTCTTTTACATTCTGGCCAGAAATAAACCACTATACTGTAGTAGTGCCCTGGCAGATAGCTCAGTTGGTTAGAGCATTGCCTCTATACACCAGGATTGCAGGTTCGAACTTGGGTCAAGACACATACAAGAATCAACCAATGAATGCATAAGTAAATGGAACAACAAATCGATGTTTCTCTCTCTCTCTCTCTCTCTCTCTCTCTCTCTCTCTCTCTCTCTCTCTCTTCCTCCCTCCCTACATTCCTTCCTCTTTCTCTCTAAAAAAAAAATTAATTTAAAAAAATGAAAACAGAACGATTCTCACATGTTGCTAGAATATTAAAGCTGGATGAGGCTTTGAGATCATGTGGTCTAGACTTTCACACAAACGTTGATCATAAAGTGATGCATAGCCCTATCCGGTTTGGCTCAGTGGACAGAGCGTCGGCCTGCGGACTCAAGGGTTCCAGGTTCGATTCCAGTCAAGGGCATGTACCTTGGTTGCAGGCACATACCCAGTAGGGAGTGTGCAGGAGGCAGCTGATCGATGTTTCTCTTTCATCGATGTTTCTAACTCTATCCCTCTCCCTTCCTCTCTGTAAAAAATCAATAAAATATATTTAAAAAATAAAGTGATGCATACCACATTCACTTTATCCCCCTATTAATATTTTTCTTTAAAGTCATGATTCTTAGAAATCAAGGGCATAGCCGAAACCGGTTTGGCTCAGTGGATAGAGCGTCGGCCTGTGGACTGAAAGGTCCCAGGTTCGATTCCGGTCAAGGGCATGTACATTGGTTGCGGGCACATCCCCGGTAGGGGGTGTGCAAGAGGCAGCTGGTCGATGTTTCTCTCTCATCGATGTTTCTAGCTCTCTGTCCCTCTCCTTTCCTCTCTGTAAAAAATCAATAAAATATATTTTTTTAAAAAAAGAAGAAGAAATCAAGGGCATAATATGTTGTAATTTTTAACAAACACTAAAACTACTAAAATAAAAAATGTTTGACAGCATGCCACACTTTGAGAAACACTCATTTACAAAATAAGTGGCATAACCTTCACAGGGTGGTAGTTATTCAGGGGACAATCCGCTCCAGATCTAATGGTCCAAATGTGCCACTGAAGTTCCCCTAAGCTTATGGAAATGTCCCAAAATCCTCACTTTTTACAACCTAGGTTTTCTGCAGCTAGAAATGTTAACCAAAAGTAAACTCATTTACCTTTAAAGTGTTTACACTCTAAATGGAGAGAAGAATTCCAAACTTAATTGTGTTTCATGTATTTTACTTAGAAGGTATATAAAAACTGAGCTAATCTTGAAAAAGTAGATGCGGTTACAGGAGTAGTAACAGATTCTAATCTTGGAAGGTGGCAATATTGCAAAGTGAAAGGAATTCTCTCAAGGTAGTGAAATGCAAAATAGTTTTTTTCTTTTAAATTTTCTAAAAGTAAATGTTTATCACTTTTATAATAAAAGAGTGATAAATTACATGAAAGTGATAAATTTCCTCTAGATATCCTGGGGTGAGGATTAACAACAACAAATGACTAGATTTTGGAGTCATTCCAACCCAGTTTTATATTCTGACTCTGCCACTTAAAGCTGTTTGTGATCTCAAGCAAGTTGACCTCTCTGAGATTTGATTTTTGAATTGATGAGAGATCATGAAATCCTCACGTTTGTGGTAAGGGTCGTATGAAACTCCTGTTCACAGTAATAACCAATAAATGTTAACTCTCATTTTCTCCCTTTCTAACAATTACATTTTTTTCTTAAAAAACAAACAAACACCATATGGGGATATAACAGGCCCTTACAATGATCCCCACTCAAGGTCAAATCCATAAGGTCCTTGTTACCTTGACTGAGGCTGGTCCCTTCCAGTTCAAGTACTGCTCTAGTTCTGTGCCCTTGGCCCGGGCCCTGGAGGAGTCAAACACTTTCCTCTTGGAACCCTGCATCCTGCTGCAGACGTTGGAGTGTCTCTCCAGCCTGAGCAAGAGGAACTTGCGTCCACAGTGGCTGCATTTGCCCAGTTCTGGCTCTTCGGTGGAACAGCTGGAACCTGAGGAGTGTGGTGCCCTAGACAAGTTAGAGTTGCTGGTGGACCCTGGCCAAGCACTGCCTGGAGCTTCTGTAGGCTGAGAAAACTTCTTCACCTGCCCTGAGGCTTGGTCTCGGATTTTGTTATTGTTTGCCACTAGTGTTTCCCTTTTGAGCTTCTGTGTCCCATAACCAGAGAACTGGAATGGACTACAGTTTTCTTGAGAACGTCCCCAAGTTTCATCCTCTCCACTGAAGACCTCCTTAGAGCCATACTCGGGGGAGAAGACAGGTCTGTAAGTGGTGTTGCTATTACCTTTAAGTCTCCTCCTGGGGAGCGTCAGTCTCTGTAACTCTCTTTTTTCATTTTCCTCAGCCTGTTCTTTTTCCTTCTGGATCCTTCTGAGTTCTTCTTCTGTCTTCTTCAGCTTTTCCCGCAGGAGGGTCTCTTTTCTTCGGATTTCCTCCTCTAAATTCTCCCCTGCAGCTTCTAGTCTTTGGATCTGCATCCACTCAGACCGGTTGGGGTTTGCCATGGGCCTCTCCTCCTGCCTGGCAACAACAGTACCAACCACAGACGAACTGGCCCAGTTCCTCACACCAAAGCCGCTGTATGAAAACTCCCTGGGATCAGGGGGTCTCGGAGAGACATTCTGGTCCCCATCCATGCCAGTGTCACCTGTACTATGAGACTTCCTGTGGAACACAGGTTTCAGTGGGTATGCCCGGTCCACGCCAACTCGCTTCTTCGTAAAGGGGATGAACTCATGGTTATTTGCTTTGGGATACCGGGCCTGAGGGCCTGATGAGTAAAACAAATCCTTTGCTTGGCTCTGGAGATGGCTTTTTGGATCTTGCTGGCTGAGTCCAGCACGGTGGGGATAGAAATAGCTCCCAGCTTTCTCACAGGTGTTCCGTTTGGAGTGAGTGTAGAGATGATTCAGCGTCAGCTCTTTGTTGCTCAAAAGCTTCTCCTGGGAATTATTCCTCAGGTGCCCCGCTGAGGACAGCTGGGGAGAGTCACCTTTTTCATAGGGGTCTTGCTTACTTGAGTGGAGCCCGGGAGCTTTTGTTTTATTATACGGGAGCATCACACCCACAGGCAGAGGTGGTGCCAAGTGGAGATCCGCCATTCAGGGTCCGGATTGAAGCCTAGAGGAGATTTAAACCAGATACAGGTGAGAAGTTTTTCCTGCGGTTCACCTTGGTCATTGAAGCAAACTGTTTCTACATTTGTCCTTCCCACGTTTTCCTTTAAGCTTCTTAGGGACAGTGGTGCTGGGTCTGCTAGAGCTTTCCTTCAGTAAGCATTAGGTGAGGGCCTATTTTGTCCTGTGAATGCTTATTAGGTCCTCAAGACAGAAAAACGAATGTGATACAGGTGTTCCTGCCGCCTACCTTTCCCCTACCCCAGTACCAGCCTCTGCTGTACACAGGGATGCTCCTGGCATACACAGTGTACTCCATATGGGTACAAAGAAAGAGCTATTGGATTGGAAGTCAGGTTGTAGTTCTGTAACACAGGACAAGCCACTTCCCCTTGCTGGCTCCAATTTTTCCACCATAAACTGAGGAGTTGGCTCAGTTACATGACTGTAATTTAGGGACCTTCAGACTACAAGTCCAGCCCCATCACTTCACAGGTGAGAAAACTGCGGCCTGGAGGTAGGAGGCTGGCACACAGAGCTCTCAGGGCTTCCCTCCTGCTGGGTCCGTGCTCGACTCCGAGGAGCAGGGCAGCCGCACGGGGCCTGCAGCAGGTGCCTGGCTCTCAACCCCTCACCCGGGGAGTCCCAGCGGCGCAGCGGCCGGAGGTTAGTAACCTGAAAAGGTGTGTGTGTGTGTGTGGGGGGGGGGGGGGGGGGGGCACCTGACCCGACCGCCGCGGGTTTTAGGTCCGGAACACGGAAGTCACATTCTGTCCCGGAGGGTCAGCCGGGGCGTCCCCATTGGGGACTCCGCTTTGGAGACAAGCCTTCATTTTGTCCATCGGGCCCTCGGGAGGGCGAGGTGCTGACCCCATGTCTCCCCGCCCTCCCGCGTACCTGCGGCTCTCCGCGACAACTCCAGCTCAGGGACAATCAGGACCAAACCCCTCCACTCACCGCCCGCCGCGCAGGCGCCCTCAGCTGGCCCCTGTTATCCCCGTTGCCTGGAGACGCGAGCGCGTGCGCGCGCAGCCCCGCCTCTGGCCGCGAACGCCGTGGGGTCGGGGCTGGGGAAGGGGATCACGCGCAGGCGCAGTCAGAACCCGATGGGGAGCGGCCCGGGAGGGGCAGCGGTCCGTTTGACTGTCCCTTGACCCCGTGTCCCGCCAACTCTGCTGCTCCGCGCCCTGGGGGAGCAGGGGAGGGGATGGGAGAGGCTTTTCTGGGGCTTCGTCAAAAAACTGGTATTTGTCTGAGGGCAGTGACGCCGGACCCGGGGCGTGCCCTTCCCTGGCCGAAGCCGGAGCCCCCAGCTCTGCGCTCCGGTCCTGGCGCCGCGGGTTCCGAGGTCGGCCCACCGCGGGTGCGGGCTGCTGGGTGCGGGCTGCTGGGTGCGGGCCCCAGGTGTGGCTATGCATTCTCTCTCGGTGCTTTTCCTGGGCCACAGTGAGACTTTGCGATCCGATTTTAGCGGTTTGGCTTCGCTACGCAGGAGCTTTCTGGGGTAGTTTTCTAGCCAATCTCATTATTTTGATAAAGTGTTTTACTCTCACGTGGTACCTCTGGCAGTCTCTTCTTAGGGCCCGAGAATGACTCAACCACACGTAATGATAATAAAGTCAACTACCAGATCAAAAAGAATCAGTCTAACCTGGTTTCAACACTAAATGGTATTCGATGACTTGTTAACATCAGAAGAGTTTATTTGCCTCGCGCTTCGGGTCATGTGTGCAAGCTGCTTGGCAACAGGCAACTTTTTTTCCTGCAACTACTTAAAAGATTCCCGCACATGGAAAATAGTATAGACAGCAGCAGGCGGTGTTACCACTTTAACATGTCATATCACAGCTTTTACATTTACAAGGAAATCCCTTGGTGGGTCCTCCAGGGCTTTTTTTTCTTTCTTTCTTTCTTTTTAATTCTTTGTTTTCTTCCCTAGTTGACTCTACTGCCTTCTCATATGCAGTCCCAGACAGTCCCCACTCTTCTTAAGGTTCCAATTATCTGAGCAAACAGGCCTGCCTGTCATCAACTCAAGTAGCTCCCTTCCAGTCTGGCACAATGTCCTAGCTTGCCTCTCTCCAACTTGACATCTTTCTTTCTTGTTTCTGGGGATGAAGAACCTTTCTCTTTCCATGAGTTTTCTTGAATTAGTCCCTTTCAGGAATGGCGTCCACCGTGTTAACTTCAAGTTGTATCTATCCACATACTCTTTCAATTTGGTTTTAAAATACAGGGGTGAGCAAAAGTAGGTTTACAGTGGCGAGCACACGCAACAGTTTGTTCTTGTATTATTTTTTTATTAAAGATTGTATTATTTATTTGTATTACAACTGTAAGCCTACTTTTGCCCACCCCGTGTATGCTTATTTCCCCTGCAAAACAAACCTTATTTCCCTTGACCTGCTGCCTTTTATTTACGGTCCCGTTCATTTGTCCTCTTCTCCACGACTTCTTGGTAGAAAACTTTCCATTTGCTGCCCCCTCTCTCTCATCTCCCCCTCATGGTCCAGTCTGTTGTGGTGTGGCTTCCACTTTTTCCACTTTATTTAGCTGTTAGGTACCAGTGACCATCCAATGACCAAAGACAAAAGCTGCTACTTCTTCAGCCTACTTATTTGATATTATTGACTTTTCACTCCCTTGGACCTCTCTTCTCACTTGCTCCTGTGCCTTCTTGTTTTCTTCTTTCATGTTCTCGCTCTGTCTTCTTCCACTTGCCTTCCTCTGGCATTTGTCTTTTCCTCACCTGCCCCCCAAGTTTAGATGTTCTCCAAAGCCCTCTTATTTCTCAGACATAAATGCAGGTCCAGACATTCTCTTCCTTAGTGGTTTCAACCAGATGCTGAAATTTCAGGTATCACCTATGTTAAATGATCTCCAGCTTAGCTCTCTCTCTGTAGTTACAGACTCAAATTTCCAACTTCCCATTTAGTCCCTCAGGAATCTCGAACTGAATATGACAGAAAACAAACTCATGGTCATCTCCTCACTCCCTCAATCCACTTCTTCTCCAGTGTTCCCTCTCATACTGAAAGCATCAATCACCTTCTACTCTTCCCTCCTTGTCATCCCTTCCCTCTAACTGGTCAGGAGGCTCTGTTGAATTTACTCTGCAATGTCTCATATATGACTCTTCCTTTACATTTCTACTGCCCGTAACCAGTTCTTCCTCACTTCTCTTTGGGACGGCAAGCATCACTGTCCTAACTGCAATTCTTATCTTCAAGCCCATCCTTCATGCTGCTGTCAGAATATTATCCTAAATATGCCTGATCCTATCATTCTCCTACCCAGAGGCTTCTGCTTTGCCTATGGAATAAAGTTGGGATGCGTAATTTTAACCTGGTATTTCAGCCTCCAGCCTGCCTTTCAAGCCCTGCCTCCCCAGAGTCTAGTCCGGTGGATTTCCACGCTGGCTGTGCTTTCGTACTACCTGGGAAGCAATTTCTGGGGATGAGACCTGGGTATTGGCATTTTAAAAAGCTCTCCCTAAAGTTATTTTTTTAAGTCCTCACTTGAGGATATGTTTATTGATTTTTAGAGAGAGAGAAACATTGATGTAAGAGAAACATTGATAGGTTGCCTCCCACACGGGATCAAACCCACAACCTAGTTATTTGCCCTGACCAGGAATTGAACCCACAACCATTTTGGTGTATGGGACAACACTCCAACCAGCTGAGCCTCCTCCTGAAGTCTTAATATGCAGCTAGGATTGAGAAACCCTGGCATAGTCACACCTGACTACCAGCACTATCTTACCTCAGTGGTACTTCCTCACCTCCACCTCCACATCCTGGGAGGCGGTAAAGCATAGCATGTATGGGAGTGTAATTAGACAGCTTGGAAGTAAATCCCAGCTCCATCACTTACTGGTTGTGATTGGGTAATATGCTGTTTCCTCCAAGAATGTTTTCTCAATCTTCTTTGTCAAAATGAATCTCTTTGCTCCTTTGTGCTCTCGTGATATTTTCTGTTCTTGTTCTAGCACGGGGCGGGTTCTTGATGAGCTCTCAATAGATGTCCATGGAACTGAATTAGCATGTTGTGCATTGTATTGTCATTATTTGCATGCATATTTGTTCCTTACACTGAATTTCAAAACTCTTTGAGGACAAAGGTTATATATCATTTATCTTTTTAAAAAATATATTTTTATTGATTTCAGAGAGGAAGGGAGAGGGAGAGATAGAAGCATCAATGATGAGAGAGAATTATTGATCGGTTGCCTCCTGCACACCCCACCACTGGGGATTGAGCCCGCAACCCAGGCATGTGCCCCTGACCGGAATCGAACCCAGGACCCTTCATTCCATAGGCTGACGCTCTATCCACTGAGCCAAACCAGCTAGGGCTATATCATTTATCTTGATATATTCTACAATGTCCTCTACATAGTAGACACTCAATTGGTTTTTAATTCTATAGAGAAACTAGCTTTTTAAATGAGTCTTAAAGAAACAACATCAGCCAGGTACTCTTTAGCATTATTTTCAAATATTGCCAAGCATAACATTCAATTCCGTTCCCCACCCCACCCCACCCCAATGCTAGCACTGAGGTTATGTGACTCTCTAGGATCCAGAAGCTCACTTTGTAGGGGGGAACCAATGACATGATTAATACCCATGACTTCCAAGGCAAACCTGTCTCTCCTTGCCAAGCCTGCCAACACCGCATACTCACACATGTATGAGTCTCTTGTCATGAGATGTAATGTATACAAACAACCCAAAGGCAGACTCTGGGCGGCAGTTTCCAGTAGCACACACAGACGGAGACATAACCACCATAGGACCTCCTATACATCTATCTCCCCTCCTCCCCGATCCAGGCTTAGGCAGGACTTACCACTGAGAACTGAAAGGAAAAGTCCAGGCAGAAAGGTTGCAGGCGTCCTATTCAATTTATTCGTGATGTTTAATGTTTATTGTCCGTCTCCATCTCCAGAAGGTAAGCTCCTCCAGGAATCCTTTTTGTTCACTGGAGTATGTCAGCTACTACCTAGGACTGTGCCTCACACACAGAGGCTCTCAGTAAATGTTTGATGAATGATTGACTTTTTCTCGTGTTTCTTCGTCTTTCTCCCCACGAGAAAACGAGACAAGGGATGCGGGTGGGAAGAGATCAACCAAAGAACTTGTCTGCATGTATGCAATAGCCATGCACACAGACATAGGGTGGTGAAGGCCTGGGGCGGGGGTGGGGTGGGGGAGGAGGACATATGTAATACTTTCAACAATAAAGATTTTAAAAAATAAATTTTTTAAAAAAGAGAAAGGGTCTGTGGAATCCGAGCTGACACCCTGGACAGAGCCCCTTTTGGAGCAACAGTTGCTGTTGGGAACTTTATTATCATTTACATCACTTATAATACTTGTGCTGACAGTAGCCGTTTTCTGAAAAGCCGGGATAATTAAATTAAAATGTCACGCCTCCTGACAAGTCCTCCGAGCCCGAGGCTCCGGAGCGGTCCCAGACCCCCGGGTCCCCAAATCCCACCCTCTGGGCGGGCTCTGGGCCGAGCGCGCCGGCCCTGATTGGTCATCAGACGTGATGGGCGTGCGAAACAGCGAAGGAAGAGCTGCGCTCTGAGCTTCCGGAGCGGCGGTTACGCGCTCGGGGAGCCGTTGGCGTGGTGGTCGGTGGTTGCCGGTGCCGTCCCGGCCCCCGGGCGGGAGGGTCGAGGGGGTAAGCCCGGGGGGCGCCCCTCCGTTCCATCAGCCTCAGCTGTTAGTGGGAGGGAGAGGATTCTGGCGGCGTGTGGGAGCGAGGTCCGTGGGAAGCGGGAGGGTGGGGAGGGGGCGGGACGGTGTGGGGAGGGAACTGGACCCAAAGGGAATCGGCCCCGGAGAGGCCTCTGTGGGCCGGGGCGACCCGGACTCCCTCGCCCAGGTGCCTTCCCGTTCCTTCGCTCGCCCTCGCTTTCGGTATCCGCTTACGGACCCTGAAGTCCGGGGCCTTAGGTCGGGGAGCGGTCGCCGCGTTAAGGGTGTGGAGTGTCGGGGTGGCCTTTCTGCCCTGGATTGGGGGTTCTGGTGTAGGATAACGAGTCCTGTCTGCTTCTCTGTTCTTCTGGTGTCCGGCAGGGTTGAGCATGAACATGGCAGAAGGGGACACGCTGATATCAGTGGATTATGAGGTTTTTGGGAAGGTGCAAGGGGTGTTTTTCCGCAAGTACACTCAGGTACGTGGTCTGCGGCTTCGGGATGTGCGCGGACTCGGGGGGCGCGTTCCTGGCGAGGTGCGGTGGGCGGAGCCGGCTGTTGAGCCCCGCGGCCAAGGGGGTTTGTAGAGCAGTGGGCATGAGCATGCTTTGCAGTGAGCAAAATACAATACAAATGGCAGGTTTCTCTGCTGTTGTTATGGTTATTTTTTAATCCTCACCCGAGGACAGTTTCCCATTGATTTTTAGACAGAGTGGGGGAGAGAGGGACAGAGAGAAATATCGATGTGAGAGAAGCACATCGATGGTTGTTTCCTGTACACACCCGGACCAGGAGCCTGCAACCGAGGTACCTGCCCTTGACCAGAATTGAACCCCGGGACCCTTGGGTCCGCAGGCCCACGGCCAAACTGGCTAGGGCACTCTGCTGTTATTCTTATTTTCCTAACAGTGCTGCTTGAGTACCTAGACACATATTAATGAGCTTCTCTCTTCCAAAGGGGATTAGAGGGCTTCCCCAGGTCTACCTATTTTGGCATCATCAAACCAATCACAATTCGGGTAGGAAAGCTAACCTTAATCAAGGAGATAGCATTTAGATGAACGCATGACATTTATGTAATCTACTAGAGGCCCTATGCAGGAAATTCGCGAAAGAGCCGCTGTTCGGTCAATTTGCATATTATTATAGGTGGCATAGCATCTTCTGTAGCTGCTGCATTTCCTTCAGACCTCTCTTATTCCTTCAACCTTTCCCCATTCTCTCAATTAATTTCTACTCATTTTGTCTTTGAAAGAAGAATCACCTTTTCTAGCTGAAGCTTTTCTAATGAAAATACTTAATCCATTCCAGGGTAAGTAACGGTAACACTGAACATGGAGTCCGGTATTCCTACTAAAGTACTAGGGAGTAATTGAGGGGATGAGCAAACTACTGACAGCTTCTACCTCTGCCTTAATGTCCTTAATCTTCCCTTAACATGCAGGCAGAAATGCAATCTCGATTTCCCTTCTGTCTTCTGTAGGGGTTATCGGGCTATTGCCTGCCCAGGGTATCTCCAGCCCCAAAGATAATGAGTTAAGACTGCAGAACGAGCCAAAACCGGTTTGGCTCAGTGGATAGAGCGTCGGCCTGCGGACTCAAGGGTCTCAGGTTCGATTCCGGTCAAGGGCATGTACCTTGGTTGCGGGCACATCCCCAGTAGGGAGTGTGCAGGAGGCAGCTGATCAATGTTTCTCTCTCATCGATGTTTCTAACTCTCTATCCCTCTCCTTTCCTCTCTGTGAAAAAATCAATAAAATTAAAAAAATAAAAAGACTGCAGAACTTTCCAAGTGTCACATTCCCTGGAGTGTAGTACTTAAAATTCATCTTGAATCTTTGAAACATGAATGTTAAATGCCACTACCTCTTTTCCCAATTACTTGCAAATCATTTCCTCCTGTTTCACACTCATAGAAGTACCTGTTGAAAAAAAATTATTGAAAATCATAGTAAAAGAGGTATGTTCTGTTAGCTTTGCTACCATTTATGCAGGGTAAATTCCTGTGATATAGTAAGTGGAGGTGACAGCTTCAAAGATTAATTAAAGTTGTTGAAGGAAAAGGACCAGATAGTAATATAGCTCATTTTTCTCTACTGCTATCCCCACCCCGCACCCCTAATTTAGAGACAATAAAAGAATGCAGAAAAATAAATATTGATTTGGAGAACTTTACGGAAAATGTCATCTTTTTTTCCCCTTAATTAGACTTGTAGCTTATTCTTTAATACTTATAATTACTTTGTATATATATGTTCATTTTAACAATGGTTTTGTTTTGCTACAGTCTGTTTGCATGTTGATATACTCTAGCCTCTTAATTAAATTCCATCACTCCTAGAATGACTGATGAGAATACTTGAAGGAACTTTTTAAGTTGGAATAAAATTCACATCCATAAAACTCACCTTTTTAAAATGTATAAATGAGTGGATTTTAGTATATTTACAAAGTTGTACACTAATTCCAGAACATTTCATCACCTTCATAAGAAGCCCCATATCCATTAGCACACACCCCCACCCCAACCCCTCCAGCCCCTCGCAGTCACTAACCTCATTTCTGTCCCTATGGATTTGTCTATTCTGGACATTTGGTGTCAATGGAATCACTATGTGGCCTTTTGTGTTGGGTTTCTTTCACTTAATACAGGGGTAGGGAACATCCGGCCAGTGGGCCGTGTAAGGCCGGAGAAATCATTTGGTCAGGCCCTGCCAAGGCATTAGGGGTGATTTAATTGTTTGACCAAATATAGCAGGCTGATTTTTAAGTTGATAATTTTGTTTGGCCCTTGGCAGAAAAAAGTTTCCTCAACCCTGACTTAACACAATGTTTTCAAGGATTATTCATATTATAGCATATTAGAACTTAATTCTCTCTTTTTTATGGCTAAATAATATTCCATGTATGGATATACCACATTTTATATATCCATTCATCAACTGATGGGTATTTAAGTTATTTTCATTTTTTGGCTATTATGAATAATGATGCTGTACATTTATGTACTTGCTTTTATGCAAACATTGTTTCAATTCCCTTGTATATGCCAAGGAGTAGCTTGCTGGGTCACATAGTAACTCTATGTATAACTGTGAGGAACAGCAAAACTATTTTCCAAAGCAGCTATATCATTTTACATTTTGCATTCTCATGATGAATGAGAATTTCAGTTTCTCCAAATCCTTGCCAACAGTTGTTTGTATTTTTTATTAGAGCCATCCTAGTGTGTGTGAAGTGATATCTCATTGTGGTATTTTTTGTTTTGTTTTGAGATTTCAATGACTTTAAAAGGATTGAAGTCATACAAAGCATGTTCTCTGACCACAATGGAACTAAACTACAAATCAATAACAGAAAAATAACTGGAAAATCTCTAAATATATGGAAACTATATAATACACTTTGTTTGTTTGTTTGTTTTTTGTTAATCCTCACCCAAAGGTATTTTTTCCATTGATTTTTAGATAGAGTAGAAGGGAAGGAGGAAGGAAGGAAAGAAGGGGGGAGGGGGAGAAAGAGAGAGAGAGAGAGAGAGAGAGAGAGAGAGAGAGAGAGAGAGAGAGACATCTATCGGTTACCTCCTGATAAGACCCAACTGGGGATCGATCCCACAACTTTTTGGTGTATAGGATGACCCTCCAACCAACTGAGCTACTCAGCCAGGGCCCTTTGCCCATTTTTAACTGAGTTATTTGTCTTATTGTTGATTTGTAAGAAATTTTGTATATTCTGGATATTAGTCCCTTATATTATTTGCAAATATTTCTCCTGAGGTTTTCTTTTCACTTTCTTGATGAAAACTTTGAAGCATAAATATTTTTAATATTGATGAAGTCTAATTTATTTTTTTGTTGCTTGTGACTTCAGTTTTATATTCAAGTTGGAATATAATTCTTTGCCTAATCCAAGGATGGAAGAAGGTTCATGCTTACTTATGTTTTCTTCTAAAAGTTTCTTCTAAGCCCTGACCTGTTTGGCTCAGTGGATAGAGTGTCGGCCTGCGGACTCAGGGGTCCCGGGTTCGATTCCGGTCAAGGGCATGTACCTTGGTTGCGGGCACATCCCCGGTGGGGGGTGTGCAGGAGGCAGCTGATCGATGTTTCTCTCGCATCGATGTTTCTGGCTCTCTATTCCTCTCTGTGAAAAATCAGTAAAATATATTTAAAAAATAAATAAAAGTTTCTTCTAAGAGTTTTATAGTTTAATCTCTTAGCTTCAGGTCTTTGATCCAGATTCAGTTATTTTTTTAAAATATATTTTTATTAATTTCAGAGAGGAGGGGAAGAGGGATAGAGAGAAACATCAATGGTGAGAGAGAAACATTGATCGGCTGCCTCCTGCACGCCCACTTGGGGATCGAGCTCTAAACCCAGGCATGTGCCTCAACCAGGAATTGAACCGTGACCTCCTGGTTCATAGGTCCACACTCAACCACTGAGCGGTCCAGGCTAGTTTCAGTTAATTTTTTATGTGGGTTGAGGTAAGGAGTCCAGCTTTATGCTTTTATTTTTATTTATTTTTTTAAATAAATCTTTATTGTTCAGATTATTATAGTTGTTCCTCTTTTTTCCCCCCATAGCTCCCTTCCACCCGGTTCCCACCCCACCCTCTGCCCTTACCCTCCCAGCCCCCACTGTCCTCATCCATAGTTGTACGATTTTGTCCAGTGTCTTCCCGCACCCCCCACACCCCTTTCCCCCCCGAGGATTATCAGTCCACTCCCTTTCTATGCCCCTGATTCTATTATATTCACCAGATTATTCTGTTCATCAGAGTTTTTATTCACTTGATTTTTTAGAATCACTTGTTGATAGATAACGTATTTGTTGTTCATAATTTTTATCTTTACTTTTTTCTTCTTTTTCCTCTTCTTAAAGAATACCTTTCAGCATTTCGTATAATACTGGTTTGGTGATGATGAACTCCTTTAGCTTTTTCTTATCTGTGAAGCTCTTTAGCTGACCTTCAATTCTAAATGATAGCTTTGCTGGGTAGAGTAATCTTGGTTGTAGGTTCTTGCTATTCGTCACTTTGAATATTTCTTGCCACTCTAAGCACTGGTACCTTGCCAAATATTTAGCGATTCCACAGTTTAATGACTTTAAGGGAAAACACTAGAAAGGGTAAGAAAAGAGCAACTACAATGATTAGATGGTCTTCATAAGTTTATTCAATTTAAACAGAAGAAAAGAAAGTAAAGTGCAAAACCTAACAGTTATGTAATCTCATGAAACTTTGGTTTTCAGAGGCTGATCACCAGTTGCCCTTCCTTCTCTAGGAGGATGATAGAAAGTGGGCTTTGGATGCAACATAAAGACAGTGGGTTAGACAGTTTCTCCATAGGGAGAACAATGGAATGAGTTGCCCAGGAAATTGTGAAATACTCTCCAATGATCTTTAAAGATATAATGGACACTTATTCATCTGGATTTGTTTAGATGTGGTCCTGATTAAAGACAAAGAGAAGGATCAGATAACTTTATGCTTTTTCTATTTAATATACTCAATAGATTCTTGATTAGAAGGAAAAATGTATAAGATACAAACTGCCCAGCATCCTAACAATTAGCCTTAGGGAATCATTTTGAAAGCATCTGATTTTATCTTAAGTCATCAGTATTACATAGTGAAAAATTCTACTGGCTTGGTTATATAGGTTAGAAGAAGGAAATGAAGCAAAGTGGTCAACATTTCATATTAAAATCAGCAATGAGATTCTTCTTCTTGTTCTGTTTTGACTGTTCTGGACAATATCAAATTAGTTTCAGTGGCTTGATTTTAGACCAAGATTCTGGCAAAGATTGTAGTCTCACTTTGTTTTGTTTAATCTCACTGGATTTCTCTTTCTTGTTTTTTTCTTCCCCTTAGGCTGAGAGTAAAAAGCTGGGATTGGTAGGCTGGGTCCAGAACACAGACCAGGGCACAGTGCAAGGACAATTGCAAGGTCCCATCTCCAAAGTGCGTCATATGCAGGAATGGCTTGAGACAAAAGGAAGTCCCAAATCCCACATCGACAGAGCAAACTTCAACAATGAGAAAGTCATCGTAAAGTTGGATTACTCAGATTTCCAAATTGTAAAATAGTGCCCTGAATTCAGATTTTCCAAGAGAAACTCAGAGGTTTTGCTTTTATTGTTAATAGGGATAGAATTATTCTGAGTAATATTAGAATTTGTCAGTAAGTTATTTTAGTTTCAGATACCTGAATGTTACTGTATATAGTATGTATGATGGAAGGAATGATTACAACTGTACACAATTCTAATAAAAACACATCAGAACCATCTGTAGGGCGAAATTCATTTTGGGCAAAATAAGAGATATTTACTCAGTAAACATCTGTGGGAAGATAATTTTGAGGTAATTTAAAGAGGTCTGAAAGAAAAAGCAGTTACTTTGAATCATTTCTTTGAATGGTTTCCATGAAGTTTTCTTCAGGAAGTTGCACACCTAATAACAAATCCCATAAGTTCAACTTGTTAGCTGCTCAAATGATGTTTTGGACTAATTACTTTTAATTTTCTTGAGTTTCTGTCATTCCTTTTCCCTGGGTAAGGAATTCACAAAAAGCAGTTAGTCTGGGCTAAATTATGTGCCTCCTCCCAATTCTTTTTTTTTTTTTTTCTCCTCCCAATTCTTATGTTGAATTGTTAACACCTAGTACCTCAGAATGTGACTGTATTTGGAGAGAGGGTCTTTTCAGAGGTAATTAAGGTTAAATGAAGTCATTAGGGTGGGCCCTAATCCAATATGTCCTTATAAGAGGAAATTTGGAAACAGACATGTGCATGCACATAAGAAAGGACATGTGAAGACAGAGGGAGAAACCAGCCACCTACAAGACAAGGATAGAGTCCACAGAAGAAATCATGTCTCACAGCTTGCTCACAGACTTCTAGCCTCCACAACTGTGACAAAATAAGTATCTAGTTTAAGCCACCCTGTCTGTGGTGGTTTATTGTGACAAACTGATACAAGCAATACTCAGGATTTTGCTTCATTAGCCCTGAAAATCTCCTGATTGGTTTGGTCAACCATTAAGCAGGTATACATTGAATGCTTACTGGGTTTGACAAATTTGTCACAAATTCCAAATTTTAAAAATAGAAGGTTTTACTCAGCCAGAGTGGCTCTGGTCGAGCATCAACCCATGAAGTCACCGGTTTGATTCCCTGTCAAGGCACATGCCCGGTTGTGGGCTGGATCCTCAGGGGGCTTACAGCAGGCAGCCTATCTGTGATTCTCTTCATTGAAGTTTCGCTCCCTCTCCCTTTCTCCCTCTAAAAAAACCAATAAAACATTTTTTAAAAATGTATAAGGTCTCAATGAAAATGAGAGTAAAAACTGGCAATGATTCCCAAAACACCTATTTTCACCGTGTTCTTAGAGTTCCACTCTCATTCTGTTAGAAAAGAAGCTGTGGTGTATTAGGAAAACACCCAAAAAAGGCAATGAAGGGAGTCTAGGTGTTCTGGTCCTCAAATTAAGAGAATTGAGGTAGTTTCTCAGTCTTCCCAGCTCTTAAACGATTTGATAAGACGGAAGGCTGTGGATTTATTCATTGAGTGCCTAACATAAGTCAGGCACTGTTCTTGGCCATGGGGATACAGCAATAAACAGACAAAATCCTTACCTTCAAATGGCTTTCATTCTAGTGAGAGAAGACAAGGAGCAAATAATATATTGAATTACATGGTAGTGCGTGCAAAGGAAAAACGGGAAAGAGGAAACACAAACAAAAGTAAAAATTACTAGAAACAGTTTTTCATGCCATGCTAAAAGGGGATAAGGATTGGGAATTCGGGAATACCCGTGTGAAAAGGCCTGGGGACTCAAAGCGTGCGCGTGCGCATTGAAGTGTCTCGGAGGAAAGGGACTTCTCCGAATCTCCGAAGCGCATGCTCCCGGCTCGCGCGTGCACGAGCCTCGCGAGCCAACGAGCGCAGAGCCGGCATCCGAGGCGGTTGGTATCTCGAGTTGGTGAAGGGTGGTTTGAGGTGACTTGGGAGAAGCACGCGACGAAAGGATGATTCCGGGAGCTCTTCTAACACCGGAAGGGTCGTGACGTCCCTGCGGGCCAGCTCTCCGGAGCCGGCTGCGCAGGGGCTCCGGGAGGCCCCGGGCTTCCTTCGCCGCGGGCGCGCACGTCGGGGCGGGCCTGAGTTTAGGGTTGGGAGTCAGGGGAGGGGCCGGGCGGAGGCTGAGCCTGGAGGGGCGGGGCCTGCGGCCGCGGTCCCGCCCTCAAAGCTTTGCGTTGCCATAGAAATAATCAGATCTGCACTGACAGCTCGGATTTTCCCCGGGTTTGAAAATCCAGCCCCACCACCTGAGAGAGGTCTAGACTATGCTGCTCTCTTACCTCTGAAGAAGAGCTAGGACCTTTAATTGCACCATAATCTTTTTTTTTTTAAATATATTTTATTGACTTTTTACAGAGAGGAAAGGAGAGGGACAGAGAGCTAGAAACATCGATGAGAGAGAAACATCGACCAGCTGCCTCTTGCACACCCCCTACCGGGGATGTGCCCGCAACCAAGGTACATGCCCTTGACCGGAATCGAACCTGGGACCTTTCAGTCCGCAGACCGACGCTCTATCCACTGAGCCAAACCGGTTTCGGCTGCACCATAATCTTAAATTTTTCTTTTTTTACTGGGAGAAATTTTAAAAACCCAGGTCAGACAGCCCCCTACCATCATTGTTATTACCGAGGTAGTTTGTAGCCATTGTAAAGACCAAAAGAGTATTAACACAAAAGGATATTAATAATAACCATCTGAAAACTTTTTACCAAAGTAAACTAAAATAATTCAGAAAGGCTTATAATGAAAAGGAATTTTATCCTTTCCCATTCCCAGTCTCTTTCCCTTGAGGTTACCTACACTTAACTATAATAATAATAATAATAATAATTAATAATAATTTCTTAATCCCATCTTTTCTTTATACAATAATTTGTCTTTATTTCCTCCTGTTCTTTCACCTTCTTATTACAGTGTCTTAGTATTTTATTATGATTTTTTTCTAAAAGTCATGGTTATTGTGTAATGTATAAATGTTATGAAACTAGCTTGGATTTTTGTGTGTGAATAATTTCTAGCTAATGTTAGTGGAATTTGGGCATCTGTTTTTGGTAAAGTGATTAGAATTTTGAACACTATCTTCACGGGTCAACTTCAAATGTGATTATGATTTCACTTTAGGGCATGTGGGATTTAGACGGGGTCAGTGAAAATTATGAAATTATCAGAGCTGCTTTGGATGTTAATTAAGTCCATTGCATCAAACCTGGGCTGTGTGATCTGCCTAGAGATCAGAGCTGTCATTTGTTTTGTTTTGTTTTGTTTTACAATGTGGTTTAATAAGAAATTTCATTTACGTCAAATGGTATTTTTTATAATGCCTCAGGAAAATAGGTAATGCTGTATAACCCTGAAGCTTTCATATGTGTATGTTTTTGTTTTATTTTTCTCCCAAAGGCAATTATTGACAGTCACAAAAGGAAACGGTTGCCTGGCATTCTCACCAGTTTTCTACCTGCCATGATCAAGTGCTTGTCCGCTGAAGTACAAGCCAAATTGCGTTCTGGTTTGGCGATATGCTCCTTAGGCCAATGTGTGGAGGAGCTTGCCCTCAACAGTATTGATGCTGAAGCAAAATGTGTGGCTGTGAGGCTGAACATGGAAATCTTCCAAATCCAAGTGATAGACAATGGATTTGGGATAGGGAGGGATGATGTGGACAAGGTAGGAAATCGTTATTTCACTAGTAAATGCAACTCCGTACAGGACTTGGAGAACCCAAGGTTTTATGGTTTCCGAGGGGAGGCCTTGGCCAGTATAGCGGACATGGCCAGTGCTGTGGAAATTTCATCCAAGAAAAATGGGACAATGAAAACTTTTGTGAAACTGTTTCAGAATGGAAAAGCCCTGGATGCCTTTGAAGCTGACTTGACCAGACCAAGTGCTGGGACAACAGTAACAGTATATAACCTATTTTATCAGTTACCTGTAAGGAGGAGATGCATGGATCCTAGACTGGAGTTTGGGCAGGTTAGGCAGAGGATAGAAGCTCTCTCACTCATGCACCCTTCCATTTCTTTCTCTTTGAGAAATGACGTTTCTGGTTCCATGGTTCTTCAGCTCCCTAAAACCAAAGACATATGTTCCCGATTTTGTCAAATTTATGGACTAGGTAAGTCCCAAAAGTTAAGAGAAATAAATTTTAAATATAAGGAGTTTGAACTTAGTGGCTATATCAGCTCTGAAGCCCATTACAATAAGAATATGCAGTTTTTGTTTGTGAACAAAAGGCTAGTTTTAAGGACAAAGTTGCATAAACTCATTGACTTTTTATTAAGGAAAGAAAGTATTATATGCAAGCCAAAAAATGGCTCTGCCAGTAGGCAAATGAATTCAAGTCCTCGGCACCGGTCTCACCCAGAACTCCATGGGATATATGTAATCAATATACAGTGCCAATTCTGTGAATATGATGTGTGTATGGAGCCAGCAAAAACTCTGATTGAGTTTCAGAACTGGGAGACTGTTTTGGTTTGCATTCAAGAAGGAATGAAGATGTTCTTAAAGAAAGAAAAGTTATTTGTGGAATTATCAGGTGAAGACATTAAGGAATTTAGTGAAGATAATGATTTTAGTTTATTTAGTGCTACTTTTCAGAAGCCTGTGTCTTCTGATGAGAAGTGTGACAAAGTCAGTTTCCAAGAAGCATGTAATAATATTTTGGATTCCTATGAAATGTTTAATTTGCAATCAAAAGCTGTAAAAAGAAAAGCTACAGAAAACGTAAACATACAGAATTCTAGGAATTCAGAAGCTATCCGAAAAAAGACAAATGACTCATTTTTGTATACTTATGAATCTGATGGTCCAGGTCAGAGTACAATGACAGAGTCAGCTTTACAAAACAAAGATAGCTCTTGCTCAGAATCAAGGGTCTTAGAACAAGAGAGACCTGAAGCATCAGAATCAGGAGAAAAGGAGAGACATAAAAATTCTTGCTTGGAACTTAACTCTTTAGAAAATCCACGTGGAACCAATTCAGAAATGCCTGCAATCCCTTTTCAGACATTAGATCACTTTGAGGAGAGTGGAGATCTAGAAATACAGAAAGCAAGTACTACTGTTAATGACATGGCTGCCGACATCCTGAAAAAGAACAGAATTCAGAATCAACTAGAGACATTTAAAGGTGCTACTGAAACGGGCTGCCAACCTCTTTCTTCTGAGACGACATTACTGAGAGTACATGGTGCTCAGGGGGAGGAAGAGAAAAGAAACAAAGAACCTAGTAATTGTGGAAGAAATGTTTTTAGTTATGGGCAAATTAAATTATGTTCCACTGGCTTTATAACTCATGTGGTACAAAATGAGCAAACTGAAACAGAACATTTATTTAAAAATTGTGTTCGACCTGGTCCTGTGAGTGCTAAAGAAACACTTGGAAATAGAACACGCCATTCAGTTGAGACTCCAAACATCACAGATTTAACTAGCACGTTAAGTACAGAATTTGCTCAATTGTCCAACAAAAAATTGTGCAGAACAAATATAAGTTCTAGGCTAGAGAACAAACCTATACCAACTTACAAAAAATTTGCTATTTTGCAGGATGGTAGTAAAAAATCACACACAGGTGGCTTATTACTTGACACATCTTCTTTCTCTTGGTGTAGGCATGTTTCAAATGATAGTAAGAGAAAAGATAAGTTGATTGGTTTATCCAGACCCATCGCCCCTAAGAAGCTAAGCTTAAATTCACAACTAGGATCTTTAGAGAAGTTTAAAAGACAATATGGGAAGGTTAAAAATCCTCTGAATACAGAAGTAGAGGAAAATAATAATTTTGAAATCACTACCAATCTCAGTCCTCAAGTTGAACGTGACATTCCATGTAGAGACAAAAACCACGGAGACAACTCTGATATGTGTAAAATCACTACTATGAAACATCATGATTCAAATAGTAGTTGTCAACCTATAAGTCACATCCTTTATTCGGGAAACTTTCCATTCTCCAAGGAAGAAGACTGTTTAGAACAACAGATTCCTTGCTCAGGAGAAAGTCCTGTAACTCTAAAGGATCTATGTCATTTGAACAGAAAACCTTTGGATATTGAGAAATCACCTGAATCACTAGCCTCTAAATTATCCAAAATGAAAGGTTCTGAAAGAGAGACTCAAATAATGGAGATGAGTCATTTTATTGAACGTCCACAGTCAGATTCCAGTAGAAAAGACAGTGACTTACGCAGTGGGTTATCCCTAGATTCTTGTATGTTATTTAAAAATGAGTTTAAAAACACAGAGAGTATCATCATCCCAATGCCAGACTCTGTCACACAGGATAATTCCTTCAATAAAGATAGTGAAGCATATTCTAACAATACAACAGAGAGCTCTGTGATACCAGAAACAAGTTTGGTAGTACACTATAATAGCTCTGCACTTAGTAAAGATTTAGATGTTCTTACAGTTTCAGAACAACAGATGGGAAGTCCTGACTCTCCCAGTAGAATGTTAATGAGTCACAAGGACGATTCCACAGCCAACCCAAATGGAACTTGTTTTCAGAGTGAGGAATCTATAGCAACTTGTTCTGAAAATGAAGAGTCAAACTCATGTTCTTTGGATTGGCAACAGCATTTTGATGTAGCCCTGGGAAGAATGGTTTACATTAACAAAGTAACTGGACTTAGCACATTCACTGCTCCTACTGAGGACAGTCGGGCTGCTTGTACTAAGGATCTGACAACTGTGGCTGTGGATGTCATACTTGAGAATGGTAAGTATGATATAGTGTTCATGGCAGGAAATGCTTTTGAAGGTTATCTCAGCAGATGGAACATTTTAAACTTTAATTATAAAGCATGTTTTATGGTATATGAAGATTCTCTAGGTCCAATACTATTTAAATCTAGAAATACAATGAAAGCCTTATAGAATGGAAGTGTACATATATGTGTCTATGAGTATGTATATGTGTAAGAGGGTGAGACAGTTTTTAATGAAATGGTAGTATTAGTAGAGAAGGTCCACTATGCTTCTCTAGTTTGCTTTCCCCTCTCTTCCAAACTCAACTTCCTAGAAATTTAAAGGCACCTGCAATGCCAGTGTTGCTCTCTGCAGCTCCCAGGTAAACAGCCAGAATGATCCTCTAATCATCCTAGGTTTTCAAGTAAAATCTATGGTTCAGTACAGTACTATATATGTTTTTGTTATTGTTTTTTGGTGTGTTTTTTTTTTTTTTTTTTAGAAAATAGGACTTGACCATAAATTTTCTGAAATCTAGGTTAAATATGTACTTTCATAAATATACTTTTCAAATGTACTCCATTATAATGCATGTGTTAATCCGCTTGACCTGTTTATTGTGTAAGTAGCTGTTATCAGGCTTTAGATCATACCACAGGGCTACATCAGAGCCTAGACTAGGACTCTGAGTTCTCAGGTCTAAGTCAACATTAAAAGTGACGTCGTTTTGGCAGTGTGTTTAGAGCCAGATGTTGGGAGATAGTAAAGCTGACTCCCATCTGGCGATACTCTCGGTTTTGCATCAGGAGGATAAACATTAAGTGTGCATCCAAATTAAAAGTATTGAATGTTGCAAAAGAACGTAATTATATGAATGTAATAGCAAATTATAATTTATCTTTAGGATTAATAACTCTGGCAGGTGGCTCTGATTTAAGATTAAATTAGACCTTTATTTTTCAATGAGTTGGTTTTTTTTTCATTGTGAAAAAAATAACCACTGTAGTAACTTTCAAAGTATTAAATAGGAGAAAACCCCTTTCTTTCAATATGCTCCTGAGACTATCAGGTTGCTCTTAAAAGACACATGTGTTTTTCAATCTATGTAGTTTTATGTCCCGATTTATACTGAGTGTTTATCAGAGGTAAATCTAAGGAACTGGCACCTCATCTTCCTGAAATATAACTGCTTCTGATATAGTAATAAAAAAATAACTGGATTACATTAAACTGAGATGCCTGTTGCTAAACAAAGGCAGAAATCTTGGTTGGCTGCCATACTCAACATAAGCATCTGCTCCTGTTAAATAAATCTAGATGTTTAAAAAAACACTTCAACCTATTAACTTTATGGATTAGCAAGTCTTGTAATGAACTTTTGAGGGTCATGTTGACCCAGAATTTCATAATGAAAAATAAAGTATTTTGGATACAGAAACGAGTTCCATTAAAAGATAGCTCCAAAGTACCCTCCATTTCTGGAAATGGCTGAGGTGTATATAGCAGGAGATTAGGACATTGTCAAACCATACATAAAAACATAAGATGAATTGTTAAGAGGTAAATTTAATTGTACAGAAGAGAGGATATATATAAAGGTAATTTTAAGGAGTTATGTTAACTCTCCAAGCCCTGGCAGTATTTCTCTCTCTCTTTTTTTTTAATTTCTTTATTGATTAAGGTGTCACATATTTGTCTTCATCCCCCCATTCCCATCCCACACCCCTCCCCATGGATGCCCCCACCCCCGTTGTCCTTAACCATTGGTTAGGCTCGTATGCATGCACACAAGTCCTTTGGTTGATCTCTCCCCCCTACCCACACCCTCCCCTCCCCTCCCTCTGAGGCCCAACAGTCCGATCGATGCCTCCTTGTTTCTGGGTCTGTTCTTGTTCATCAGTCTATGTTGTTCATCATTTCCCCTAGATGAGTGAGATCATGTGTTACTAGAAATATACTTATAAGAACCGAATGTGAGACGAACAATAATAGTTATGCTGACAGGCAAATGAATCAGTCTGTAGTGAGTTTCTTTCTGGACCAACAGTTCTTTTGAGACCCAATTTCAATGTCCACCAGTTCCTTATGTGTACATGTCGGCACTAACTTTTCAGTTCTGGATGGTGGACAAATGGTGGTAATGCAGGTCCGACTCCCTCTGGTTTAGTCTCACCTGGACCCAGGGGCGCGCGGCCTCACCCGGACCTGGGACCCAGCATCACCTGGGCCCCGAGGAGTATTTCTCTTTAATGTTTTTAACTCTGCAACTTTATTGCAGTTCCCACTTTAATTTTTATCATTCTGAATTTATCTCTCCCCCATATTTGTCCAACAGATTTATCTTTTTGAAATAATACTTTCATAGTGTTTTGCTCCTGTTCAAAAACTGTCAAATTCAGCATTGTTTCTAAAACACAAATCTGATCATCCTTCAGAAAGGGAGGTAGATTTGGAGCCAGATTTTACTGGATTTTGGAGTTTAAATTGAGAGATTTTCATTCATTTATCCATTCATTCATTTATTAATTATTCACACAGTGCTAGGCCCTGCCACATTGTAGATTAACTGACTTTGCTTCTAGGAGTTCACAGTCTATTAGAGAAGATAGCTGTCTAAATATAATTAGATGAGATAAATGTTATAATAGATACATGTTTTGGGATAAGAGACATAAATTGGGGACTTGTGAAGATTGTACTCAGTAGTGAGGGATGATAATTAAGTACCACTATATGTTTAATACAATGTTTCTCAACTGTGGCACTGTTGACATTTTGGACTAGATAATTCTTCGTCCAATATATTGTATAGGATATTAGCAGCATTCCTAGCCTCTCTCTGCTAGCTGCCAGTGGTACCCCTCACCCAAGGAGTGACAACCAAAACTGTCTTAAGATATTGCCATATGTCCCCATGCAAAACTGCCCCCATTGAGAATCAGTCATCTATTCATTTTAGGTCCACATTCTGTCTAGTATAGATGGGTAATGGGACTAAGCAGTAAGGTAGATTACTAAATTCATTAAGGAACTTTTGACTCTCAATCTGGTGTTTAGTAGTCTGCCTCCTTATGTCTTGATTCAGTTTGTGCAGAAAGAGGTTCTATGTATCTTAATTTTTAATAGTTTATTCTTTGAGTTCAAATGTCTAGGTTTTTCTTTTTTACATTTAGGATCTCAGTACAGGTGTCATCCTTTTAGAAGCGACCTTGTTCTTCCCTTCCTTCCTAGAGCTCGGGAAGAGAGGACTGTGATGAGACAGAACAACAGAGGTAGGGGCAAGAACAGAGATTGCTGAACACCTAGTATATAATGTACCACCTAACTTAAAAAAGAAAAGCAGGGTTGTATTATTTTTTTTAATATATTTTATTGATTTTTTACAGAGAGGAAGGGAGAGGGATAGAGAGCTAGAAACATCAATGAGAGAGAATCATCGACCAGCTGCCTCCTGCACACCCCCTACCAGGGATGTGCCTGCAGCCAATGTACATGCCCTTGACCGGAATCGAACCTGGGACCTTTCAGTCCGCAGACCGACGCTCTATCCATTGAGCCAAACCGGTTTTGGCAAGGGTTGTATTATTAAGCTTGATCAGTGTCAGCTGTGCCTTACTGGAACCAGGAATGTCCCATGGTCCTATTTAACAGCAAAACTAAGTAATTCGGTGCATGCATGTAGATCAGAAATTACTTTTCCAGACTTGAGGTCAATACTGGATAATAATGCAGTCTATGGTATCTTGTGACTGAGATTGTTTATTTTTAAATATTGGAGTTGTGCTCCATATTGTGGTAGTTTTATATAAGCAAAACTCTTACACTGAGTGGCCAGATTATTATGATCTCTGAACACATAATAATCTGGCCACTGAGTGTGTGTGTGTGTGTGTGTGTGTGTATTAGAGGCCCGGTGCATGAATTCGTGCATGGGTGGGGTCCGGCCAGCCTGGCCAGGGGGAGGGGACATGGGCTGTTGGCCGGCCTGCCTGCTGGTCGAACTCCTGGTCGAGGGGACAATTTGCATACTAGCCTTTTATTATATAGGATATACACTGAGTGGCCAGATTATTATGCGTTCAGAGATCATAACAATCTGGCCACTCAGTTTATTTTTGTAAAAAGCTACAGACATTTATTATTTTGTTTCTAAAAACAGATAAGGTATATATTTCTTTTACTAAAGGGAGTGAGGCTACTAATTTGAACCAGTTTCTTCTGGACTTGTATTCTGAAATATCTCTTGAAAATAGTTTGGAGAAAAAGCTATAATGCCAGAAGATACAGTCATCAACTGCAGTTTAAAAAGTAATAGTTCAAAACAATTTAGAGGTACAGCAAACACTGAACCTTTGTAGCATGTTGGAGCAATGTGTCTGATCTTTGGTCTTGAGGCTGCACCACACCAAATAGGAGATGCCATTTACCTTTTCCCCTGAGGCTCTGGACACCAACTGTACCTGTCCCTTTTGCACTAGATACTGTGGATGATGCTGTTGGTAGCGGATCGCTTCAGTCTTTGTTCTCAGAATGGGACAATCCAGTATTTGCCCGTTATCCAGAGGTGGGTCTACGCAGTTTTTCTTTGCTTGTTATTTTAAAATTAGAATTTCATTTTAAAAAAATTATCTTTATTGTTAAAAGCATTTCAGATGTCCAGCCTCTCCCCCCATTGAGCCCCTTAGAATTTTATTTAAGTTGGGTATGGGCATGACTGACTATACTAATTTGAAATTATGAATGGAAAGTGGGTACGTTTCCAAGTAATTTATTTGGAAATTAAAGTAAAAAGGAGGAATCAGAATTCATAGCATTTGGGGAACTCAGCTTTAAGTTTGGATTAAACATATGTAATCAGTGTGGGAATAGTGAAAGTGTTTACCACTCTTAAAAACCCTGATTTGTAGCTATGGCAGAGTATTTAGGATGGTGATAATTTATTTATCATTAAATAAAGTAGTGACTCTTTTACTGGAGGAACAGTTCATCATGTATGTTCTCTCTTCAGTGGGTTAGCACAGAATGTACTTTGTGTGTTATAATGAGGGTGTAGAATACATGAGCACTTAATTATTGATTCTTCAGTGAAGATGTCATTAAGGACTTGATTATGGAGCCTAGGCAAATTGTTATTCTGAAATGCTGGTTTTTGCCAATAATTTTGGTCATAGAGCCTTTTGAATTCCTGTAAGTTCTCTGAATTCAACCCACCTCTAGTAGACTCTATGAAAAATGAATGTTTTTAAGGCACTTTGAGATCTTTGGTCAAACAGTTCTACAGACATAAAAATATTTAAATTTAAATGATATTGTGCTGTGTCTTTCTAGGTTGCTGTCGATGTAAGCAGTGGTCAGGCTGAAAGCCTAGCAGTTAAAATTCACAACATCTTGTTTCCTTACCGTTTTACCAAAGACATGATTAATTCCATGCAGGTAAAAGGTTGACTTTGAAATCTCATTATTTATACTAGTATATAAGCCCTAAGTTAGACGAACTGTTGTGAAATTGGATATATTTAATGATGTAGACCACCCGGGTCAAAGCACATGTGTTTTTTTTTTAATCTTACTAGTACTGGAACTTTATCATGAGAAGAAAAAGAAAAGGACTAAAATTAATTACAAAGAAAAAGATGTCCCTAGTAGTGTGAGCAAGTTTGGAGGGATGAATGATGACTTCAGGTTCACAGTTTCATGGTTTATATAGACTTTATATTTTGACAATAATTTATAAATCAACTAAGTACTGCAGAGACATTATCCTTAAATGTGCAACAATGTCCCTTTTTAAACAACTCTCAATAGTGTGAGGCTACAGATGACACGGTAGTGGAGGAGTTCCTTTAATAAGAGGGGCCTCTTGTCTCATCTGCTAGATTGCCCTCCCTCTACACCACTCTCTGTCTCCTTGTTTTCAGGGAACACATTAGGAGGTAGACCAATGATGGGCAACCTTTTGAGCTTGGTGTGTCAAACTTCGCCAAAAAACTGAGCATAACTCGGGTAGTGTGTCACTTTGAGGAAAAAACATTATTTCGCAAATGTTTCATCCTCAGGAGCAGCAAATGTTTCATCCTCGGCATGTGGCCGCCTTAGCGGCCGCGTGTCATCAGAAATGACTACGCGTGTCAGTGTTGACACGCATGTCATAGGTTCGCCATCGCTGAGGTAGACAAATCTTAGGTAAACTCCTAACCTGGCATGTTTGACCTGGTACCAGAGCAAACACTTGATCCAGAAATAGGCCCTGGGGTCGGGGTACAGATTAGGCATTGTGGGGGGAGCCCTGTCAGTACCTGGATAGAAAGGAGCCATCAAGGCCTAAAGCCACAGGTGGCTTTTTCACTTACTGCTTTAATGGACTAGCTCTTCCAAAATGCTTTTCTTTGCTTTTGTATATTTTTTAAAAATTTATTTCAGCCCTATTTGTTAGCAGTCTCTGGTCATATTAATAATTCTCTGGTTATAACCATTAAGAAGAGTCATTCTGTTGGGAACATTTCAGGTATAATGCTAAAGATTTTTGTAGCATATCCCCCTTAGATGCCTCAGTCTGTGTTCCCTTTATGTCTTCTGATCACTCTACTTCCCATCCTTTTATCCTTCCTGGTCACTCCCTCAGGTTCATCAGCACCTAGCTCAGTCTTAGATATGAAAGTTATAATGCAAACAACTCTAAATTAAGTACAGTTTTGTCTCTTTCTATACAAATAAGCCTTTATTAATTTTTATTTATCATTGTACCATTTATTTCAATGTATGGCAGGTTCTCCAGCAAGTGGATAACAAGTTTATTGCCTGTTTAATGAGCACTAAGACTGATGAGTTTGGTGAGGCAGGTAAGAATGGGGTTTAGCCTTTTACACTTGATCTTAGCCAAAAGGCCGAGAAGCGATAGGGGGGTTTAGCCTTTTATGGTTAGTTTAACACACACACACACACACACACACAATATCATTGCAATGACTTGGAAAGATTAGGGAAAACCAATATAAATTAATATTGTGGAATGATAGTTTTTTTTCCCTGTAATGATAGTTTTAAAACCCATTTAGTTTTATAAACACACACATCCATATATAAGACATACATATATAAACTACATGTTAAGCTATTAAACAGTAGTTACTTTGGGAGTGAGAATGGGACTGGGAAAAGGGGGAATTTCATGTTTTACTCTTTAAAATATTTTGTATTGTTTGACTTTTAAATAATGATTTTTGTTTTTTGTTTTTTAATCCTCACCTGAGGCTATTTTTCTATTGATTTTTAGAGAGGGGAAGAGAGAGGGAAAGACAGAAATATCGATATGAGAGAAACACATCGATTGGTTGCCTCCTGCACACGTCCTGGCCAGTGCCCGGGCCAGGGAGGAGGCTGCAACCAAAGTATGTGCCCTTGACCAGAATTGAACCTGGGACCCTTCGGTCTGCAGGCCAATGCTCTATCCACTGAGCCAAACCAGCTAGGCTAAATAATGTTTTAATGTATTCCCGTTATAATAATAGAAAATTTAGCCCGATCTGTGTGGTTCAGTGGTTGAGCGTCGACCCATGCATTAAGAGCTTGCCAGTTTGATTCCTGGTCAGAGCACATGCCTGGGTTGTGGGCTCGATCCCTAGTAGGAGGCAGCGGATTAATGTTTCTCTCTCATTGATATTTCTATCTCTCTAAAAATCAACATAAACATATTTTATTTTTTTTTTAAAGAAAGTTTATATAATGAACTATACTAGGTTTATAAAAAGTTAAATACAATCTCCTGGTGACCTGCTTTAATAAAACAATAATAGTTTGTAAGTCCTAGTAACTCATTCAACAAATATTGAGTGCCTTTTGTATGCCCAGAACTGTATTAGGCCCTAGGGATACAATGGGGGGTGGGGGGGGAGAGACATGCAGGAGAAACAGATAATTACAGAAATCCTATATAATAAAAGCCCAGTGACGGAACGGAATGACCAGAATGACCGGTCAACCAGTTGCTATGATGCGCACTGGCCACCAGGGGGGCGGGACGCTCAATGCAGGAGCTGCCCCCTGGTGGTCAGTGCGCTATCACAGTGGGAGAGCTGCTCGGCTGACCAAGATGAGCGGCTGCTCCCGCTGCGAACCCCGGGCGGATGGGCAGGAACCCGGGCTGCGATCATCGCCTCCTCGCCCCAGGCTCCTCCTCCTCGTTCCCTGCCGCTGGGAGGCGGGTTCGTGGCCACTGCGGGACTGAGGTCTACTGCTGCCTCTCAGTGCTATCTGTGACATGGAAGAGGGACTGAAAAAGGGTGAGGGTGAGAAAAGGCTTTTTCCTTAAATATATTTTTATTGATTTCTGAGAGCAAGGGGAAAGAGAGAAACATCAATGATAAAGAGAGAATTGTTGATTGGCTGCCTCTTGCACACCCCACACTGGGGATCAAGCCCACAACTCAGGCATGTGCCCTGACCAGAAACCAAATCGTGACTTCCTGGTTCATAGGTCAACACCCAACCACCAAGCCATGCCAGGCGGCTTTTTCTCTTTTCTTTTTTAATATTTTTATTGATTTCAGAGAGGAAGGGAGAGGGAGACAGAAATAAAAACATCAATGATGAGGAAAAAAAATCATTGATCAGCTGCCTCCTGCACGCTCCCTACTGTGGATTGAACCCACAACCCAGGGAATTGAACCATGATCTCCTGGTTCATGATCTTCAATGTTCAACCACTGAGCTACTCTGGCTGGGCTACATAATATATTTTCCTAAATCAAAATGTGTTTTGCCCTAGCTGGTTTGGCTCAGTGGTAGAGTGTCGGCTTGTGGACTGAAGGGTCCCGGGTTCAATTCCAGTCAAGGGTACATGCCTGGGTTGCGGGCTCGATCCCCAGGAGGGGGCATCCAGGAGGCAGCCGATCAATGATTCTTTCTCATCACTGATGTTTCTCTCGCTCCCTCTCTCTCTTCCTCTCTGAAATTAATAAAAATATATTTTTTAAAAAATGTGTTTACTGTTGCTCATGAATACCAAAAGAACCTATTCCTATAACTGATATTTTAATATCTGCCCATATTTTTGTAATGAACAAATATGTTATTGTTTTAAATTATAGTGAAATTGTCATATATTGGCATTTTTAATAGAATATATCCGCCTACAGTAGTTTTTCAGTTATGATACCCTAAAGAATAAAGATTCATTCATTTATTCTGTAAATAATTATTGAGTGCCTATTATGTACCTAAATGCTGTTACACATGCTGGAAATATAACAGACAGAAATCCTTGCCCATATGAAACTTGTATTTTATTGTGTTGGAATATTAAAAATACAGCTTCCAGCATTAGTAAATTACCTTCATATATTCTGCTTCATTCAAGGAATGAAAAAGGTTGTGAATACTATCTACACTAATAAAAGAGTAAGATGCAAATTGACTGTACCTTTACAACGCCCACCAGCCAATCAGGAGTGAGTATGCAAATTAACCAAAAATTGGCGAGTTAATTTGCATATGCAGGCGCCGAGCGGCCGGGGGCAGGACGTTCCCCACTGTCTGAGCCACTCCGGCCCTCTGGGCAGCATGGGAAGGCGGAAAGGCGACTCCGGCCAGAGTGAAGGCAGTGCTGGCAGCCAGAGGAAGGAAGGCCCATTCTTAAACGAATATTCGTGCATCAGGCCTCTAGTATAGACTATAAACCATTCATCCAGAGTCAGGTACAGGATTGATTTTTTAGGGTCACTGGCTCTTGGTAATTCACATTGGCTCTAGTTTTAAAATTTGAGGGCACTCCCTCACAATTTATTTATTCCATTGTCTTGCCCAATACAGGATGTTCAGTATTCATCACAACCAGCTGCAACTCCTCCTATCCTCAAAGGAGTTTACAATTAAACTTTTTGGGGCCTGTTCCTGTGTTTGAACATGCTGTCAGAAAAATTTTTTCCTTTTTTCTTTAAGTCTTAAGCTCTCATGCCATGAATTTGATAGTATCATAGAAACAATTTTTAAATCTTTAGTTCAATCTAGGAACTAAATCAGGGGAAATAGGCATTATCTGTTTTGATCAAATTCAAGAGAACTTTTATTTCAATATAATACATAGCAATAAACCTCAACCCTTTGACCAAAAGTTTTAAAACACAGCTAAGCCCTAGCCAGTTTGGCTCAATGGATAGAGCGTCGGCCTGCAGACTGAAGGGTCCTGTGGACTGATTCCGGTCTAGGGCATGTACCTCGGTTGCAGGCTCCTCCCTGGACCAGGTCCTGGTTGGGGTGTGTGCAGGAGGCAACAAATCGATGTGTTTCTCTCACATTGATATTTCTCTCTGCTTTTCCCTCTCTCTAAAAATCAATGAAAAAATATCGTTGGGTGAGGATTGAGAAAAAAAATTACAAGCTAAAAAAGAGCCTATCTAATAAAAGGATAATATGCAAATTAACCATCACTCCATCACAAATATGGTGGTGCCCATAGCCACAGATGGAGGCGCCCAGCCCTCTCAGCCCTGCCAGAGTCCCCAAGTCCCAGGGGGACGGCCGCTGAGAGCGGGCAGCGTGAGCAGCCTGGTGGAATGCTTGCTTCATCGCCGCGGCGACAAGGCAAGCATTCCACGCCTGGCCGCGGATGGGCCTCTGGCCAGGCCGGGGTGTGGAATGCTTGCGTTGTCGCTGTGGCTACGAGGCAAGTGTTCCGCGCCCGGCCATGGATGGGCCTCTGAGCCACGGAGAGCCTCTGGGCAGCGGGCGCGGAGCAGCCAGGCCCTGCAGAGAGCTACTGGCACACGGATTCGTGCGCAGGGCTACTAGTATAGTAACATATTAGTAAGTGAAAAACAGTGGTCTTGTCAATGAGAAAAAGATTAGTTTTGGCTTTGGGGTCAGGACATTCTGCCTCCTCTCTTGGACTTGAGCGTCTAAAGCAGTGGTTCTCAACCTTTCTAATGCCGTGACCCTTTAATACAGTTCCTCATGTTGTGGTGACCCCCAACCATAAAATTATTTTCGTTGCTACTTCATAACTGTAATTTTGCTACTGTTATGAATCGTAATGTAAATATCTGTGTTTTCCCATGGTCTTAGGCTCTACAGCAGCAGGGTCGCCTAAGACCATCCGAAAAAACAGATATTTACATTACGATTCATAACAGTAGCAAAATTACAGTTATGAAGTAGCAACAAAAATAATTTTATGGTTGGGGGTCACCACAACATGAGGAACTGTATTAAAGGGTCGCGGCATTAGGAAGGTTGAGAACCACTGGTCTAAAGCCCTGCTACTCCAAGTCTGTAAATAGCATCATCACCTGGGAGTTTATTAGAATTGCAGAAGCTTGTGCCCCACCCCTAACTTACTGAATCAGAATCTGCATTTTAATAAGATCCCTAGGTGATTCGTATGCCCATCACAATTTGAGAAGCCTGATTCTAAATCAGGGCAAACTGTGGCTGGTGGACCAGATATAGCCATCACCTGTTTTTGTACAGCCAGGTCGATAAGAATGGTTTTTAGATTATTAAATAGTTGGGAAAAAGACAAGAATATTTCTTGATACATCAAAATTATACAGCCCAAACTGGTTTGGCTGAGTGGATAGCGTGTTGGCCCACAAACTAAAGGGTCCTGGGTTCAATTCTGGTCAAGGGCATGTACCTTGGTTGTAGGCTCGATCCCCAGTAGGGGACATGCAGGAGGCAGCTGATCGATGTTTCTCTCTCATCAAATGTTTCTAACTCTCTATCCCTCTCCCTTCCTTTCTGCAAAATCAATAAAAATATATTTTAAAAAATTATACATAAAGTTTTATGGGAACACAGCTACAATATTCACGTATTGTCTGTGGCTGCTTTGGTTCAAAATGAAGAATTGAGTAGTTGGACAGAAACCGTATGTCCCAAAAGCCTAAAATATTTACTCTCTGGTCCTTCACAGAAAAAAAAATTTCTGACCTCTGATCTAAAGTGTAGTAGAATTATATTTTTCATGGGTTCCAGGGTAGCTTGCAAATTAAGGTCAGTTGATTATAATAAAGTATTGTTTAATGATCCTTTGTTTTATCAAATTTGAATTAATAAAGCAAAATCAGTTATTTAAAGCTTAAAATTTAGGGTTAGCCTGACTACGTGGCTCAGTGGTTGAGCATCGACCTGTGAACCAGGAGGTCTCGGTTTGATTCCTGGTCAGGGCACATGCCCAGGTTACAGGCTTGATCCCCAGTGTGGGGCATGCAGGAAGCAGCCGATCAATGATTCTCTCTCATCATTGATGTTTCTATCTCTCTCACCCTCTCCTTTCCTCTCTGAAATAAATTTAAAAAATATATATTTTTAAAAAACATAGATAAATTTGTTGTAGTTATTCCCCATAATTTCATTTATTTTTAGGAAATAAGATAAGTTGTTGCTACTCAGTATGTTTCTCTTATACTCACCTGTTAAGTAGTGTGAATTAATTTTTTTCTCCCTCAACACAACATGATTATTTTAATGTTGATCTGAAAATTTGAAGCTTCAGTAATCCTTGATAATCTTCTAGGTGGAAATTTGCTAGTCTTGGTGGATCAGCATGCTGCCCATGAGCGTGTCCGTTTGGAGCAGCTTATTATTGGTAAGAATCTGTTTGGGATTAGAACAGATTTGAGACTCCAGCAGAATTAGTATGACTGAAAGAGTTTTTCTAACTGTGACTGTTGTAAGGAAAATGAATTGTATGTTTAAAAAGTTAAGCTGAGCCCTAGCATCAGCCTGTGAACTCAAGGCTCAAGGTTCTATTCTGGTCAAGGGCATGTACCTCCTTTGCAGGCTCCATCCTGGGGGAGGAGGGGGACATGTACAGAGGCAACCAATCAATCGATGTATCTCTCTCACATTGATGTTTTTCTCTCTCTCTCTGTCTCTCCCTCTCCTTTCCACTCTCTAAAAAAAAAAAAAAAAAAAAAAAAAAAAAAAAAAGGAAAAATATCCTCAGATGAAGATTAACAAAAAAAAACAAAAACAAAAACAAAATTAAGCTAAAGTCTTCTGGTTTGCCTTCTTTTATTACTGGAAGAATGTAATAGTTCACTTTACTAATTCAAACATGTAGATCTTACATTGTCAAAGATACATTTGCTGCCCAGCCAACTTGGCTCAGTAGTTGAGCATCAACCTATCAACCAGGAGGTCACAGTTTGATTCCCAGTTGGGGCACATGCCTGGGTTGTGGGCTCAATCCCTAGTGTGGAGCATGCAGGAGGCAGCCAATCAATGATTATCTCTCATCACTGATGTTTCTATTTCTTCCTCTCCCTTCCTCTCTGAAATCAATAAAAATATTAAAAAAAATTTTTTGTTAAAGATACATTTGCTGTATATTTATCATCAACCTTAAGGATTGGGTGTCTAAGGATTAGGCTACTACTGCATGTTATCCAACACAAATATATGCCCCTCCACATGCTCATATGACCATGATACACCTTCTTTACAGGTCATCAGGCAGAGACCACCAGTACCTCAGAAGGCCCAATCGTTTTCATTTTAAATTTCGTGTTTGAATAGGTAGTATAAACAAATAGGTTCAAGTCTGAAAGGCACAACCGGGAATCTAATAAAGTCTTCTTTCTACCTTTGTCCCTCATCCCACCTAGTTTCTCTCCCCAGAGGCATCCAGTACCATTCGTTTGTTATGTATCCTTCCAAAGGCAATATGTGCTTTTAAATCTTTCCTCCCCATTTTTTCTCATCATGAAGCAGTGTGTTCCCCAACAGGTAAAATATCAGGGAAATCTTTACTCCTGTGGTCAAGTAATAAAAAACCCAATGTCAAAGAGTTAAGTGAGGACCTAGGAGATATTTTACTCCATGTTTGGTTTTTCTTATAAAACAAAGACCCAATTGTTGGAAAAACTTACTTGCTATAGGCCCTGGACCATTTGAGAACAGTACTGTTGACTGTCTCTTCAGAGACTGGGAAACCCTTCTGAATAAATGGGAACACCTTCTTGAGCCACAGGACTGTGTAGTAAACCCATTTTATTTCCTCAGTAATCCACATTATTCACCTCTGTGGATTGACTATCTCCAGGAACATTGCATTGTTCATTTGAATGTAAGATTTAAGTCTTATAGTTCTTATTTTTTAAAATACTGCTAAGATGAAATAACAGCTGGGTATTTACTAGTTTTACTTTAATAATGGAAATTCAAAGCCTAAAACTACATTGAACACAGTGCTGTGCACTGTAGTAATTACATGGGTGTACCTTACCATGTTCATTTTTATCTGAATCTAGAAGACTTCACTTCGTACTCTTAACCTATTCATCTTTCTCCCAATAGATTCCTATGAGAAGCAACAGCCACAAGGCTCTGGTCGGAAAAAATTACTGTCTTCCACTGTAAGTCCTCCACTAGAGATAACAGTGACAGAGGAACAAAGGAGACTCTTATGGTTAGTACCACCATGAGGATGGGATGTTGATAGTGTAAGTATTCACAATTCTGTGAGGTGTAAGCATAGCTATTGTTCATTTTTTCACATGAGTCACCTGAGACTAAGAGAGGTTACATGACTTATTCAAGGTCATAACAATGATTAAGTGGTGGAGTAGGCACTCAGATGCAGGTTTTCTGACTCCAAATGCTGTTCTTTCCACTATATCACAGCTGTTGAGTATAGGATAGAGTTTCCCTGATAAATTTTTCCAGCAGTTGGCCTAGAATAATCTTACCATTTCTTGGAACAGTCAGTGTTTATGCTGTGCTGTTTCTGAAAGCAAAGTTACTGCAGTAATTGCTTCCATTCTGCTTTGCTTTGGTGCATTCTAGAGTCTTAGTTTTCATTATCATAATCATACTGGGAAGAAAGTAAAACACTGGGCCACAAGGAAGGGGCAAATCATATAGTGAATCACAAGATAGGAAGTTTTCCCACTTTTGGGGTGGCACAGATTATTGGAAATGAAAAAGAGAATTGTCTCTGAATTTATTTCAGCTTTGTGAATATGCCATTGCCATAAAATCTTTTCTCCTGGGGCATAATTTATATTAGAGGCAGATCCATTTATTTACATCCCATTAGTCAGGACTTCTCAGTTCCTGGGGCTATTCATTACCTCCCTGCTTTAATGCTGATTCCAAACACTCTCAGCCCTTTTATTTGTGCCAAACTCCTTCAAGTGCCAGCGTGAGAAGTTAGCAATTGCTCAGTGAAGAATAAAAACTTAGGAACAAGACTTAGTACTAAGTTGATTCTCTCAATGGAAAAGAGGGTGAAAAAAGAAAGTTACTGTAATTCAAAAATGAAATAATAAAATTCTAAACAAATACTCATAAATGTGAGAAAACAGTATAACTTAAAAAGCTTGTGGCAGCTTTTGAGAAAATATCAGGTATTTGGAACCAGTAGTGAAATATGAATGAAGTAATGATTTTACATTTGAGGTTGTCTCTTTAGGTGTTACCACAAAAATCTGGAAGATCTGGGCCTTGGAATTACATTTCCAGATACTAGTGATTCTCTGGTCCTTGTAGGAAAAGTACCACTCTGTTTTGTAGAAAGAGAAGCCAATGAACTTCGAAGAGGAAGATCTACGGTGACCAAGAGTATTGTGGAGGTAAGGCATAGTTGCAGATGTTAAACTGCTGAGTCATAGTAACCTATTTTGTTTAAAACTATATTTATGTTTTATTCAGTAAGCATTTATGAAATACCTGCTGTGTGCCAGGTACTAGAGAGCGAAAGATGAATTAGCCCAAGGTGAGGAAGAAGGACATTTAAGTAATTATAACAATGACATTTGAGCAGAAGTATGTTCAAAAGTGCTGTGGTCCTGGCTGGTGTGGCTCAGTTAGTTGAGTGTCATCCTGTGCACCAAAAGGTTGCCGGTTCTATTCCTAGTCAGGGCACATGCCCAGGTTGCAACTCAATTCCCAAAGTGGGTGGGGGGGGACATATGGGAGGCAGCTGATCAATATTTCTCTCTTATATCAATGTTTCTCTCTCTTTCCCTCCCTCCCTCTCCCTTCCTGTCTCTCTAAAAATCAATTTTAAAAAATATCTTTATAAGTGCTATGGGCCCTGCTCAGGTAGTTCAGTTGATTAGAGTGTCATCTCATATGCCAAGGTTGCAGATTTGATCCCCTGTCAGAGTACATACAAGAACCAACCAATGAATGCATAAATAAATCGAACAAGTCGATGTTTCTCTGTTGTCTCTTTTTCTCTCCCCCTACCTTCTCTCTAGCGTCAATAAATAATATATAAGTAAAAATAAAATAAAAAGGAAATGTCTTGTAAAACAGCAGGAGCCTGCCAAATATAGAAGAGGGGAGAAGGGCATTCTAAACAGAGGAACAGATATTAGAGATTTGATGCAGATCCTGTGTATAGGGAACTACCAATATAAATGGTTCAATTAAGATATATATGGGGTAGTGGTGGGACCAAATGAGACTAGATAGGTTGACAAGACCAAATCATAAAGGGATAGCATATTCTGCTCAGTAGTTTGCATTTTATCCTATGGGCAGCCAAGAAGAAGAGTGAGATACATTTAGTACAGCATTTTAATATGACTACACATATATGTTTTGGTAAAGGTCTGGAAAGCTGCTGCTGGGATGTAGCATTGTGGGGGTTGAAGAGGACCATTACTTCTTACTTATGTTTCTTTATCTCTTTTAAAAAAGCATAATTTATTTTGTCTTTATTGCCTTTTTTCCCTCCTTTTCTGTTTTCTATTAGCATTTTCTTCATTTCTTCCCCCCCCCATTGGCTTAGAAGTTAGATTTGCATATTTAACAAAGTTCAGAAGAAATTTGTTTCTCCTTTTTCTTCCTAAACCACACAAAAATCAACCATCACCCCTCTCCCATTTTCCATGTTGTTGTTGCCTATTTTAATTTCACCTTATTTTTAATCTCCCTGGTAGTCATTAATTTTAAAGTCAATATTTATTTAGACCAGTGGTCGGCAAACTCATTAGTCAACATAGCCAAATATCAACAGTACAATGATTGAAATTTCTTTTGAGAGCCAAATTTTTTAAACTTAAACTTCTAACGCCACTTCTTCAAAATAGACTCGCCCAGGCCGTGGTATTTTGTGGAAGAGCCACACTCAAGGGGCCAAAGAGCCGCATGTGGCTGCGAGCCGCAGTTTGCCGACCATGGATTTAGACTAACCAAAATGTTTAACAGTCTTGGTTCACTGTTGCTTCTTGCATCCTACTTTGTGTTATTTATTTTTTTTTTTTTTACTGAAGTAAAACTCTTAAAAGTTCTTTTAAGAGTCCATTAATGATAATCTGTCTTTGAAAACAACTTTATTTTGCCTTCACACTTGCATGATTGTCTAGCTAAAAACAGAATTCCATGCCGAAACCGGTTTGGCTCAGTGGATAGAGCGTTGGCCTGCGGACTCAAGGGGCCCCAGGTTCAATTCCGGTCAAGGGCATGTACCTTGGTTGCGGGCACATCCCCAGTAGGGGGTGTGCAAGAGGCAGCTGATCGATGTTTCTCTCTCATCGATGTTTCTAACTCTCTATCCCTCTCTCTTCCTCTCTGTAAAAAATCAATAAAATATAAAAACAGAACTCCATATTGTCAGTTATCCCTCAGCATTTTGAAAATATTCCATTACTTTTTTTGTGTGATGACAAGGAGATTAATGTCTAGATTATTGAGGGAATGATTTATTCCTTCAGGAGCATAATTTACACAAAGTCCACTAATCTTAACATTAAATATTAAAGAAATAAAATATTTAATTAAAAACAAAAACCAGTCATATCTCCAAACTCAAATAAATACAATATTCCATTACTTTTGACATTCTATTTTTGCTATTAAAGATCATTGACAATCTAATCATTATTTTGTAGGTAATTTGATTTTCTCTCTGGTTTACTTTAAGATTTTGTCTTTGGTATTCTGCACTTTCCCTATGATTTATCTTTGTATGAATTTATTTTCATTTCCTTCTTGAGATTCATCATACTTCTTCACTATGGAAAATGTACACTTATTATAATTTCAAACATTGCTTCTCCCTCATTTCTTGTCTCTGAGAAATCCTGTGAGATGTCTACTTGACCTTATCTTTCTCTTTTCCATGTCTTTTAACTTTTCTTTCATACTTCCCATTGTTTTATCTTTCTCTGATGTTTTCTGGGAAATTTCCTCATCTTCCAGTGAACTAAATTCTCTTTTCACCTACTATCTAATTAGATGTTTAACTTGTCCACTGAGTTTTTTTAAATTCCAATCACTTTTTTATTTCCAAAATTTTAGTTTTTAAATCTATCAGTTCTTTTTTCATGGTATCCCATTTTATTCATTACTAGAGGCCTGGTGCACGAAATTCGTGCACGGAGGGGGGTTGTCCCTCAGCCCAGCCTGTACCCTCTCCAAAATGGGACCCCTCGAGGGGTGTCCGACTGCCCGTTTAGGCCTAAACGGGCAGTCGGACATCCCTCTCACAATCCAGGACTGCTGGCTCCCAACTGCTTGCCTGCGTGCCTTCCTGATTGCCCCTAACCGCTTCTGCCTGCCAGCCTGATCACCCCCTAACCACTCTGCTGCCAGCCTGTTTGCCCCCAACTTCCCTCCTCTGCCGGCCTGGTCACCCCTAACTGCTCTCTCCTGCAGGGCTAATCACCTCCAACTGCCCTCCCTTGCAGGCTTGGTCCCTCTCAACTGCCCTCCCTTGCAGGCCGGGTGCCTCCCAACTGCCCTCTCCTGCTGGCCATCTTGTGGTGGCCATCTTGTGTCCACATGGGGGCAGGATCTTTGACCACATGGGGGCAGCTATATTGTGTGTTGGAGTGATGATCAATCTGCATATTACTCTTTTATTAGCTAGGATAGAGGCCTGGTACAGGGAGTTGGTTTGCCCTGAAGGGCGTCCCGGATCAGGTGGGGGTTCCCTTGGGGTGTGGGGCAGCCTAAGCGAGGGGCCTGTGGTGGTTTGCAGGCTGGCCACGCCCCCTGGCAACCCAAGCAGAGGCCCTGGTATCTGGAATTTATTTTCCTTCTACAATTGAAACTTTGTAGCCTGGAGTGGAGCCAAGCCTGGGGCTCCCTCCGAGGCCCGGCAGCCATTTGTGTTGGGGTTATAATTGAAACTTTGTTGCCTTAAGTGGGTGGGCCCGGCCAGGGTGTGCGGAAAGCTTTGCTTCCCCTGTTGCCGGCGGCAACCCTGGCCTGCTCTCTCAAGCTCCATTCTGCCGCCATTTGTTTGAATTTGTTTACCTTCTGTAATTGAAACTTTGTAGCTTGAGTGTAGGCTTAGGCCTGGCAAGGGCAGGCGGAAAGCTTGGCTTCCTCTTTTACCTAGGAAACCTTGCTCTCTGTGGCTGTAGCCATCTTGGTTTGGGTTAATTTGCATACTCGCTCTGATTGGATGGTGGGCGTGGCTTGTGGGTGTGTCAGAGGTATGGTCAATTTGCATATTTGTCTATTATTAGATAGGATGGTTTCTTACTCCTTTATCTCTAGCACTTTCTATTTGGAGCGCATGCAAATCCACATCAACTTAGTGTACCATTTTTCTAGAAATCTGACTTACTTTATTAATATATAAAAATAAAAATTAGAAGATATACTTAGTGGATAAATTGTGAGATAGGTTGATATGGGAAAGATTTGAGGTAGGCAGAGCAGCTGAGAGGTTATTGCACTGGTTCAAATAGGAGAGGATGAGGATTGGACTAATCAGTAGCAGTGATAATGCAGAGGAGGAACATAATTTGGAAGGTAGAATCCAGAGGACCTAGTAAGCAATCCTATATAATAAAACTCTAATATGCAAATGGACCGAACTGCGGAATGATCAGTCACTATGATGTGCACTGACCACCAGGGGGCAGATGCTCAATGCAGGAGCTGCTCCCTGGTGGTCAGTGCACTCCCACAGGGGGAGTGCCGCTCAGCCAGAAGCCGGGCTCACGGCTGGTGAGCGCAGCAGTGGTGACAGGAGCCTCTCCCGCCTCCACGACAGTGCTAACATCCCCTGAGGGCTCCCGGACTGTGAGAGGGTGCAGGCTGGGCTAGGGACCCCTCAGTGCATGAATGCCGTGCACCAGGCCTCTAGTAGAATATAAAGAACAGATAAGTAATGATTCTGAGGGTTCTAACTCAGATGACTGGAAGGAGGGTGGTGCCATTGCCAGAAAAAGGAAATAAGAGGAGGAGGAGTACTGGTACACCTGGGGAGTTCAGAGTCTAAGCCTAGGTTTACTAGTAGATACGCTGATTGTCTTCAAATGGGGATGTCCAGTAGATAGGCAGACCTACAGACCTAGCACTTGGGAAAGAAATCTGGGCTACCCATCTCTATTTGGAAGTTAACAGTATATATATACACTGAGTGGCCAGATTATTATGATCTCTGAATGTATAATAATCTGGCCACTCAGTGTGTGTGAGTGTGTGTGTGTGTGTGTGTGTGTGTGTGTGTGTGTGTATATATATATATATATATATTAGAGGCCTAGTGCATGAATTTGTGCATGGGTGGGTCCGGTCAGCCTGGCCAGGGGGAGGGGACATAGGTGGTTGGCTGGCCTGCCTGCTGGTCAAACTCCTGGTCGAGGGGACAATTTGCTTATTAGCCTTTTATTACATAATATCAGAAGCTGGTAAAGGGTCTAAAGGAAGTGAGATTGTCCAGGGGAAGTATGAAGAATAAAAAGAGCAAAGAGCGGAACATTTAGCAAATGTTTTAGCAAAGGTCTGGAAAGCTACTGCCCAAAAGAAGAAACTGTAAAGGATCATCGAATGTATTTGGTCAGCAAGGGAGGAGGAAAATTGGGAAAAAGTAATATTGCCCAAGCCAAGGAAAGTTTTAAGCAAGAAGGAAATAGTTAACAATAGCAAGTTGGATTTGGCAGTCATGAGGACATTGGTTACCTTGTGGAATCATTTCCTGGGAGTCGGGTGAGACAGAAGACAGATTGCTATGGGTCAGGGAGTGAGTGAAGGGAGGGGAGTGGAACTAACTATACTACTCTTTCAAGAACTTGGCTGCAAACAGAAGAGAGCTTTTGGATTATGTTGATTTTACCCTTTCCAAAACCGCCCTTTCATCAGACAGCTTTTGCTTTGTTTTCAGCATTGCTCTTTTCTCCCAACATAGCTTATTTTTCCAAGGCTCCTCCTCCAAATTGTCTTAAATCCAAAAGATAGGATCTGTTAGACTCTTTTGTTATTCAATCTCTAAGTATTTAACCAGAAAATTACAATAAAAACTTTTCATAAAGTGACTTCAAAGACTATTGGTAAGGAGTTTATTACAGATTGAAACAAAGCTTATGGTTTCAGAAAATCTTAATTATGTTAAGTCAGGCTGATCAGGAGAGATTCTGTTGATGCTGGAAGAAGCTGGAACCGTTTTGGTATCTTAAAGAAAAGGTAGCTACTTGGACCCTAGCAGTTGAACGATCACCAATACATCTTCCTATAAAGTTCTATCCTCTAGCTTGATGAATGAGCCATTTTAATATTTAAATTATCTAGCATTAATTGAATGATTAAAATATGAAATAAACATACAGTAAGATCTATCTTCCCCCCGCCAGGCTTACAAACTTGTTTTACAAGTCCCAGATATACAGGCACAAGAGAGAATAGCAAAGAAGTTAGGTTTTATCTATATCCACACTAAGCCTTGTTAGTGGGTCAGGTATTATATCTTTCTGTTAAGATTTGTTTGGAAAAATGGTTGGCTTTTAAAAAAAATGCATAGTATTTACAACCTAGCTGTTTATAACTTTGCTCATTTATAAGCATTTTGGACTAGAGTGTACATGGGATGGGGAGAGAATTTTCTGAGTCTGGTCTAAAAGGAAAATCTACCACGCTGTAATCTTAGGAAGCTAACTTATACATTGCCATTTCTAGGAGTAAAGAAATCCCGTGTTTTCTTATAATGAAATAATTATATATGCCAATCTCAAAACAGTTACTTCCAGAAGTTAAACAAAGTGGTAGTGTGAACTAGTGTCTGCTTTAAATTTCTTTAAAGTCCTTTTGTAAATATTAACATCTTCAGGGATATAACTGTTAAAAAAGGCTGCCCTTGGGACAGAGATATACTAGTGAGGAGAAACGTCTCAACAAGATTCCTCAGAAAATATGCTTTTTGACCTGAGGGGAATTGTAAAAAAAAAAAAAAAAAAGCCCATGGGAACGAACATGACTACTTATGTTTACGATATCTAAGCAAGTGTTATACTGAGTGCACAGTTGTGTTGATGATTCTTGTATATTTATTCAGTTCCTGTGTAATATTACACTTGTTCTGGTTGAGATTATGAATACAAACAGACAGCCTCTTAGTGAGATGCCTCCCTACTATGTAGAATCAGTTGAATCATCAAGGCTACTCTCACCAGTTACATAACCTCATGAGTCGATGAGCTGTCTCTGGAGGAACTTTCAGTAGCTAACATATTCTCTATTCAATAAGAGTTCTAGTCAGTTGTCTTTGTATTTCATATTTAAAGTGCCTTACAATAAATAAATTATTTGCACCTAAGTGCTGTATTGCTGGAACTCTCCTTCAGGAGGCATATTTTAAAGAAGAAAATTGGGATATTTTGTAAACTATCCAAGGGCAAGTATAATGTAACAGTAGATTAATGCCTGTTTTCCTTTTTGCTTTGTAGGAATTTATTCGAGAACAAGTGGAGGTAAACTTTTCTCTTCTTTGGGGTTTCACACAAGGGCACCACACAAAAGGCACCACTGTCCCATTTCCTTTCCCATTAATAAAGCCTGTGTTTATGCATTAGCTACTCCAGACCACAGGAGGCATCCAAGGGACATTGCCACTGACGGTCCAGAAGGTGTTGGCATCTCAAGCCTGCCATGGTAAGACTCAACAAACGGCGACAAGCACCTCTGCATGCTGAGCTCTGGTGGGGGTACAGCACGTATGAAAGAGGTGGAAGGCACATTTACTACCCCTCTGGGCGGGCACAATTCAGGTTAAGAAACTGAACACACTCAAATTGAACACTAGAAAACTACAAAGCAAAATACCAACACACAGATTTTACTATAATGCAGACTGACTTGTATGAGTGGAAGAGTAACTCCTAGAGGAGATATATTTTGAGTCAAGTTTTGAATGAACTGAGGGACATGGATTCACAAGCTAGAAGGGAAAGTTTACTGCAGGGGGAGGAAATAGTCTATGCAGACCAGAGGCACAAATTAGTTATATGAGGCACAGCAAAGAGTACCAATAAATTAGACTGGTAAGAAAGAAGCCTAGAAGATCACAACAAAACCTTTAAATTTTATACAGAAGGCATTAGAATCATCAAGGGTTCTTGAGTAGGGTAATATGATAAAACTAGAGGCCTGGTGCACAAAATTCATGCACAGGTAGGGTCCCTAGGCCTGGCTGGTGATCAGGGCCAATCAGGGCCTTCCGTCTGCTGGCCGGGGCCTTCCTTCCCCGGCTGCCAGCTTGGGCCTTCCTTCGTTCCGCGCCGCCCTTGGTGGTCAGCGCACATCATAGCAAGTGATCAAACTTCTGGTGTCCCGGTCAAACTCCCGAGAGGCCACTTTGCATATTAGCCTTTTATGTATACACTAGAAGCCCAGTGCATGATTTAATCATGCACGTGTAAGCTGTCTGTCAGCTGGTCGGCAGCTCCGAAGTCCCTGGGCCCCTAGGGCGAGGCGGGGCGGGGGCGTAGTCCTCCTGCAGTGGGAGCCCAGGCCAGGGTCTTGCCTTTGCCTCCCGCCCAGGAAGGCTGGGGCCGCTGCCACGTGCTCCTGTGGCCCAACTGCCGCCAGACTCCTCCCTGGGGAGCCGCACCGCCCGCCCACCGCCCGCCGCCTCCAAACCTCCAAAACGCCGGCTCGGCTCGCTGCCCCAGAGGCCTGTCTGTGCCGTAGCACAGCCATGGCGCAGACGCTGAGCTCGCGTCGCCGCTGGCAACGCGAGCTCAGCGTCCTGCCGGCCCAATCACCACCCCAGCCACCCCGAGTCCCGCCCCCTGTGTCACCCGCTGGCCCAATCATGGGCGTAGCAGAGTGATGGTGATTTAAATATTACCTTTTTATTATGTAAGATATAGATATAGAAGGTGGTGTCGGAGGAACTTACCTTAGGGGTCCTGACAGCTACAGAATCCCCTGCAACTCTCATTTGACCACAAAGGGGTCTCCAGTTAACTGACACCCTCCTCTGATCTCTCTCCATCAACCTTCTCTTCTCTTCACTTCCTGTCTTTTCTAGCTAAGTAACCAGTCACTCATTAATTTGTCTCCTGTAAATATCCTAAACTCCTTTTATCCTGTCTTGACTCCTCATATGTGCACCGTCACCAAATTTCACCATCTCTACCTTCAGAATGTATCTTAAAACGGTCTGACACCATCTGTTTCCACGGCCACCTCCCTCATTCTTGCTGCTTGAATCCTCTTACTTAGTCTCCCCACATCCATTCTGTGTCTGCTTCGAGCTACTTTTCCCTCAGCACCCAGAGCAATCTTTTTGAAACGTCCCTTTGAGTATGTCATTCTTCTAACTAAAAGCTGTCAAGACTATTCATTGCTGTTAGGATAAAAATTTTACTCCTCACCCTGGCTTGCTGGGGGCTTCATGATCTGGCCCCTGCCTCTCGTTTCATCTCACTTTCCACCTTGCCCTTTACATTCTAGCCTCCTCCTTGGCCTAGTTCTTATGTTTCTGCACCTCCGCATTTGCCCTTTCCTCCGTCTGAAATGCCTTTCAGTTCCTTCTTGTCTTTCTAAACCTAAGGTCTCGGATTAAATATCATTTTGCCAGGGAAGCCTTCCCTGACCTCCTAAACTGGGTTTTTCTATTACATTTCTTTCATGCTCTACATATTACAAAACTTATAATTTATAATTTAAGTCTATAATATAAAATGTATTTTATATACTTATATATAAATATGTATTTTACATATGTAATTTATCATTTAAGTTATTGTGTAATTACTTATTTAATGTTTGTCTCACCTCTTAGACCCATTAGATCATAAACTTCATGAGGGTGAAGATCCTTTTCTCATTCACTGCCTGGCATAGCTCCTAATACAAAGTATATACTTATAAGTATTTATTGATTAAGTTAATGTGTGCATAAAGGCAGTTCTGACAATATGCATTTAGATTAAGATTATTATGGAAATAGAAAAAATAAGCAAATGAAATGGACATTGTAGAAAACAATCAGAGATCTTGGTGCTAGATTGGCTATGGACAAAGGATGACCTTGACTTCATAAACATTTAAGAAGTAGGCAAAAATATTGCTCTTGCCTCTTTGAGAAAAACTCTGAAAGCAAAAACCTACCAGTTAAGGAATGCCTCCAACAGGGATCAGAAAGACAAAGGCTCCATAAGGAAAAGCTGAGAGAGAGGTCAGTCCTGAAGCCTGAGTTTCGAGCAGTATTAGAGTCACATGAGAGAGCCTCAGAAACATTTTACTTTTCCCAGATACTTGGCTCTGACCCAGGGTCAGCATTGGTTTCCCACCATATACACCATAACCTTCTTGTTTCTGTCTTTCGTTTAGGGGCCATTAAGTTTAATGATGGCCTGAGCTTAGAGGAGAGCTATCGCCTTATTGAAGCCCTGTCCTGGTGCCAGCTGCCATTCCAGTGTGCTCATGGGAGACCTTCTATGCTGCCGTTGGCTGACATAGACCACTTGGAGCAGGAAAAACAGGTACAGTGATGACTAACAGAAGAGGAAGCAAAGTTTATCTGCTTTTCCTTTTTCAGATGCTATTATTCAAATGTAATGTCTTAATCCTTCCCAAAACAGGAGATTTCTGAAAATTACACATTGGAAGTTTATGTAAAGTCTCACCATTTCAGCTTCTAGCTCAAATTCAAAATGGAGCTTAGGCAGAACTGTCAGATTATACACATGATGCCTTTGTATTTTTTAAGCTTAACACATGTACACACTGGTGTATTCTGAACATCTGTTGCCTATTGACTCTAGATTTGATAAGATGCAGAAATTCTGGGGTTACAGAAAGTTGGTAGAAACAGCAAATTCACTGCTGGCAAATGGAACCTAAACAGCCAGTTGCTTGGTGGCACTTGCCGGAAATGGTAGCTACCTCCAAGGACCTCTAGAGTTATGATTTGGGCATCATCAGGCCGGGGAAAGCAAGCTTAGGAGATTTCCACATCAAGCTTTGGCCCTGATTACTCAGCAGCCCAGGAACAATGATGTCGATAATACAATAAAGGCACAGTGCTTAAATTAAAGAACTTTTCCTGTCCTTGTTACAATCTTAAATGAAACAGAATACGAGAGTATGATAGGCATATCCATGTTGCTGCTTTCCAAAATATTATTTATACTAGAGGCCCGGTGCACGAAATTCATGCACAGGGGTGGGGAGTGTCCCTCAGCCCAGCCTGCACCCTCTCTAATCTGGGACCCCTTGAGGGATGTCTGACTGCCCGTGACCAGGCTGGCCTGGTCGCCCCTAACTGTCCTCCCCTGCAGGCCTGGTCGCCCCCAAATGCTCTCCCCTGCTGCCCTGGTCACCCCTAACTGCCCTCCCTTGCCAGCCTGGTCACCCCTAACTGCCCTCCCTTGCCAGCCTGGTCCCCCCCAACTGCCCTCCCCTGCAGGCCTGGTCCTGCCCAACTGACCTCCCCTGCAGGCCTGGTCCCTCCCAACTGCCCTCCCCTGCAGACCTGGGTCCCCCCCAACTGTCCTCCCTTGCAGGCCCGGTCACCCCTAACTGCCCTACCCTGCAGGCCTGGTCGCCCCCAAACGGGCAGTCGGACATCCCTTTCACAATCCAGGACTGCTGGCTCCCAACCACTCACCTGCCTGCCTGCCTGATTGCCCCTAACTGCTTCTGCCTGCCAGCCTGATCACCCCTTAACTACTCCCCTGCCAGCCTGATCGATGCCTAACTGCTCCCCTGCCAGCCTGATTGCCCCTAACTGCCCTCCCCTGCTGGCCCAGTCACCCCTAACTTCCCTCCCTTGCCAGCCTGATTGCCCCTAACTGCCCTTCCCTGCCGGCCTGGTCGCCCCTAACTGCCCTGCCCTGCCGGCCTGGTCGCCTCTAATTGCCCTCCCCTGCTGGCCTGGTCTCCCCTAACTGTCCTCCCCTGCAGGCTTGGTTGCCCCCAACTGCCCTCCCCTGCTGGCCTGATCACCCCTAACTGCCTTCCCCTGCAGGCCTGGTCCCTCCCAACTGCCCTCCCCTGCAGGACTGGTACCCACCCAACTACTTCCCTGCAGGCCTCGTCCCCCCAACTGCCCTTCCCTGCAGACCTGGGTTCCCCCCCCCCCCAACTGCCCTCCCCTACAGACCCGGTCACCCCTAACTGCTCTCCCCTGCAGGCCCCGTTGCCCCCAACTGCCCTCCCCTGCAGGCCTGGTCGCTCCCACCTGCCCTCCCCTGCAGGCCTGGTCTCCCCCAACTGCCCTCCCCTGCAGGCCTGATCACCCCCAACTGCCCTCCCTTGCAGGCCTGGTCCCTCCCAACTGCCCTCCCCTGCTGGCCTGATCACCCACCACTGCCCTCCCCTGCCAGCCATCTTGTGGCAGCCATCTTGTGTCCCCATGGGGATGGCCATCTTGTGTGTTGGAGTGATGGTCAATTTGCACATTACTCTTTTATTAGATAGGATGTTTTTAAATCCTCACATGAGGATATGTTTTTATTGATTTTAGAGAGAGAGGAATGAAGAGGGAGAGAGAGAGAGACATTGATGAGAGAGAGACATCAATCAGTTACCTCCTGTACACACCAGGGATCGAACTCACAACCTAGGCATGTGCCCTGACTGGGAATTGGATCTGAAACCTTTTGGCATATGGGGGATGATGCTCCAACCAACTGAGCCACTTGGCCGGGGCCTAAATCTTTTCTTTTGCTTACCTTTCCTGCTAAGGGCTATAAAGTCTTTTCTTGTATGGAGTTTTCAGGTATTGATGTTTTCTGACTAATCCAGTAGATTTTACTCTATTAAAAACTTCTTTTGTACCTGGCCGGTGTGGCTCAGTGGTTGAGTGTCAACCTAGAATCAGGAGGTCACAATTCGATTCCTGGTCAAGGCACATGCCCAGGTGTGGGCTTGATACCCAGGAGGGGGCGTGCGGAAGACAGCCAATCAATAGTTCTCTCTCACCATTGATGTTTCTATCTCTCCCTCTCCCCTCCTCTCTGAAATCAATAAAAACCTATTACAAACACACACACACACCCTTTTTGCTTTACATGACAGTGAAAAAAATGAAAAAAAGTTTTGTCCTTATTCCTGAAGAGATGGGGATCTAGACTTAAAGTTTTCAGTCCCACTTATCTTAGGAAATCTATACTCTCTCTGAACCCAGAAATTAGAAATCTAAACAAATTTGAATAGTGATAATTAGGAAATACTTATATGCCATATGGCTTTTCCTACTGGTAATTGGAATTACTTTCTTTCTTCCCATAGATTAAACCCAATCTTGCAAAACTTCGCAAAATGGCCCAGGCCTGGCGTCTCTTTAGAAAAGAAGGATGTGATACAAGGCAAAGCCTGCAGGTATCCATGCCTCCTTGTGAGCCACTATGAGAACAGAATTACTGATCTATAAGGAACCAAAAGGGATGCTAACTATATGCCTCTGAGCAGAGAGCATAAACAACAGGTACCAGCAGTCTTGACCGAAGCAGCCCAGTGCACCCGAGCAACATGTCAGTCTTCCTTGAGCCGATGATCCCTCTAGTTGAGTAGTCAGATGGAATTCAAGCCTAAAGACACTTCATTCATTTGCATCCATGGACACAGGAGGATGCCCTATAATATCTACTTTTTGTAACTTATTTAGGGATAAAATTTAATGATTGTCTGATTGGTTGGTTTGTTTATGGTTTTCTTGGGATGTGGGTTTTAGTTTGTTTTGCAATTTTTTCCAGCCTCATAATTTGCATTGATGTTAATTTACCTAATGCTGAACTCCCAGGAATCAAGTCCACCCCCTAGACTGCCCAGGGCCATGCTCTAGCTTTCCCCTCCCTTCACTTCCCTCTGCTGCTGCTTTACATTCTAAATCTCAGACTTAAAGAGTTTCTCTACCCTCAATAAAACCGCTCTCTGTAGTCTTCCATCAGACCTATAGTTAGATTATTTTAGGGATAAAAACTATTGATAAGAGAAATAAGAATAAGGATAGAATAGAGAAATTAAAGTTCTTTTCTTCATTTTTTGTTTTATTGTCACTTTAAAAAATTCAGAGTAATGTTGTTCATATTCCAGAGTAGTAAAATGATGAAAGTACTATGAACTTTTTTTAAAATAGGTTTTGTACTTTATAAAGTATCTATGTGAAAGCAATTTTCATATCAAAATGCAGCATTTACTCTTTCAACCTAACCAGGTGTGTTCTCTACATTTTTTCAGGAGTCAGGGTTCTTTTGTTCCCTTTCAAATTATATCTTGGTTTTATTACAATATGTGTATCTAATTGCCTCATAATTTCATTTGGGATTTTTCTGCAAATGCTTGTTATGCCACTTTTAACTTGTATTTCCCCCACCTATTTAGATGACTTGATTTCTGGTTAATAAGACTCAATAGACTAAAGTCCTATAGCAGGGAAAAAGGCAAAAGAAACAGCTGGCAATGTTTATTGCAACTGGGATGTTATACAATGAAAAAGATGATGCAATGAAAATTTCCACTTTTTTATTTCCTGACCAGCCTGCTCAAATTGGCCTTTGTATCAGTGGAATTATTTTCCTCCTTTTTAAATACAGGAAACAAACTAGTGCTCATGGAAGAAAAGTTTGTTTGCCAATAGCCCTGCAGTGAATCTTACAGGAGCAATGAAGTATTGCATTCATTAGTGTGTGCCTCAGCGAAGGCTCACGGAAAGCCTTCACTGGTTTTCAGGGGGATCCTTGTAGAATTACATAATTGGGACTCTGAAGAATAGGCACCACTGTCTGGAAATGGTCTTTATTCTTCTAAATACCCATAGACGGTTTCATAGCTGGGAGAGAGGACCGCAGAAAGGAGGGTGCTTTCAGGGGGATTTGCAAGGCTGTCAGGGGCTCTGCCTCCAGGCCCAGCGGGGGTGCCCTGGCCTCTGGACCTCTGTCTCCACTCTCCAGAGCTACATGGAGGCCAACTGTCTTGGGAGTTTTGAAATCTTTTCAGATCAGACCAATGTGTAGGATTTAAAAAAATGTTACAATACCTCTTATATAAGGACAATGGGGTGCAATTTCAAAAGGTTTTGCTATAATCCCAAACCACTGTTTACTGGAAATTAAGAGAGGATTCGAAAAAGTTCTCCATAAATTATGTAACCAATTTTTCTAGCTAGCCTGGATCAATCAATGTAAGAGATAATTATCCTATTTTATTTTATTTTTATTTATTTATTTATTTAAAATATATTTTATTGATTCTTTTACAGAGAGGAAGGGAGAGGGAGAGAGTTAGAAACATCGATGAGAGAGAAACATCAATCAGCTGCCTCCTGCACACCCCCTACTGGGGATGTGCCCACAACCAAGGTACATGCCCTTGACCGGAATCGAACCCAGGACCCCTGAGTTCACAGGCTGACACACTATCCACTGAGCCAAACCGGTTAGGGCATTATCCTATTTTAATAATTTATAAACTCAGTAGCATGTATCAGCATAAAACCAACCTATTAGCCAAAAATATCTAACATTACTTTGATTATTGCCTATTAGGGTTCTGTTCTGGTTTGTTTTTAACTCAAGTGCCATAAGAGTAAAGATACATTTAAATTTTCCAATTTATCAATGGAATTATTCCATTGATACAAAGGCCAATTTGAGCAGGCTGGTCAGGAAATACAAAAAATTGAAATTCTCATTGCAACATCTTTTTCATCATTTTTAAGGTTTACAAAATAATTTTTATATACCTTTGCTATCTTATTTGAATTTCCTGGTAACCTATGAGATAAGGTGTATTATTCTCCCCATTTTACAGAGGGGGGGTAAAGCTGAAAAATATTAAGTGATATTATCTAAGATCACACAGCTAGTAAGTAAAGCTGAGAGCGGTAACCAAGTTTTCTAGCTCCAGTAAAAAGAATAGCTACCATGTATACATTATTTCAGTCCTTACAACAGTCCTCTTTGGAAGCGAGTATCTCTTTTTTACAGTGAGCTACTAAGGCTCAGAGATGTTAACTAGTTTGCTGAGGACCTACCTAAGAGAGCCGGAATTCAGACCCAGGGCTGTGTGACTTTACATTATACACTCCTTCCCATTATTACCTCCATATCCTGCTCTATGTATTTTTAATTTATTAGTGATTTATCAGTTTGAAATTTAGTAGTTCATTTTTATTAGATTCTGGTTGGTGGAGGCTTCATTAACTTCAGAGTAAAACCTGAGAGATGAGATGGGCAGTGAAGTTGTTCTTGAGAGTTCCTATTTTTGGTAATATCTTTCAAATTTTTATTGAGAAATAAAGGTACATAACTAAGAAACGTATATAACTAGTAGCTGTAGTCAGGGAGAAAGGCAAGGAAACTGATGATAGAATATGGTAACTTCTAGGTTTAGAGATCATCGAGTTACCAGCTGTATCTTGATTATTGAGATAAGAATCTGTCAGAATTGAGGCTAAAGCGGGCAATAGGAGAGGTCTCAGAAAGCTTAGTGTGTAGGCTAAAAGGAAGGGGAGAGACTGAGGAGAGGGCTAGGGCAAGGTTCTGAATGTAGCTGGGCATCTGGAACTCCACAAGTAGTTGACAATGGAGAGGTCTTAGCAATCAGACTTTGGAGCAAGGCAAAGGGTCAGAACAAATGAACAGCTGGGATCTGAGTCTAACAGAGGGAAAAAAACAAGTCAACCAGAACAGGGCCAAGGAGGGGGCCAAGTTCTAGAGATGTGTAGGGGGCTGAGGAAGTCCTGCCAAGTGAGAACAGATGCAGCCAGTCAGTTCCTAGAGAGCACTGACAGCCAAGCTCAGCTGACGCTTCACCGGTAACAGCACATCTGAGAGAAGGGAATGGCATTTTCTGGCACAAAGAACTTTCTCCCTGCTCCCACCTGAAGTCCCACCCCGTTCCATCAAAACTCTTTACAAAAGCAGGTTAACAATGAGAACTGACTGGCATGTTTGCCACTGTATGTCCTATTTTCACCCTCCCTGAGCTGAAGCTGCTCATTAACAGTGAGATGGCAAAAAGATGAGCTCAGAAGAGAGGAAAAGAAGTCTGGGAAACCAAAAATCTGGATAATGTGTACCAAATAATCTCTTCCTTCAATCCCTCCATTAATTCCTTTATTCATCTTTCAGTAACTCCTGAGTCCCTCCTAAATGTATTGCATCAGAAATTGTGGAGGGTATAAAGAAAGAAGGGGTTATCCTATGGCTTGGTATTTTTCAAACGCTTGGGCATTTTCAACGCATGCCCATTTGTCAAAGAGCACTCAGAAATATTTGATAAAGTTCAGGCAACCCCATCAAACCCGTGGGAATCTGAGTGTCTTACATATTGGAATCTATGGAGCCAGGAAGCTAGTGACTCAAGTAGCAGTCTGAAGAAGCTAGATTTGGCCTGACTCTGCCCACACAACTTGCCTGACTAAACAAGTGCTCTTGTTCCCTTCAAAAGCAAGTAATGATGGTCCCACAAAAAAGTGGTGTGGAGTTAGCTACTGTTATTAGTTTATCATTATTCAAGGTAGCTCATCACCTCTCTTTTGTAGTAGTAAATTGCAGAATTTAACATATAGATTATGAATTTCAGGAATCTTATCAAGTTTTTTCTAGGCAGGTCTTAATTCTAAATGTAACATGCCTGAAAAAAACAAAAACCACTACTGAAAGGCTCCTTCTCTTCCACACAGTATCCTCCTATATAATAAAAGGCTAATATGCAAATCAACCAAATGGCAGAAGGACCAGTCGCTATGATGCACACTGACCACCAGGGGGCAGACGCTCAATGCAGGAGCTTCCCCCGGTGGTTAGTGCATTCCCATGGGGAGCACCGCTCAGCCAGAAGCCGGGCTCAGAGCTGGCAAGCACAGTGGCAGTGGTGGGAGCCTCTCCTGCCTTCATGGCCTTGCCAAATCTAGCTTCTTCAGACTGCTACTTGAGTCACTAGCTTCCTGGCTCCATAGATTCCAATATGTAAGACACTCAGATTCCCACGGGCTTTGATGGGGTTGCCTGAACTTTATCAAATGTTTCAGACATCCCGAGTGCCCCCAGACTGCGCGAGGGCACAGGCTGGACTGAGGGACCCCCCCCCCCCCCCCCCCGCTCCAGTGCAAGAATTTCGTGCACTGGGCCTTTAGTTTAATATAAACATCAAGCAATCATCATTTCAAGTGTGGTTAGGCTCAAATGCTGCCCTGCACTGTGAGAGTGGTGTGAAGACTGAAAGCTTAAGACTATAGCTCTTTATTAATAATAATTGCTTAGCCATTGCACAATACCCTGGAACAGCTGTTTGGTGAATGAAAGAATAATTCAAAGCAAAGCAGAGCAGGCCAGATATAAAACACTTCCAAGGCACATTTCAAAATAGCTCCTTTATGTGAACTAGGTGCATGTCTGCAGAGGGAGTTTTTGTGAGGACAGGTGGATAATATGGGGCCTTTACAATAATTACATCACCATCTGGCCCCATCTTTATAAAGGCAAAGCAGTTCTGCTGTACTGAGTTTTACATATGTGGTATTATAGAGCCACATAGCTCAACGACAAAACGGTGTGACTAGCAGCCTTCATTAACCCACACACTGATGCAACAGATTGCTTTGAGAAATGGGTTTGAAGCACATCTGTGAAACTTATGATCCTATGGGTACTGGCATTTATTTCTTTGAGGTATCACTTTACACTTAAGTTTTTCTTGGTAGAGTATTTTTCAGAGACTTCTTTTTTGAGGCTAAATTAGGAATTTCTGTTCCTTATTTGAGTTCCAAGAATTGTGCCTTTCCTGCCCTCCGCCCAAATTGGAAGATACAAACCGTGGGAAAAAGTGTCTTTACAAACTGTATTGAGTAAGTTATCTAACTTGGTTTATTTAGCATAGTCAGGAAACCTTTCACATGCTTGGCATCCTTTCTATTATTTCTCTCTAAGCTAAAACAGTTTTGTTTTTTGTTTTTTAATGAGTTTCTGGGTTCTTACTGCGAAGGTGGGGAGTAAGGTGGGCACAAGGCTGACAGGTAGTAAGTCAATGTGAAACTCCTGTTTCTTCCTGTTCAGATCAGTCTCCCTTTCCAATATTTACTCTTCCTCAAGTAGGAAGAGGGAGTGCGGAAAAGAGAAAAAAATGAGACATATAAATAGCTTTGTGGGACTTACTTGAAGTCTAAAGAATATTCATTTATGCAGTTATGTTCTAGGCACTGAAAAGCTGACCGAAAAGAGAACCTCTACCCCTGTAACCTTCATCCATCCCAGTTATGCCTGAGAAGGATGTTGGTGCTAATTTTAACCGGGAGACTAAGATGCACAAAGAACAAGTATCATAAAGCATTTTTGGAGCCAGAAACATTTAAGTTCCTTGACTCACTGCGGCTCTTACTCCAGACCACACAATTATATCCAAGTGAATTGCTGTTAGAATTAGTGCCTTCTGAGGAGACGATTGCTCGTAATTGGCAGCTATAAACCACTTCACTGAGAAAGCTGGGGTCTTAGATGCTGTGAGAAATAATTGATAGACTGAGGCCTGAGTGAGTCAGGCTCTTGTGAGTCATAGCACTTTTAGGTCAGTCTTTTAGACTGACTCTCCAGATCTTGCTTTTTTTCCTCCCTCAGGGAAGGCAAGTGCCCCAAGGCAAAGAGCTAAGTAGATATCAAAAGAGTAGAGTGCCTCTGGCCAATGTTTACCCAAGTGTGGTTATCAAATCCCCTGTTAAAAGTCCCGTGGGGTGCTTGTTAAACGTGCAGACTCCTGCTGCTCTTTCCACCCCACCGCCTAGAGGCAGGAGGCCAGCCTCTGAGACAAGCATTCCAGGGGGTTTCCCTGCACACTCAAATCTGCCTTGGACTTCTGCTTCCCAAACACACAGATCACCTGGATAACCTGGGGAGACTTTTTAAAAGATGTAATTACTAAAGTAGTACACATAAAATATGGAAACAATATATAAGCATACTAAAAAAAATTAGATGTCTTCCTGCTTGCCAATGTTTGGTGTTATTCTGACTTTTATCCTATGCAAATACATGTTTTGTTTTTTTAAATATATTTTATTGATTTTTTACAGAGAGGAAGAGGGAGGGATAGAGAGTTAGAAACATCAGATGAGAGAGAAACGTCGATCAGCTGCCTCCTGCACACCCCCTTACTGGGGATATGCCTGCAACCCAGGTACATGCCCTTGACTGGAATCGAACCTGGGACCCTTCAGTCCGCAGGCCGACGGCTCTATCCACTGATCCAAACCAGTTAGGGCTACATGTTTTGTTTTAATGAAGGATCATATTAAGCATGTTGCTCTGCAGCTTGCTTTGTTTCCCATCTTGTTTTTAACAATATAAAATGGACTTTCTTACAAATCTATGCCATTCATTAACACAAGGCTCATATATCAAATGCCTTACAGGGGTTAGGCAGATAACATAAATAAGTTAAATGGAGCAGGGAAGAACTGCAGAAAACTGGAGGTTTTCCATTTAATGAAATGAGAAGCTACCCAACTCTAGCCAACTGCTGCCTCTTGGGAATGTGGATTCAGAATCGCCAGACCTTCTGAGTTCTCAAAAGAAGCAAGAAATTAAATTTGTTTAATGTGCAATCTCCAGATATTTAAGTATTGATAACGAATTCAAATTAAATACTGGGTGAACCAGCCAAAATGTCTTCAATCCAGACACTGCCCTCAAGTCACCCTTTTGAAACCTCTAATGCAGTGGATATATAATCTTCCATGGTATGTCATTATTTTAAAACCTTTCTTGCTTTTAACTAACAGAATACAAAATGTTATTGCTGAACCCTTAAGCTATAATACAGCTGCTAAAATAGACAGTGTCGTCTATACCTTTGTGCGCTTGTACAAATAATTCTAGAAGTACAGATTCAAAACTGCCCTAGAAAAGACTGTACCAATTTACAATCCTATTAACAGTACATGAGGGAGTCCTTTTCTAGGGAGCTTTAAACAGATTCCCAGGTGCCACCCTGGAGATCAGATGTAGTGGGTCTGGGATGGAGCCCAAGAATGTTTGTTTTTTTAAGCTCCCAGATGGTTCTAATGATCAGAGAGGTTTTGGAACCACACTCTTAGATTACTAACAAGTTGTTTGGGACCATTTCCAGTAAATTATAAAGGAAACTGTAAATACTTCATTTGTACTTCTCTGTTTTAGACTGTTCCTAATTACAGCCCTCTATGGAAACACGAAAAGGCTCTGCTGCTGCTGTTTCAGGCATTTCAATCAGAGCAGAACAATAAATAAACCAAGTCAGGAACCTTCGAGCAGCTTTTATTGGCACAGCCCACGAAAAGGTGTGGTAGCCATTCTGAGCAAAAACCTGTATCCCAGCAAGCTGTTCAGTGTTATGTTTAACACACCACCGAACCAGAAAGTTTAAGTTCCTGAAACAGACACCCCAGGTCACTAAGAAGCTCCAAAAACAATAGGTTAAGCCCTGCTGCTCTGTTAAGACCTGAAAGGCAAACACGCAAACACACACACACACACACACACACACACACACACACTCTCTCTCTCTCTCTCTCTCTCTCTCTCTCTCTCTCTCTCTCTCTCCCCTCTGGATGTGCATCCTTGTTATAGGGTGACTAAAAAGGTACGCAATGGTATCCATTTTTTTAGGTTGACTCCAGTTCACTCCCCCAATACAAGGAAAATACATTTCAGCAGTGGCACTGAAGTCTCCATTCTGTGTTTGCTAAGCAGTTTCTGCTTAGGACGAGTGGTGTCATAGGACATGATCATCAGGATGGTACAGTTCACTCATCAGGCGGTAGATGTAGGAAGGTGCGTTCCCACCAATGTTGGAGATAAAGAGGGTAATGAGCTCTGGGGGAACATAGTCAAACACAGGGCAATGAACGCTGACTTTCTCCAGAATGTCCCCTGAAAGGCAATCACAGGTTATAAAGATAAAATTGAGGATCCTGCTCTAGTGGTTTAGTAGCATATAGATTCTAGGCTCAATAATGCAGGCATACTTGCTACCCCAAGGAAGGGAAGCTGCGACAAATGCAAACCAGAACAGATGACTTCAGATCATAATCCCTGTTTAAAACTATCCAATGCTTTTCTTTAGCCCTTAGAATAGAATTCAAACTTGGGATTGCAACCTTCAAGATCCCACCACACTACACTAATTACAAATCATACCAGTCTAGCTCTTGCTCATGCCTCTCCAGTCATATGGCCACTTTCCCCCCAAATGGCTAAACATGTACCTAACTCAGTCCCTTTGCACCAATGCCTGGAAAACTCTCCCCTTGACCTTCACGTGAGGCTCTACGCATTCAGAACTCAGCTGAAATGTCATCTCATTAAGACACTTCTCCAATCTAAGGTAGTCTCCTAGCCACTTTCTATCTCATCATTAGTTTTTTTCTCGAAAGCATCCCATGACCTGACATTTCATTGTCCATCTGCTGCAACAGAATGTAAGCCCTGTGGGAGCAGGGCCTATCTGTATTGGTCATTGTCATGTCCCTAGTGCCTAGAATAGTGCCAGGTATATAGTTGGTGCTCAATAGATGTAAATATTTCTGAAAGAATGAATATTTAAATAAATGGATGAAGTTATTCAATTTCCAAGAAGAATTAGCACCCCAAATACTATGCTTTGCTCCTTTGTTTAAGGCCATGTTAACTTGATGAGGCTCATTGAACACAGCTGCTGCCTCAGAAGTCAGAGAAAGGACCCCAACACACAAAGGGTATTATCCAAGTTATAGGCAAGTTGTGTAAGTCAGAACATTTCAGAGCCCGCTTCCTTTGGCAGCCACATCACCAAAATGACTTCTGACAGCAACCGAAAACAAGTACATTTCCCACTGGGTTGTTGCCTGTGTCTCAAACAACATGCAAAGCCGAACCCAGTCAGTGCTGGGTGATCCAACCCACCAGAGTCCCAATAACTCACCTAAACTAGATCAGGTCTCCAGGCACTCTAAGGTGCTGAAGAGAACAGTCCCTACAATAAGTATGATAAAAAGCACAACCTGGTAGCATTAAATTCCACTGACCACCGAAACCAAAACCAAAATTCCAAACACACACACACACACACACACACTTTTTTACCTTCTGTGAAGGGCAGAACTTCTTCAGGAGCCACAAACTTATTAAATGAATCTTCTTCATTGGGGAACTGGAAAAGAAAAAAATTTTTTTAAAAAAAGACCCAGCAATTCTATTTCTAGGTATTAAAAAAATATATGTTCACACAGAAACCTGTACACATATGCTAATAGCAACATTATTCACAAAAGCCAAAAGGTAGAAATAACCCAAATGCCAATCAAGAGATGAACAGATAAACTGTGGTATATCCATACACTGGAATATTATTCAGTCATAAAAAGAAACCAAGTACTGTGCTATAACTCAGATGAACTTAGAAAACATTATGCTAAGCGAAAGGGCCCTTATTGTATTCTTTTCATATAAAATATCCAAAATAGGCCTGGCTCAGTAGTTGAGAGTCAACCCATGCACCAAGAGGTCACTGGTTCAATGGGTTTGGGACTTGATCCCCAGTAGGGGTTATGCAGGAAGCAGCCGATGGATGTTTCTCTCTCATCAATGTTCTGATCTCTCTCTGTTCCTCTCTCTCTCTCTCTCTCAAATCAATAAAAACATATTTTAAAACAAACAAACAAACAAAAAAAACCCCCATACAAACAAAACAGGCAACCCCACAGAGACAGAAAGCAGATTAGTGATTACTAGGAGATGAGGCCAGGGGAGAAAAGGGAATGATTACTTAATGGGTACAGAGTGTTTTCCTGGGATGTAGAAAAAGTTTTGAAACTACAGAGTGGTAGATGCACAATGCTGTGAATGTAGTAAATGCTACTGAACATTTTAAAATGGTTAATTACATGTTATGTAAATTATACCTCAAAAATATAGAGACCTATAAATAGATTGACATTTTCAAAGCAAATAGTTTTATCACTAATGAAATGACTCTTCAGTTAGTAACTCATATTCAGGCTTCAGAGGACAGTCCCTGGAACTATGACAAATAAAACAAATTGTATGTTCCTAGTTTTAACTTGCTTGGCATTCTGAGAAGTGGTCAGGGTGATGAGGAGTGGTGGCAATGTAAACAGTGGGCCTTCCCCAACTATGTATCGTCCTGACCTTCCAATTTTGACTTCTTAAAGCTGACAGGTTATAAATATCAACTGTTTTTCCTGGATCAAGACTCATGTGGCTTTTTCCAGCCTCCACTGGATCTAATCCATCGAGAGAATGCAGATAAGAGAAGTCCTAGAGTAGGTTGAAGGCCCAGAGATCAAGCGTACCCTTTGGCTTCCTTATCTCTGTTAAAGGCAGACAGACATACCTGTGGGGAAAGCTTGAACATAGGGGCACAGACGATGAGTGGGGTGGAATGGTGTTTTGCTGCCAATGCTAGAGTATGAGTTCCTGTTACAGCTCTCAGGGCACCATTTGCCAGGATGGTCTTCGTGCCAATGATCACCTTTGAGACAGGAAGAAAAATGAGACAGGATGGAAGGCGGGAGAGGTTGGGTGGGTGGGAGGTAATCAACCAAGGACCTTGTATGCATATATGCATGGCCCATGGACACAGACAATGGAGAGGTGAGGGCCTGGTTGGGGGGGGGGTGGGGGAAGAGGGAGGGGAGGTAGGCTCGCGGTCAGTGGGGGGAAAAGGGGGACATATGTAATACTTTCAACAATAAAGAATTATTAAATTTGAAAAAAAATGTCAGCCATCCCAGGGATAAAGCCTTAACAGGATTGGGCACAACAGCCTAACTGTCAGACCTGAGTCTTGGCCTCCTGAGGGGTCACATAGAATAGAAAGAAAAGGATTCTAGGCTTTGGACCACAGTTCAAGCTTAAAAGTGGGTTCTCAAGGAAAAAGTGAACAAAGTACAGAACAGGAAACTGCAATATCTACTTTTAGCCTTGTCTCTAAAAACCTATATGCCACACCTCCTGAGAAGTGGGGAGCTTTTCTCATTTTCCATCTACCACCGCCAAGCTCTTTGAGCATAAGGGGGGAGCCCTCTACTGGATCCCTAGTAGCTAACCTGCTTAGGGTAGTCCCACTTCATTCTTTCAATGCTTTAACCAAAGAGAGGCTATTCCAAATGAGGACCAATGATATAGACAAAGGGAAAATAATTCAGTTAATAGAGTTGAAGTATGTATTTTCAATGCCCGTGGCTCAGTGGTTGAGTGTCGACCTATGATCAGGAAGTCACGGTTCGATTCCCAGTCAGGACATGTGCCCAGGTTGCGGGCTCGGTCCCCAGTGTGGAGTGTGCAGGAGGCAGCCAATCAATGATTCTCTCTCATCATTGATGTTTTTATCTCTCTCTCCCTCTCCCTTCCTCTCTGAAATAAATAAAATCAATAAAAAAAATATATTTTTAAAAAGGTGCTAAAACCTCTTCCCATGGGTATTATAAAAGAAACTAAAAATCAATATTTTAGAGGTATAATCTTCATAAATTCAACATAACTCCAAACACACCCACCTTATTGACTCTTGACATCACAGCAAAAATGGCGGCATCAGTCATGACAGTTGTCTCAATACCTGCTTTAGACAAATTGACTGCCATTTCGTGACCCTGCAGAAGGAGAGAGAGGCTGATTGATGCTGGGACAAAGAGTGAGAGAGAGTGAAAGACCTCTCAAATGTAACTGGATCTGGGCATAATTTGTAATACTGAGCATATCCAACACACAATTTTCAACATATAATTAACTCATTGTTGTGCCTGTAGTAGGTATTCTTTGGTAAGCTGCAAGGAAGCCCAGAGAAAGCTAATAAATGTTTAATACTCCACAGCAGTGCCAAAACTGGAAATACTACTTGCTTGCATAATCAGGCATCGCTGATGAGAGCTTCTGGCTCATTATTTTACAACATTCTGCCTCCTTATAGATTTCCTTTCTTGAAACCTATTTTTATCTAGGGATTAAGTGAGGTTAGACCAAGACTTGGTCATCCTCAAGGTAATTTACCCTATTTGAATTCTTAAAAAACACACCTATGTTTATCTTTTGATGGACCCAGCAGTTCACCCAACTTTCTTAAACCAATGTTTAAGAATGTTCACAGAATGAACAACTTGAAAATTCCCTTAATCTTTTACTGATCTTCTCAATGTCTTGCTTATCAATTCAAAGTTAGCATGGGTCCCATCTATCACTCCGTTATTCTCTCCTCAGTTTTCATTTTTCTTAGCACCTCCCGCAGTCCCCCCTACCTGACAGAAAGGAGCGCACTCTGCCACAATGACATGGAATTTCCTCTTCCGTGCAGCCTCTTTGAGGAAGGCCTCTACTGTTCGGGAGAAGCCAATGGTCATGATCACCTCATTAGAGTGGATGTGCTCCAGAGCCTGGGCTGCAATGTTCTCCGTTGTCCCTTCTGCAAGAACAGCCAGTTTTACAAGGAAAATATGAAACCGTCATGCCACAACATGGACAGACATGACAGAGCACCAAAGGGAACGTGTGGCCATCACACAGACTGCCCACCTAGCTGGTGCTGGTAACAGGGGGTTTACAAACTTAATATGAAATGTCACATTTTCTTAAAAACCCTGCTCCTCTGAGATCTTCTGTCTCCCAAGTCCTCAGCCTGCCCTCCTTTGCAGCAGTGCCCCCTCATCATCAACTTAGCTCCCTGCCCTGGCATGACACCAGCTCCCTTACAAATGATTTTGAAGACAATGACTTCAGGCAAGAAATGATCCATTCTGGGAAATCCTACAGTGCTGAGAATGGGGTAAACAGTACTTCCCCTTAAAAAACATCATCCCAAAGGTGGCCACACCTCCATCTGAGAGGGAGGCTACAGAAGAAAAATAGGGAAGGAATTTAGAAGCAGCAGCTCAGTGTACAGACCCAGCTTCTTCCTCCCCTGAAGAACTCTGATTGCAATAAGTACCTGCAGGTCTCCTGGTTCACAAAGAAAAGGGGAATGGAGGTGGTGTGAGTGGGTATAAAAATCAAGAGGAAGTTTAGTGAAGGAGGATCTACTAGCTATGGTTTTAGAGAGTCCATTTTCTTTAAATGAAAATAAAGCATCCTGGCTGGTTTCTCTCAGTGGTTAGAGCACTGGCCTGAGGACTGAAGGATTGTGGGTTCGATTCCAGTCAAGGGCACATACCTCGGTTGCAGGCTTGTGCCCCATGCAGGAGGCAACCAACCAATCAATGTGTCTCTCTCATTGATGTTTTTCACGCTGTCTCTCTTTCCCTTCTACTCTCTCTAAAAATAAATGGAAAAAATATCCTCAGATGAGGATTAACAACAACTACAAAAAAATTTTTTTGAAGAAAGAAAAGAAAGCCCTGTCCTAGTGGAGTCTCTGCCACAGTGGATTTGCAATCTACAAAGGTTTGGTCTGTCAGGAAATGTAGAGCCCTACACCTGTTATCTTAGTCCTACCACCTGTTCCAACCCTCCCTCATCAGGATGGAGGGGAAACCTCTGGAAACCAGAGTACTAGGTATGCCCATCTCTGCTGATGAACAACGCCGAGGGACTCTGTTGTCCCCTCATTTTTCTGCATCCGGTCCCGCCCACCTAGGGATCAGGACTCTTACCCAGTTCCACAAGCAGCTCATTAATTGCCTCAATGATGTTGGACTGGAGTTGGGCATAAGGAGAGCTGAAATCCTCGCTTAGGCCTCCGGATGTCAAGAGTTTGTGTAGGGACTCCTGCTGGTCGCTCTCGTCGCTGCGTCCGTGGAGTCTGCGGAGGCAACAAGACCACAGGAGGTGAGAAGGCGCCGTGATGGGCAACAAGACCTGTTGAGCTCCAATAAAGGCTCCCAGGGGGCTCGTGCCAACAGCGTCACGGGATCCAAACCGGAGCCCAGGACAGGGGCCTGACCTGCCATACTCCTCCCGGATGATCCTGAGCACTCTCCGCACCATGTTGCCCACGGTGGTCTCGGAGGGCTGCGCGGCCGTCATCCTCCGGCCTTCTCTGCGGATTAGCTCCATCAGCTCCCCTGAAGTCCAAGGCAGAAAGGGTGAGCAGAGCAAGTGCTCCGGGAGGCCTGGGCGACTCTCCGCCGGGAATGGAGAACGGAAAGTGGGGAGGGACGCCACGGAGCTAGGCCTGCCTTACCTGCGTTGCTCCAGCGGTGGTCCATGATGATCCGGCGCAGCAGCCCCAGGGTCTCCCGAGCCATGTCCTCAGAGCTGCGCCGCCCGCCGCCCCGCTTCAGGGCCTCCACGAAACTCTCAATCCTCTCGGACAACTCCGAGGCCTTGTCCGCGGCTCCTGGCATCTTGAAAGAGGCCGCCGAGACCGCGGAATCCCCACCTGCACGACCTCCGAGTTTGCACTTCCGGGACGGACCAGGTCGGCTTCCGCTCCGCGAGGAAAACTCCAGTGGTGTATACGTCAGGCCACGCCCCTAGCTGTCGGAGCCAATCAGAGGCGCGGAGCTCCAGTTCAGTTACAGCCAAGGCTGTGCAAGCCTCTGGACCCGAGAAGCGCACTGGCCTTTGCTGGACCCTCGGACGCGACAGAGGTGATTCGAGAGTCCACCAGAGCTTGGCCTGTCCTGTTGCTATGGGAACAGCCTGCGGCCTTCTTTCCAGATCCCCTAGCTCCGGTGACTGCCCCATCTCCCGATACAGATGCTCAGAATGCGCGTCCAGGGCCCGCTGCCCGTGGGCAGACCCCCCTTTATAATGCCTCTCTAATAGATTCAGCTTCCCGGGCCGGGATCGTATCTTTTTTGCTTTTGCATTCCCAACGCCTAACATACCTAATATAAGACAGGGATCAGAAATGAGGAGACCCATACCCACCAAAATAAGGAGATTCAAAGTGGGAGCCAATGTGGGAGCAAAAATGATACCCTTCCATTTGGACAGACTACAGAGGCTGGACAGTATAGTATAATACAATACCAAGAGCTACCATTTACTAAAAGCTTACAGATGTTGGGCAGTGTGTGTGAACTGTCTCATCTAATGCAACTCTGTGAGGTATGTCCTCTTATTCTTATTTTACAGGTTAGGAAACAGAGCCACTGAATCTAAGCAGTGGTAAGGAAATGCATTTATATTTAAATCCAGGGCCATCTGATTATTTCCTTAAGATAAATTCTTATAAGTGGAATCCTTGGGCACTTTTTTAAGACTTGTTACAATGGACAAATTGCCTTCCAGATGATAGTTCAAGAAAACCACAGCCCAGTATCCCTCATGAACAGCAGATGCAAAAATCTGCAACAAATTATTAGTAAACCAAATCCAGCAATACATGAAAAGAGAATTTAAATCTAGAATGCAAAGCTGTTTCAATATTTGAAAATCAATCCATTTAATAAACCATATGAACAATCTAAAAAGTTAAACCACATGATCATATCAATTGATGCAAGAAACATTTGACAAAATTAAACAGCCATTTAATTTAAGAAGAAAACAGCTCTTGCAAAACTTGAAATAGAAGGGAACTTCTTCAACTTGATAAAGGGCATCTACAAAATCCTACACCTGACAACATACTTTATGTGAAAGAATGCTCTCTCCCTAAGATCAGGAACAAGGCAAGAATGTCTACTCTCACCATTTCTATTTAACAGCATTCTTAAAGTCCTAGCCATTGCAATAAGGAAAGGAAAAATTTAAAAATATACCGAGTGGAAAAAAAGAAAGAAAACTATGCTTGCTCACAGAAGACATAATCATCTACATAGAAAATCCCAAAGAATCAATAACAAAAATAAACAACTCCTAGAACTAAGAAGTGAATTTAGCAAGAATACAAGGCTAACACATAAAAATCAATTATATTTTTCTATACTAGCAATGAATAATCAGAAACAAAAATTGAAAACACAATAGCGTCCAAAAGCCATAAAATATATGTCAACATTACTGCATGTTGAGTTTTAAATGTCTTAAAAATTGCATCAATTTACATGCTTGCTAGCACCTACCGTGTTCTGGCCAATTTTGGATATTGTTCTTTATTTTTTCAGAGCCATTAAAAAAATAAGGCACATGCTATTTTATACATATAAAAATATATATGTGTGTGAAATATATATATGGAAGTTATGAAGCATAACAATAAAATGAACACCCATGTCCCATCTCTCAACTTAAAAACTAAAATTCTCAAATTTATAGACACAGAAAAAAGAATGGTGGTTGTCAGGGGTTGGAAGGAGGGGTGAATTATTTTTTAATGGACATGAAGTTTTGGTTTTACAAGATGAGAAGAGTTCTAGAGGTGGATGGTGGGTAATGGATGTGCCCTTACATCACACAACAATGTAAATGCCACTGAACTGCACACTTTAAAAAAGCTAAAATGGTAAACTTTATGTTATGTGTATTTTACCACAATTTAAATAAATACAGGGGTTGGCAAAAGTAGATTTACAGTTGTGAGTACATGTAACAGTTTATTTATTAATTATTGTATTATTTATTTGTATTACAATTGTAAGCCCACTTTTTTCCATCCCTGAAAATATGATATGTGAAAAACACCCCCCCTAAAATACTGCCAATACCGTCACATCAATGTGTGCTCTCCTTTTAACTCATTTTCCTGCCTTCTCCCATACCCAAGGATAAACACTTAACTAAATTTTGATTGATGTTCTTTTGCTTTAAAAAATTATTATCTGTTTACAATCTATAAATAACATATTTGTTTTTCTTATTTTGAGTCTTTTACAAGTTGTAATTTTTTTTACCATTTTTCACTATGACATTCCTGAAATTTATCCATATTGTTACATGTACCTGTAGTTCTGTCATTTTTACAGCTGCATAATATTCAGTTGTGTGACTATACCACAATTTATGTATTCATTTTCCTTCAACAGATGCTTGGGTTGTTTCCAATCTTTTTTGGGGGTGGGTGACTGTAAGCTCATACGCCAGTGGAACAGGTGAGTCATAGCTATGTGAATGTTCACCTTTACGAATAGTGCTAGTCTTCCAAAGTGGTTAAATCAATGTATGCTCTCTCTCTCTGGCAGGACTTAAAGAGTTCCAGATTTACATCCTTACCAACACTTAGTATTATCAACTATTTTAGTTTTGGAGAATCATCCTATATAATAAGAGAGGAATATGCTAATTATCCGTTATTCCTTGAGGCATAATGACCAACCGAATAACAACCAGATCATGGAACTGCAGAAGGGTGGGGCATCGAACTACAAGCGGGTGGCAAAAAGCTACAGGAGGGGGCAGGGCAACAAGCTATTGGTGGGGGGGATGGGGGTGGGAGGAGCTATAGGAGGGCGGCAGAGAGCTACTGGCACACGGATTCGTGCGTAGGGCTACTAGTGTGGATATAAAAGACTATCTCATTGTGATCTTAATTTGTTTTCCTAATTACTAAGAGTTGTTTACCTTTTCACATGTTTATTGGCCAAGTGTTTTTCTCCTGTGTGAAATATGTTTGTGTCTTTTGCCTACTTTCTTTTGGCTTTAAAAGTATATATATTTTTAAATATATTCATAGAAGTTCTTTATTTTTCAGTTATTTGTCATATAAATATCTTCTCTCAGTTTATGCTTGTTTCTTTTTGTTTGTTTGTTTGTTTTGCTTTGGTTTTAATATGGTCAAATGTATCAATCTTGTCTTTCATAGTTAATATCTATGCTAATAAAAGGGTAATATGCAAATTGGTCATGACACCCTCACAGTAACAACCGAACAAAAGGCTGCGTGGGGTGACCAGGCTGGCAGCGGGGTTAGTGAGGGACGACCAAATGACTGACCAGCAGGCTGCATGGGGCAACCAGGTCAGCAGGGGGGTTAGCGAGGGACAACCAAAACGACTGACCAGCAGGGGCGACCGGGCCAGCGGGGAGGGGCAGTGAGGGGCGACCAAGCCGGCAGAGGAGGGCAGTGGGGGCAACCAGGCCAGTGGGGGGGGGCAGTTAGGGGTGGCCAGGCCAGCAGAGGGGGGCAGTTGGGGGCAACCAGGCTGGCAGGGGGGGCACTAAGGGGTGACCAGGCTGGCAGGGGGGCAGTTAGGGGTGATCAGGCTGGCAGGCAGAGGCAGTTAGAGGTGATCAGGCTGGCAGGGGGGCAGTTAGGGGTGACCAGGCAGGCAGGCAGGTGTGCAGTTAGGACCCAGCAGTCCCGGATTGTGAGAGGGATGTCCGACTGCCAGTTTCGGCCCAATCCCAGGGATCGGGCCGAAATTGGCAGTCAGACATCCCTCAAGGGGTCCCAGATTAAAGAGGGTGCAGGCTGGGATGAAGGGAACCCCTCCCTCATGCACAAATTTCATGCACCGGGCCTCTAGTTTTATTATAATTAACTAGAGGCCTGGTGCATGAAATTTGTGCACTGGGGGCGGGGGGTGTCCCTCAGCCCAGCCTGCACCCTCTCTAATCCGGGATCCCTCTCACAATCTGGGACTACTGGCTCCCAACTGCTCGCCTGCCTGCCTGCCTGCCTGATTGCCCCTAACTGCTTCTGCCTGCCAGTTTGATCACCCCCTAACCACTCCACTACCAGCCTGATCAATGCCTAACTACTCCCCTGCCGGCCTGATTGCCCCCAACAGTCCTCCCCTGCCGGCCCAGTAGCTCCCAACTGCCCTCCCCTGTCAGCCTGGTCACCCCCAACTGCCCTCCCCTGCTGGCCTGGTCCCCCCCAACTGCCCTCCCCTGCTGGCCTAATTGCCCACAACTACCCTCCCCTGCAGGCCATCTTGTGGCAGCCATATTTGACCACATGGGGGCGGCCATCTTGTGCAAGGACATTAGGGTCAATTTGCATATTACCTCTGTATATAGGATGCCTTTTGTGTTTTATTTAAAACTAGTAGCCCGTTTGCACGAAGATTCGTGCAATAGACCTTCATTCACCTGGCTGCCTGCACCAGTTTTCTGCCGGCACCGGGGACCCAGGCCTTGGCTGTGGCCACCGCCTTCTGCCTTCTTTCAGGGTCGGGGCTTGGCCCCGGTCGGTGGCCTTGGGCTTGGCGGCACCCAGTGTCCCTGCTAGGGATCGCAGGAGCCGACCCCCAGTGGTTTCCTGCGATCCGTGCAGGCTCCCCGCTGGTGCCCAAGGCCGGGAAAGCCTCCGCCCGACCGGACCCAGCATCCCTGCTACGGATCATAGGAGCCGACCCCCTGGTCGTTGCCTGCGATCCGTGCAGGCTCCCTGCTGGTGCCCAAGGCCTGGAAAGCCTCCGCCCGAGGCTTTCCCAGCCTTGGGCTCCGCCACACCCCAACGTCCCTGCAACGGTTTCCTGGTGGGCGTGGTTGGTGGGCGTGGCTTGGTTGGTGGGTGTGGCTTGGGTGTAGCGAAGGTGCGGTCAATTTGCATATTTGTCTATTATAAGGTAAGAAATCCTTTTCTAATACAAAGTCATAAAGATAATCTAAATATTTCTTCTAAATATTTTAAAATTTTGCCTTTACACATAATTTGGAATTACTTTCTATGTAGGGTGAGAGGTGGGAATCCAATTTTCTTTTCTTTTTTCATTCATTCTCCAGTGATTTATATATATTTCAGAGAGGAAGAGAGAGGGAGTGAGAGACAGAAACATCAATGATGAAAGAGAATTATTGATTGGCTGCCTCCAGCACACCCCTTGCTGGGGATCAAGCCTGCAATCCTATCATGTGTCCTGACTAAATCAATATGAGAGACACATCAATTGGTTGCCTCTGCAGGCACCCGCCCCAACTGAGGCCAAGGATCAAACCTGCAACCCAAGCATGTGCCCTTGACTGGGAATTGAACCCAAGACCCTTTGGTGCTAGGGCACACACTCTAACCACGGAGCACACCAGCCAGGGTAGCTCAGTAAATTTTATCATTTCCTTTATGTAGGTCTTGCACATCTTGTTTAAGAGTTATTCCTATGCACCTTACATACTTTTTGCCATTGTAAGTGATTATCATTGTTTTCATCATTGCCAAATTAACAGAGAAAAAATTTTTAATTAGTTCTAATTCGCATTTCTCATTAATTATTAATCATGATAAACATTTTTTCATGTTTATTCACCATTTGTATTTCTTCTCTTATGAGTTCCTGGTATACATGGTTAGCCCATCTTTCTTATGTGATATATAGTAGACATTCTTATTGCCCACCCAATACCCGTTTCTTTCTTCCTTATTAAAAGAACTAATTTTGTTTAGTTTTTTACTCAGAGGGTAATTGGTTTTAGCTTATGGTAAATCCTGGTTCCGTACTTTCACTCATTTTCTAGTTAGTGGGATATGACTGTGGTTCATTTGGGACTTTTTGGAGAGGTTTCCTGTTCTGGGCGGGGTGGGGAGGACAAACAAACAGAGCCTGGCCGGTGTGGTTCAGTGGTTGAGCATCAGCCCATGTACCAAGAGGTTGCTGGTTCGATTCCCAGTCAGGGCATATGCTTGGGTTGCAGGCTTGACTCCTGGTAGGGGGCATGCAGGAGGCAGTCGATCTATATCTCATCGATGTTTCTATCTCTTTCCCTCTCCCTTCCTCTCTCAATAAAATATATGTTTAAAAAGAACAAAGAAAAAACAGAGAAGACTACTTAGTCTCTTCTATCTCTGGTCTTCTTGGATGTGATGCTTAGAGTTACTGCAGCTGTGACAACTTAGATGAACATCCAAGGAAATTATGCTGAGTGAGAAATACCACTCTCAAAAGTATACACTCTACATAATTCCATTAATGTGACATTCATGAAGTAGCATAATTATAGAGATAAAGAATAGATTAGTGGTTGTCAGGGTTTAGGGATGGGTGGTGGCATGTGATGGGTGTCAGTATAAAGTAGTGACCAAAGAATAGTATAGTTGTACCAATGTCATTATCTTGGTTTTGATATTGTACTATAGTTGTGTAAGATATTACCATTGGAGAAGGCAGGGGGAAGGGAGCATGGGACTTTGGTGTATATTCCTTTCAACCTCCTGTTAATCTACAATTATTTCAAAATAAATAGCTAAACAAAAACTTTATAAGCCAGGATTTATAAAATAAAAACATCTATTAAAAATTATAAAGTATTACATTATATTACTCTAGCTATAATCGTTAAATGACTCAGTGCTAAAATAGGCAATAAAAGAGACTGTTTAAAGTCTGCAATTTTTCAAAGTAGGATGCAAAAATAATATATTTGGTGGAATCTCAGTTTCATTTAAAATATATGTTATTCATATGTATTTTTATATATAAATATATATATACATATGCTCACATGTGCTTATACATACACCTATATACACACACACACATAGTATACCATAACTATCTATATCTATATACTGTATTTACATATATATCTATCTCTAGGTAGTGTGATTAGAGGGTTTTTAGAGACCCCTAATTGCCTCAAAATTAATTCCTCTATAATAACAGAGTTTTAACTGAGCATATAGCCACCCAGAAGAAAGACATTTCCCAGGCTTCCTAGCAGGTAGAGGTGGTCACATGACTATGTTCTTACCAATGGGATGGGGTGGAAGCGTGTTGCTGATTCTGAGAACCTTCCCTAGGAGATAGCTGGCATGAGTTCTTGGTCTTTTTATCCCTTTCTCTTTGCTCTGCCAGCTTAGATGATGAGGATGCAGTCCACACTGCAGGAGAGCAGAGTAGGGAGCTGGAAGGGGTAGAACTCCTCCTTCTGAGGCCTCCGTGGAGTAGAACTCCCATACTAGCCTGGACATTTGGACTTCATGTAGCTGCAAGCAAAATAAACATAAGTCTTGTTTAAGCCACTGTTTCCTTGGGGTTTCAATCACTTGCATTCATACTGAATCCTAACAAGTACAAGAGTTATTTTTATTTGTGTACTGTTCTGTGTTTTCCAAAATTTCTACACTCAACATGTTCCATTTTTTATCAGAAAGAAAAGTTATTTGTAAGAAAAAGAAGAAAAGTAAATCTTTCATCAGGCTCCTTCTCTCAACCAGGAGCATGATTTTGTTGATTTTCCCAATGTGTCCCAACTTCATAATTATCAAATCATAGTTTCCAAACTTAATTCGGAAAATGAGGTGATTATGATGATAATTCTCAACTGGAGGAAGGAACACCGGTGAAAATATTTGTGTCTTTCTCCCCCTGTTCTAAAGAATCCCCTTTACGGCCATCGGATCACTTCCTTTTCCTGAAGGGCTTTGACTTAACACTTGGGCATGTGAATGCACTACTGTTTGTATCCTTCTCTGATTGTTTTGGTGGATAAGTCATGTCTCTACGCAACCTGAGAACAAGTGCTATTGTGGCGGACACCTGTTGTTTTTGTCTGTCTTGAACGCTCCCTTTCCTTTGGGAGCTGCCCCTCCTCATCTCATGACATTCAGGTGGAACTGTCAATCCCAGAGCCTCCTGATGCCCACGTAGCCCTAGCCACAGGGATGGCACACTGCTCAGGTCTGGTCAGTCACACCACTCCTATGCTGATTGGCTGTGCAAAGCCATTCAGTCCATCCTTGGGATTTGCTATACGAACCCCAGAAGAAAGCAGGTTTCTCTCTTTGAGTTTATCTGCTATAAGGAGGCCGACTTGGGACTCAATGGCCAGCTTCCCTGCCTCATGGAGAAGGCTTGTCTGCAGAAGAAAGTCAGGCAACTCCCCTTGGAGAAACAGAAGCAAGCAGAGCCAAGTGTTAGAGTGAGAGAAAGAGCAAATAAGTTGATTATTTGAAATGAGCTGATATAAGCCCTTAGATCTAGCCAGGACTGAAGATAGAACTACCTTCGGATTTCTCAACAAATTCTCTTTTGGCTTAACTTTTTGAGTTTCTAGAGCCTTGGCTTAAGCTTCTTTTTTGTCTTCCTGGGAGTCCAACCCTATTTTCAGCCAAGGTAGGAGTTCATTATTATTTTATTGATGCTGCTAGACTACAAGCTAATCTTGGTCTATACGTGGATTTATATTTTTGTGGAATCTGCCTCTGTTTTTGAGATTCCCTGCCATTTGAACATAGTTAGTTGCTAGGAATTTGGAGGAAAATTCTGATGACAGACATAGGTAATGGTACAGGGCATGTGATTAGAAAAAAATACTACCCCATTGTTACTAAAATTGCAGATTAACAGATGCTCTTTATAGATCAACATATTTAATATGTAACAAATATTTAGAGCATCTTTATGCCAAGCACCATATTATATATTAGAAAACAGCTCCTGGCCCAGCTAGTGTGGCTCAGTAGTTGTGCCTTGACCTATAAACCAAGCAGTCACGGTTCCATTCCTGGTCAGGGCATATGCCAGGGTTGCTGGGGGGCATGTAGGAAGCAGCCAATCAATGATTCTCTTCCATCATTGATGTTTCTCCCTCTCCCTCTCTGAAATCAATAAAAATATATATTTTTTTAAAAAAGAAAAGAGAACAGCCCCTGTACTATGGGAAACTCATCCCTTAAAGAGTATTTTGCTTTTAGTTAAAGACTTTCCTATTCCTTATCCCTTTTGGTCACTAAATAGCCTTATGAAGTTGAGTGGTTCCAGTCAAGTGATCTGTTATTCCACAATTGATAGGTCCATCCTCAGAGAGAATTAGCCAAGCACATAGGTAGACAAAACAAATAGCCTGTGATTCTGAAAAAGAAAAAAAAAAAGTGGAGACCAAGGCCCATCGGCCAGTTATGCTCTTGGCTATGGTAGCAGCGTAGTTGAATGTTAAATCGTTGAGAAGCTTGGGTTTGGAGGTCATATGGATCTCAGTTCCAATCTCAACTCTACCCCTCCCAGCTTGTCTGTGAGTAGAGATGATAATAATAGTGACATCTGAAAATAGCAGTGTTCTCAAAGATTTAGAGACATTGTTCTACTAGTGATTTTTAAAGCAATAGGTCTGGATTCATTACAGAATTGAGAGCATTTATTTAAATCCCCATAAAAGGTGATTTGAGTGTAGTTAATAAGGACCTGGTTGTAATTTTGAAGACTAGATGGTCCAGAGAAAAATAACACCAGCTTTTATTTCCATAACTCCTCCCCCCCCCCCCCCCCCCCCAGTTCCCCACTCTCTCTCTCCTCTCTTTTAAGACTGAGTCAGTTACTGCTACTACCTGAGAGCATTCAGAACAGCCACAGACCTTGTGTGATGGGATGGCCAAATAAGGAAGCCTAGTGCCCTGGTAGCTTCCCGCCACTCGGTGGGAAAGTGACACAGCGACTAACCTGCAGACAGAGGCTACTGGCGGCTCCCAAAGCCCAAGGCTCACCCTCTCCCTTCTGGCTTTCCTCCTTCCCTGGAATAGTTTCTATCTCTGGTTTGATGCCTGTGGCCAGGAACATCCCTAACAACAGTCATTGTCTAACTTCAGAGTGTAGTTTGATGAGCTGGTTCCTGACCAGAGTGGGGAGGCGGGAAGGAGAAGCTCCAGCATGCTCTCTACATTGTGCATAATGTACTGGTAGCAAGTGGAGGTAAGAACTGAGCTCAGAAAGGACTTTCCAATCTCAGCTAATTTGGGGGGCTTGGGTAATAAGAATCATAGTGTCCTCCAATTAGTAGGCACACACATCTAAACCAGGGATGGGAGACTTTTTCTGCCAAGGGCCATTTGGATATTTATGACACCATTCGAGAGCCATACAAAATTATCAACTTAAAAATTAGCCTGCTCTATTTGGTCAAACATTTAATTAACTCACCCCTACTGCCTTGGCAGGGCCAGGCCAAATGATTTCTCGGGTCTTATACGCCCCCCGATCCAAACCTTCCAAAACTCTACAAGGTAAATGCTAACTTCTTCATTTTACGGTGGAGGAAGCTTTGGATCGGAGAGGTTAAGTGACATGCCCAGTTATATAGCTAGTGGGGTAGAGCTTAGGTTCCAACCCAGGTATGTCTGTCTCCAGAGAGTTCCACAGTGCCTCCGAATTCCACACCATCCACACCCTTCATGTTAGAATGGGAGGAATGGCCTTTAGAGTTCAAACAGAAGCCAGGCTAAGACCTTCAGGTTCTTGGCTCTGTGGCCGTACCCTGTCACATGAGTAAGGCAGCACTGGGTGAGACTAAAGCTGGTACTGAGAAAGCTGGGTGGCAGGCTTCTGAGAGCTGTGCCCGGCCTTGCTAGGACGCCCAGCACACACCTGATGGTGCTGGGGGTGGACAGGAAAGAGCCCTGCTGGGTTCTGAATCGCTCCTGTTAGCCCCTACCCCCTGAAGGGAAGACTGCACAGAAGTTCCCAGGGCTCACAGGCCCTACCCTGGGGTGGATGACCAGTCACACTCCGTGGGAAAGCCGTGGCTCTGGCCTGCCTGGGAGCCACGGTGGTACCGCCTCCTGCCCACGGCTTGGCTCAGCAGGTTCCCAAGTGGTTTGGATTCTTCCCCCCACCCCCACCCCCGCCTCCACACTCCCAAGTCCCCAGGGAGTCAGGAAGGCCACTGGCAAAGTTGGTCCTTGGTCTCCCCGGCCTTCCCCGAACACCTGGAAGCCAGGTTTCCCCAGGAGAACAGAAGGCAGCCTTCAAACCTCCCGACAGCACCCAGTTCTCAGTTCTGTTTAGGGCTGGCAGGCCCAGCTCCACTCCATTGCGCACTGAGGCTCCACTCTGGGCTGCAATCACAGGGCTTTGGGTATGGCCTGTTGTTTTTGCAGCTGGGCTGGGGCGGAGCAGCAGCAGGAAGGCGTCTCGGGCACTGACTACTGACTGTCTGAGAAAGCCCTGAGCCCGAATTCCCACTAGGACTGAGGCAGCCCCTTCAAGCTAGTGACTGTCCCGTTCCTGGGGGAAGGCCCCTTGAGCCAGGCCCGAAGCATGGAGCGAAGGGAGAGAAAGAGGCCAGCGGGTAGGAGAGCGACAATTCAGGGGAGACCCCGCGCTTTCTCTGAGCCAGCCCTCCCCCAGCAGGCTCTGCTTCTCCATTTCTAACTGCAGCTGGACAGAGCCTCCCCACCCCTCCTCGCACACATCTGGGAGATTCTGGAGCAAGCTTCCTTAAAACAAACAACAAATAAAAGAAAATCTCATTTACTAGGGGCAAGACGTTGGAAACGAAAAAGAATAAAGATCACCCATAATCCCTTTAATAAAGAGTATTCATTACAAACATTTTGATGTTTTTCTCTATGATCGCTTTCTTTTTTTGAGTTAAAATATACATAGCACCAATTTACCATTTTAACCATTTTTTATTTTTACTTTTATTTTTAAAAATACTCTTTTATTGATTTTTAGAGAGAGAGAGGAAGGGAGAGAGAGAAATGTTGATGTGAGAGAGAAACACCAATTGGTTGCCTCCTGCATGCATCCTGACTGGAGATGAAACCTCAAGCTGGGTATGTGCCCTGACTGGGAATTGAACCCGCCACCATTTTAATGGTTGGGATGATGCTCCAACCAACTGAGCCACACTGGCCAGGGCCATTTTAACCATTTTTAAGTGTACAGTTCAGTGGCCTTAAGTCCATTCACATTGTGTGCAACCATCACCATCTCCAGAACTTTTCATCTTTCCAAACTAAAACTCTGTGCCAATTAAACACTAACCCACCATTCCCCCAGCCCCTGGCAATCACCGTCCTACCTCCTATCTCTGTGGATATGACTACTCTAGGAACTTCATGTAAGTGGAATCATACAGTATTTGCCCTTTTCTCTCCGGCTTATTTTGAAGTATGGTAGCAATCGTCTCAGGTAGAAACTGCTGTTTGGCTTCTGTACTTACTTGTTTGCTAAAACAATAGAAAGTTATTTTGATTTTCTGAACTTATGTATGCTATCCCAATACTCCATTGATGATAGTTTGAATATCCCATTGATTGTGATCTCACTGGTCATCGAAACACATTCTTCTGGGAACCAGAACAGCTCAATTATCCTAAATTGTCTCAGTAACTACAGATAACTGAGTTTCGGTTGACTCAGTGGTCCCGGAATCAGAACAGACCCTAAATTGCCTCAGTAGCTACAGATAATGCATTCCGGTTGACTCAGTGGTCCCGGAATCTGGACAGCACAATTATTCTAAATTGCCCCGGTGGTCCCAGATAATGTGTTTCTGTTGATTCAGTGATTCATAGGTACTTTAGATAACTAACTTGCTCACGAAACAGGTTTCTCATTCCAGACCCAAAGATGTAATCAATACCTTTGTGATATTCTGCCACTATAAGCCAGAGTGGCAAGCTGTTGGGGGCTGTGAGGTTTGGAGCGCTGTAGCCCCACGTATGCCACCGGCTTTTAATAAATGACTCCATAATTTGACTTCTTGAGGCGTCCTTTGTAAGATGGGGGTAACTACAACAATTTCACTTAGTGCAATGTCCTCAAAGTTCATCCACATTGTAGTATATGTCAGAATTCTTTCCTTTTTAAGGCTGAATACTATTCCATTATATATACTGTGTATATATCACATGTTGTTTATCCATTCATAAACTATTTTTTCACATAATTAAGATTATATGATGGCAGCAGTTAGTGTGAATTTTTTTTTTCACTCGGATGCTTCCATGTCATTAAAAAACATAATTTTTAGTGCTTACTCTTGACTTCCTTAGGTGAGTGGATAGAGCATAATACACTTACCCAGTCCCCTGCCTTCGGATACTAAGGTGTCTTCTTATTTTGTTTGTTTGCAATTATAAATGACACTACAGACATTTTTATGGGCTCTGTTGCAGTCCTGCCTGGCCTCTGGCATTTCAGATTATTCCCCAAGGAAGAGTACCAAAAGTGGAATTGTTCATCAAGGGGATAAACGCTCCTCGGTCTCGATAAATATGACCCCAAACTTTCTAGAAAAATTATACCTATTGCTCTTCCCATGAGCAGTGTAGGCAATATGGAGGCTCTTCCTTCCTTCACCACACGGTCAGCACGTTTCTGAGCACTCGTGGGCCTGGCACTGAGGAGCCAGGGTGCTTGTGTGATGCCTTCTCGTTCCCTGGAGAAAGGTAGAGACCTCCACAAGCAGGGATCAGGGTACCCAACCATGCTCACATGCCCCCGAGGCTGCTCTGCCCGGGTGGGCGGACTATTCTCATTTCCTGCTGCTTCTCACAGGGGCTCTGCTGCAGCCCTGAGGCTGGGGAAGAGAGAGAAAGACCTGTGGACCAGTGATGGTCTCTGGGGGTGGGATTTGGCTGGGCCCTTCGTGCCCAGCCTTGCCAAACCCTAGGCTAGAGACCCCTGGCCACTGGGAATGAGGAGAGCTCCATGCCCCAAAGGGGCCTGGCTGGGGCAGGGGTGGAAGCAACCAGGGAGGGGGCAGCTGGAGCCCGTGGAGACGGAGCCGCACACAAAGAGCCTGATTGTGCTGTAGACTCTGCTCTTTCGGAAAGTAAGTGTCACGAAGTCATTTTGTTTTGGACAATCTGGTGTCGCAGAGACCCGACGCCAAAGAAAACACGGGCTGAGGAACCAGAGCCAGCAATGCTGCAGCCGGCAGGTGAAGCCGGCCCTTCCAGGGTCGGGCACCGGAGCTCCTGTGGGTCCCTAGGCTGAAGCCGGGCACTGACACCCAGAGCAGCCTCCTTGGGGTCCAGGCAAAGGACAGGCCTTGGGCTGGAGACATGACTCCGCAGACAGATGGGAGCAGGAGATCAGAGGAGTTCAGCGCTCTGCCGCTAACCCCCAGCTGTAGGGCCTACATGCTGAGGGGCCTGCACATCCGGGAGGTACTGAGGCTCAGAGAGCTGCAGAGTCCATGGGCTCCATCCCGGAGCTTGAGGAACAGGCATTGAGGAGCCAGGATGAGGGGAAGGGGGGCGGGGCGGGCGGCCAGGCCTTGAGCATTCCGAGCACCCTACAAGGCAAAGGAAGGCGGCTCAGTGGGAACCCAGGCAGGGAGGGGTGATCTTTTTTTCCGGAACAGGATTCCCTGTGGGGCACAGAGCAGAAGTCAGTGGGCTCCAGAGTCTGGGACGTGCCTGCTTGACTCTGCTGGGGTCAAGAGGGCGGCCCACTGGCCTGGCCTCACCAGCCAAAGCCAACACAGGAAATGCCTAGCAGACCTCAATGTCCGGGCACCTAATTTATTCTGGCTGCCAGGGAGCACCGCCTCCCCAGGCTCCACTGTGTAGGCAGCAAGGAGGGCGGGGAGGGAGCGATGGCATCAGTGCTCAGGGGATGCGCAGTCCCCAGGCCTGTCTTGTGGGCCCTCCGCCCAGGCAGGAGGAGCAGGGGTGAGCACTCCAGAGACCAGCAGGCAGCAAGAGGAGCCAGGCGTTACCCTGGCCGGCGGCCACCAGCGTGTTGCTGGGATCCAGTTTCGCGCTCCTGCTTCTTGGAGGAGAGCTCTCAGGGGTCATTCCCTCCTGGACTCCCCAGGAAGGATAGGCAGACATTTGTCGCCGCCACCGTGGTGTTTTAGGCGCTGGAATTGGCCTCACAGCCAGACAGGGGCCCAGCCTGCCCACCGCAGCCACCAGGGTCTGCAGAACGGGGGAGGGGGCCGCTGGGGAACCCCAGGTGCTGTAACTGCTTGCGCTGATCGGATTAGTTTGTGAATTGACACTCAGTCATCCTTAGTGATTTCCTCTCTGGGGCCCCAGCCAAGGCTAGAACTGTGAGGGTGCGGTGGGGGCAGGGAGGAGACCCAGGCCTTCCCAGGCCCCTTGTCAGCTGGGCACTAGCTGTGGTGAGTGAGGATCTCTACGCTAGGTATGGCCTCAGCGTGGCCACAGAGCAGTCTGCTGCCCCGCAGGGACTGCTCAGCCAACCCCAGGTGGAGGGACCGGCCCATCTGTCGGTGGCAGGGACCCTCCTTCCCACACGTGGAGCCTTGCAGGTGCACTGTGGACTCCCAGGCCAGGCATGGTGCCTGGCACAAAGGAAGTTGGCAAAGATCATTCTTCTCTTCCCCGATGGGCCCGAGTGCCTTGTGGGAGACTCTCTGTGATCCCCTTCAAGGTCTGGATGGTCCTTGTGGGAGCAATTTTCCAAACAGTCTCAAGAATGGACAGCTCTCCAAAGCCCCCCCTCCCCTGGCCATGCCCCTGTGTGTACGGGTGGCATCCCTTAAGCCATCTCTGATGGGCAGCGGTGCTATACTTGGCAGCGTTCTCCCTTTCTGCCTTAGCACGTGTGCGCGAGTGTGCACGTGCATGTGTGTGCCCGCTCAGAAGGGACGTGGGGTATTTTCTTCCCTGCCCGTCCTCTGTGCTCTTTCAGTTGCCTGGGTTCCCTCCCTTGGCGGTCCCAGGCAGGGAGGAGGAAGGATAGGTATCTAGTGTGGAGGCCGCTGGGTCATGACCTTTTCAGAGCCTGTCTTGTTTACACTGCAGGCTGAGGAACAGGCTGGGCTGCCCCCCCACCTGCCTGACCCCTCAATCACCTCCTTGACGGGGGTGCCCCAAACCCTCTGGGAGTAGGATCTGGTCCTGGCTACTCAGAGCTTTGACTGCATAAGGGATGTCCCTTTCAGCTGGTGGACATGCTGCAGGCCAGGGAGCTGGAGGCTGCGGGGAATGTAGGATGATAGCCCCAGAGAGCGAACACAGGCCCATCTGGTCAGCGTTAGCAGGCAGGGGTAGTGGCCAGCACCCACCAATGGTGCTAGGCAAGAAATGCCCCTTGAGGCGTAGGGGGAGGACAACCAAGGACAGGAATGTGTGTGCCCCAGGCACGATGGGAGTTGAAATGCAACCCTCCCTTCCCTCGCACCAGGTTTGGTTGGAAAACCCCTCCACTGCCAGCTGCCCAGCCCTGTGCAGCCCAGGCCTCCAGGACCCTCGGCCCCTGAGCATGAATACAGTGTGGGCTCGGGGGGACACCGGAGGAGGGACACCGCTGCACCCCAAGCAGACCCCGCCCTCCCTCCCCAGCCTGCTGCTTCCTTCTCATTCTTCACCGCTCTCGCCCATCTCACCGCTCCCTCAGGGTTTTCCCAGCCTCCCCGCACCATCACATCCACCCTCCCAGGGAAGAGGCTGGACGCTGTGTCAGGACGGGAACAAGGCCTGGGACAGCCATTAAAGCTTTCTGAATCTCAGTTATCTTCATGTTTAAAATGGAAGTGAGGAATAGCCACTCTGCTTACTGCCTTGGGAGGATATTAAAGAAGTGTTGCTGAATGAAACTGTAGATGCAGTACAGAATGCATTGCGGATGGTCTGGACGGAGAGCCAATCAATGTTAGACAGATGTTACCCCTGGGGTATGGGAGTGGTGAGGGAGGAGCAGAGTAATGAGTGTGGAAAAAGATAATTTCACTTTTTACTTAATATTCCTTGATATTGCTTGGATTTTACTTCAGTAAGAATGCACCTTTCCTTGTAATTAAAAAAATGTAAGGGGCCTATCTTAAAGGGTTGTTGCCAGCTTTAAATGTTACTATAGAGTTGTTGAATGAATGAATGAATGAACGAACGAATGAATGCCTAGTGCATGACTGGCTCAGCATTTGCTTCTCATTTCCCCTGTAAGCTAACTCTGACTCGAGTTTTCTCCCCTCGTTTAATCACCTTCTTTCCCTGAAGGGGTTAAAACAGCAGCACTTCCAAAGCAGAGTAAGGGAATCCAGAAGTCCCCAGTGGGATATGTGGGATGGCATGGAGGCGGCACCCCCCTGCCACGCCTCAGGCCCTGGCAGGCCACGAGGGCCAGCCCACTCCGCTCAGCTCAGGACCTGCTTCCAATTACCCATGAAATCTGAGCTGGAAGAGACCTATTAAAGTCCCATTTAGTTTGATCCCCCTGGGGGCCAGGGATCTTTTCCGATGACATCCCCCTCCTTGTCCGACTGGGACTGCAAGCCCTTTGGATGTTATCTCCTCCTGGGTCAATATTGTGACAACTCCAGCTGTGACCCAGGCCACCCTGGAGCCAGAGCTGATCTGGGCCTGTTGTGGTGCAGGGGCCCCCAAACCCAGCTCACTTCCGACCTGGGGGCTCCCAGAGGTAGAAGGGGGCAGCTACAGTCAGACCAACCCACCTCCAGCCAGAGCCCAGTCTGGCCTGCGCCGCTCTTCCCAGGTTGGTCTTGCAGGCCCTCCCATGGGAAGCTCTCACTGGTAGGGGTCATCTTCCACATATTCCCAGTCGTGCCTGGTACAAGGTCCCATGTTTCATAACACCCGTTACATAAGAAATAATAAATAACGGTGATTAATGGCCTCCTCTCGTCCCTGGGTTCGCCTGGGTCAGACCTCCCAGGGAAGGCACAGGAGCTGCAGGAGAAGGAGGGGGGAACCCATGGTGTGGAGGGGCAACCACCCTCTCTGCAGATTCACCCCAAATACCTCTGCACGTCCTCTCCCATGGCCACTCACTAGGGAGCAAGAGGAAACCACCGGGAAAGGCAAGGCAGCGTCCCAAGGTCCCTCATTACGGGGCACCCCAGCACTGAGGTGGTGGGCCCAAGGCTCCTCTGACCCCTGGCAGGGCCCACCCTCACGTGAGGTGAGCCTCAGCTCCCCGAGGACCACCCTGGTGAGGGCTCAGGCCCCGGAACCTGCCGTTCCCCAGCCCTCCCCGGGCGCCACTCCTGTCTGGGCCTCTAGCACCTCTCCGGTGGGTGGGAGGCTGGGGCTGCACTCCAGGGACCGGGCGGGGCGGGGCTGGGCCTTTGGGGCTGGTCTGCTGGGAGATTTGTGGCCTTCTTCCTGAATTCTGGAGCTGCAGGGAGGGAGGGAGGAAGCCACTCTGGGGGCAAGGCTGGGGCAGCCGCTTGGAGGTGAGAGGAGGGCAGCAGGAAACGGAGGATAAGAGGCTTCCAGAGGGAGGTGTGGAGGGCAGGATCCGGGGTCGGTGCACAGACGTGCGCCTGACTAATCCCCTCCCTGGCCGCCCTCTGGGTCCTCCCAGGGCTGCAGAGCACAGAGCCAGGACAGTGGCGGGGGCTGCTCACGGCCACCCAGGCCAGTCTGCTGCTGCCAGCCCCTCCGCCAGCCCTGTGGGTGGATAGGGATCCTGTCCCTGGGATCTGTGCCGACGGAGATTTTGTGGCCTTTGTCCATGAAGACGCTCCTTCCTGAAGTCTAGCCTAGACGTGCTTGCTGTACTTTAAACCGGTATCTCCTTATTCCGGCTACAGTGAGTTCACCTAAATGGCCTCCCTCAGCATTAACCTGTCGCTTTGTTCCTTCCAAGTTCACTCCCCAGAGGAAAGAAGGCCATCGCCCTGGCATTCCCTGCACACCCTGGCCCCGTCACCATCCCCACTGTCAAGACCCAATATATGCAGCTCCTCACAGGCCCGGGGGGCGGGGGAGGGGGTTCGGTTGCCTGGGGCCCAAGAAAGGGCCGTTATCTCTTGCTGGACCCCTCCTGCGCCCTCCCAGTCCTGGTCGCCAGCTCAATGGGGCCAGGGGTGCTGAAGGCTGGAGTCCAGGGGTCAGGTCACCATGAGCTGCCACTCACGGCTGCTCATCGCCACGGCCTGGCAACCTCACAGGAATGCTTCATTTATCTCTGTCAAAAGCCAGGATGCAGTGTGCAGCCCCTCCTCGCTCCTCTGGAGGTTGGGAGTACATGGAAGGCAGACTGGCCTTGGCCTCCCCCTTGCCCCTGGCTGGGCAGAAGGAGGCACACGAGGACACATCCACCCACCTGCTCATACACACACACCTTCAACACACCGAACACGCATACAAGTTCACATTGCGCACACGCTTTGGCTCACGGGCACACGTTCCCATGCACAGGCTCATTCACACACGTGCACACACCCAGTTTCACACATTCCCACACAGGTTCAAACACACACTTAACTCCCCGTGCACATGCTTGTTTGTATCTTCCTATGAACATATATGTTCATCCGCACACCATGACACACTTTGTGTGCTCTCACGTGGGACATGAACGGGAGGCTGTCAGCTGCTGCCTGGTTTAAATAATGGAATATGTGATGGGAGTTGTTCACACGCCACTGGCTCTGGACGGCAGAGGAGGGGGTGGGAGAGGAAGCCTGGGTCCCCACGGGAGATTCTCTCATGTCTTTCGGGGGCATCAGCCTTCCACGGGGACAGGAGACCCAGGCCTTCAGAGTGGGTAGGGTTCCCGTAGGTGAGGGTGGTGGCAGTACTTTCCAGGAAGAGGAGGTGGCCTGAGCAGGGAAGTAGAGAGGGACGGGTCAGGCCAAGTTTGGGGGAGAGCTAGGGGACCACTTGATTTGAGTGGAGGGTTCTCTGGCACAGCCTAGGAGATGAATGATGAAGCTGAAAAGTGCAAAAGGCCTTTTTGGAATGCGGAGCCATGGAAAGCGTCTGAGCAGGAGAATGAGCTCAGAACGGCTCAGGGAAGCTCTATTCATAACCTCAGTGCTCTGTGCTACGGGAGCACAGAGCGGGAAATGAGTGAGTCTGCCTGGGACACCTTCACTCAGACATGGGCCTCAAAGGGTGGACAGGAGTTGTCCAGACAAGAAAGGCCAGAAAGAAGGACCTGGCAGGTGCGGGGGCGGGCGGGGGGGGGGGGGGGCGGGAAGAGAGGGCTATGTTATTTTCATGTGTGCGCCATAGAGCCAAGCACAGGTTGTCTTGAGGAGCTGAACACAGTGTTTACGCCGGAAGCAGGAGTCTGGGCAGCTATGACCAAGTCCTCTGGGACATGCAGGAAACGGCAAGTGATGCTCTCAGAAGCAGGCTGACCTGACCCCAGCAAGGAGAGGCACTGCTCTCCTGAGTGAGTGAGAGCCCTGGCTGAGGACAGAGGGGTGCCAGGGCCAGCCAGCTGACCTTCCAGAGGGATTCATTCAGGTCTCAGGGGCACCGGGATAAAAACGGGGACCACCAGGCCCTGATCCTTCGATACATCCCCTCCCTGGGAAACCTGACCGAGCTTTCCAGCCAGCCTCCACCCACCTGTGACCCCACTATCCCGCCGAGGTCCATAGCCGAGGGGCTCGGCACTCCAGGCTCCAGCCCCACCTTGGCCCCATCTCAGCCTCCATCTCTTTAGAGCGGGAAACACCACATCCCAGCTGTCTGTCCCAAATCCACCTGGAGGCCAGCCAGCTTGGCTGAAGCCCAACTTAGTTAGGCCAGACCCAGGAGACACTGCCGGGAAGAGGCAAGGACTAGAAGGAAGTGACTGGGCCAAAGTTGGGCCCCCTTCTAGGCCCTACCCTGTAGGGTTCCCCTTGGAGCATCCATAGGCTTGCAGATTGCCACCCACTTCTGAGCCCCTGCCCCCTGGGCTCTAAGCCTTTCTGTGGGGTCCTGAAGAGGACCGGTTGCCATCACAGCTGGTAGTTGGACTCCACCCTGATTACCAAAAGCCTGGAGGCCTGGCCGTGAGCCTCACTTGGGACAGAAATTAATCTGGTTAAGAACCCGGGGTCACCTCTTGTAGACTTGAAAGCTCCTCCACAGGCTTACCCAGAGACCCTCACTCTGAGAACAGCTCCCTCCTCCCTCCCGGCCCTCCCATCTCCCCGAAGCCAGCAGCTTGCATCAGCAGCAACAGCTGCTCAGCCCTCGAGGCAGCTTGGGGCCACCGCTGCCACTGTCGAAGATGAAAGGGGGCTGGGCGTGGGGCTCAGGGCTGCTGTACCCTCCCTTGTTCTGGGGAACAGGCAGCTCTCATCCTCCAGACACCAGCCCCACTGACCCCCCACCCCTGGACAAGCTCTTCCCTCCCTTCCTCTCTGCTGTGTCCTCTACTCATTCAGCTCCCAGCCAGGAGACACTGTTCTGCTGCCCATGGCAACTGGGTGCCCAACTGGTTTGCCACGTTTCATGCAAAGTCTCTCTTAGCCTACCAGCGAGAAGAGCCAAAGAAACCCAGGGTCAGGGCATCAGAGGCAGACTAGGCAGCCAGAGGACACAGCATCGGAGACTGTTCCCAAGGAAACCTGGTGGGGCGCAGGAGACACAGAAGAGAATGGCAAGACAGAGGCTTGAGGTCAGGTGACTCCCCCTGAGCAGGGCCACATAAGGGACAGCTGAGGGGCTCCTGTGCGACAGGCCAGCACGGAGACAATCCGACGAGGGCAGTGAGCTGGCCCTTCTACTTTCCCCACTGTTACTCGCAGCCAGGCCTGGGCTCTGGAAGGGCCCCCTGGTGGGCAGTGGGGCGGGTGGGTGAAAAGATGTGACAATTCTCGGGGGTGGTGAAGGGGTGTGGGGGGTGCGGGAAGAGACTGGACAAAAATCGTACAACTATGGATGAGGACAGTCCGGGGGGGGGGGGTAAGGGCAGAGGGTGGGGTGGGAACTGGGTGGAGGGGAGCTATGGGGGGAAAAAGGAGGAACAATTGTAATAATCTGAACCATAAAGATTTATTAATTAGGGGGGAAAAAAAGAAAGAAAGAAAGATGTGAGCTTGGAAGTCAGACCGGTAGGCCTGCCCCTCACAGGCTGTGTGAGCCAGAGCGTGTGCCTCTCACCGCTCGGTGACTGCGCTTCCTCTGAAAATGGATCTACTGCCGTGCCCACTCTTCTTGGGATTTGAACAAGTTCACATTTGCAGAGTGTTCGACAGAGTTCTGAAAACTCAAAATCACTGGGTTGGGCTAAAAGTACTCTTATTCTGAGCTTTGATCTCCTTGTTTGTTAGAGGGAGATAATGACATATACATCCCAGTGGCTGTGGGGAGGGAGCGGTGCATTCAGGAGATGTCAAAGCAGAGTCCCACACCACGTTTGCCTGCCCCCGGGGCCGGGACCCAGCCCCACACCTCACCCTGCTGCCAAGGCCTCCCGCAGGCCTCGTGCCCAGTCAGGCAACAGGTGGCAGAGCCGGCCAAGCACAGGTGCAGCCTCGCAGGGGATGGGGGTGGTCCCGTCGCTTCCTCCCCAGGCACCGCTTCCCCCAGCTGCTGGCTGGACCGGCTATGCCTGGGAGGAAGGCCGGGAGGAGGGAGGCAGCAAACAGCCACGTGCAGCCGGGGCTGAGTAAGCACCGCTTCCTGCCACCACCGTCAGCAGCCTTGGCAACGGTGGCCAGTGGGTGGTTCACAATGCTTGCTGGGGCAGGAGCTCTGTGACTGGGCAGGGTCACTTCCCTGAATTGTCCTCGCCGCCAGCTCCCCCCAGCACACCTGGCCGGCCTGCCTGCCTGGAGATGGGCAGGGTGCCTAGCGAGGCCTGAGAACACCATCCTGGGTGGCCATCAGCACCCAGCCCTCACTGGGCCAGGAGGCAAGGGCTTGGCTGGGCACTTGCTTCGGGGTCTGGACACAGCAGGAGGTTGACAGGCTGAGTCTGAGTTGGACTCCAGCCCACTGTGCCCTCAGGCAGGCAGCAACCTGAGTGTGGAGGATGCTGGGCTCTGGCATCAGGACTGGGCTCGGGCAGTATCTCTCACTATCTCCGTGGGCTCGGGGTAGAAAAGACCCCAGCAGACACTCAGCCAGCAGAAATGCAAACGGCCAGTACTACTATGGAGAAACGTACGCTCGATTGCCTAGGCGCTAAGGAAACATATCCAGCGCCTCCCGAGATATGACTGTCATAGCTCGAACAGCAGAGATGTAAAGGCACCCTAACCAAGGCCTGGGGGCTGCAGCGGTCCCGGCACTTGGACGTTGCAGGGCGGAGTGGAAACCGAAGCAGCCTTTCTGGAGGGCAACTTGACAATGAGCATCAAAAGCCTCTGACCCAGAAACTGTACTTCTAGGAACTCAAGGGACAACGGCAACAAACGTGTATGAAGGTGCTCACTGCAGCCTTGCTAATAATGGAGAAAACATTAGATGCAACCTAAATGCCCAATGATAGGAGGATTTGAAAAGAAAAATTTAGTCGGATTTAGGTAAGTATTCCCTAGGACAGTGGTCAGCAAACCGCGGCTCACGAGCCACATGCGGCTCTTTGGCTCCTTGAGTGTTCTAACGCCACTTCTTCAAAATAGACTTGCCCGGGCCCGAAAACCGACTTCTGCGCATGGGCCACGAAGTTTCAATCGCACTGTACGTGTGTGCGCCCGCACGTGGTATTTTGTGGAAGAGCCACACTCAAGGGGCCAAAGAGCCGCATGTGGCTCGCGAGCTGCGGTTTGCCGACCACGGCCCTAGGCGTACAGCCATGAAAACTGGCACCAAATACCAGCACTCTCAAACTTGAAGGCGCATAAGAATCACCTGGACCTGGGGCCAGGGGTGGGTGGGGTGGGGGTGGGGTCTTGGTAAAATGAAGATTTTGACTCAACAGGTCTGGTGAGGCCTAAAATGTTGAGTGTCCAACAAGCTTCCAGGGGAGCCCGATGCTGCTGGTCCCTGGACCACACTTGCAGCAGCAAGGCTGTAGGATTTCCATGATTCGTATGAAAAGGCATGACCAAAATATGATAGCATGAAGAAAAGCATGCTATAAAACAATAGGATGCCATTTTTAATGAAAAAAAAAAGATACACATGCATAGAAAGAAATTAAAAAGATAGATAACAAAATATTAACAGGGTTTTTTTCCTGGATAATAAAAGGTGATCATTTTAATTTTTCAATTGCAGTTTACATTCAATATTATTTTGTATTAATTTCAGGTGTGCTGCATAGGGTTTAGACAATAACATACTTTACAAAGTGTCCCCCCGATATTTCCAGTCCCCACCTGGCACCACAGTTAATACAATATTATTGACTCTGTTCCCTATGCCTCATTTTACATCCCTGTGACTGTGTTGTAACTACAGAAACTGGGTGATTTTTATCTTATTTTTTTCACGCTAATTTGTATTTTCTACAGCAGGTGTATGTTGCTTAATTAAAACAAAGCGGCTGGCTTTATACTGCTGGGCCATACCCCACATGCCAGAGGTGGGTCTCACTGGAAGGAGTGGCATTGCTGAGACCAGTTCTGAAAAGGGTGTCCCTCGGCGAAAGCGCCAACCCTGAGCTGAGGGGCCTGGCCAGGCCGGGGCCCGGGGGCAGTGTTCTGTGGACCTGGGCCGTGAAGAGGCTGCAAAATGTCAAAGGAGCCGCCAGGTAGCGGGCTAGCACCTGAGCTGCCCACGGGGAGGCAGGTGCAGGCCAGAAACTGAGCTCTTGATCCTGGAGGGCAGGCATCTCAGGCTCTGGACAGTGACCCATTCCCATTCCCTGGGTGCTTGTGTCTCCTTGGTCCTTCCTTCCCCTGAGTCCCCACTGGGACCAGCGGGGTGGGAGCATGGGAATGAGGAAGAGAGGGACCCCCAGTGGAGGGTGAATCAGGTCTCAAAGGCAGAGACCCGACTCCCAGGTGGCTCCTCCCAAAGCCCTTCCTCCAGGACCAGCCTGCAAGGGTCTGGGTTGGCTTGGATGGAGGACAGGTTTCCTGTACCAAGCGGATGCTGCCTTCTCCTACCTGAGGGTGGCTCTAGAGCACCATCAAGCATTTGCTCAGCATATTGTGGGATCACCAGCTGAATGACCCTGGGTAGGCCTTGCAACCTTCTCCACCTGAGCGTTCTCAGTCACAATAGAGAGGAGAGTTACCTGGGGATCTTGCGGGCAGTAAATGCAGGCTCTGGGGAAATCATAGGTCCCTGGAAGGAAGCTATGGAAGGGATTCAGGAGCCATGATGTCTTCCGGCTCAGGAGTACTTGATTCATCGTTTGGGAAAATTGGACTTCCCAAAGCTTCCCTGATAAAAAAAAGCTAGAGCTGGAAGGTGAGAGAGTGAAATTGCAGATGTCAGCTTCCAGATCGACTGCACCTCCAGTCCCACCCCAGGCCCTCCCACCTCACCCCATTATACCCAAGGCGGGAGCCAATCCTGCCCGGGAGGGTCTCCTGGGCTACAGACTTGAGGCCGCTGTTCTCCAAAGGAGAGGAGCTGGAGGCAGAGGAGGATCTTTGGAGCAGCAGCCAAGTGTTCTTTGACTCATAGGAGAGCCCGAGGCCCGAGGGGCCGGCTGGAGGTCCGCTGTCTGACTGCTAAAGCTCCGCTAGACTTTCTGTCTCCTCCACCCCTGGGAATCCAACCGTAAGAGAAACTAATCTGGCTCCCCTCTGCACCCCTCGCCCCCAACACAGTTTCCTTCCTGTGCTCTCTGGGGGAAGAGGGGAGCTGGGAAGGGAGGGATGCGGCTGGGGAGGCAGGTCCAGCCCAGCTGGGCCACAACATCTGTATCCTTAACAGTGGCCTCTTCAGTCCAGCCTCGAACTGAGAGGGAATGGGAGAGCCCCAGTTCTTCCCAGGAAACGTAATATGACTCACTCCCCAGGATAAACCATGGAAGAATGCAGCTTCTTTTGTTTTGTTTTTAATAGACTCTTATAGAACTGTGGAGCTAATGTTCTCACCTTTGTAAGGTAAAATGTGGAACAACACATAGGTTAACAGAAAACTCCAAAATATCAGTGACTTAAACAAGAAGTTGATATCCCCCCCCCCCCCCCCATCAAATAATTTTGGGTGGAAGCAGGCCAGGGCTGGTATGGCAATCCTGTAAAGTTTTCAGGGATCCGTTTCCTTGCAACTCTTCCTCATGATCCAAGACGACTCTAAGAGCTCCTACCATCATGTTTGAATTTCAGGCAAAAGCTTGGCAGATAGCAAAGTCACATGCTCCTCCCTTTAAGGAGATTTTTTTTCAGAGGTCAAACCCACCCCTTGCATCTGTACCCAGAATCCTAAAAATCCCTAAGGGGCAGGGATTGGCCAGAATTTAGTCACAGGCTATAGCCAGCTCCAAATAAAGCTGGAAATGAAACTTTTTTTTTTTTTAAATCCTCACCCAAGGATATTTTTCCATATACTTAAAAAAAATATCTATACTTTTATTGATCTCAGAGAGGAAGGGAGAGGGAGAGAGAGATAGAAACATCAATGATGAGAATCCTTGATTGGCTGCCTCTTGCACACCCCCTACCAGGGACTGAGTCCGCAACCCCGGCACGTGCCCTGACCAGGAATAGAACCACGACCTCCTGGTTCATAGGTCAACACTCAACCACTGAGCCACGCCAGGCGGGTGCATTGATTTTTTTAGAGAGAGTGGGAAGGACGGGGAGAGACACAGAGAGAGAAATATAGATGTGAGAGGGACACATCAATTGGTTGCCTCCTGCACACTCTCCAACCAGGGCCAGGGATCGAGCCTGCAACTGAGGTATGTGCCCTTGACCGGAATCGAACCTGGGACCCTTCATTCTGCTGGGTCCCAGGTTCCACTGAACCAAAGTAGCTAGGTCTGGAAATGAACTCTTTTATCTGGGTGGCATTGGGTCCCATCCCATCTCCTCCTACAGCCACTGTTCTGATTCAAGGCACTCTCAGTTCTACAATAACAACAGATCTGGTCTTCCTGACTCCAGGCCAAATCCTCCACCTGCCCTGAGTTGTTTCTCCAAGATGCACATCTGGCCATGTAACGCCCTTGCTCAAGAACCTGCAAAGGCTCTCTGGAGCCCTTGGAATAAACTATGAACCAGGGGTCCTCAAACTTTTTAAACAGGGGGCCAGTTCACTGTCCCTCAGACGGTTGGAGGGCCGGGCTATAGTTTAAAAAAAACTATGAACAAATTCCTATGCACACTGCACATACCTTATTTTGAAGTAAAAAAAACAAAACGGCAAAAACACCCGCATGTGGCCCGCGGGCCGTAGTTTGAGGACGCCTGCTATGAACTCTCAGCATGGTCTTCAAAGCACTTCGCACACTGACCCCGGCCTTCCCTTCCAGCCTCATCTCCAGGCACAGCCCCTCCTCCGCCCTGCAGACAGTCCAGCCCATCCAGGTTCCTCAGTGTCCCTCGAACAGTCCATACTTCACCAGGCTACTCGCCGTGACTGCAGTGCTTTCTGCCCTTCTGTTCCTGATACACTCCCATTCATCCTGTGAAATGCCGCACAAGCCTTACCATCTCCAGGGGAACCCTTTCTTGCCCCTTCTGTGGACCTCCTCGGCAGTCCCGGGAATGCTCACACGAGAGCGAGCACAGCCAGCTAAGGTCTGGAGCCACTCACTCGCCCGCAGTCAGGAGTCTGCAGCGAAGGCTCCGGAGGGCTTTGTTTTGCACAGACTTGGTGTTATTTAAGATAATATTAAGCCTTTCCCACTGGACTGGCAGCTCGTCCAGGGCTACTAGCCTCTTGGTGGCCCCAGCCCTGAGCCCTGGGGCTGGCACTGGGTGAGGGACCCACGGAAGATGCCGCTCTCTCCTGTCCTCAGCTCTGAGTCCTGCTGATTCATCAGGGCTGGCCTCCTCCCTCTGAAGCACAGAGTGACAGCTTGACCAGGAGCTAACACTCCAAGGGATGATATTAAAATGGAACAGATACAGGCCCTCACAGGGATCCTCACCCAGATTCACGCTGTTCCAATTATGAGATGTTTAGTCTATGCTGTCTCCACTGACCTTTCAACCCACAGCAGAGACAGCGTCATTCCTGACCGGAGCAGAAGCCCCTCGCCACCCCTGGTTCTGGGCAGTCAGGGTGAGCGCCAAGTAGAGCCTCCAGGCCCTTCACCCCGCTGCCATCTCTGCAACCCTGAGTGAAGGCCCTTGGGCCAGACTGGCTGCTTCCCCAGACTCTGCAGCCTCTGGACACGGCGTCCTGAGGGTGAGGGGCGGGGATGGATCTTTTGGTTATTTTTTTTTTTAATATAATTTTTTTATTGATTTCAGAGGTGAAGGGAGAGGAAGCGAGAGATCGAAACATCAAGAATGAGAGAGAACCATTGATCAGCTGCCTCCTGCACACCCTCCACTGGAGATCGAGCCTCAACCCCAGGCATGTGCCCTGACTGGGAATCGAACTGTGACCTCCTGATTCAGAGACTGACAACCACTGAGCCACACCGGCCGGGCCTTTTGGTCACTCTTTTCCTCTGCTTCCCACAAGTCCCTCTGCAGGTGCTCAGGGAAGTCCTTCACTTACTATCCACAAAGCAGGCATTACTTTTTGTTCCTTTTGGGGGAGCAGCTGGAGAAGACGTTTGTCACACTGACACCTTGAAACATGGCTGGGGCACTAAGAACTCCTTCTCCAGAAGCCTCGGGCCCTGGTTCTAGGGCCCATATCCCTCCCCTTTCACAGAATCCTCCCACTTTGGGGTGGGTGCCTCCCCTGGGGGAAGGGATGGTCAGGATTCACAGGCCAGGGGATCCAACATTTACTTTGATCACACACACACACACACACACACACACACACACACGCACACTTCGGCATCTTCCCCGCCCTCTGTGTTTGCATAGTACTTTGCACCCTGACTGCAATTCTTCAGATGTTAATTCATAATGATCTGTAATTGTCTATGAACTGGAGCATAACTGCCTTGTGATGCGACTGGCACAGAGAAGGGGCCCTCTTCTCTCCCACCCTCTCCCCATATTCCCACTCTATGGAGAAGGAGGTTTCCAAGGTTGGCTCCACCCCTCGGAGGGCAGAGAAATAACCTGGATGCCTGGCCTCCTCTGGGATGGCTTTCCTGCCACCATGGTGACCATCGTCCTGGTGACCATAGCAGGGTCTGCTTGAAGTTTGGTGGGAGTCAGCTGGCCCACCTCTCTCCCCTCCCCCCAGGAAATGATCATACTAGTTGGAGTTTATTAAGCTTTTCACAACACAGCAGGCACTGTGCCATGTGATCAACTTCCACTTTCTCATTTAAACTACCAGCCTCAGCCCTAACCGGTTTGGCTCAGTGGATGGAGTGTCGGCCTGCGGACTGAAGGGTTTCAAGTTCAATTCCGGTCAAGGGCATGTACCTTGGTTGCAGGCACATCCCCAGTTGGGGGTGTGCAGGAGGCAGCTGATCGATGTTTCTCTCTCATCGATGTTTCTAACTCTCTATCCCTTTCCCTTCCTCTCTGTAAAAAAAAATCAATAAAATATATATTTTTTAAAAACACACAAAAAACTACCAGCCTCAGAGATGGGGTTACAAAGCTGGGAAGACTTGCCCAAGGTCACGCAGCTATAAAAGGCAGCTCGTAATCCTGCCCAGCACGGCCTCCTTGCGCAGCCTCAGCCTGTCCTGGTCCGCCCCTCTCACTCTGCTGCTTGCTGGCCAAGGGAGCCTGCACGAGGGACTTCACGTCTGGCAACCTCCGTTTCCTCACCTGGGACATGAGGCAGCAACGCTTCCATTGAAGGAGGTTAGAAGATTCCCATGTATCAAGTGTGTCAGCACAGAGCCTGGCACACAGGAGGTGAGACATGGGCAGGAGCTACCACCCGCCATCACCCCTCGGCCTCCCCAGCAGAGGGCGGAGGAGGAGGGTGACCTGCCATCCCCAACCACCCAGCTGTCACCGAGGCGGGACAGCCCCGGGCTGGGCTGTCAGCAGGCTCTCCAGTTCTCAGAGAGCTCCGTTCCACATCACAGCCGATTAGTTACAAATAGCTTCCTCTCCTCCTGTATCACTTACGCAGCAGAGAGAAAGGGACGATTGTTCCCGAGGAGGGAGGTCTCGCGGCCCCTCCCACCCGGGCGGCTGAGAGACGCAATCGAGAGGAGGGTCTGGGAGGAGAAGGGGCACAGTCGCAGGAAATGAGGATGTGGAGGGTCCCTGCAGGTGGGAAGGACCAGCTGAGTGTCCACTCCCAGTGGGCAGCAGGCAGGCAGGGGACCGAGGGTCCTGAGCTGTGAGGGCAGGAGGGAGGCAGTGTGGCCCCAGCTCGTGAGCCTGATTCCCCGACAGCAGCTTGCCAAGTAGCCCCCCGTGGGGAGGACCAGTAGCCGGAGCTCAGCAGGTGCCCGGCCTCTGGATTTCTCCGGGGCTTTGGATACCACTGGGATCTGAACAAATGCCCCCCTCAAAGCAGCCACGACTGGCTGGCCTTCCAGCCCCTCTGGTTTCAATACAGCCCAGGCCAGAGCCTGGAAGACCTGGAAGGAAGCTCAGTGTCAGGGACGCTGCTGGACATGAGGTGCTGGCTGTGGCCCCAGAGCCCCCCTTGGCCCCTGATGGTCCTTGACTTTGCTGCCACCACTAAGCTAGATCCCTCGGTTAAAGCTCAGGGACAAGAACATACAGAGTACCCCTTTGTCGTTCCTCTTAGCACAGCTGAGACCAGCTGGCATTTTCACAAAGGGCTTCACTAAATACTAAGGGAGAACAAAAGGGAAATAATTACAGAAAACACGAAAAACCCAGTCCTGGCTGCCAAGTTCCCAAATGCCTGGGACGAGGCTGCGGCACCTCGCCTGGCTTTCCTTGTTCACAGCCCTCGTGGCGGGTGCCATCTCGTTTCCCGCCCCATGGGAACCACTTGGTCGCCCGTGGCCTCTGCTCTTATCTCCCTTCCAACTGGGCCCCACCCTAAGCCTCCCATGGCGTTCTGGTCTCTGGGCCAGGGCATGAGCCTTGTCCCCTGGGGGCTGGTGGGGCTGTGGTGACCAGCCCAGGGCATGATTACACAGTAACACGAGGTTGTCCTCCCATGCTCTGGCCCCACCAGAGAGGACCACCCAGGTTGTCTTGAGTATGGGGTCTAGGAAGGCTACTTCTGGAGGTGGAAGGACATTCGGGGAAGGAACAGGCAGACTTGGGACACTTTTCCTGTGTGGAGAGGAGAAAGTGCCCTGAGGACTGGCCCAACTTAACAAACACGAAGTAAGCCCCTACTGTGTGCCAGGACTACACAAGGGAGTGGGGAGCCAAATGTGAACAAGCGTCTGTCCTCTCAGGTGTCACAGTCTGCAGGAAGCGAGACAAGCAGCTGGGTAGTGATGAGACTGAGGGCCAGGTCATGATGAAGGCAATTCAAGGTGCTGTGGGAACCTGGATGAGGGACATCTCTCCCAGTGGTGGTGGCCAGCACGGCCCCTGGAGCCTGCCTGGATGGAGTGCATGAAGAGGGGCTCAGGGTTGAGGTTGAGTGGGGCCCAGGAGGCAGGTGGAGAAGACAGAGGCCAGCCAAGCATCTTCTTGCCGGTGACTTGGGGTAGCAGGCGGCTATAGCAGGTCTAGCCTATAAAGTGGAAAGACTGTCAGCCCCCGCTGCCCACTGCTGCTCTCCCTGGCAGCCAGGAAGGGGGAGAGTCTAGCCCTTGGATACTCTACTTCCCACCCACCTGTTGCCATATTCAGGGACAGGGTCAGAGGGAATGTGCTGACCTAGGGCCACCTTAGGCACCACTCTAGCACAAGATGCCAAATTGTCGTAAAGAGAGAAAACAAAGTCATAGTTGGGAAATAGTTTAGAAGGCCCTGGCTGGGTAGCTTAGTTGGTTAGAGCATGTCTCATACACCAAAAGGTTGCAGGTTCAATTCCCAGTCAGGGCATATACCTAGGTAGGTTGCACGTTCGAACCCTGGTCGGAGCACGTACGGGAAGCAGCCAATCGATGTTTCTCTCTTCTCTTCTCTCCCCCCTCGCCCCCATATCCTCGGGTGAGGATTAAAAAAAGACATGAAGAGGCCAAAATGGGAGAATGAGTCAGGAAACCAAAAGCTAAGAAATTGGGATGGATTCAGCCAGGTGCTTCAGGCTAAGACCATGACTAATGCAAGGTGTGGGAAGCCTGTGTTTGGGGCAGCCTTGGGAGGCAGGAGCAGGCCTGGCAGCATAACATGCACGGCTAGTGCTCATGGCTGCTCAGGATGACTGTTGTCGTGGACCAAATTGTTTCTACTGCCTACACCCTTGTGTCCACCTGTATTTTCTCCTTGTGACATGGTCAGCTCCAGGCCTGGGATGAGGGCTTCTCCCTCCCACACATCAACCTACCTTTCAGAGTTTGTCAAACACCTCCTCTGCCCCAGCAAGGGGAGGCCCAGGCAAGGTTTGAGACATTGGCCCTGCCTTCAAGGTATTTGCAACCTGGATGGTAGCGAGAGCTTGTGCTCACCGTAAAGAGCTCTGGAAAAAGACTAGGATGATTTCCATCTCTGTTCCTTCCTCAGCAGTCAAGCGACTATGGGCAAATTACTTACACTCCCTGTGCCTCCATTCTTCTCATCTTCAAAATGGAAATAATTAAAATGTTTGTTGGGAGAATTCACTGACTTGACGTGTTTAAAGCACCAGGCACACTGTTTGCCACATAATAAGCGCTCAATAAATATTATGCATTTATTTATATAAAATATAAAACAACAAATGATTGTGATGGTACACAGTGAAATGCTGAGTTCTGAACAGACTTGGCCAGTAGATCTACTCAGCACCTGAGTCTACTCAAAAGCTTCGAGGACAGCTGAGGACTGATCGCCTGGACGGTGATGGTGGGAATTGGTGTGTGTGAGTGTGTGTGCACGCACCTGCAAATCCCCCAGCCTTTTGCTCCTCTGCAGTTGGCAGAAGCCTGAGATTATTTTCTGTTTCGTTCCATGATGACGACTCTGCTCTGTCACTACCATGTTTTTATATCTCTAATTAGAATCAGAAGTTTATTAGAAACCGTGCCTAACAACTACTATTTCCTGCACTGCAGGTGCTTCAGCACTCCTCACCTATGAGGTAAGAACTATTATTATTCCCACTTATACGGAGACAGCGGGGCTCTGAGAAGTAAAGGAAGTTACTTGAGGTTATAGGGCTGGAGCCACCTGCACGTGTGCCCTGGACCGGATGTGAGCAAGAGGAAACTTCTGTTGAACCCATGGACAGTTGGGGGTCTTTTGGTTTCTACCACCTACCCTACCCAATTCATCTCAAGCCCACGAAGCCATGTTTAGAAGGGTATGGTTCTCAGACAAAAAACACCGACACACACTTGTGGGAAAGGCAGACATTGCCCAGACACTCCGGAGTGTAAAAGAGAGAGCTGTGGCCACCTGTACCCGCCACCTCTCATTAACGTAAACTTCCAGGGACCCTCCATACTGCATGCCCAGCACCTGGAACAGTGTCTGTGAAGTATGGTAGCAATCATCTCAGGTAGAAACTGCTGTTTGGCGTCTGTACTTATTTGTTTGCTAAAACAATAGAAAGTTATTTTGATTTTCTGAACTTATGTATGCTATCCCAATACTCCATTGATGATGGTTTGAATATCCCATTGATTGTGATCTCACTGGTCATCGAAACACATTCTTCTGGGAACCAGGACAGCTCAATTATCCTAAATTGTCTCAGTAGCTACAGATAACGAGTTTCCGTTGACTCAGTGGTCCCAGAATCAGAACAGACCCTAAATTGCCTCAGTAGCTACTGATAATGCATTCCGGTTGACTCAGTGGTCCCGGAATCTGGACAGTACAATTATTCTAAATTGCCCCGGTGGTCCCAGATAATGTGTTTCTGTTGATTCAGTGATTCGTAGATACTTTAGATAACTAACTTGCTCAGTTTCACTTCTGTAAAAATGCTTTTCGCGAAACAGGTTCCTCATTCCAGACCCAAAGATGTAATCGATACTTTTGTGATATTCTGCCAATACAAGCCAGATGTGGCAAGCTGTTCGGGGCTGTGAGGTCTGGAGCGCTCTTGCTCCCTCGTACGCCGCCGGCTTTTAATAAATGACTCCATAATTTGACTTTTTGAGGCGTCCTTTGTAAAATGGGGGTTACACTACAACATCTGGAGCATACTAGGGCTGAAGCAATATCTGTCCATTGAAAAAATGAATGAATCAGCACACACAAATATACAAATATACACAGCCCTATACATACACAGTTATAGGCAAATATGCCCTATAAACAAATGCTCAAAACACTCAGTTATAGACAAGCATATACAATAGATACTTCAATACACAAATTCAAATAGAAAATAAAGACACATATGAACACATGCCTATGTATGCACAGATATTATGGGCATACACATATGGTCCAGATATGCACAAATACATATCTATTCATCTCCATTCACGTGAACAGTGATTCCGAGACGCCCTCCACCATGACCCCAGACCCAGAAAGGAGTCTGCCTGCTCCATGAGCCCTAGCGTGCTGGAGCTTGTCAGAAAGTTCCTTACAGCCCCCGCTTAGCTGACAGGTAACTGGCTCCTGGACCTTCGGGCTTGGGGTTGGCCAGGCAAGGAGACAGCATCTCTAGCAGCCTCTCGTGGGTGGGCAGGCAGGCAGCGGACGCAGAGGTCACTGCGGTGAAAGCTGGGGCTGCCCTGGCCTTTTTGCTTCTGGCTGGAATGTAGGGGCCGCCTCCCTGGCCTCCCTCCTTTCCCCCAGCCATCCACCAGCTCCAGGCCTGGGCCAACCCATGACCCCAAATTCTGCCAGGTTCTTGCAGCCGGGGGGCTGTGCATGGAGGGTGGTGGCGATGAGCAAGTGAGGACCATGGGAGGGCACACACAGATGCACAGCGATGCACCATCACACATAGAAGTTGGTGCCAATATTCACACGCGGAGCAAGGCCCACGAAGACAAAGGAAGACATGCAAACTCACAACCCCACTGAAATGCACATTCAGACACCCTCCCAAACACACCTGGGGACACAGCGGATACACACACACACACACACACACACACACACACACACACACACACCGTCACAGAGCTACCCAAGGGACCAGGTCCACACACAAGTGACAGTTGTACATACAGCGGACACACGCAGACACTCAGACCCCACAGAGACTCATAGCACAGGTGGGTCCTCACAGTCACACGTAAATGCCCCCCCACACACACACACACATGCACAGACACGTGCACACACAAGCACACGTAGACTCCCTGCGGGCAGACCCCTGCCAGCGGAAGCATCACCTGCTCCTGGGACCAGGCGGAAAGGCTGCACCAGGCCACACTCCGCTCTGCCTGTGGTGGGCTCGCAGGGGGGGCTGAGGACACTGCTTCCCACGGGGGACCGGCTGCCTGCGCGCTTGGCCCGGAGGAGGCTGCGCGGGGCAGAGAGGCCGTTCTGAGCCAGGTGGCTTGGGTTTTGTCTCTGTCAGGGACACACACGCCCACTCTCGGAGTGCATATGTACGCTCAATATAAACATGCAGGGGCACTCTTTCACCCCCGAGGGTTGCGGGGATGGCATAAGGTGGCACTGGAAATGAAGGGCCAGACCAAGTTGCCGCCTTCCTAGAGGTAAGACGCCGCCGACGTGGGGCTCCACAGCTCGATGCCCCGACGCAAAGTCGCCAGCCTAGGCGCGCAGGCGAGGAGCTGTGAGCCCCGTTCCGCTGGCAGCACGGGGTCCTGGCGCCGCGGGCACCAGGCTCCGGCGGCCCCGGGGTAAACTGCGGGCTGGGCTCCCGGGGGGGGGGCGGGGAGCGCGAGGGTCCGCGTGCCGAGCGCCCCTTCCACGCACGCCGCTGCGGGACGAGCGCACTCAAACCCGCGCCGCCCCGCCGCCGGGCTCGGGGCTCGGGGCTCGGCCGCTCCCAGAGAGCCTCGTCCGCGGTGGGCGGGGCCGGTCTGGAGCCCCGCCCCGTTCACGGCTCCCGAAGCCCCGTCGCCGACCAGCTCCAGTCCCATAAGAGCCGCTGTCCGAGCAGGAAGCCGCATCTTCACCGGCCCGCGGGGAGACGCGGGGTGGCGCGGAGAGCCCGACGGACCCCCCCCCCCCCCCGGCGGCCGCGTGCCCACCCCGCCGGGCGCTTCGCATCAGGTTCCCCAGCCGCAGACTTACCTGCGGGCTCCCGGAGGATGCTCGGGCCACCGGCCCACTAGCGGGGACCTCGGGGCAGCAGGGAGGGGGGCATCCAGCCCCCGACTCAGCTCCTCGCCCCCCGTACCAGGGACTCCCCCGGGGGGGTGAGCATGGTGATTTTCCTCCGGAGCCCCCTGCCTCGGGACGTCTGAGAAGATGCCTACCATGAGGCTGCTCACTTGCTTCCTGCAGCTCCTGGCGGGGCTGGCGCTGCCTGCTGTGTCTCCCCAGGTAAGACCCACCCCCACATCCCAGCCCGGCTCCCCCGATCTCCTCAACCCCAGCACTCAAAGCCGGGGGGCTCCGACATCACGGACCCGCTCCCTGGAGCGGCACCTCCAAGGATGTGCACACATTTCCCAGGAGTCAGGCTGGACCGCGTTGTCTGGGAGGAGACCTCAGAGGCTGGGCTGTCCCAGACTCCAGCCCTGGGGTCTGTCGTGGTGGGGGCAGGGAAGCCACAGGGCCGGGAGGGAGGCTTCCTGTCTGGCCCCTGGAGCCACCGTGGCTTTGCTAAAAGCATCTCTCCACTCATCCCAGGCCGGTCCCTGACCTTGTGGCCGGGGTGGAGGCCTGTGACCAGGCAGGCGCCCCCAGGACCTCTGACCTGGGCTGGTGGAGGGGAAAGCCGGCACAAGAAGCCATTGGTGGGGAGGCTGGGGCCTGCCCCGGGGCCGAGCGCAGGGCTCCAGGGAGGGTCTGGGGCAAGACAAGAGGTCCTGCTGTACCGGCTCTCTCCCGGGTGGGCAGCCCGAGGTCCCACGTGCAGGGCCTGGGGAAGTGAGCAGGGCCCTTTTCCCAGGAGCCGGGGGAGTCTGGCCAGGAGCCAGCTTTGGGCAGTGAAATACTGACAAAGCCAATGAGCTGCCTTCCCACTGCGCTGTCCCGCTGCCCTGGGCGTCTGCAGCCCCAGCCCAGGAGTGGGTGGGCTAGACAGACCCTGGGGCAGAAAAGCCCCACCACCAGCCACCCGCGGCTGCGGGGCCGGCCAGAGGTGTAACGTTACCGGCACACCAGCTCATGGCGCCACCCGCTCCAGCCCCTCAGCTCCCACCAGCTGATCACCTCTCCTAGGCTCTGGCACCCAGCCAAAGCCGGCGGCATAGGGCCCAGCAGGGTGGCCAGGGGGCTGGGGAGGAGGAAGACCCCGAAGAATTGCAAAGATCTTTGAGACACAGAGAGCAAAGTCCTCCAAAAGCCGCCAGACTCCCACCCTTTTCTAATGAGGAAACTGAGGCCAGAGTGAGGGCTGGGACCCACCCAGGGTCCAGTGAGGTTTTCGTTGGACATGGAAAGAGACAGCTCTGAGACAGGGCAGAGAGTGTGTGCAGTGGGTGGGAAGGAGCCCGGATGGCCCGCTGTGCTCTTGGCAATACACTCGGCCCCAGGGCACACGGCCCGTGATGGTCCCCCTCATGCCTGCACCTTTCTGTCCACAGCCTTTGGCTCTGTCTGCTGGGAACAACTCGTCACAGACGAAAGGTAAGCAAGCTGGGTTGGTGTGTGTGCTCACCACGCCCGCTCCTTTCACGCCTCTGCAGAGGGTGGGAAGGGACTGGCCTGGAGGGGGAGGGGGGGGTGCAGGATGATATTAAGTTGGGGAAAGTCTGCAAGCTGGCTGATGCCCGGGCTGACAAAGTTGGCAGAGCTTGAGAACCCTCCCCCCCCCCCGCCCCCCATTGTGACCCAGAGGCCCAGAGAGGTGTATTCCTGGGCCGGGGTCACCCAGCGAGCAAAGCTGGGGCCAGGAACCCAGGGCTGGTCTAGTTGGTTCAGAGCCCCTTCGCAGCATGCTGCCGGGGGTGCCGATGAGGTCTTGGAGGGCAGTGTGGGCAGTGAGTGCCAGGGGCTAGACTGGTGGTCTGGGAGCTGGGTACAGCGGGCAAACAATCAAGAGAATCAGGAGGGGAGAAGGGACCTTCCCTGCAGCCAGCCCTTCCCAGCAGCCAGGCCTTTTCATTGATTACAAACAGACAGACCACGAGTCGCGCCCTCCCTGGCCCCTCCACTCTCCACCCAGGGTTGCATCAAGAGGGAATCTTCAAAGGGCTAGATGGTTGCCAAAGAGACATACGTGCAGAAGGCAGGATGCTCATGCCAGGCCCCCTGCCTTGCTCCTCCCTGTCTGCCTCTCCAAGACGTGCAGTAGGCCACACACCGTTTCTGAGGCTTCCCTCTGCTCCGTGGAAGTGGGAGTGTGTAGGGACGTGCACACGCACACGCATGATAGCCAGTTTGGGCTGGGAACACCCTCTCCCTGCTGGCCTGCCTGTCTGGTAGTCAGCTTCTCCTGGGCCTGGCCACGCTCTCAGGCCTGAACCCCAGGTCCTGAGAAGGTGGGGGAGGCAGCAGCTCTTGGCTTCATTGATACTCCCTCTCCCCTTGCTGTGCCCTCTGAGACTGGCACCATATTATGCTCGCTTAGATTTGGGGAGGGACCCATCACCACCTCCACCCCATATCCTCTTTGATGCTTTCAGCGTGTTTCAGGCAACAGCTGCTGAGGAAGCCTGAGCCTCTGTTCCCTCATCTGTAAATGGGAGCAGTAGACTACATAATCGCTAAGGCTTTCTCTAAGTTTGTAGGATTCTCTGACTCCATGGAGGGGACTCAGGAGTATATATTTTCCAGGGACGAGGGTGAGGAGGCTTGGAAGTGTCAATTCATTAGGGCAGCTAACCTGTCATCCTCACCAGTCAGGGAGCCTGTATTGTGGCCATGGGAAGTCCCATGAGATTTGGACCCCAGTTGTCAAAATCTGAATATGCCACCCCCTCCTGCTAACCCCAGAGAAGAGACAGCATGTTCTGTACTTTGCAGCCATGGATGCTGGTTTTTACTGCCACTATCGTGTAAGAGCATTGGGCATTTACTGTAATTCTGTGCTGATCACAGGCTGTGAACTAGGAAGGCACTTGTATTCTCCCGATTTTATGGATGGAGACTCTGAGGCTCACAGAGGCCCATGGGGTTGCCTAAAGCCTTGGACACTCCTCCGTATCCATGGCTCATGGCTGAGCAGGCATGAGCAGCGTGTCCCTCGCGGCAGGCTGGCTGTGCGTCCCACCCGTGGCGATGGGGAGGACACCTGCCGGGCTTGGGCTGTGGCCAGCAGCTCTGCCCAGCCCTGCGGCCTCCCCAGGAGCTTGCTCTCAGGATCAAACAGTTCCCTTCTCGAGTCTCCTCCGTCCTGGGGGGTAGGCAGCTGGAACCACATAGGAGGCTCACCCACAGGGCTGTCAAGAACCCACTCGTGGCCCTGGGAGCAGCCTTTGCTGCACGGCCTCGCCCTGGCCTGGCACTTCCCTGGGCGGCAGCCTCCCACTCCTCCCACCCCGACCCCTGCCTCTGGGCCCGGAGCCGCTGAGCAGAGCCCTTTCCTGAGGGCCTCAGCCCACGTCTGGGAGTGGCCACGACTTTCTCAACTGGCCCCTTACCCAGCCGGCGCCCTTTGTTTCCCCCACACCCCCACGCAGCGGCCCCCAGGAACCGATTGCCCCCTTTCCTGGTGGCTGCCGGGGACGCCAGGCCCCGCTCACCTCCTCGGCCTTGCCCCAGCGCCGTCTGGCCATGTGGTCCAGAAAGTGGCGGGTTTCAGGGCCCTGCAGCCCGGCCCCGGCGATGCAGTCTGTGTGGTGGGGCGTGGGGGTGAGGAAAGGAAATCCCTTCTTTTGCCGCCAAGGCTCAGCTGGCTCCGCTTAACCTGGCTGTGGCCCCAACAGCCCAGCTGGATGGGAATCTGTTTGCAGACTCGTAGGGGGCTGGGATACCCCTTCTCTGCTGCTGTCCCCTCCCTAAAGGCTGCTCCCGGGGAGGATCCTGAGCCGTCCACGGCACTTTGTCAGCTGGCTGTTCGCTGTTATTTATGTTTTCCAAGGTAGAGATTAAACGCTCAGAGTTGCACAGCCTCGTGAAGAGTTCAGACTGAGCAGGCCTTCCCGGAGCTATGATAGGGAGCTGCCCCTCTGGCCTGCACTGCAAAGGCTGGCTTCCCTGGGGCTTCGGGGCTGCTTGTGGGAAGAGGGGCTTGTTTCCCCCTTGGGGGCCCAGGGAGAGTGCCCCCGTGACCTGGAGAGGCAGGGGAGGCACTGGTCTTTCTCCCATGCCCGGGCCCAGCCCCGGTGCCCCCTAAGCACACAAAGCAGAACGGAGCAGCAGACGCCCAGATAAGCATGGTTTATTGCCTCTGCAGCCTCCTCGGCCGGCTCCACGTGGACACGCCGCCTCTTGGGTGTTTCCCACCAGCCCGCAGCCTTTCCCCAGGGCCTCTGCGAGGGCTGAAGTTTATTTTTCCTCTGAGATTACCCTGAGGCTCACATCCTCATAGGCTCAGTGGAGTGGACTTTGGCCCCTTCTGCCTCCTAGAAAGGAGGTGAGGGGCTGCTGGGAGAGCCATTGCTCTGGGGCAGAGGCTTCAGGGGCCCCAGGTGACCCAGATCCCATGCCCTCTGCCCCCAGCTGAGGACAACCATCGTGTGTCGGGCAGCATGACCCAGGGCCGGAGATGTTTCTCCGCCCACGGTCTCAAGGCTGGACTGGGTTGTGTGCCCGGAATCACAGACTGTCTGTCAGAGCTGGGACAGACACCTTAGCAACCCTCTCTTCCCAACCTGCTTCTTTTTCCCCAGCCGAGGAAACTGATACACCCAGAAAGGTGAAGTGACCTCCCCAAGGTCACGCCGTCAGCGTAGGGCCAGGACTAGAAGCTCAGTCTCCTGCTTCCGGTTACTCACTTCCTGTGAGCCTCGCTTTGGGGCCAGGCCCCAGGCCTTCCCCTGAAGGAGTAGCATGTTTTGAGAGATTCCAGATCGGCCCCGCTGAAAGCTCTTGTTCATGACCACAGGACATCCTGGGGGTCAGGGGTCAGGGGTGGGGGTGGGGGGTGTCCCCGATATTCTTCAGTGAACAGTCATCTGATCAATAAGTTATTATTTATCCTGTGTTTACTGGGTGCTCGGGTGCCTGTCCTCACAGAGCCTCGACTTGCTCGTAAAGGAGATAAGAGCCCCAGTGATTGAGATAAGGCCAGCCCCTGGGGCCTAGTTATACTCAAAGGAGGAACATCTGTTCACACTGGAAAAGTTGGAGAGAGCTTTGGCGAGGCAGGGAGGCGGGCCTTGAGAAATGGGTGGTAAGCTCTACTTGGTTGGAAATGAGAAGTGGGGGCGGAACACAGCCCAAAGGTGGGAGGGATGGTGACGTGGCCCAGTTTGGTTCAAGGGCTGGTCCAGGTGACATGAGGCCTGGGGACGGAGCACGTTGCTGGCTGCAGGCTTGGCTGCCTGGCGAAGGAGCTGGCCCAGCGAGGGGCAGGAAATAAAGACGAGGGCGAACTCTGCAAGCCAGTCTCACAGAATGTACAGAAATGTTTTCTGCCAAGTCCCGGGGACCGGGAAGCACCAGAGCAGGCCTGAGAAAGACCGAGCGGGCCTGGGGCACGCTCCTCGGAGCTCCAAGGACCCTAAGGCAGGTGTGGGTGCCTCACTGAGAATACAGGGGAGCGCTCGGGACACTGGGAAATTCTACCGGACCATCGAAAGGTCCAGCAGTCTTCCCAGAGGGATGGCATCAGTTCAGAGCAGAGGCGGGGCTCCGACAGGCTGAGGGCTTCCTGGAGGAGGAGGTGTGGGCTAAACCCGGAAGGCTCTGCCAGGCCGAAGGAGCCAGGATGGGGGCATCGAGGAGCAGCCGCTCCTGGCCTGACCAGCTGCCTGTGCCCTCTTGCAGTGATGCCCTTCCAGGTAGTGTGGGGCCGCAGCTACTGCCGGGCAATGGAGAAGCTGGTGGACATCTTGTCGGAGTACCCCCACGAGATGCAGTACATGTTCAGCCCGTCCTGCGTCCCCTTGCTGCGCTGCACGGGCTGCTGTGGGGACGAGGCCCTGCACTGTGTGCCGGTGGAGACGGCCAACGTCACCATGCAGGTAGGGAGGGTCTCCTGTGTCCTCGGCCTGCCCCCTCGTCCACACCCTACGCAGCGGTTCACCGCACCCACCTGCCGGAAGGGACCTGGAGAGGGAGGGAGGGCAGACCGGGGTCACAGGACTGCAACCGGCTCTCAGGCCCGGGCTCTTTCCACCCAGCACAGCGCCCCTCCTTCCAGCCTGCATCCCACCTTTGGGCCCTCTCACCGCCTCCCTGATCAGCTGTCCCAGGCTCTGGCTTAGCCCCACCCCAGGTCCAAGGCTATCTGGCAGCGGGTGGGAGAGATTGGAATCTGCTCAGACTCGAGAAATCCCTGTTTATACCAGGAGTGCTGGGTGCCCTGAACCTTACACGCACACACGCGTGCACGCACGCACAACACAATGGTCTGTGGAACACTGAGTAGTGCCAAGCACTGTGCCAGGCACTTCCCTAGCTCAGCGTTCAGCCTTCAAGGCAAGTCTTATTCCCATTTTACAGATGAGAAGCGTGAGGTTCATGCCTCGCTCAGCAGGGAGAAGAGTCACGATTTCAACATGTGTCTCTGACTCCAGCGCATGGGCCCCATTGGTACATACACTGTAGCTAAGCTGGTGGCCGCCTCCCTCAGATCCACAGGCTGATGGGAGGGCTGTTTGCCCCACACCTCAAAGCAGAATGAGGGCATGTAGTCCAAAGGGTGGGGGGAAACATGGAGTCTGGTCCTCCCCGCCAAGGAGGGTGTGGAAAACGTTGGAAACCCACGGCGACCCCCCACCCCCAACTCAGGCATCCAACCTTCCTTTCCCGCAGATCCTGAGGATCAGCTCTGAGCAGCGGACCTCCTACGTGGAGATGACGTTCTCGCAGCACACACACTGCACGTGCAGGTAGGTCCTCAGGGAGTGGCGGGCACAGGCCCCGTGCACGTGGCAGCCTTGGTCACACGGCTGCCGTCTCTGCTGCAGGCCACGCTTCCTTCCTGGCTGAGCGAGGCCGGCCAGGGAAACCGGGGATCAGAGGCAGCTGTGTTTTGTCCCCGCATCAGCCAGTGTTTGCTGAGGAGGTGGTCCCAGGAGTTGGAGCATAGCCGCCAAGAAGCCACAAGGGTGAAGGAAGCCCGAGTCCCTCCCACACTTTCAGGGGCTCAGGGCACACCACCCCCTCCCTGAGATGGGAGGCAGTTGCCACAGCCCTGGAAGAGACACTGAGGCAAGGACGGTTCAAGCCTGGGCTCAGTGCTGGGCCAGGCTGGTGCCTGCGGAAGGGGACAGCTAGGCCGAGGAGCAGAGGGGAGGACAAGCTGTGGCAGGAGGAAAGGGGTAGAAGGAAGAAGGCATTGGGGTTTCTGTACAATTGCACCCCCACCCACCAGAGCCTCTGCCCAGCCCGTTCCCAGGGCATCTGAGCATTCGTTTCTAGGAGAAGCAGGCCCAGCACTGCCGACCAGGCCTAGGGAAGAGAGAACCCGCTGAGGTGCTGTCCTGGTGGCCCTGGGCTGAGGATGGAGGCACCAGACAAGAGGTCCTGAGCCCTATCCTGGGGTGGGACCAGAGGGCCACCATCGTTTATTGTGCCCTTCTGTGTGCCTAGCCCCACACGAGGCACTTGGATGTGTTTTCTCATTCAATGTTCAAATGTCCTCATTCTCGTTCAAATGAGAATTAATTGAGCACCTCCTGTACGCCAGGCTCTGTCCTGCAGCCTGGAGATGGAGTGGTGAGCAAAACAGACAAGGCCCCTGCTCTCAGAACAACCCTGGGAGGCCGGTACTATCACCAGCTCCATTTTACGGATGAGGAAACTGAGGCTTGGTGTGGTTCCATGATTCGCCACTGCTTATGAGTGAACCCCACCCTATCCAACACCTAAGCCTCCCTCTTTCATGCCACCTCTCCTGGCCCTTCTCCAGGAGACCCCGCACTGCCCTGGCCTTGGCTCTGCTCAGTGTCCAGGGCTCTGGCCGCCACTCTTGGACCCGAGCCCAGGCTCTAGGCCCTCTTCACTATACTGCCATCAGGGGCCCTGCCTCAACCCATTTCCCCCCATTCCTCCCAGCCAGGCTTAGCCATACAACAATAGCTCAGCAATGGCCCCTCCCAGGCTCAGTGCTGACCGGTGACCTTTCACGTCCCACACCACCTTGGCCCTCACAGCCACTCCGCTGGGGCAGGCAGGCGAGGAACTGAGGCTCCATGAGCATCTCTGACGTGCCCAGGATGGCATAGACATGACCAGGCAGTCCAAGAGGCCCTGGTACCCTGCCCTGGCTCCCTAGGGCAACATTCCCTGGCCACGCTGCCCTACACCCCCACCCCTGTTCCCAGGGAAGACTGAGGCCCTGTCCCCTTCCAACAGGCTGGCCCACAGGGACACCTTTCTTCTCACTTCTGGGCCAACAGCCACAGCTCCGGAGGCAGGGCCAGGACCTGCCTGGTGACTGTGGGGCTGTGCTTACCTCCCCTGCCTCCGCCCCTCACCCGCTCCTCCTGCTGTTGCCCGCAGCATCACATCCCTGGAGCAGAGGTGGCAGGTGTGCCCTGACAGGCAGCCTTAGCTGGCAGCAACCACCCTCCTCTCCCTGGCCTCACTCACTCTCCTTGAGGAAACTGGGTGCACCCTGGAACGAAGAGCAGGAACAAGAGAAAAAGTAAACAGAGAAAGGACAGGCTTACAAATCCCCAGATTTGATGTCAAGAGGCTGAGAAGTGCAGAAGGTTATGGAAAGGGCCCCCAAGGGGAAATTCCTCTCTCTCTCTCTCTCTCTCTCTCAGAGGGGTGACGGGAGTCTAGGGTGGGAGCTGAAGCCCAGAGGCCCCTGGCCATCTCTTCCTCACCAGCTCCATGCTACCCCCTAGTGGTTTCAGCGCCAACTGCAGGACCAGGACTCCGATTGTCTGAGGGGAGGCGTGTGGGTGGCAGGCAGCCCACACTTAGCACTCTCCTGATTCTCGCCTGCCCTCTGTTTTCCCAGGCCTCTGCCGCAGATAACGAAGCCAGAAAGGTAAGTGGCCTGGCTGGGGCTCCAGACTGTTCCTGGGCCTGCCAGCCCTGTCCTAGCATGATAAGCTCCCAGCCACTCTGTCCTGATGCTTTTGGCTTATTGCAGGAGGAGACCCAAGGGCAGTGGGAAGAGGAAGAAAGAGAAGCAGAGACCCACAGACTGACACCTGTGAGTGTGCTGGGGGGCCCAGGGATGACAAGGAGGCTGAGCCAGAGGGGAGCCCCCACCAGCAGGGGTTAATGCTGGGGAAGGGGAGAGCAAGGCCCAGAGCAGTCTTGGGGGCCAGACCAGGGAGGTGCATTTTTAGAGATTCTAGGGCCCAGGCAGCCTCAGGGGGCCTTGGATCTTGTCCTGGCTTTGCACGAGTCTCGGTGTGGCTTGAGCAAGTCGTGTCAGCTCTCTGCGCCTAGTTTTTCTTTCTGTGTAAAATGAGGGCTCGGGGGCCCAGCTAGCATTTAGTCATTCTAGAAACAGTTATCCCGTACTTGACTGTCTGCCAGGTATACCAGCAAACAGACCAACAAGGTTCTTGCTCTTAAGTGCTTACCTTCTGGTGATGAAAAGTCCAACAGCTGGAAACATAGCCAGGGCTATTTCCTAGAGGCCTTGGTGGGGAGCACCTGCCCACCGGCTCTCACACCCTGTATTTCCATCCCTCCCCCACCCCCGGGGGACCCCGGGTCCACTCGCTTCTATTTCCCTCTCAGTGTTACCCGTCCATCTTGGCTTCACACCTGGAGACCCAGGGTGGAGTCCAGGCCTGAGTGGAGTCTAGGCCAGAGAAGGACTAGAGAAGGGAAGCTCAAATATGTGAGTAAATAGTGAAAATAAAATATTTCACGTCTACAGTAACTTAGTCACATGACAGCTACTTTCGGCTCCAAGACTCCAGGAAATCATTTGGGGCTGGGGGCCTGGACCTGGCCCCGGGGGTGCCCCTCCATGAGCGGAGGCTTCACCCCACTCCGTGAAGACAGGGGTTCTAGGGAAGCCGGTCTCCCACGGCGTGTGGCCCTCCTTTCTCCCTGGGCCCAGGCAGCAGCTGGGGGAGGAGCTGGCAGTGCAGTCTATGCAGGGCTCCCCACAGCCCGGCAGGCCCGGCTGGCCCTGTGGCTCCACCCACCAGGGCAGCCGTCTTCAGATCTTCAGACGTCTCCCAGGGAATCTCCTGAAAGAAGCTCAAAACCACGTGCTCTCTTGCTCACGTTTAAGTTAACACTGAACTTTTCCATCAACGTTGTAAATAGTTGCAAAGGTATCATTTCTGGCATGTTATAAATATTAATGTTTTCATAGAAAGCCACTAGACAGCTCTTCAGATGGCATGCCTATGGGATAGGGCATTTTAATTTTTTAAAATATATTTTTATTGATTTCAGAGAGGAAGGGAGAGAGAGAAACATCAATGATGATAGAGAATCATTGATTGGTCGCCTCCTGCACACCCCACACTGGGGACCGAGCCTGCAACCAGGCATGTGCCTTGACTTAGAATTGAACTTTGACCTCCTGGTTCATAGGTCGAAGCTCAACCACTGAGCACGCTGGCTTGGCAGGACATTTTAATTTAATACCATCATCCACTTTAGAAAGAAATGAACGACAGCAATATAAAATATAAATATGAACATTCTCCTCTAATAGTGGTTGCATATTTGCATTGCTTCTTTTTTCCTTGAACTCCTATTCCCATTTCACTCCCCCACAACATTTCAGCCTAATGTAATTTAAAAACAAACATATTTTATTGATTTTTCACAGAGAGGAAGGGAGAGGGATAGAAAGTTAGAAACATCGATGAGAGAAACATCGACCAGCTGCCTCCTGCACACCTCCCCACTGGGGATGTGCCCACAACCAAGGTACGTGCCCTTGACCAGAATCGAACCTGGGACCCTTCAGTCCGCAGGCCGACGCTCTATCCACTGAGCCAAACCAGTTAGGGCTAGTGTAATTTTTTTGATGTTGAAGTCTTTTATATATCACCTTGTCATGTGTACCTGCTACAACAATAGCATATAAGTTTGAATTATTTTAATTTTCCTGTAAACATAAACTCTAAATTAAATTTTTTCCTGGAATGGATTATCACAATAATTATCTGTAGTACCAATTGATCAAAACAGCACAAATACATTATATTTTAATAAGTATTAACTATAAAAGTACAGTCAAGCCCGTGTGGCATGGTTGGGCATCGTCCTGTGCACCGAAAGGTTGCTGGTTCCATTCCTGGTCAGGAGACATGCCTAGGTTGCAGGCTCGATCCCCCAAGGGGCGAGCAGGAGGTAACCGATTGATGTTTCACTCTCTCATCAATGTCTCTCGCTTTCTCCCTCTCTCTCCTCCTTTCTCTAAAAATCAATTTTAAAAAATCTTTTTTAAAAAAATATCATCAATCCCATTAAGGATGCATCTCCATGAGATGGATGTGACTACCTCTTTCAATTAATTAACTCGTTAATGAATGTCACCTCCTGCCAGACTGAAACAGGATTCAGCATTAATTCCATTCCTGATCACCAACTTTATAGATGGAAAGATTGAGAAACCATGCTCACATAAATAAGTAGATGGGACTAAATGTCACTTAACTACTTGAACTTGTCGACTTAAGAACCATCCATACCTGTAGAGAATTTTTAAAAGTTTAATTGAGTCAAACTGACAATTCCCAGGAAGAAATCTTAATGGGTTGAGAAAATTCTCTGCAGCGTATTTTTATACATTAGAATCCAAGGAGACAAAAGAAGGGTTACATGAAAGTCACTGGTGCTCCGTAGATTAGGGAGGCAGGCGAAAGCAAAGCGGGAACATCTCTGGGATTGGGTAGAAAGTACAATGGATAGACACATACTCCTTTTGCATAGAAGGGCACAGATAGGAAATGAGTAACATTTACAGCACATAGAGAGGGTCTTCCGGGAACAAGATAACCATGAGGGGCTCCAAGGTCTCCTGATTCCAGGGGAAGTTGCTCCCTGAGGGGCCTGGAAAAAGAGATTACTCTGGCATTTCCAAGGTATGTTATCTTAGAAGCAAAAAGACTCTAGGCTCATTGAGGAAATGATTGAACCTTGTCAAAGAAGCTACAGGCCTCGGACATGACTTCCTGCCATAACTTGCTTTTAGTCAGGAAGTTTTATGTTCAGACTACCCTGTGTGGTTACTTTTAGTCTCTGAGTTTGTAGGGCCCCCAAGGGGACCTCCCCTGAGCTTGTCAGATTTAATATGTGACCCCTTTTTCATCCACAAACTCCCAAGTTATTTGCCAAAAACGTATCTGCTAACAAAGATTACTTCTCATGACATGTAAGCTGACAATTCGGTTGAGTTGTTCTTTAATTTGTTGAAAGCAAAGACTTGGAAACCACCTGACTTGCAAAAGGCTTGGTTACCCAGTTATTTGCCATATTTCCTTTCTCTCTCTCTCTCTCTCTCTCTCTCTCTCTCTCTCTCTCTCTCTTTTCATATTTCCTTTCTCAACACTTACACCTTCAGTTGTTCTTTGTTCAGTGTTTGGCCTTGGGCCAAAGTATTGTCACGGCATAGGAATGGGCAGGATGCTGCCAGGTGGAAAGGTAATTGAGGTGAGCGCTCAGGATGATGGGGGAGCAGACCTCTCAGGCAGGCAGCTTTCAGGTGGAGAACTGGAAATAGATTATTTTAAAGCCATCAGTACTCACGTAGGGCTTGGACAATTTTCATGTACATCTAGGGATCCCTGCACCCTCGTCTGAAGACTGCTGCCTTAGAGTAATCAGAGGTATTAGCGTATGGAGCCAAACTGGGTTCATGTCCCTGACTAGCTGTGTGACCTTGGGCGAGTTTCTTAACCTCTTTGAGCCTCCGTTTCTCATCTGCAAAAGGATGATAATAGCAGTGCCTTCCCCGTGAGCTATCTTGAAGGGTAGATGAGAAGGTGCTTAGCGCAGGGCTGGGCGCCTGGGGACGTGCTTGGTGAAGGGTAGCTCCCAGCTTCTCTTTGGCCTTGGTGCGAGCAGAGATCCAGGCATGCTGCAATCTCCCTGTGCTCCCTGCCCTGGCTTCCCCCTGGGTGTGTCCCCGCTCCCGTAGGAGGGACCCCACCCTCCACAGCGTGCTGACAGCTGCTTTCTGTGTTTGGTCTCTGACAGGTGAGTTGATACTTCTCCCCCAAGATAACCAGCCCCTCGGAGGAGAGAGACTCCACACCCGGCTCCTGTATTTATTATCGTCACACTCTCAGTTACCTCCTTGCTGGCACCTGCCCTCTATTTATTAGCCAATTGTATCCCTGCTGAATGACTCGCTCCCTCCAAGATGAGGGGCACGGAGGGATAGGACCCTCAGGAATTCAGTGCCTTAAGCAGAACGTGAGAGAAAGAAGACAGCCAAGGCCCGTGTGCGCTTCAGCTCGGGAAGACGCAAGGCGTGACTTTGCGAGGGCCAAGCCAGGCTCCGGAGGCCTGAGGCTCCCCAAGGGGCTGGAGAAGGAGGAAGAGAAGAGGAAGAACCCACCGCCTGTCCCTGGGCCTTGGGCTCTGCATGGACCAGCAGCCCTGGCTTTGGGAGCTCTGGCTGGGATGCCGGTGGGTGGAGGCTGCGTGGGAAGGCAGGCAGCGGGTGAGGGGCCCTGTGGCTTCCTCCTCCTCTTCCTGGCGGCGGCTCTGACCCTGGAGGGCAGAACACTCAGCTCTGGAGAACAGCCGTCGCCCGGGGCCTCGGCCACTCCTCGTCCCCTCTACGGTTTCTCCTCGCGTCTTGCCACAGCTTGTCCTGGGACATTGTTCTTTGTGGCCAAGGAAGGCTTCGCCATCCTGCCCCGCTCAGGGACACAGGCAACGAGGGGGCCCAGGCTGGGCATGGAGCACGCTCTGCCTGCATGGCTGTCTGGCTGCCAAGCCAGATTCTCTTGAATAAAGTTATTCTAGTCTGGAAACCTCTGCTCCCGGGAGTGTCTGCCGGAGCAGCGAGCAGCAGAAAGTGGAAGCAGGACAGAAAAAGGATCGTGGGCCCGCGGCTGCCCCCAGGTTGGCGTCAGCCTCCTGCAGCTTCCTGGGGTGCCTTCTCCCCAACTGCTCTCGGCAGAAACCCTGAGGTCCACTCTTCCTATCATGAGGTATTCCCAATATTTAGTCTTGGCCCCAACGTTGGGGGAACTTGGACCCAGAATCCCATGAACACCCTCTAATGCAAGAGCACAGTCCCCTCCATCTCCCCCAGGGCCACCCCATACCCGGCCCAGTGCCTGGCCCTCCGGACCCTGAGTGAATGGGGGTTCCTCAGGTCCTGGCCCCCCATCTCCAGCCTGCTCAGGCTACTGAGTGCAGGGGTCTGCAGATGCTGCCTGATTTCCTCTCCCTTTAACTACCATCCTCCTCTGCCTTCCTCCTGAAGGCCTTGGCCTGAAATGAGAAAAAGTGCTTTTTAAATTTTTTTCAGTCCAAACCACAGACTGTCAGACCCCATCTACCTCTGGTCCAAAAGGGATGTAGTTTTATTGTTGTCGGTGTTGTGGGAAGGGGAGTTCCCCGCTCACTGCAGGCTGCTCAGGACAAACCCACAGGGCCCAGGGGCAGGCTCGCCTGGGGCTTTGGAGGGAAGCCCTGGACAGTCCAGTGGGTGGGGTGGGTTGGCCCTGCTGAGGCAGCTGGCCTTGGCAGTCTGTTCTCCGAGGCCTGGGCCCCCTGGAGGACACTCTGGTCAGAATGTGCTCTGGCTGGTGATCACAGAGGGGGTGTGGACCAGCCCCAGGGCAAATGCTTTGCAGAAGAACTGCACTTTCTCTCCTGCTTCTCTCCCCTTGGGCCGAGGCCATGCTGAGCCATTGCCTTGGATGGACTAAGAGCTGAGAATAGCACCCCGTCCCCTCGGCCAGGCCCTGGATTGGCCCCGGGGGACCCCAGCTCAGTCCCAGGAGCATCTCCAAGGCTCTCAGCTTCCCAAATCACCCACATGGAGGTCAGTCTTCCTACACCGGCCATAGATCCCTCTAGAGAACTAGACAGAGACGGGGGGAGCTCTCGGAGGCCAGAAGCAAAAAGCTGCCCCACGGGGATGAGTAGGAAACTGTCCATTTGGCCATCTGGGCAGTCCTTTCCGGTCAGTTAGGTCCTGAAGGGCCCTTTTCACTTGCTCATTATATATTCATGGAGCACCACCTGTGTACCTGCCACTGTCCCAGGCACCACGGGTCCAGTGGGGAATGAGGCACACTAGGATCTGCTCTCCTGTGTCTGAGTGGAGAGACAGACCATAAGCGTGTGTTACAGGATATTGGGTGGACTTTATTGTTGCTCAAACTGGTGGCTGGACCTAGAACTAAGGAAAAAGGAGCCCTGATACCCCACACTCTGAAACAAAGGAGAAACGATTTGGGGCTGGACACACCTGCCTACAGGGTTTGTTAAGAGGTGGCTGAAGTAACTCTGCTAGGCCCAGACATCACCCAGCACCTCCTCGAGCTCCCCCTTCTCCATAAGCAGAAGACCAGGAAAGGAGAGGGAGGTGAGGTCGCTGGAGAGCTGGGTTGCTGGTTCCTCCTCTTCCTCTCTGTGGAGTTGGATTTGCCCCGGTGCTATCTGAATAGGAACTGGAGGGAGTGGAGAACTGAAGAGTGACAGGGGACAGAGAGAGGGGACACCTTGGGGGCATCCAGCAGGAATTTCCCACGGGTCAGGGGGACATGGTGAAAGGTGAATGGCCAGAAGCATCCTTGCCCATGTTCTCCCAAGAGGGAGACCTGCAGGTGAGGAGATCCTACAGGCTGTGGGTCTAGGGTTGGGGCAATTGCTGAGTGGGACATACCAGATATGGAGCTGGAAAAGAAACACATCAGGGAACAGTGCTATAGGGTATCCCTGTGGTGCACCAACAAGACAGTTGGCATCTATCATGGGAGGCATAGTCATAGCCAAAGAAGAAACGGCCCCAGCTAAGAGGGACTTTACTCCAATTTCTCCTTCCTGGCCCATTTGAAAGAAAGAGAGGGAAATGGGGAGGAGTACAGAGATAGACCATGCCCTTCCTAGCTCCCTTGAGCCAAATCTAGCCCTGTCTTTGGGAAAGAGAGGTGTTATACTTACATTGGGTAGACCAGCCTAGATGGGGTTGGACCTTTAATAAATTAAAGTGACAGGAACATTAGAAGATCTGCCCAAAATGCTATTAAGAGACAAGAAAAGGAGAATCAACATAATTCATCTAGAAGCAATGATGAGAGAGAGAGAGAGAGAGAGAGAGAGAGAGAGAGAGAGAGAGAGAGAGAGAAACTGGGTTGTTTGTGCTTTCACTGTTTGCTCAATAAGCAAGTTGCACATGTAAACAAAGAAATTAATACGTCATTGCCAAAATGGTTCTGGCACATTAGATATGACCTTGACTTCTTTGACATTTCTCCCCTGAGAGGGAAGGTCTGTTCCCTCTCTTTGAATCTGAGTTGGCCTGGGTCTGCTTTGATCATAGAGGATGGCAGAAGAGACCCTATAAGAGTTCCAAATCCTTTCAAGAGAACTGGAAGCTTCTGCCTTGGTCTCTTGGAACCCTGAGCTGCCATGTAAGAAGTTCAACTATCATGAAGTCACCATGTTGGAAGGAAGCCCAAGCTAGCTGCAGAGAGGTGTGGGGAGAGAGAGAGAGCGAGAGAGATGCTCAGCCAGCCTCCAGTTGTCCCAGGCTCCCAGCCTTTACAGTCATCGCAGCGGAAGTCCCAGGACTCATGGAACAGGACAAGCTGTGCCCTGTTTGATTTCCTAACCTGTAGAATCATGAGATATAATAACAAATTGTTATGCAGCAATAGGGGCTGAGTGGAAAACAAGGAAAGGTGATCAGATAGTGTTTGGGGGGAAGGTACTGTAGACCAGGAGGTCATGGAAGGTGATATTTATGGTGAAGTCTGAAAGATAGGAAGGAATTCACTCAAACAGAAGACACCACTGATGGCAAACGCCTTAGAAGGGATCCCAGCAAGGCTGGGCAAGGGAGGAAGGGGCATGAGATGGGATTGATGTTTGAGGTGGGCAAGGGCCAGATCATGCAGGGGTTTGCCAGGTTAGGAGTCTGAATTTTGTTATAATGTGGAGGGAAACCATTGGAGGGTTTTAAGCAGGGGAATGAAGTGACAGCACACATATTTTTGGAAGATCACTCTGCCTTCTGTGTGGAGAATGGGTCTTGGGGGCACAAGACTAGAGGAACAGCCAAAACCGGTTTGGCTCAGTGGATAGAGCATCGGCCTGCGGACTGAAGGGTCCCAGGTTTGATTCCGGTCAAGGGCATGTACATTGGTTGCGGGCACATCCCCGGTAGGGGGTGTGCAGGAGGCAGCTGGTCGGTGTTTCTCTCTCATTGATGTTTCTAGCTCTCTATCCCTCTCCCTTCCTCTCTGTAAAAAATCAATGAAATATATTTAAAAAAAAAAAAGACTAGAGGAACAAATACCACTTACAAGGCTGTAGCAGATCCAGGCAACCAATCAGAATGGCTTGGTTTAGGAAGAAGTAATGGAGATGGAGATAGTTTGTTCCTAATGTGCCATGTGGACTGGTTACCCTGATCATTCATTCTTGAGCTTTTTTTGAGTCTACTAGAAGCAAACAAATTGTAGTAGATACATGAATGAGGGGGCAAAATATATCAGCATATGAAAGTCTTCCCAATTTCCCACTTAGTAAAGAGAATCTCATTCTGCAAGAAATAAGGAGAACAGGAGAAAAGGCTTAGCTGAAGGGGCTACGTAGATCTACCTAAGAACACACAGAGACAAGGCAAGCCAGAAAAGGGAAAGAAAAGACCTCACGGCTCGGTCTAGAGAAAGAGCTTGGGCTTTGTTGATTTAAGAGCTTCTGATTATTTAAGACAATTTGGGGAGAGAGGGAAGGGTTTGTGAAAGTGCTGCTACACTTCCCTCATGTTGAAGTTCCTAATGTTCTTTGAGAGATGCTCACTCAATAAGGCAGAGAGCCAGCCCAGTGGAACACCTGGATGAGCCAGGGTTGCACAGAGAGACGTAAGAAGACATTGTCTCTGATCTTACAAAGCAGGTCGAAGGAGTCTGAGATGCACAGATGATTATAAAAGAAAGACGGCCACATGGCTTAAGCAGATGAAGTGCTGCTAAAGAAATCTGAGATATCTGAGGTGACTTACACATGGGGAAAATCAGGAAAATCAAGACTGGCTTCACAAAGTGTGTAGCATTTGAACTGTGACTCAAGGAATTGGGCAAGATGGAGTGTGGGGAGATAGATGGAGAAGGCGTTCTAGGTGCAGGCAGCACATTAACAAAGACCCAGAGGTGGAAACCCCATAGCTGTACAGAGATTTTCACACGGTTCCGTTTTGATGCTTATGGTATGTGAAGCGGATGAGTGATAGGCAGGCTGGGCGGTAGGCTGGGCCCTGGGTGCCATCCTAGGTTGTTAGGGCTTTGCTAGACAGTGGGAGGCACTGACATTTTTTTTGAGCAGGAAAATGTTTTAAGCAGGAGAGTGACATGATCTTGGAATTTAAGGCTGAAAGCAGATGGACAAATAATCTATTTCTACCTCCTTATTTTACAAGCGAAGAAGTTGAGGCCCCGGCTTACTCAAAACGTTAAGTGAGGCAGAATTTTAAAATTTACCAGTAAGTGGCTGAAATGGAATCGAACCCAGCTTTGCCTCCAAATCTGCCCTTCACCACATCCCCTCCCCCTGAGATGAAGAGCAGAGCAGGGAGGAGGAGGAGGAGGGAGGACCGTGTCTGCTCCAAGCCCGAGAAGCAGGCCAGACATCTGCGAGGTGGGTGGACAGAAGAGGGCCCTCCACCAACTCTGGTGGGAACTCCAGGCCCCAGACAGGGCGGTGACAGCGCCTTGGTGAAAAGGTGGCTGTCTGTCAGCACCAGAGCCCAGCAGCTATTTTCCTAGAGAAAGTGGACCCTTCCCTGTCCTGAGGGAAGCCTGGAGTGCTCCCCTGCCCCTGACATTGGCTGTGACTGAGGCCCATGAAGGCCTGGCTCCTACTAGCTGTCTGTGGGCCCCACCTCAGGGGCCATGGGGCTCCAAGCCAAAAAGATGGTGTGTTTCTACACCCTGAGATGACTTCATCGCCATGGACACCAGGCAGGCCCGTCGGAGGAGGCTGAGGGCTTCCTCACAGAGTTGGGCCCACTCCCTGCTTCTCTCACACTGAGGGGGCGTCCCCTGGACGACAGCGGGAAGGTCCTGCTGCCAGACTGACCTCTCACTGACACACTCTGGAGACCTGGCCCTTGTCCTGGTTGGACTCAGAGTAGGAGAGACCCCTCTTCCATGCTCCAATCTTCCCCCTTTTCCTTCTCTCTCCTCTAAGGCCCCTGCCCCCACAGGCACCAGCAGTCCGCGGGACCACCCATGCATTGCCCTGTGGGCAGCACGTAACGGGAGCCTCTTGCTCACACGGCCCAGGCCCACAGTGCTGACTGTTTACACTGTAATGGTGATATCTTTCTCCGTGAGCTCTTTATCCCCTTCAGAGCGGTCTGTGCCGCAGTCCCCTTTTGAAGGCCCTGAAGCCTTCTCACTTGCCAGACAAGCTGGAAGAAAGTACTAAGAGGGTGAGAAATCTGCCCGAGGAATCTCAGCCCCTCTGGGCCCAGGGCTGACAGCTGGGCCCGGCTGCTGCACAGCCAGGCAGCAGCGGAGGCTCCCAAGGCTCTGAGTCACTTGCAGACCCAGGGCCAGCCGTGTGGGGCCACAGAGGTCATCATGCCAGAGGGAAGGCCCAGTCAGAACCTGGGGGCCATCCTGGAGGTGACCCCCAATCAACTGGAAATACAACTTCTCACCAGACATAGGGAGGCTGAAGGGAGTAGGACTCCTCTCACAACCAAGTCCTGAGTCCAGATCTAGGAGCCGCTGGGTGTCCTCGGATCCTCCTTTAGACATCAGCCCTGGGCCAGCAGCCGAGGCTCCACGCGGGCTGCTACACTGAGAACCTTGTGCATAGACTTCCCACCATCCCCTCCCCTTTCCCTGAGAATAAAGCACTCCCATCCTCTCAGGAACAGACTCACTGTTATGTGGCCGTCACACCAATGACTCTTAGGACCAGTTATACACCTGGTTTACAGGACCACGCGTTTCAGGGACCTGCTCCCGAAACCATGTGCTCCATCAGGAACCATTCGCCTCCTGAAAACAAGCAGTCAGCAACAGCCTCACTCAGCTGACCATGCTTCCAGGTCAACCGACTCCTACATGCTCTGCAAGGTGGCTCATCCGGAACTGCCTGCTTCCCCAAGCCTGGGAGACTGCCTTGCTGGGAGACTGCCTTGCTGGGAGACTGAGCCCTGCAAGGACAGCTCCCCCTTGCTTTAGCAAGCAGTAAACTCAGCCTCTTGTTTCAGATATTGAGTAGTTACAGCTTCCTTTATTACTTCCTCCCCCGAATCTTTCTTATAATCTATCACAACTTCTTCCAAAATCCAGAGAATGAGCAATATCCTTCTTTTCAGTGTTGGTATAAAGTTGACCTACAGTGGGGACAGACCTCTACCCACCTCTCCAACCTCATCTCATGCCTATTTCTCTAAGGTCTAACACACTTGTCTTTTCTTAGTTCCTGAAATTTGTGGTATCCCCTTCCTTGCTATTCCTGTGTCCTCCCCCAATGTATCAGCTCCATCCTGGACCCAAGTAAAGCATCCACGAGACAATAAACCTCTCTTTTGGTAAAGCAAATCACTTCCCTTGGCATAGTTTTTATGACGTTGCATTATGTCAAAAGACTCCCTCCTCCCACCCCCAGGCACGAAGACAGGGAGAATGGAATTGCTGAAGGAGACAGCTGCCACTACACTTCCCTTCTGACACCAAAATGAGATTGTAATATACTCGTCATTTTATAACTTGCCTTTTAAACTTAATATATTGTAGACATCCCCCCCATGACACTAGATCGCCTTCTACAATATGATTTTTTAAATATATTTTATTGATTTATTTACAGAGAGGAAGGGAGAGGGAGAGTTAGAAACATCGATGAGAGAGAAACATCAATCAGCTGCCTCCTGCACACTCCCTACTGGGGATGTGCCTGCAACCAAGGTACATGCCCTTCACCGGAATCGCACCTTGAGTCCGCAGGCCGACGCTCTATCCGCTGAGCCAAACCAGTTAGGGCTACAATATGATTTTTTAAAGTACTGAATTGCATTGTATCATTTGGCTATTCCATCATTTGATTAATTGATCTATTATTGAATATTTAGGTTCTCCTTTTTGTTGCTGTTATAATAAACAATGCTATATGAGGAACATCCTTCTGGATATGTCTTTGTGTATAGAAGTCTCTCCCATCATAAAAATAACAACAGCAGCAAAAATCAAACCAATCCCTCAATTGCACATGCTCCCGATGTGGCTCTTGGGCGTTTGAGAGTTGCCTACACTTTTTGTCTCTTTCTTGGCATTTCCATTCACTACCGCCATGCAAAAAGGGATTCCGGGGATTTCCATGGCACCAATCAGCATTTTGTTGTTCTTAAACTCCCAGTCCTTTCTTCAGCCTGCAGCCTCCATGAGGTCTGACCTCTACCCACCTCTCCAACCTCATCTCATGCCTATTTCTCTAAGGTCTAACACACTTGTCTTTTCTTAGTTCCTGAAATTTGTGGTATCCCCTCAGGACTTTTACTCATGCTATTTCCTCTGCCAGAAAACCTCTCCCCACCTCCCACACCCAACCTCTCAACCTTGCTGACTAACAAACTTGCATCATCCATACCTCAGCTCAAAGGCACTTCCTCAGGAAAGAATCCCAAACATCCCATCCCCATCAAACCGGGTCTCGTGAGCCATTAGAAGCTTAGGAAACACTGTCTACTTCCTTATGGTACTATTCACTCTATTCTGAAAAAAAACAAACAAAAGATTTTCTAAGCACATGTGTAGAATTTAATATATAACTTTTAAAAGTTAATTTTAACATCACAAATATATACCAACTTACTCTGCTGTTTTAAAACATCGAACATGAAAGGGCATTGTGGAGCTTTATTTGACCACTGCCTGCTCCCTCCCCGAGTCCAGGTCCTGCCTCCACTCCCTGGATGAGACCGCTGTTGGGAGCTTCTTGTGTAATCAGCATAGTGCTCCAGAGCTTGGTTTTTGGAGCCAAACTGTCAAGGTTTGATTCCTAGAGCTCCTACTTCCTAACTGTATAAGCTTAACCTCCTAACCTCTCTCTGCCTTAGTGTTAGCATGTGTAAGGAAGGATTAGTAACAGTAACTAATAGTTTTACGGTTTACATAAGCTGTTCCATAGGAATTATGCCTAGGCTTTCCTAGGCAGTGGAAAAGCTTTTTTTTTTTTAGCTTGCAGAGGGCAGGCCATGGGTCTTCTGAGTCTCCATAATTTCATGAGCCTATTTCTTATCATAAGAAACCTGTCTGTCTGTCTATCCACCCATACTATTGGTTCTGTTTCTCTGGAGAATCCTGACTAATACACTATAACATATAGATAATATATAGGATTGTTTTGTGTATTTCAGCAATATAAATTGTATATATAAGTGGCATTTGGGAACTGACTGTTTTTACTCAATAATATGTTTTTGAGATCTTGCATGTTTATATACATAGGTTTTGTTCTGATTTATCCTTTTAAAATGCTGGACAATAATAATTCACTATATGATCATACCACATTTTATTAATTCATTTTCATATTGATATTCCATAAGATTGAATTTGGAATCTTTTCCCAATTTTTTGATATTTCAAGTAAAATTGCAATGACTATCTCTCCCAATATATAAAAACCCAGGGTCCATAAGGACCGACTGAAGGCTCGACCGAACACTGGAAGTCAGTCCTGCAGTCAGTGCTGGGTTGCCGTGGTGACCCAGCACTGACTGCTGCCGGTGCAGGCATAGCGACCCAGCACTGACTGCCCAGGGGGCTGCAGATCAGGCCCGGAGAGAGGCCCGGAGAGAGAGGCAGGGTCTGATCTGCAGCCTCCATGGCAGCTGTTGATCAGCTGTTGCCTCTCTCTTTCTCTCCAGGCTTTGCCAGCAGCCGTGCCTCTGTTTCTCTCCAGGCCTCTGCGGGGCCTACTGATCAGCCCTGCCTCTCTGATCAGGCCCAGAGATAGGCCCCGAGACGCTGACTGGCATAGAAACTGACTAATCAGAACCAAATCTGGGTGAACTGTGAGGAGCCAATGGCTGCCTAGGAGGCGGAGCTTTTGACACTGACTAGCATAGAAACCAATCAATTAGAACCAAATTAGCCAGAGGGGAGGGCAGTTGGGGGCGAGATCAGGCTGGCAGGGGAGGGCCATTGAGGACGAGATCAGGCCGGCAGGGGAGGGCAGTTGGGGGCAACCAGGCCGGCAGGCAGAGGCAGTTAGGGGCAATTAGGCAGACAGGCAGAAGGGTTAGGGGCAATCAAGCAGGCAGGCAGGTGAGCAGTTAGGAGCCAGCAGTCCCAGATTGTGAGAGGGATATCCGACTGCTGGGAGTTGGACATCCCCCAAGGGGTTCCCAATTGGAGAGGGTGCAGACTGGGCTGAGGGAATCTCCCCCTAAGTGCAAGAAGTTCGTGCACTGGGCCACTAGTATATATATATATCCAAGGTATGCTACAGTAATAAACAAAAATGTCTTTCTAGATTAAATATCTAGAATTAGAATTGATAGATCATAGATTATGTGTATTTTCACTTTAAATTGTTCCCCACCAGGAATATTTAAAAGCACTTCAGTTTCTACCTGAACATCATGCTGATATTCTTGAACACTTTCTTCTAAACATTTGTGGTTGTTCTCTCTTTTGTATTTTTAATTTTAAACTTGGATTTATTTTTGTATATGGTGTGAAGTAGGGATTAATTTTTTTCCATAAGTTAAGTCAAGTTTCCCAACACCTCTCATGAAGAATTCATCCAACTTCTTTATCCTAAGTCAAATCCCCCTACATGCATGACTTTGCTTCTGGACTCTAGTCTATTCTTATCATCTATTTATGTGCATCAATGCCACCTGTTTTAAAAACTGCAGCTTTAGACTATGTCTTTTGATTTGGTAAGGCAAGCTTCTAAGCCCCACTACTTGTTCTTTTTCAAACAGCTATTGTTGCACATTTACATATACTATTAAAATCACATGAGATATTACATATCTACTAGAGGCCCAGTGCACGAAATTTATGCACTAATAGGGTCCCTAGCAGCTGCCGGCTGCCGGCTGGGTACTCCCTCCCTTTCCCCGGCTGGCCCTGCCCCTGGTTGAACTCCCGGACAATTCCTGGTCGAGGGGACAATTTGCATACTATGCTTTTATTATATAGGATATGTCTATGTATTTGTTACTGTTTTTTCCATTAGAATGACAGCTCCATGAAAGCTTTTTTTGTTTGTGTTATTCACAAGAATACCTAGAAAAGTGTCAGGCCCATAGTAGGCCTTCCAAAAGTTTTGTTAAGTGAATGAATAAACATGAATTTTAGAATTATCCTGTTCTAAGTTCTATGAAGAGTTCCTTTGGTATTTTTATTGGAATTGCATTGAATTTTTAAGTTAATTTGGAGAGAATTGACATCTTTACAGTGGTAGTCATCCCATTGTTGAACACAATACAACTCCTCATTTATTTGAGTCTTTTTTGTGCCTTTCAGTAGAATTTTATTGTTTTCTCCACAAAAGTCATATATTTCTAATTATTATTATTTTAAATTGTGTTTTGTTTGTTTTTTTAAGTTTATAATTTTTTTTTTTATTGACCTTAGAGTGAGGAAAGGACAGAGGGAAGGAGAGAGAGAAATGGATGTGAGAGAGAAACATCGATCGGCCACCTCCTGCACACACCCTGGCTGGGAAATCGGACCTGCAACCTTGGTATGTGCCCTGACTGGAAATCAAACCTGCCACTTTTTGGTGTATGGAATGATGCTCCAACCAACTGAGCCACACTGGCCAGGGCTATTTCTAATTCATTTATTCCTAAATATGTTATAGTTTTGTTACTATGTGAATGGGATTTTAAAATTATTATTACACTAGAGGCCCGGTGCACGAATTTGTGCACCAATGGGGTCCCTTGGCCTGGTCTATGGGATTGGGCTGACACTGCCTCTCCGACGTCCCCCAAGGGGTCCCAGGTTCCGAGAGGGCATAGGCCAGGCCGAGGGACCCCACTGGTGCATGATCAGGGCCGGGGAGAGATGCAGGAGGTTGGCCAGCTGGGGAGGGACCTCAGGAAGGCTCCAGGGTGTGTCCGGCCTGTCTTGCTCAGTCTGGATGGGCCGGACTCCAGCAGCAAGCTAACCTACTGGTTGAAGCGTCTGCCCCCTGGTTGTCAGTGCACGTCATAGCGAGCAGCCTTAGCATATCATTAGCATATTACACTTTGATTGGTTGAACAGATGACCGGACACTTAGCATATTAACCTTTTATTATATAGGAATTTTCAAATTATTATTGCTGATACCTAGGAAAGTTCTTGATGTGTAAATATTGATCTAGTGCCCTGCACCAAAGGGTCACCTGATGTTGTAGGCTCGATTCCCAGTAAGGGTTGTTTAGGAGGTAGCACATTATGTTTCTCACATCAATGTTTCTCTCTCTTCTTTAAAATAAATAAAAACATATTTTAAAAAATATTGGTCTAGTATCCAGACATTTTGCCGTACTCACCAATTATTGCTTTGGGTTTTCCAGGTGAACAATCACATCATCACAAATAATGGCAATTTGGTCTCTTCCCTTCCAATTTTTAAACCTCATGTTTGCTTTAATTTCTTATTGCATTAATTGTAACTTCCACTATATTGTTGAAGAGTATATTGATTCATTTCTGACTGCATTGGTATATCATTCAAGATAGGTTAACGTATGCTGCAGTCACAAACAATCCCAAAATCTAGTGGTTTAACACAATAAAAATGCATTCCTCTGGTCCTGGCTTGTTTGACTCAGTGGATAGAGCACCAGCCTATGGGCTGAAGGGTCCCGGGTTCAATTCTAGGTCGGAGGAACATGCCTGGGTTGCATCTTGATGGGTGGGGGGGGGGGGGGGAGTGTAGGAGGCAGCCAATCAATGATTCTCTCTCATCATTTATGTTTCTATCTCTCTCCCTCTCCATTCCTCTTTGAAATCAATAAAAATATTTTTTTAAATGCATTTCTCGCTTACACCCCATGTCCAATATAAGCCATAGAGCAGGGAGGGGTACCTTAGTGTTGTTTCTCAGAGACTCGGGCAGATGGAAGTTCTATGCCTCCATGGACATGTGCTTCTACGATAACCATGGCGGAAGGGGCAAGTGAATTACGGACTGGCTCTTGGAGCTTCGACTGTAAAGTAGCTCACGTTCTGCCCACTGGCATTTCAAAGCACGTTCCATGGCCAAGCCTAACTTCTACAGGGGTAGGGAAGTGTGATCCTACCATATGCCAGAAGGACCGTGGGAATGGGTCTAATGCCCCCCCCACTGCATAGGGTGTAAGTTACATCACTAGGCTCCAAGTTTCTAGTAGATAATCCTTTATCAAGTTGAGGATTAAGTTCATGAGTTTGTTTAGATTTTGTTCAGTAAAGAGTTTGTCTACGTCATGCATGAGTGTCAAATTTTATCAAATGATTTTATAGCCTCTGTTTGATGTGCAGATGTTATTTTTCTCCCTTGATTTGTGGAGGCATTTACACATATTTTTCGCCCAGAACATTCTCCTCCACGGCCCTCTTCAAACACTTCAAAGCTCATTCATTCATTCAGCAAATACTTATTTAGCGATACTGTGTGCCAGATGCTGTCCTAGGCACTTGGGGTGCACCAGTGAACAAAGCCGGCAGAGGCCCTTGGCCCCACCCTCTCCCCAAGCCTGCCCCGCCCCAAGCCTGCCCCCCTACCCCCACCCCAGCGCTCCGCCCCGCCTACGCTGCGGCTCTAGGGGCCGGCCGAAGCCGAGCTGGGCGCTGATTGGTGGTTTATTCTAACAGCTAGAGGCTGAGCTCATCTGCAGCCAATGGCTGGCTGCACCCGGCAAGAAGCCTGCACCCGGCTGGAGGGCGCAAAGCCGGGGTCCCGGTGCAAGATCACCCGCGGAGGGGAAGGGGCGGTGGTGGCGCCGTGGCCGCGCGGACCGAGCTCCTGGCTCGGGCAGGTACAGTGTTTGCCCGGCTCTTCACCATCCCTCCTCCCAGGCGACGATGCCCCCTCTCCTCACTCCCCAGCTCACCTTCCTCGGCCTGACCCCAGCGGGGTGGTGCCCCCCGCGTGCCTGGAGCTCACGGGCTGGACGCGCCGCTCTCTGTGTGCAGGCCTCGTCCTGCGGCTCTGCCCTCCAGGCTCTGCCCCGCAGGACCGGCCTCAGGCCTCCGAGCTGCATGCCCTGTCCCGGGTGGGGTGGCTGGACCGAGTCCCTCCGTCCACCTCCCGGCCTCAGCCTGGCCAGGGAGCAGCTCCCCGCTGGCCCCGGGATGTGGGTTTCCCTTCCCGCCCCACTCCACACCTTGTTCTCTCCTCCCTTTCTCTACGGAGGCGGGCATGCCTGGCATTGGGAGCTCAGGCCCTGCTCCTTCCCAATGGGGCCCGAGAGCCAGGGCGCCCCTGCAGAGAGGGGCAGGGGCAGCTCTGCTGGCCTCTCTCCTAGCCCTTTCCTTGGCCCTGACGGCCACTTCTCTGTCCCTTTGGCCACGTGTGTCCCACACGCTCAGAAAGGAGCTGCTGTCCGGTCTCTGGCCACGTGGGCTCCTGGCTTCAGAGCCATCCCCTCCCCAGGGCTGGGTAGGCCCTGCCCTCCTCCCTCCAACTCCATCCCTCTACCCCTCAGTCATTTCACTTGCCCATGGGCTTGAAGGCCTGGCGTTGTGCCCAGCTCTCTGCTGGGCTGTGTGGGAGGTCCTCACCCCTGACCACACTGACCTCAGCACTAAGGGAAACCAAGCAGCGGCAGGCCGTTCTGTCTGGAGCTGAATGGGGAGGGAAAGTGAGATTCCCGAGGGAGGAGCCGGAAGGGGAGAACAGGCAGGATGGAGGGAACCGTGTGAGGAATGGCCCCTGCCTCGGCTCAGTGTGGCCTCCGTTACCTTTACTGTGCGACAGACGAGGGTTTGCTCCATGCCACGGGAAGGCAGCTCTGGGTCACAGATACCTTCAGCTCTCGCCAGTGCTCAGCACCTAGTACGTACTCAAGAAATGCTCATTGAACGGAGTTTGAATTGAAGGGAGGAGCCCCAAGCGTGTTCTTATTCTATTACCACCACTTAGGAAAGATCTGGCTCCGTGGAAGGACTTGACCCACATTAGGCCTGATCCTCCAGCCCCCTGAGGTGTTAGTCTCTGAATATTCAGGGGAGGAAACCAGGGTGCAAACGGGGTGTTGTTCCCACCTGGGTCCTCCCTCATGCACCTGTTCATTCCCAGGTCGCACCTGCAGGGCAGCAGCCATGAGCCTGGTGGCTTGCGAGTGTCCCCCTGGCCCTGGGCAGGAGCCAGAGCCCTGCTCACGAGCACCGTCCCAGGCCCGCATGTACCTGGAGCAGATTCGCAACCGGGTGGCTCCGGGGCCACCTGACGTGACCAAGCGCGACTACCTGGTGGACGCAGCCACGCAGATCCGGCTGGCCCTGGAGCGCGACGTCAGTGAGGACTACGAGGCAGCCTTCAACCACTACCAGAACAGCGTGGACGTCCTGCTGCGAGGCATGCACGGTCAGGGCCGGGCCCGGCTGGGCTGGGCAGGGGCTGGTGAGGGAGGGCCGACGTGGAGCTGGTCCCTGCATCGGTCCCTCTGTGCTGGGTGAACAGGGCCTGCAGGCCTCTCCGAAAGACACTAATAGAAGCTCGTGCTTATCGAGCAGCGCCTACGTGACAGGCCCTGGTCCAGGGGCTTTGCTGTATGAACTCATCTGAACCTCACGGTAGTAGAAGATACTGTGTCTGTTGTTGCAGGGAGCTCCAAGTACATAGGAACTATTTTTGTTCCTATTTCCCAAATGAGGAAACGGAGGCACGGGGCAGTTACATAGCTTGTGTGTAATGGGGGTAGGCTGATGAGTGGACGATGGACAATTACAGTCTCAAGTGTGAAGAGCAAGGAGGAGGAAGTGAAGGGAGGGAAACTGAGTCCAGGCGCGGCCGGCACAGGGGATTTTCTAGAAGTCCAAACTCTAATGGGAGCCCTGAAGAACAGTAGGTGCCTTGTCCAGCTGAAAGGTCGGGCAGAGCTCCTGAGAGAGAACAGCAGAGCCTGGAGGGGAGGGGAGGGGAGGGGAGGGGAGGGGAGGGGAGGGGAGGGGAGGGGAGGGGAGGGGAGGGGAGGGGAGGGGAGGGGCTGTTCAGGGCAGAGTAAGGCATTTCCAAGCCCGGGGAGAGGCTGGCCCTGAGGCCAGAGTAGGACCCGGGGGCCTTGGAGGCCAGGCTCGGGTAGAGTCGAGCCCTGATTCGTGCTTCCTGCCCTCCTGCTGACCAGACCCCTCAGTGCCTGGGCTTCGGGCCTGTCCGGCAAATGCCTTTGTCTTCCAATCCTGATCCCCTCTCTGGCCTTTTTCACGCTGGGCACCAGGGAGGAAGGAAGCCGTGTTCTCCGGGAGCTTCTGCCTCCTCCTCTGAAAATGGACATGGACATCCCACTCTGTCCCTTCCCAGGGTGTGACGGCGGCCAGCGAGGTGGTGGGCGCCAGCCGTAAAGTGCTCTAGGCAGGGGGTGACCGCAGCTCCCAACCCCTCCTGCCCTCTTCCTTCCTCCTCCCCCGCCGGTCTCCCTCCCAGAGGCGGGGCTCAGGAACAGGTGTGGGGCCAGAATCTGCTGACCAGCCTCAGAAGTAGGCACCCTGTCCTGTGGAGGGCGGAGGGCAGAGGGCAGAGGGCAGGCAATGGGAGTTAGAACCACGGCCCTCCAGGGCCAGGGAGGGGAGCAGGGTGGGTCCTGGTAACCCCCTCCCCCCCACAGTCGACCCCAACAAGGAGCGATGTGAGGCTGTAAAGCTGAAAATTACCAAGTACCTGCGGCGGGCAGAGGAGATCTTCAACTGCCACCTGCAGCGGACGCTGGGCCGCGGGGCCAGCCCCGGCACGGTGAGGAGGTGCCCCCCACCCGTGGGCCCGCGGGCTGCAGGGCTGGGCGGGCGGGGTGTGTGCCGGCTGCCCTCCCCAGCCCTCCTTCGGCTTCCTCTCGCCCACACCCTCTGTGGTTCATTCATTTTCCAACACGTAGTGAGTCATCTCCAGTCCAGTCTCTCGCCCTCACAGAGAACACGCCCATCTCCCCGCCCTCGCACACGGCTCACACACAGGCTTGCATGTGCACACACTCCGAGGCTCCCAGGTCTGTTTGTGTTTGAATGGGCCTCGGTATTTGGAGCAGACACGAATACCGCCGTGCGCACATACACATACATGCATACACAGATGCTCTCCCCAGATGGCTTCTCCTAACCCAGTGCACACGCACAGGGGGTTGAAAATGCACGCACACCTCTCATGCCCACAGGTGTGCACAGACATTCACACGCACCCCTCCTAGGCTCACTTCTCCCCAAATCGGGTGCCTGGGCCACGGGCCTTGGTCTTCGAGGCATGTTCCCTGGGATCCACATGCTCCCAGGTTATTTCCCCACCCCCGGGAGCGTCTGCCTCCTGGAGATGCTTTCTAGGGTGGCTTCTGAAGCCTGAAGGACTCCCTGGGCCTTGGAGAAGGGCTGCGGGGTGGGGGTGGGGGGTTGAGAGTTGGGAGGGCTGAGTGAAGAGGGCAGTGTGCCCCCCCGCAAGTCAGAACCAGCTTCTCTGCTCAGCCTGTCCCTGTGAGGTGAGGTTGGACCGTACCCCATTCTTGCCTGTCTCACCTCCGCAGGGTTTCAGCAGCCTGAGGCTCCGGCCCATCCGCACCCTGAGCTCTGCCCTGGAGCAGCTGAGGGGCTGCAGGGTGGTCGGGGTCATCGAGAAGGTGAGTAAGAGGGCCCTGTGTGTGGGAGGAGATGGCGTGTGCGATTGGGGTGACGGGTGGGCAGAGAGAGCAGCCACGCCCCGTCCTTCGGAGGAGACGGGAAAGGGGGCAGGCGTCCAGCTGTGTCCAGTGGCCCCCCCGCTCCCCCAGCACGCACCAGTCAGGCCCTGGGAAGGAGGCTGGGAACCCAATGGGCAGACAGCGCCTTCCCACAGCCCTCCGGCTCGGACGCAGGAAACGGCTCCCTCCGGGATGCGAGACAGAAGCCACGGGAGAAGCGGTGCCCGGGGCATCCTGCCCCACACTGCTCACTCCCACTTCCCACAGGTCCCCAGCCCGCATTCCCTCTGCACCCCAGGGCTGCAGCCGAGTCCCCCACCAAGCACAGCCAAGAAGTTCCCGTGGCGGGAAGGTGCTCATCCCCAGAAACCTGTCCTCAGAGTGTCCCAGCCGGCCCGTGCATCATCCAGGGCCTGGCAGCTATGCCCTCTCTCCTGGCCCCACCCTCCTCCTCACCCCCTCTGGGCGCTCTCCCTTCATGCAGGCAGACAGGGGGAGAGGACCTGACATCCCAACCCGTCCCGGGACACTCAGGGCGGGGTCAGAAGGACAAACAGTTGAGTCAAATGAGATGGGAGCTGTCGACGTAAGAAACGTCCAAACCTGTACGAATTTTTGTGAGTTTATTTGAGCCAAACTGGTGACAATTGCGGGGAAGCAAAATCTCAATGGACTGAGAAAATATTCCAGAAAAAAATGGCAGTTTTACCACTAATTTTGTACCTCAGAATTAAAGGGGAAGACCCAGGGGGGGCGGTTACTTAAACTTCATTGCTGATAGATTAGGGAGGCGGGAGAGAGCAACTCGGGGAAACCTCTGGGGCTGGGGAGAAAGTAAGATGGATAGACACATACTTCTTTTACATTATAGGGCACCGGCCAGGTATTGAGTAGCATTTACAGCACAGAGAGAGCGTATTCTGGGAACAAGGTACCGTGGGGGGTTCTGTGGTCTCCGGATCCGGTGGGAGGTGGTTCCCTGAGGGGTCTGTAAAGGAGATTACGCTGACATTTCAAAGCTGTGTTATCTTAGATGCAAAAAGACAGGCTCACTTCAGGTAAAGACTGACGTTTGCCAAGGAAGCGATAGGCCTAGGATGTGCCGACCCTCCATGACTCCCCTTTAGTTAGGAAGCTTTATGCTCAGACCACCCTGTGTGGCTACTTTGGGTCCCTGAGCTTGTCCCGTTTCGTCTGTGGCCCCCTTTTCCTCCGCAGAGCCGGCGTTCGATTGCCCTCTGCCCCCACCAAGGGCTGCCTGAGTAGTCACTGAAGGAGCTCTTTCTCACACTGGCTGTTTATCAGAATCACCTGGGGAGCTCCCCCAAAATACAGGCGCCTGGGCCCCACCGCAGGCCCTTTGAGCCAGAATCTCTGGGCTCGAGCCAGGTATCTGTAATTCAGACACCCCCGGGGGGTTTGATGGGGCTGGAGCCACAGAGCAGAGGAGGCCAGTGTGTGCTTCCGTACACGGCGGAGGGTGACGTCTGTCTGGGCAGCACACAGGCGGCCAAGGGCAGGTCCTTCACCTCTCAGCGCTCGCCGGTCAGTGGGGCGAGGATCCTCCCCGCTCGGGGTGATGTGGGAACTAAGATGAGTTAATTGAGGGGAAAGGCCTGGCACATGCTGAAACACGTGATGCGTGTTTGATGGCTCTCGGTGCGAGTGACCAGCGCCAGTCGGCGGCATGCGGGCTTCCCGTCCCCCAGCCTTGCTCCAGCGGCTCCTCCCAGGTCCCTGGAATGGACCCCAGTATGTCAGCGAGGCCCAGCCAGGCTCCATCTGTGCAGTCCTGCCCTCCCGCCAACTAGTCCGTGTGGCTTGGACAGGCTGGGGAGGTGACCGCCACCGCCGTTTCCCCCCGTGGGATCCCACGGAGCCACGGGTGCTGTGGAGAGTGGCGTTCCGGGTGAAATAGGTTTGGGAAACAGTGAGTGGCCGTTACACTGCTTTGTTTTTTTAAATTACAGGAGTTTTAGGATGCAAATGGGCACCCTGAGTTGCCAAGAGGGAGGTCTGTGACAGAATCCCCCTCATTTGTTGCAGCCCAGGTCACCCCTGTGCAAAGCGTTTTCAGAGCCCCGCGTTCCGAGCCCTGTGCCTGTGGACAGCCGCCGTGCCGTCCCGAGATCGCCCTGCGTTTCCTGTTTCACCCTTTCTTGGGCATTCAACTTACCTACTCCACCTCCCTCCAGAGATCCTGCTTCCTTCTCCTGCGCCGTTCCCAAGCCAGGGACACCAGTTTCCCCAAATTAGGAGCGGTGTTAGGGAGCCTCGGGCCGGGTCCCGGCCGCCAGGCCTGGATGTGCCTCATGGTGTCCCATTCCGCAGCTCTGCCCAGGCAGATCCGGGCGGGAGAGCAGCGCTGGCCGGCAGCACAGAGCCAGGGAGGGCAGAGGGCTGGCTCAGGGAGCCTGGGCATCCCCTGAGATGCCCAGTTGTCAGGGGAGAGGGGCTCCAGGGCTGAAGAGGTACTGGCAGGCAGAGAGGGCGGCAGGGAACAGAGGCGGGTTGGTCAAGGACGAGGTAGGCAGTTGGCCAGAATACCCAGGCGTCTGCTCTCAGGGAGCCTGGAGGCCTGGGAGCCGCGTCCAGGATCCAGGCTCTGAGTCAAGGATGGGGAAAAAAAAGGTCACTCAAGTCACTTCTTGTTTTCTTGGCTCCAACACAGGGGTGTTTTTTAAAAAAATTTATTAGTTACCAACATTGAAAAGTTGGCAGGTTTCATATAAACGTCCAGATATCCTGCTTCTCCTCAAAACCCAGCGATCTGGAAAGGCTGGCTCGGGGTCCCTTGAAGCAGCAGGGAGTGGAGGAAGGGCCGGCTGCTTTCAGGGACACCAGCCCTCTGCTTCGCCCCTGTCCCTGCCCTGCTCACGTGGCTCACAGGCCCAGCCCCTGTGGACCTTGGATTTTGCAAACCTGTTTGCAACTTTGGGGCTCGTTAGCTCCATGAGAGATTCCTTCTGGGATCTTGATACGTTGGGCATTTTTACAGAAAGTGTTCATGTGTTTCAACAAAGGAACGGCAGCAGCTGCACCAGCCACATTTCAAGGGCTTGATACCCACACGTGGCTAATGGCTTCCACATTGGACGGTGCAGATGGAGTTTCCCTTCGCGGCCAGAAGCTCCTCTGGGGAGTGCTGACTGTTAGTCGTTGTCTTACAGAGCGGGAGACTGGGGCCCACAGAGGCCACGTGGCCAGAGGGTGTTGTGTCTCCCGTAGCCAGGAGCAAAGGAGGAAGGGGATTTTTTTGTGTGCTTGGTTTAATGGGAAAATGCCCTCCCTGCTACCCTTTTGAGATAACATGAAAGAGGAAGACATTTAAAACAGAAACAGTTCCCCACCATCCTACCGCGCTCCAAGATAATGACTGCTAGCTAATGTTTTGGTCGAATTCTTTCCAGATCGGTAGGTTTTAATATACATGCAGAGTTTAACCCACGTGTTTCAATGTCCTGGTTAAGTTTTATTTCTCACTGCCCCAGCCTTCCCCGCTGGTTTCTGGACTCTGTAAACGATAGGGCCGTGTCCGGGACGAGGTAGTAGGAAGTCCCACTTGGCAAGGGACAGTGGGGAATTATCTGGGTGTCAGCACTTGTGGGAAACTGTTCTCCTAAATGACCCCAGAGTTTTCTTTTTCAAACATTGTTCAGATTTGGTCAAGGAGCTGGGGCCAGGCTGGGTTCTGTCTGTGGCTCTTGGAGGAGGAACCCCCTCACTCCTGCTGCACAAAGTCCACCGCCTTCATTTCCCCGGTGATGGGGACACTGGGGCCCAGAGTGAGCTGGTTGTGCCCCCACTTGCAGTTACTCTCCAGGGCTCCAGGATCAGCCCGCCTGGATTCAAGTCCTGGCTCCACCCCTTTTTAGGAGTGGGATCGTGGGCAACATAACCTCTCTGAACCTTCATTTCTTTTTTAAAAAAAAATTTTTTTTTTATTGATTTCAGAGAGGAAGGAAAAGGGAGAGATAGAAACATCAATGATGAGAGAGAATCATTGATCGGCTGCCTCCTGCACGACCCTACTGGGGATGGAGCCCACAACCCAGGCATGTGCCCTGATTGGGAATCGAACCATGGCCTCCTGGTTCATAGGTCGATGCTCAATCACTGAGCAACACAGGCCTGGCTGGCCCTCAATTTCTTCATCAATAAAATGGGTCACCAATAACACTCACCAAGTAGGGCTGTGGGACTAAATCATATAAAGCATTTAGCACAGAGTAAGTGCTCCCTAGCCAGTGGGGTTTCTTAATAATAATAATAATAATAATAATAATAATAATAATCACTACAGATTATCGAGGGCGTGTTTGTGGCAGGCACAGGTTGCTGCTCTACTTGAGTTGTCTGCTTTATAGAATCCTAATGACCTCCAGATGGGGTACTGCTATGACCCCCAACTTGCAGTTAAGAGAACAAGGTTCAGAGAGGTGATGTGTCTTGGCAAATGTGGTAACTGGCATGCTCACGGCCTTTACGTTCACAAATGGCGTCAACCAAACCAGTGATGAGGGAAGGGGGCATTTGCAGTCACTCTTTGGTAGATGAGAAAACCAACTCACTTGCCCAAGATCCTAGGCAGTTCCCACCCGAGGCTTCAGGCTTCACTGCCCAGGGGTCGGGCCTTAGGGCCGGGCTCCACCCTCCACCACGGGGAGTGTCTACAAGGAGTCACAACCTCACCAAGTGGTTCTGCCCCCACCCCGACACGCTCAGCATGCCCTCTCCTGTGCCTGGGGTCCACCCTGCCCACCACGAGGAGAGGCAAGGACCCAACTTGCTACAAGGCCCTGCCTCTGAACCAAACCAACGGGAGAGGGAGTGGGCTGCTCTCCGAGGGCAGCCTCCGGAGAGAACTACTTAAAAGAAGGGTGGGTGTCAGGGGAAGAGACCTGAGCGAGCACTCCCCGCCCAGGCACTTGGGCACGGCCTGGGCCCATTGGTGGCCTGGGCCACACCCTCAGAGCCTCAGCTTTTCACCTGTAAAATGAAAGATCAGAGGACATAACTGTCTCTGAGGTCGTTTCCATCCGTGACACCCTCGCACCCTGCAGGCTGGGCCACTCACCATGGATGTGTGCTCTGGAAATAGAGCTGGACGGTGGGGCTCCTGTCCTCCTGGGGCTCACAGTGCAGTGGGGAGATGGGAAATTAGACACAGTGTGATGAGGGTCCCCTACGGGGGAGCTTGGAGAGCGCCTGAGGGCCGGGAAGGCTTCCTGGAGGCAGCGGCACGTGAGCTAAGACCTGCAGGTCTAAGAAGGGTGGATGAGCAGGACAGGATTGATGTCGGTTTGGGGGCCTGCCTTCCCTGCCCTGCCTCTGGAGTGAGTCAGCCTCAGTGGAGGAACCTGGGGGCTGGGATTGGGGCCATGGAGCCCCGGGGACTAGCATCTGCCTTGACCAATGCCTCTTGGACCTTGGCAGGTGCAGCTGGTCCAGGACCCGGCGACTGGAGGGACCTTCGTGGTGAAGGCAGGTGCCACCCAGCCCCCTCCATTCTGCATTCCCCTTGGGACTTTCTCAGAGCTCTTAGACCCCACTGCCCTCTAGGGAACCCCCTACTCAGAACCTCTATATGACGTCCATGCTCCCTCCAAATCTGAAAGCCACTTGTCCTGCCCTGAGCATGCCCGGGCCCTCCAGACACACGCACGTCACTGCCTCCTCCCTGGCCCAGAAGCTGGAGGACCTGGGTGGCATAGGGAAGACAGGGGTGAGGGCCAGGGCAGGAAGTGGGGGAGGCAGTTGCTCCTCAGGGTGGCTCCCACCCCTCATCCGGTTGCCACTGAAGCTGGGGCTCTGACGTCCCCTCACAGAGCAGCCTCTGGCCTGCCCCCTCCCCAGAGCCTGTCCAGGTGTCACATGGCGAGCCAGGAGCGGCTGACCATCATCCCGCACGGTGTCCCCTACATGACCAAGCTGCTGCGGTACTTCGTCAGTGAGGACTCCATCTTCCTGCACCTGGAGCATGTGCCAGGTGAGGGGCCAGGGGAGGTGTCCCCTTGCATTCCCTTAACATGCCAAAACTGAGGGAGGGGTAACTTGCACCAGGTGTGCAGCGCAGACCAGGGCCCGGCTTTGCTGGAGGGGGATGGCCGGGTCAGGCTGTGTGGGCCTCAGAGGGGCAGGGACGGCCTGGGGAGGGTGTTCACGTAGGGCTGGCGAGAGGACATGTATGCAGATGCCCCCTTTGTCACCATTTCCTCCAGTCGTGGCTCTTTTCCTTTTTCTAGTCTGCGCCCATCCCTCGGAGTGCCGTGTGGGATGGTGGTTCTGAAGCTGTAAGGACAGGAGCTGGTCATGATATTTATTGATCTCCTGTTAGGGTGATGAGATTTTTTAAAAATATATTTTTATTGATTTCACAGAGGAAGGGCGAGAGAGAGATAGAAACATTGATGATGAGAGACAATCATTGGTTGGCTGCCTCCTGCACGCCCCCTACTGGGGATCGAGCCCACAACCGGGCATGTGCCTTTGACGAGAATCGAACCCTGGACCCTTCAGTCCACAGGCTGACGCTCTGTCCACTGAGCCAAACCGGCTAGGGCAGGTGATGAGATATTTTTTAATGAGGTGCACTTCTAGGCCATGACATAGAGTCATCACAGGTGCATGCCTGGCCTTCTTTTATTTTACTAACTTACATTTCATTGTATTATTCTCCCTAAAATTTTTAAAAAATATATATGTATAAAATACATTGAATGCTGGTACACCAACACCAAAACCAAGGACGTTAACAATAACTCACAGTTCCTTAGGGGGTAAGCACCTATTTTGTGCCAGATTGGGAAGCTGGTCCTCTTTAGGTGAGTGACAGGAAGGAGAGGTCATTCTAGGTTCCGGCTCCGGGAGGGAGGAGCAGAGGCCGCAGGGTCGGGCCGGGACCTGGTGTCCATGCTCTTCTCCTCCCATCCCCATGCTCGCCGCTCCCGCCGCCCGGCCCAGGAGGCACGCTCTGGTCCCACCTGCGCTCCCAGGCACGCCCCGCACAGTCTGGGCCCAGGTCTGGCTCCAGCCTGGAGAGGGTGAAGGCTCAGCTCAACTCCCGCCTCAGCATCCGGACCCCGACGCCGCTGCCCCCTGGCCACACCCGCCCGCAGGACAGAGTGCCCCTGGGGTCTCCTTGGACTTGCCGGAGCCTTGCCCCAGCCAGGGAGGTCCCACCCGTCAGACCCCGGAGAGAGGCTGAAGGTGCGCCCTCAGCCAGGACCAGCACTTCCTGCTCCTCGGACCCTCCGAAGGCTCCCGGTGGCTGCCTGCACCTCCAGTCCCAGAGGGGACCTGGCCAGAACTCAGACACTGGGTCCCCTTGGGGGCTCTCCTGGGTTCGCGAGGGGGCAGGCCGGGTGCTGGGGGGCTGTGGCCGCAGCAGAGGGCAGAGCTGCCCCTCAGCGGACAAGGCCAGCCAGGGGTCTGGCGGGGGCGCCTGGAGTGTGAGGGAAGAGCAGGTCAAGCAGTGGGCGGCTGAGATGCTGGTGGCCCTGGAGGCGCTGCACGAGCAGGGGGTGCTGTGCCGGGACCTCAATCCCCGGAACCTGCTCCTGGACCAAGCAGGTAGGTGCCCAGGCCTGGGGGGAGGGGAGTACAGTGGGGAGTCCCCAAAGCCTCAAGATGGAGGAGAGTGCCATGAATTCAAGGGAATGGTGGAGGTTATCTGCTTCCCCCAGCCTTTTTAAAAAATATATATTTGTCTTGATTTCAGAGAGAGAACATCAGTGATGAGAGGGAATCATTGATCGGCTGCCTCCTGCACACCCCATACAGGGGATCGATCCCACAACCCAGGCATGTGCCCTGACTGGGAATTAATTAAACCGTGACCTCCTGGTTCATAGGTGGATGCTCAACCACTGAACCACACCAGCCAGCTCCCTCACTGTGCCCACCCCCCACCCCCCAAGTCTCCAAGGATGAGTCTGGAAATAAGCCCCTTGGGGCCCAGGAGTCCAGGGCAGCAGCTCCTATGAATACCCAGTTGTCTCCGGGCCTCAGGGCTGCATGCCCCTAGGGAGGCCCTGCTTGGCGAGGCCAATGGCTCCTGCCTTGTGTTGGGGGACGTCCTGGAGTCCCCTCCCCCAGGCCAGCTGCTCAGCAATGACTAATCGTATGCTCTGTCCCCATTCCATCCCCTGCGCACACTGGACGGGAAGGTCACGTTCGGCTCACGTACTTTGGCCAGTGGTCAGAGGTGGAGCCCCAGTGCTGCAGGGAGGCTGTGGACAACCTCTACAGTGCCCCAGGCAAGAAGGGAGGGGGCCAGGGCCCTGGACCCCATGCCTTTGTGTGGGTGAACCTGGGGGGGGGGGTGCTGAGGGTGACAGAGGGGATGGGCCGTGTCTGGGTAGGATGAATGGAGGGGAGACCCGCCTTCTTGGGGAAGGTGGGGACATTTGTGTTCTTGCTCCCGCAGAGGTGGGTGGGATTTCTGAGCTGACGGAGGCCTGTGACTGGTGGAGCTTTGGGTCTCTACTGTATGAACTGCTGACTGGAACGGTGAGTGGCGGGGCAGGGTGTGGGGCCCTTGTGGGGGTCACTGAGGACAGGATGGCCTGGGCTCAGTACAGCCAGCCCATGTGGGGCTCAGGCTGCCTGGTGCTCCAGAGCCTGGCCCTGGGACTAGGTGTCCTGCCAGCACAGCTGCCCCTCCCCAGCTCACCCCACAGGCCCTGAGAGACGCAGGGAGCCACTGCCACCCAGGCCGTGGGCGCACTTCGTTACCGCCCCCCCCCCCCCATACTAGTGGCTGTAGCCGGTGAGACTGCCAACTTCAGTGGGTGAGAGCTGAGGTGGGGTGGTCAGGGCAGGTTTCTGGGAGAGCCCGCCTGCCCCAGGTCTGGAGGAAGGGTGCAACTGGACAGCCCTTCTTCCCTGAAAGGCGCCTGGCTCACCCCCTCAGCCGCTTCCCACTGCTCACTTCCCACCCGCGACAGCCTCCTGGGCTGTAACCCCCAGACTGTGGCTGAAGAACAGGAGAGAGGGCCGCCTGGAGGCAGGCCAGCCGCTGTCCGTCCAGCCTGGGTCAGCCAAGAGCTCCAAGTTTCCCCGGCAAACACCCTTGCTCGGGATGGCGGCTTCTGCCCTCCGTCCACCCCGATGAGCTCAGCTCTGCACCTGGGGCTGGTGAGGTCAGACAGCAAGGGAAAGGCCGAACCGCCTTTAAGCAGGAAGTAGCCAGAGAGGATGCAGTGTGACCTGAAGCCCAGATCTGACCAGTTCACCGTGGCTGCCTCCTGCTTTTGTCCCGTAGCCCCGGGCCCCAGAGCCCTGGCTGCAAACAGAGCTGCTCTCCCCTCTCAGCCTCCCACCACCTCTCCAGCCTGACCTTCTGGCCTTCCTCCTGGCCGCTTCTTGCAGCTCATCCTGACCTCCAGACAGACCTCCTTGCTCTCCACAGCTGCACCCTGCTGGAGTCCAGAGAGGCCCTGACTTGGCCCGGCGGTAGCATGCCCTGGTCTGCTGCCAAATGAGTGGCCCGTGGAGGGTTTTTGTTTTTTGTTTTTTCTGTATGAAGACAAGTTCCAATACTCATCCTGAAGTGCCTGTCCTGATTGCAGCCCAAGAGCAATGCATCGAGCGAGCTTAGAGCCAGAGGGATCTGGGTTCGAACCCTACCCTCAGCATCAGTCCCTTCACCTCTCAGCTGCTTTTGTCTCTCCAATGCGATACTTGTATTTACTCTGAGAGTGGGAGTGTGTAGAGTGGCTGTCAGGCATCTCACGCCGTCTGGCGTACCGTAGGTCCAAAGCAGATCCAATGGTCGGCATTGTCATCATCCCATGGAATGTGACACAGGGAAAAGTAAAATCCTGGCTGCCGCTGGGGTGTACAGACTGTCCAGGGGCTGCCTCCTGAGGCCCCGCCCTGTGTCTTCCCAGGCCCTATCCCAGAGCCACCCCTCAGGAATCCAGCCCCACACCCAGCTCCAGCTGCCTGAGTGGCTCAGTCGCCCAGCAGCCTCCCTGCTGACCGAGGTGAGGTCAGCGGACCCAGCGGAGGCGGCCCCGTGGCCTGAGGGTGGGCGCTGGGAGGCAGAACCCGGTGTGTGAACAAGCATGCTGCTCCTGGATGGCCGATGTGGGTGCGGGAGGTTACAAAGTTCTCTATATGCTGGTGGCCAAACACCACCAGTGTTCCCCAGGGTAAAACGGGGGGAGGGGGGGGTTCTGTGGGCTGGGCTGGCAGGGAGTGAGCCCCCGGGGCCATGGGGACAAGTCCCTGGCAGTCAGCCCACACCTCAGCAGTGGGTCTGGGAAGGCCTGCCAGGCGCCGACTGGGCCTTTCTCCACAGCTACTGCAGTTCGATGCCAGCCGGCGCCTGGGAACTGGAGGGGGCGGTGTCAACAGACTCAAGACCCACCCCTTTTTCAGTACCATCCAGTGGAGCAAGCTGGTGGGGTAAGAGGGGGTGGAGCGGGCGATGGAAGCAGCTGGACTGGTCTGGATCTCCGCTCTTCTCTTCGCCTGTCATCCTGTCACTCTGAGCTGACCCTAATCCTGTCACTCTAACCAGCGGACTCTGCAAAGAATGCGGGTCAGCCGCTTTTCCTGCTCTGCTCTGCTCCCTCCTGTGGGCCTCAGGAGCCATCATCGCGGCTGCCCAGGAGGGGCCTAGGGAGTCTCTCCGCCAGCTCTTGTTGGAACCCTTTCTGTCACTGCTGATGGGAAGGGACAGGACAGAGCTCACCCTGCTAGGTGGCTTGGGCCCCTCCATCCACCCATCAGTCAACAGAGACCTGTTGAGCGCACACCCTGAGCCTTGAACACGGACCTACCCCGTTAAAGGGTGCCTTCTGTCACATTAGCTCCAAAGTACTGACCACATGCTGAGCTAACCTTGTTTTGTGATTCGCTACCTGCCGTGTTGTGCCCTACTTGGGACATCTCTGGAGACTTATCTCAGGATACTGGTCCACTGGCTTAGTGGACTCAAATCAGGGCTGCCCTGGCTGATACCTTAGCCACGTAAATAGTGGCCTCTTCTATCAGACTCCTCCTGCAGGGGGTGCAGGGAAGACGTCTGTAGTGAGCAGGCAGTGAGGTGGGGAACAGGGTGATCCACTCGCCCTCCTGACCATGCCCCTGTCTTGCAATTTCAGACTCTGAAGAGCAAAAGGAAGCAGGGCGTGGGGGAGGAAACAGGGATTAGGAGGAGGGGAGAGGGCACCTTTGCCAATTAGAGCAATCTTGGAAGCAGAGTAAGATCTCCCCTCCCCAGCAACCCCACCGGGTGGAGAGAAAGGGGAGCCTGCCCCATGGGTCTGAGAGACCACAGTTCAGCCTCCAGGCGGAAGCTGCTAAGACAAGCTGGACCCATTAGGATTCCCTTCTCAGGCATTGGTCCTGTTTACCATTTTGCATTTTAGTCTTGAGGGTCCACTCAATTCATTGCCTACTGTGACTTCATCCCCTTTTGAAATGAATCACAACACAGAGAATGGTTGCCCAAGCTTAGCCAGAAGCAAGATGTTTCTGGTCTCTGAAGAACTGGGATAAGTAGTTACCCCAAATACAATCCCCTCCTCAGGTTTGGGGCCTTTTTCCTCTCAGGACTCATCCTGTCACTGGGGTGTGGCAACTAAAACTTTCACCAGACCACTGCCCCCAACCCCTTGCCTTGTGTCTGCAACACCACCAGGTGGCGCCCTTGACACTCATCTCCATTCTGACTGTGAAGGGGCAGGGAAGTGGACTGGGAGGGAGGCTGGAGTGACTTGGGCAGAGGACATGGGGAAGCATAGCCTGGTATGGTCCTGGTTTCTCTGGGGCTTGTCCATACCCTCTTGCCCCCAATAAAGCCCGTTGTTGCCTGTGGTGTTCTTGCCTCATTAATGCAAGGAGAGCTACCCCGTCGGGACAAGAAGATTGGAAAGCTCCCCCAAAGAAGCTCCATGATAGTCAACAGTAAGCTTGGAGTCCACGAGGAAGTAGACCCACCCGCATGCCAGCCTGTGCCCTGCAGAGCAGCACCGAGCCCAACGGGAAGTGCTGGCATGGAGGCGCATTGGCCTCTATGGGAAATAAAAGACAAGCCTTCGAAGAGGGTCATGATGCCTGGGGGGAATAGTTTAATCTTCAATGACCCCTTGAGACAGTGGCTCCTACTCAAAGAGGTTGACTCCCTATCAGGTTTGCCCCAGTGGATAGAGCGTCAGCCTACAGACTGAAGGTTCCTGGGTTCAATTCCAGTCAGGGCACATGCCTGGGTTGCAGGCTTGATCCCCAGTAGGGGGTGTGCAAGAGGCAGCTGATCAATGATTCTCATCATTGATGTTTCTCTCTCCCCCTCTCCCTTCCTCTCTGAAAACACACACACACACACACACACACACACACACAGAGGTTAATGACAAGATCTGGTGGGAGCCTAGTGGAGCCTGCCCACAGTCTTCCTTTTGCTACACTCCCTAAGTCAGGCCAGACCACCTCCAACCACTGCTGCAGGTCCGAGTTGCTTCTGCAACGTCTGGGCCCCATCTATGCAATAAACACTGTACATGTGGCACTGTGCCAGGCTCTAGGTTTTGAATCCTGTAGTCCCAGACCTTATGGGGCTTACAGTTTACCTTCTTAATAGATTTACTAGAGAAATGAAAGCTTCTAGCACCAGGTCTGGGCCTAGAAAATTCTAAAATTCCTTTCATTGAACCCAAATTCTACCCTCAAGAGAGCCACTCTGTTCCTGGGACAGGCCTTCAGAGATGGCACCACTGGAAGCAAAATCAGCAGGCAGACTGTGTGGAAAGACCAGGCATATTTAAGCCTGGAGACGATCATGCCAGTCACCTGGAGTCAGTCTGTTAACTGTCCCTCTCCCTCACAGACCACCGCTCCCAGGAGGTAATCATTGGTTCTTACTGACCTTGGTATCCATCCCAGAAATAATGTGTGTTGGTGTTTGCAAGGGCCTCACAAAGGTGGGTGCCAGTCTCTGCCCAAGAGCCCGGCTTGCCAGGTTTTGAGGGGTCAACTGGAAGGAGGCCAGGGCACTTCCCTGGCTGGCAGACAGCCACAGTTCCATTTTTTGTCAAATCAGTGCAGTGTTAAGTCAGATATCACAGGGTAACGAAAGGGACATTATGTGGTTTTCAATGCCAATAATCAGTGTTGGAGACTTACACAACCTCAGTAACCGAAATGAACACAGAAGCAACAGGAACGCTGTTTGAGAACTTTTGCCCTTTAATTTGCATTTAAAGTCAGTTTCTTTAAATATTTCAGTTACAAGTTCTGAATAGTGAAGACATAGCAGATGCTGCAGGCACTCAGTATTGGCTCCCATCCCTTCCCCCCACCCGTCCCCCAGGCCTTACTTCTTCGAGATACAAGTGGGCACTCTGCACTAAATAAATGGCTCCCATGTCAAGTGTCAGCAGCCTCAGGCCTGAATGCAGTTGGATTGAAAGCAATGAAGCCTGGTAGCTTTCATGACAAGACGTGTACATTTAACCATGTTCCAACGAATTCCAATGATTGTGTCCAGACCCATTGGGCAGTACCTCAGCAGTGACATCGGTCACTTCCCCGTGTACTGGCATCTTGGGGCTGGTTCCCAGTCCACCCTCCCCCAGACCCGTGCTCTGCAGAGGAGCCAAAGCCCCACTTCCCAAGGGCCATGATACAGGAAAGAAAAGAACTGCCTCTTCAAGTCACATGCTCATACCAATGGAATTTAAAAGCTCAATCAATCTGAGCCTGTCCACAGGAAGCCTCGCTCCCCCCAATCCCTACCAGGCTCCACTCCATCCTCCACTGCCGTGATGTACTAGAATCGGCTCCAGATGAGAACAATGTGCTAGAACAGTTCCTAGCAACCTAGAAAGGTTGACACAACCATAGCTGTGCCAAAATGGGTTTTCCTGGTGTGAGGCTATGACAGAGAATGTGAGGGCAGGCCTGGGTTCTGGTCTCTTGTTTACAGCTTATGACCTCAGGGGGAATCTGCCCTCTTCCCCTCAACACTGCCAACATCCCTCCTACCCAGGTCCCCTGGCCTGTGCTTCCTGGAAGAGGTAGTAGAGGCATCTTGAAGTCAATGACAACTGAGAATGAAGGTGCATTTAAGCAGCAAAGCAGCACCTCTTGGCCTGTGGTCAATACCTCCACACAGGTGGAATCAAGTGAGAATGTGCACAGCCAGGGCAGAGGCTGCTCCGAGCATGGGAGGCACAATGCCCTCCCAGACAGCTCTGGAGAATACACTTTCAAAAGACTGAAACTTCATCACATGGTCCCCAGTGGTTTCCCTATAGTGTACTGGCACAGGGGAGAAGCAAAATGATCTCGGCAGAGGGTTAATGAAGAAAGGAAGGGATATTAATGAGCATCCGTTAAGGCTCTCTCTTTCTCTCCCTCAAGCCTAAGGAAGTAAGATATGCGTGTTAAGAGAGGGGTGCAAAGAGAGAGAGAGCCTGGTAGGAACACCAAGAAAGACCTGCGACTGCTGGTTATATAGTGCCCTGGCTTCCTTGCTTGAGGCCAACAGCATGTGCCTGTCTGTCGCCAGGCGAACCCGGGACCCACGTGGGGCAAAGAGAAGACTGGTTTTCAGTTCCTGCGTGGTCAATGTGTTGGGTGTGTGACTTCCTCCTAAAGGTCCATTAGGAGGATTCTGGGATCCTCTACCGCTGCCTTGATTTTTCGGAGGAAAGTCACAGCCTCTCTGCCGTCGATTAGCCGGTGATCATAGGTCAGTGCCACGAACATCATGGGCCGCACCTCCACCTACAGAGAGAAGAGGTTTATAGGTTGTCTGCAGTAGAAAAGCCCCATGGAAGTGGGGAAATGAGAAAAGTTCTGTTCCTTTCCTATTGGTGTTGCTCTAGATACAATATTTCTGAAGACCAAGCCTTATCCTTAGTGCAAAGCTCCCCTGCTTGCCCCACTCTGAAACAAAGAAAACAGGAGTCTCCGCACAACTGCCTTTTTAAACACACTCTGCCCTTGATTCGTTTTCTAAAGGAAAAGTTCCCCTTTCAGTCTGGCTTTAGGGTTATAAATTTAAACTGGGGCCCACAAATTCTCTGAAATTGTATGTAAAGTAGGGTGTGTGAGCATTTTCAGGGGGGAAGATCTATGATTTCAGACTCACAAAGGAGTTAGTGATCCGAAAAGGTTTGAAACAGTCCCAGATAATGTTCTCCTACCGACATGTCTTCCGGGGCCAGCGCCACACCCTGGGACTTCCTTCCCTGAACTCCCAGAGAACCTCTAGGCCTTACCCTCCACTTGGAAGCTCGTGGACTGCTCTGCATTATCCTTTTCCCAGGCAAGGATCAGGTCCCCAACTGTATCCCCACTCCCTACAGCACCAGAGAATGAAGCCGGCTGACTGTCCTGATGAAGGAGCAAGCCTTCCCCGCTCAACTGTCCTCAAACTTTACTGTGCATCAGAATCATCTGCAGGTTCTGCTTCAACAGGTCCAAAAGGGGGTCCAAGAATTTGCATTTCTAGTAAGTTCCCAGATGATGTTGATCCACACACCACAATGAGAATCAGTGCCTTAGCTATTAATTAGAAACTAAGAGATGAAACTTATGCCTAAAATTACAGTGAATCTCATAATTGGCATTTAGTAAGATTTCCTCTCATCACCTAGCTCCTAGGATATGGACAGTGATGGTTTTTACCTTGCCTCCCACAGCCACTGGCCTATCAAAGATGGCGTGCATGCCCAGGATGGCAGACTGAGGGGGGTTGATAATGGGTGTTCCAAAGAGGGAGCCGAAAACACCTCCATTGCTAATGGTGAAAGTACCACCATCCATATCTTCAATGGCGAGTTCATTCTTCCGGGCCTAAAAACAGAGATTACATCATTGCAATGTAAGGTCAGATGAGCTTTCTTCACCTAAAGGAAGTCCAGAAGGCTCATAGCTGAGGTCAATATGGCAAGTCCCAGCTGCAACATGAAAGTTGTTCAGCTGAGCCCAGCCAGCGTGGCTCAGTGGTTGAGCATAGATCTATGAACCAGGAAGTCACAGTTCGATTCCTGGTCAGTGCATATGCCCAGTTGCAGGCTCTATCCCCAATGTGGGGCATACAGGAGGCAGCCAATCAATGAGTCTCTCTCATCATTGATGTTTCTCTCTCTCTCTCCCCCCCCCCCCTTCTCTCTCTCTCTCTCTCTCTCTTCCTTCCTTCCTCTGAAATCAATAAAAAAATATATATATATACATACATGTGTGTGTGTGTATGTGTGTGTGTGTGTGTGTGTGTGTGTATATATATATATATATATATATATATTTTTTTTTTTTTTTTTTTTTTAAAGGAAGTTTTTCAGCTGAGATGCTTCACCAGAGGACAGACACAAGGCCTTCAGGTCCTTTTCTGTTCCAGCAGGTTCACTTGATGAGATCTTCAGTCACGAGAGCATGCTAAGCTCTGCCCGATGTCTGCACTTCAGCTCTAGTGGGTGAGAGGCTATGCACTCTCACGGAACAGAGTGAGGCTCCAGCTCCTGAGCATTGCTCACTGGCGAGCCCTGCCTTCCCGGGCTGTCTTCCCTGCCCTGCCCTGCAGCTAAAACACATCATGCTGCGTTCTACTTTACCTTCTCTCCCAGTTCATTGATGGTTCGCTCAATATCTGCATAATTCATCGTTTCCACGTTCCTGATGACGGGAACCACCAGACCCTGACAAAAGTGAAAAACTGTTTTCAGTTGCAAATTAATAGCACCCTTTACAGTTATAACTCCCTGACTCAAGTCAATGGTCTCCCCTTCCCAGAATATCTAATTACTCAATTTGATTGACAGAGTCTAAAATATTTAGGCTTGACATTAAAAGAATGTGGTATGTTCAAAAATAGGTTACTCTTATTCCCTTCTAAAAAGACAGGATTACAGACATGATCTGTGCCTAGCCGTCTGCTTCTTCACACAAATAAGGTGAGAATCTAAGATGAGAACCCCCATCTCCTGTCCCAACATACCCGTGGGGTGGCCACCGCAACACTGATGTCAATATAATCCCTATATACCACCTCTTTGGTTGTATCGTCAATCACTGCGAGAGAGAAAACACATGTTACATACAACTCCTGAGGCCTAGGCTGATGAGTAACAATCCACAGTGCCTGGTAGTGTCAGCTGACCAATCAGCATGAAAAGTATTGCACTACAAGTGGCAAACTCCTCTCACTCCCATACTAACCAATCGTAACATCTCCCAAGTGCCCTCACTGAGCCCGACAGCCTGAGCACAGGGCACCATTTCTTTGGCAGCCCTCGCATGTGCTCAGTCCCCTGGCTCACATATGGTAAGTATGCATTAAGTTCCCGTGAACAAGCCTTCCCTTAGCTGAGAACCGTTAGGCTTTGCCCATCTGCTGTCAACTCTCAAAGGGGACGAGGCAGGAGGGAAGGGTCTTCTAAGAGGTTCAGGAGGAAGCAGGGTAGTCTGGCTTTAATAGTGCAGCTTGAGATAGCAAACACCAGCTGCACATTTAGGTCAAGTGCTCATGAAAAAATAGGCTTGGGAATCTTTTCCACAGAAAGTGTATGTTGCATTGTTAGACAAAGACACCAGGAAAAGCATGTCAATGACAAAGAGGCCACAAGAACTCAGAAATGCCTAGGTGTACAGGCAGGCAGAAGACCAGAGAGAGCCAATCAGGAAGCAAAAGAAGAATGGAAGAAACAAAGAGGTAATATATGGGAAAAACAGACAGTCCTCCTATCTACCTAGGGCAGTGGTCGGCAAACTGCGGCTTGCGAGCCACATGCGGCTTGCGAGCCACATGCGGCTCGCGAGCCGTGGTTTGCCTCTCTGTTGACTAATGAGTTTACCGACCACTGACCTAGACTCTCGATTCCAATAATTACAGGCTGTTGTTCCTTGTGATTAAGCCCCTATCCCAGTGGTCGGCAAACTCATTAGTCATCAGAGCAGCAAACCGCGGCTCGTGAGCCGCAGTTTGCTGATCACTGACCTAGGGCATATCATTTGATGGAAGGGAGTAGGGCTTCTATTTCTAGATCTTTAGGGACCCTGACCTTGCTGAGGGTTGCAAAAGTGTCAATGTCACTTCTCCAGTCTTTCAGGGAACAGAGAAGTGTCTCAAAGGGAAAGAGAACTGCTTGTTAGGTCAATATTTCAATGACGTAGGTGAATAAAACAGAAAGAAAACGAGCACAATCTTCCAATGAGGCCCATCAACCAGAAATCAAAGGTCACCTGGAGCCTATGCCAAGTGTGGAAGTCAGGCCCCAAGATAACAGAGCCCTGGGGAAGGTGAGTGCCAGACAGAACATGAGCTTCCACCCTGACAGGAGAGGCCTGGAGAGCTGAGCTGGCTGAGAACTTCCAAGCTATACACTGGGAAGAGAAATCATTCTGTCCATTTAATGGGGACAAAGTTATTATGATACTATTAGTGGCCCAGTGCATGAAATCCATGCGGGGGTGAAGGGGTGTCCCTCAGCTCGGCCTGCAACCTCTCCAATCTGGGACCCCTCAGGGGATGACCAACAACCAGCATTCGGACATCCCTCTCGAAATCTGGGACTGCTGGTTCCTAACCACTCACCTGCGTGCCTGCCTGATTGCCCCTAACCACTATGCCTACTGGCCTGCTCGCCCCCAATTGCCCCCCCTTGCTGGCCTGATCACCCCCAACTGCCACACCCTGCCGGCCTGCTTGCCCCCAACTGTCCCCACCCCCGCTGGCCTGATCGCCCCCAACTGGCCCCCCTGCTGGCCTGCTCATCCCCAACTGCCCCCCCCCACCAGCCTGATCACCCCCAACTGCCCTCCCCATCTGGCCTGATCGCCCCTAAGCACCTCTGCCTCTGCCCCGTCCCCATGGTTTTGTCTGGAAGGATATCCAGAAGGTATCCCGGTCTAATTAGCATATTACCCTTTTATTAGTATAGAAGAGATTTCAGGAAGGTGAACCAAGAAATCCCTGAGAAACACACTCATGTTTTCACAGGTATGAAATTAAAAGTATGGCCTGCCGGGCCAGTGTGGCTCAATGGTTGAGCATTGACTTATGAATCAAGGAGGTCATGGTTCAATTCCTGGTCTGGGTACATGTGTAGGTTGCAGCCTTGATCCCCAGTAGGGGGAGTGCAGGAGGCAGCCAATCAATGATTCTCTCATCACTGATGTTTCTCTCTCTCTCTCCCTCTCCTGTCCTCTCTAAAATCAATAAAAATATATTTTTTAAACACAATCTGATGACCCCCACCCTTGTGTCTGTGGGAACAGTTCTGTGTCCATATACATACCTCCCAGGACCTCTGCAATGCTGGCCACCACAAACTCACCTGCATTTACAACAGGCTGTTCCTGCAAGGCAAAGGCTGAGGCCTTCACAAAGGCCGACATGAAGCCCAGTTTGAGGTTATGTTTCTTCAGAAAAGCATCTTTGTGCCGGGCCCTCATATCCTGGATGTTACTGCAAAAAACACATTACAAAGCAAACTGACTATAAGTGAAGCCTTGATTCTGACTTTCATACTGGTTTCCAACTCCATGTACACGATTGGGTAAGCTTTTCCCCTTCACTCTGTACCGTAAAGTTCAAGTTTTGAAATAGTCCACTAGAGGTCACACAATAACCTTCCTTGTTCTTTTACTAAGAAAACCTGGATACAAAGGAATCAGGTCCAAGCTTTCTTTAAGGTGGGCCGAGCCCTAGACTGGCTCCTTCATACTCCATAAGTCAGAGATTTCAGTGACAAGATAATATGTACTGAGCCAAACCAGTTAGGGTAGTGACAAGATAATATAAACAAGAATTCACACAGCACATCAACATTCTTGCCCTGGATGAGAAAGTGATTTCTAGCTACACTAAAATCATGAGCTACCTACCCGGGGGTGGGGGGAAGGGATGTTTTTAAGCATAAAATCCACAAAATAAGCAGTATTCTTTTTCTTATTATAATTTTTTTCTTTTTTTAAAAATATATTTTATTGATTTTTTACAGAGAGGGATAGAGAGTTAGAAACATCGATGAGAGAGAAATATCGATCAGCTGCCTCCTGCACACCCCCCACTGGGGATGTGCCCGCAACCAAGGTACGTGCCCTTGACCGGAATCGAACTTGGGACCTTTCAGTCTGCAGGCCGATGCTCTATCCACTGAGCCAAACCGGTTTCGGCTTATTATAATTATTTTATATAAAAAAAACACCAAACCTGATTACGGCTTCCTTGTGACATGCCTCCTATCTCCTAATTAAGACAAAAGCAAACGAACAAACAAAACCTGCACAGGTAAATGGGCTCCCTGTGAGCAAAAGCAGTCATCCAGAAGGGTACAGCCCAGTGTTCTTTTAAGCTGACGGCCAAGTCAGCAGATTCATTCTTCATCTCCCAGAGTTATCAGCTCCATCACTTGTTCCTTCAAACAGGTGCCCCACTACCTGAGAGGGTCAATGCTGGACACAAAGATAATCAAGACACAGCTCCTGCCCTTAAGAGCTGTTCAATGGGTGTGGATTCCTTGGTATTTAGGAACGTGGCCATGTGTGAACCTAAGCTTCCCAAGTGTGAGCAGCAGTGCCTTCTGAGAAGTCTCTACAACAAGATCAGCCTTTGCTCCTTCGGGACCGGGTTTCCTACATATACACCATGTACAAACTGCAGCTAGTGGAAAATGGCTTTCCCATCATTTTGCTGAAGAAACCCCAGTATTTATCGAAATACTGTTCTGTGATGGAAATCAAATTTAACTTTATTTCAGGCCCAAATGCTCAGCTCTCTCTTTCTCCCTATAATGGCCTAATTCAACATTAGCATGAAAGATAAGATGATATAACTTTAACTCATCCTTTCAGACCTTTTGTTTTTTAAAAAGGAAGTTTTCCTAGGAGGATTGATTGAGTTTAAATGTTTATTTTCCTGAGTCTAACCTTATTTAGTGCTAGGATTACCACCCTAAAGACATTACTGGTTCCCAAGACACAAGAGCTGCAGAAGAGGGAAAGAGAAGTGATCAACATCTCTGCTCTCAAACCTGCCCCAATGCTATTGTCTGGTCATTAAGTAGTTTCTATTTCAGAGCTCTGTCCTTGGAGGCAGAGGCTGGGACAACAGGGAGAGGAGAAGGTTTCTCAGAAAGGCCCCTTATGGGTTAGCTGATCAGCACAAGACCCAAAGGGCACTCGATCTAAACCAAATTACTGCCTCGAGACCCCAGGCCATCGTTAAATGACACCTCGATTAGCTGCTAAAAGGAGATGCAACTATTACTCCTACCTTCCAATCAACGCTGTTGAGCCAACTGAATCTTTCAAGGCCACAAATATTTACATGTTTTGTCTTAAGAAATTGGGTAGAATTTCAAAGTCCAATTCAATTTGTGCACAATTTGGCCCTAATGCATTGAAACCTAAGCTGCAGACTTTGTGATTTATTAGTCAAGGTTCTTCCCCACATCCGATGGACAGGAGAGAAATCTCTAGCTTGAATGACATCCAATCTTTTTAAGAAGCTTCACAACAGAATGGATGATATCTAGAGAAATAGGCCACAGAGCCCTCCTCTGCAAACAATGCACACTGTCAAAAACCATTCCCTCTGCTACACTTTTCAGATCGCTTCCAAAGGAAAACAAATTTCCCTAATGAAAAGTAGAGACTAAATAAACACTTAGGACCAAAAGAAACAAAGAAATGCCCTGAAGACTTGATGACTTACCCCCGAGTTAAATATAAACTCGTATTCCTGTTATTCCATTCCTTCTTATACACATTCCTCACCACAAATTTCTCAAATGTGTCTTGTGCTGTCAAGTCCACATTGTTAGCATCGTCTGGAACAATCTTTCTCCACAATGTTACCTGTGTCAAAATGCTAGTTGTGTCCTGGCCAGTGTGGGTCAGTGCAGCGAAGGTCTCGGTTTGATTCCCAGTCAAGGACATGTACCTGGGTTGCATGTGCAGGAGGCAACCAATTGCAGTGTCTCTCTCACATTTATGTCGATGTCTCTTTCTCTCTCTTTCTCTCCTTCTCCCTCTCCCATTCCCTCTCCCTCCTGCCTTCCTCCCTTATTTACCTCCCTCCCACCCATCCACTCTCTCTAAAAATAAATGGGAAAAATATCCTCAGGTGAAGATTAACAAGAATTAAAAATAAAAAAATGGTCCTAGCCGGCTTGGCTCAGTGGACAGAGCATTGGCCAGAGGACTGAAGGGTCAAGGGTTCAATTCCAGTCAAGGGTGCATGCCTGGGTTGTGGGCTCTATCCCCAGTGCGGGGCGTGCAGGAGGCAGCCGATCAGTGATTCTCTCTCGTCATTGATGTCTCTATCTCTCTCTCCCTATCCCTTCCTCTCTGAAATCAATAAAAACATATACATTTAAAAAATGCTAGTTGTTCTCTTTCCTCCAGGAAACCTTTCCTGACCTACCCTCCCTACCTCTGCTGCCACCTCAAAAACAAATGATATCCTTCTCTTTCCACTTCACACTCTTTGTACCCTTCTGACACTTATTTCATGTTTACCCACTAGACAGTAGACTCTAGAAGGGTAGGGGCTCTTTTCACTCATCTTTGTTTTTGTGTGTTTTTTTCTTTATTGATTTCAGAGAGGAAGGGAGAAGGAGAGAGAGAGAAACATCAATGATGAGAGAGAATCATTGACCGGCTGCCTTCTGCATGATTCCCACTGGGGATTGAGGCTGCAACCCAGGCATGTGCCCTTGGCTGGAATCGAACCTGGGACCCTTGAGTTGGCAGGCTGACACTCTATCCACTGAGCCAAGCTGGCTAGGGCTTCACTCATCTTTGTATCCTCCTAAAATACATATAATATCTTATACACAGTAAGTGCTCAAAAAATGTTAGATTTAACTATATTCTCTTCCCTAGAGTGCTGGAACTTGTAAACACCAAAGTCTTTTAAGAACATAGGTGAGTTAACAATTAGCTTACTACAGAAATGGGTATACAGTAAGTCCTCACTTGGTATTAACACTGCTAGGTTCTGTGACTTTAAGCAAAACGATGTATAAAGAAACCATTTTTACCACAGGCTAATTAATATAAACAAAGTTAAGTTCCTACAGCACCTCTTTAACGTTATAATGAAACTATGTTGAATGAAACAACTTTATTCGAGGACCCCAGTGTGCTAATTTGAGTTAGTTCCTTGATTTAGTTAATATTCTGAGGTTTTCCTTTGAAAACAAAACTTGCTTTCCATTTCACTATCAAAGGTGGGAAGGATGAAAGACAATACAAGCCTATGCCTTGTCACCCACATAGTTCTGAGTCGCTCAGGAATTTGTATGAGGCGCAGTCTCTGTGAGGGTGGGATACCCTGGCTCTGGGCACTGTCAAGTGGTTCTCCATCCCAGTGGTCAGCAAACTCATTAGTCAACAGAGCGGCAAACCGCGGCTCGTGAGCCGCATGTGGCTCTCGAGCCACAGTTTGCTGACCACTGCTCCATCCCAATGGGTAGGCCTCGGCATAAGCCTTCTTGGCCTGGACGCCCTATCTTTACTTTGGCAACTCACCACTAGTCATCAGAGTTTAAGAATATTATCAGTCTCGTTTATCAGAAATCACAAGGTTTAAGTATAAAAGTCTGAAAAGCCAAGTTTTTAAAATATATTTTTATTGAATTCAGAGAGGAAGGGAGAGGGAGAGAGAGATGGAAACATCAATGATGAAAGAGAATCATTGATTGGCTGCTTCCTGCATGCCCCCTACTCGGGACCAAGTTCACAACCCAGGCATGTAGCCTTGACCAGACCCTTCAGTCCACAGGCCAATATGCTCTATCCACTGAGCCAAACCGGTTAGGGCTGAAAAGCTAAGTTTTCTAGGTCACAGAGGAGACAGGCACAGTATTAGCAGTTAACGAGGGAATGACACCAGTCAACAAGCAATACAAAGCAGGAAGTACCTCTTCCCCGCTCAGTCAGTTTTGGAATTAGCACTAGGTGGGGATTGGGGCAAGTTCAAGTGTCCTCCAAGAACAGGTGTATGGATATAAGAGGAACAGAGCTCTCACCTCATGTCAATCTCATTGAAAGTCGTCAGCATTGCACATGTATTCTGGGCCTCCTTCAGACGCTGAGCAATACGTAGCCGCATCCTGCTCATTTTCTCCTGAAAGTGAAAGTGGGACCAAATATTGACAACCTGGGTCTCTTTGGACCAAGCACTCCCCATTTGGTCTGTGGGAGTAGATGGCCAGGACTATTAATATCTAAGTACAACGAGAGCGCCAGCCTTCCTCTTTCCTGTGGCCTTGCTCCTCTGAGCAAGAACAAGGAAACAGAGACAAAAACTACTCATTTAGACTCATTTTAAGTTTGACCAAAAATGGAGGCCCAGGAAATGGTTTGATTTAAAAAACAAAACCCATTTATAGAAAGGAAGAGTGTGGTGTAGGGCTAGTCAGCCAAGGGATCACTACAGATAAGGCAATTTCTAGTGTTAAAGACTTGCATGAGAATAGCTACTTGTGGAATGGAAACTCTGAAGCAATAAACTTTTGAGGCTATAGTATTTTTAGGAGGCATTCTCTCAGGCAGAGAAACCCACACTCTTGACCATACTTCCTTGAGGTTTATGTCTGCCCCTGATAGCTACTGCTACTGTGAGGCCTCAGCTAGGTATCCCGGAAGTATAGGGATAGAGCTCACTAAACCACCTCTCTGAAGTGTGTTAATGCACTCTTCCCTCCCACGGTACTAAGCTACCATCCCTGCAAATAATTTACTCACCCAAGACAATTCAGTGGTAGCACAACATACTAGGAAAAACCACTGGACAAGTGTTCACTCAGGTCCTAGTCCTATCATTTGACAGTCCATGACTATGAACAAGTCACTTCCCAAACTCAGTTTCCCTGTCAAGGTCAAGAGAATAAGCAGCCAGCCAACCAAATGCAGGCACCACCATGCCCACACTCCACTAATCTCAACATGCCCCTCTGCCTGGGGCTTACCCGATGTTCTGAACGCAGACCTTTAACAGCTCCTGGCTCAGCTACTGGACGAGCAGCAGTGGGTTTTACCGCAGACACTGAAAACAAAGAGTGGGGGGACAGCTGCATCAGAAATGAAACACTTACTGAGTAGGTACCAGTGCTTTCATACTGTAGTCACTTAATCGTCACGACATTCTGGGGTAGCTCTAGCCCATTTGGCTCAGTGGATAGAGCGTTGGCCTGTGGACTGAAGGGTCCCGGTTTCAACTCTGGTCAAGAGCACATGCCCGGGTTGCAGGCTCAGTCCCCAGTGGGGGGTGTGCAGGAGGCAGCCAATCGGTGATTCTCTATCATTGATGTTTCTCCCTCTCCCTTCCTCTCTGAAATCAATAAAAAAATTTATATATATATATGATATTCTGGGGTAGCCCTGGCCAGTGTTGCTAATTGGTTAGAGCGCCAGACTATGCACCAACGGGTCGCAGGTTTGATTCCCATTCAAGGGCTCTTACCTGGGTTACAGGTTCAATCCCCAGCCCCGATTGGGGCGCGTGCAGGAGGCAACCAATTGCTGTGTGTCTCTCTCATTGCTGTTTCTCTCTCTGTTTCTCCCCTTTCCTCCCTCGCTTTAACTCTCTTAAAAAAGAAAAAAAAAAATCAATGAAAAAAAATATCCTGGGGTGAAGATTAACAAAACAAAACAAGATATTCTGAGGTATATTGGTACCATTCCCACTTCACAAATGAACAATCTGCTCAGAGCAGTTAAGTAGCCAAAAGTCACACAGCTGTAAACAGAAAGCTGGGATGCAAACCCAGGTGTTCTGATACAAAGTCTACAGTTCTTTCCACAAAGTAGGCAACAGAGCCTGTTCAGAGGCATGATTAGTCTCGGACTTTGCTCGGTGAGAAAACATGACGTTAGGTGAGATTGTTCTTCTCCCACATAAAGATACGTGGGAGCCCTGCCAGTGTGGCTCAGTGGATGAGCTTCGACCTATGAATCAGGAGGTCGTGGTTCAGTTCCCAGTCAGGATACATGCCCAGGTTTCGGACTCTATCCCTGGTAGGGGGCATGCAGGAAGCAGCCGATCAATGATTCTCTTTCACCATTGATGTTTCTATTTCTCTCTCCCTTTCCTTCCTCTCTGAAGTCAACAAAAATATATATTTTAAAAAAAACAAGACACATGGGAGTGAAGGCTTACCTGGTTTGCTAGCAGAGGGCTGTGGGGGTGAGGGCACCGGTGGCATCTGAGTGGGTATGGATGCTGCGGGGGAAGGAGGAACTGCTGATGCTATTGGTTCTGCCTTTGGGGCTTCGGCAGCAGGGGCTTCAGCTGGCTTGGCCTTAGCAGGAGCAGCTGGAAAACAAGAAAAATAGATGCCACTGTCTGGAATGGAAAGCAACCAAATCACCGATATAAGTAGAATTTAGCAGCAAAATCTCTATCTCCAATCAATTAACAAATGCTTACTAGATATTCGCTATATATGCAAGGCACTATATAAGGCACCATTCTTCTATTCTCCAGGGCTCCTAGCCTACATAAGACTAACTGAATTCAGCTGCCTCCCTAATTTCATAAATATCTACTGATCATCACATGTGGAAGAATATAGTTAACTATTAAAAAAACAAAAGTTTAAATAATCAAGTGTTCATTTAGACTTAAGAGTTCAAAGAATTTCATTGGATGATGCTTATAAGACAATGAGATGGTCAAGTAACAAACTCACAAGGTTAAATTAGATGTTTATTTTTATCTTACCCATCTGGACATTATATTTGGTTTTATATTTTACTTAGAACTATTTTTTTAAAGGAATAAATGATCAAAAGATGGAATTCTTCAACTGAAAAGTCAATCTTCTTCACTAGCTTTCTGCTGCACGTTCTTTCCATTCTGGGCTTCTATACTGCCCTGACCAATCTCAATGATGCAATCTACCATCTCTCTGCTATATATTTTAACAATGAGAAACTTTAGTATATAGCATTTAACTGAGAATTAGGAAAAAAGTTACTTTCTGTTCTATTCTCTAATACTGACTGTAAAGTCCAGTACAAATTCATTTGCTTACTTCTCATTTATTCCCAAGAGAAATACCAACCCTCCCTACAAATGTTATGGGAACAGATGTAAAAATATTACACTGAATTCTCCATAACAAACACCAGGAAACATTGCTTTTTCTCACTTCTCACTTTAGAACAGTAGCTCTCAGCTCTGGCTGTGTATCAGAATCACTTGGAGAGCATTAAAAACCACACACATGCCCTAACCGGTTTGGCTCGGTGGATAGAGCGTTGGCCCGCGGACTGAAGGGTCCCAGGTTCGATTCCGGTCAAGAGCATGTACCTTGGTTGCGGGCACATCCCCAGTAGGAGGTGTGCAGGAGGCAGCTGATTGATGTTTCTCTCTCATCGATGTTTCTAACTCTCTATCCCTCTCCCTTCCTCTCTGTAAAAAAATCAATAAAATATATTTAAAAAAACACCACACACACACACAAGAAAAACTATGACAGACAACCAAGATCTTGTAATCCCAGATTTAATATATCAGAATCCCTGGACCATGGAGTCTAGGCATTTGTATTATTTTTAAAACCTCCATGTGTTGCCAAAACCGGTTTGGCTCAGTGGATAGAGCATCGGCCTGTGGACTCAAGGGTCCCAGGTTCGATTCCGGTCAAGGGCATGTACCTTGGTTGCGGGCACATCCCCAGTAGGGGGTGTGCAAGAGGCAGCTGATCGATGTTTCTCTCTCATCGATGTTTCTAACTCTCTATCCCTCTCTCTTCCTCTCTGTAAAAAATCAATAAAATATATATGAATAAATAAATAAATAAATAAAATAAAATAAAATAAAACCTCCATGTGATTCTGATGCCAGGTTTGGGGAGGGGAAAAAAAATCCCTGTCTTTAGAACTTTCTTGATTTCTATCATATTTTAAAGAAAAGGTCCAGCATAAGAAACATACATGGAAAGAACAGAATACTATGAGGTTTATTTATTTAAAAATATTTTTTTATGCCTAGGCTGGTTTGGCTCAGTGGATGGAGCGTGGGCCTGCGGACTGAAAGGTCCCGGGTTCGATTCCAGTCAAGGGCACATGTCTGGGTTGCGGGCTCAATCCCCAATGGGGGGCATGTAGAAGGCAGCCAATCAATGATTCTCTCTCATCATTGATGTTTATGTCTCTCTCTCCCTCTCCCTTCTTCTCTGAAATAAAAAAAATAAAATAGGGTAGGACAACTAGGGGAACTTCTTTACCGCCAGTTTTCCTGAGTGTGAAAAGAGGAGTGCCTCCTTCTACTTTTCCCCCATCAGGTACCAAAAGAGATTCAATAACGCCATTTGCTGGTGATGGAACCTGCACAGATGTCTGGAAAAGGAAAACAGATGGAGAAAGAGTCCAAATTTTTACTCAGCATTAGAAAATTAATTGTACAGATCTCAAATATGAGTTACAAAAGTTGCAACACAGATATACAAGACCATGCATTAAAAAATGCCAACGCAACACTTTTAGGATGAGAGTATGACAAGTCAATGTTATTGTGAAGATTCACTCATCGCTCTTTCTGTCCTTTCTCAGAAACATTCAGTTCATAAGTTTCCAGGTGATACTTGAAAAATAAGTGGCAACAAATCGTGCAGGCTTTTACACACAGGCACAAAGAGCTACAAAACTATTACTAAAGTATATAGTGCATGCACCTAGAACGGCAATTTTCAACCCCTATGCTGAAGCACACTGGTGTGCCCCAAGAATTTTTAAAACATGCAATATTTGACTATTTAGTCAGGGGCACTGACCTCTTTTCCCTTAAATTTTAAATAATGACAACAGACAACACAACAGCAGTCATCCAGTGTGAATGAATAAAACTATACCTATTTTTTTGTCAGAGTGGCAAAAATATAATACATTTTTTTGGTGTGCCATAGAATTTTAGTAATTAGTTTATGTGTGTTGTGAGATAGGAAAGGTTGAAAATCACTGACCTAGAACAATCTAAAATTAACTTTTTTTTTCTTTTTAATGAGCTATTCCAACATTTTTACAACTGTGCTTAGAGCCAGTTAAAGATGATCTTTAAACAACAGTTAAAGCCCTGTTTCTTTTATTAAGTTAAGAAACCAAGGAGAGACCATAAAAAAAATTGGCACTAATATAGGCCAAGCCTACCTTGTCAGTTTCAATCTCACAAACCACTTCATCTTCTGCAACTGTGTCTCCAACAGCTGAAAAAATAGTCAAAGGCTACCTGTCAGGAAGGCCCCAGTAGCCACAAAATACCCTTTTACAGATGTAAGACCCCTTTCCTACAGGGCCAGGATCAAGTAGGCCACATGTGAAGAAAAGGGTGGAGCCATAGGTTCTACTGATTATCATTGAGGGCGGGGGGATAAGACAAGACTTTTAGGAAGTATTTAAACTTAAGTGAGAGGGCACTAATCTTACCTTTCTCCCACCTGACATCCCCTTCTGTGACAGATTCTGCAAATGCTGGGGTTTTTACTGTAATCACATCATCCTCTAGAAAAAGAGCAAAAAAAAAAAAAAAAGGAAATCACACGTAATCCATATTTTTTTTTCCTTCAATTAAACTCAGACAATTGTTCTCTTCCCATTAAAACTCCATTCCCAAGAAGGCAGGGAGCTGAAGGCAGGTACTTACTGCACACAGCCGTAGTTCTGAAGAAGCGAACACTGAAGACACTACTATTGTTAATGCTAGAAAAGAAACAAAAGTAAACACCTTTGGCAAGTGAACCACTCACGTGTTAGGCACCAGGGATCACCTTCCCTTTAAACCAATGATTCTTGACCCAGGGTGCCCTCAGTGTCACCTGGGGAACTTGACTAGGCCCCATCCCGAGAGTCTTACTTGGCAGGTCTAGAGCAGAGCCTGGATTGGAAGACTTGAGTGCCCTAAGTAGTGAGCTCATTGTCTGAGTCCAGGACCCTATTCTGCAGTGAAATTCTCTCACAAAATACTTATATTTGGTTCTTTGAAGAAAAATATAAGCATCTTGGTCCTTTGCACACTCACCAAAAGGACTTATCTTTCTGATCAGGTTTTTTTTCCTTAACCAAATCCAAGTAAAATCAATTGCATGCTCTTGTGATACTGCCCTTGTGCCAAATATAATGGAATTTCTGTCCATAGGATTACAAATTTAGATTAGATAAAGCAGCTAGATGAGAGTTAACTTGGAAGTAAAATAATAAGGTTATTCCCCCATGCACCAAAAAAACCCCCACAAAAAAACCAAAAACCTCATATGGTGTCTCTTCATATGGACTCATTAAAGAGGAACCTCAGAAGACCAAGGTATTTCTTGATATGGCACTAACTTTAAATAATGTAAACCAGAGAATGCTACCACCTTGTATGCCAGAAAGTGTTAACAGTGGTTACCTATGGAGAGTGGGAGGCGTAGATATATGTATATGGTATGTATGGTTATCTGTTACAAACATACACATTTTGGGCGAGTGCTTCAGACTGATGGGGACTTGCACTTTGTGCATTTCAGGACTGTTTGTAATAGGAAAGCACCTTTGTAATAGGAAAGTAAAACAGATTTAAGTTGCCTTTTGATATTTTTAACCTTTATAAAGTCAAAATAAAATCTATGTTGAACCAAGGAGAAAAAAATGTAAGTTATAACAAAATACAGACCACAAAGTGTTCTGTATAAAGTTTATAACCATGTATAAGTACGTGATCATGGGCAAGAACCAATGGGTAATGCAGAGACTGCTCTGTGAGGACATCCAAGAACCTGGAGCACTGGCTGTCTCTGGGAAGAGGAACTCGGTGGCGCTGGAGGACAGGAATAAAGTCTTCTCGTAGACACTGTTTGCTTTTGAACCATGTACATGTATAACCTATTATATAAAAATATAAAGCCAAAAATAGTTTCACAATAAAAGATTTTAAAAATAAAGTAGGTAGCCCAGCCGGCGTGGCCATGGTTGAGCATTGGCCTATGAACTGGGAGGTCACGGTTTGATTCCCAGTTGGGGCACATGCCTGGGTTGTGGGCTCAGTCCCCGGTGTGGGGCACGCAGGAGGCAGCCCATCCGAGATACTCTCTCATCATTGATGTTTCTATCTCTCCCTCTCTCTCTCCCTTCCTCTCTGAAATCAATAAAAATATTTTTTAAAAATAAAGTGGGTAGCTTATTCACAGAAAAAAATACACAACCAGCCCGGCCAGCATGGCTCAGTGGTTAAGGGTAAACCTATGAACCAGAAGGTCATGATTAGATTCCCAGTTGGGGCACATGCCTGGGTTGTGGGCTCGATCCCCAGTGTGGGGCAGGCAGGAGGCAGCCAATCAATGATTCTCGATCATCATCGATGTTCCTCTCTCTCTCTCTCTCTCTCTCTCTCTCTCTCTCTCTCCTCTCTCTCTCTCTCCTCTCTCTCTCTCTCTCTCTCTCTCTCTCCCTTCCTCTCTATAATAAATAAAAATATTTATTTTTTAAATGCACAACACAAAAGTTATTAGATTAGGCTATCACCCAAATCTAATGTGTAATCTAACCCCTCAAAGTTTATGGTTTTAAAAAATAATTTACTTTCAAATAGTTATTTGTTGTATTTATTGCATGTAGGTTTGTAGTTGCTCTAATTTTCATAGAAATTGCAGATGAGTAGCACATTTTGAATCTAAGTAATTTTTTCAATTATAAAAGTACTAGACGTTCACTGTAGAATATTTGGAAATAGCAAAAAGAACATTTACAATGAGATTATACCAGACAGTAGAAAATGGAATCGTTTTATAAACTGCTTTCTCCCCCCCCTCCCCCCTCCACTTATAGTGTGAACATGCTTAACCAATCTCTGTTGTTTGGCCATTTGAGAGAAATCTGGGGATACCAGGATTTCTTTAGTACAGATTCCTAGAAAATGGAATTGCTAGATCAAAGGTAGACACAGTTCAAAGGTTTATGAATGCCAAATTGCCCTCTAAAAATAACACATCATTTTATTTTTAAAAATCCCATTGAGATGCACAGTGAAGAAGGAGCTAATCTGCTGACCCTTCATTTTAAAGATTTCCCCTGCAGTGAAAGTAGCTTGATAGCTGTTTACTAGGTAACTAGAGAGCATCCTCTTACCACCACCTTGAAAATACTTGGAAGGGAAAGTAACATTAAGCAACATTCATAAGCAGAAGTTAACCTGAAACACACATGGGTGGCCTTTGTCCAAACTTTGCATTATGCAATAACATTCCCTCCAAACTAGTCAAAGTCCCAGGACTCAACAGACTAGTCTTTTGCTTTTACTGTTTCTAAAATAAATAACTATGCTACATCAAGAGGATACTCTCAATCTCCACAATAAATGTAACCTCCAGCCCTTGAGCTGCACTTGTATCCAACCAGAATACTATTTAGGAGCACCTTTCTATATCTATTAGCCATAAAAAGAGGATTCCAACTCCAGTTTCATTATAATCTAAACACCTTAGGACAGGCACACTCCTGGTCCAGCACGTGACGTGGGGCTGAAGCTCAAGGTACATCACATATCATACATTAACATCAAGGCTAGGTCTAGGGACTCAACATAATTCTAGAATTCTAGCCCTGGAAACCACTGGAGAAAGCAAATGGTCGCATTTATAAGTGATATCTGAAGTGCCCTAAGGCCAAATAACTGTACTCCCCAGTGATACTTACGCGATCGTCCTCCTGTCAGGGTAACCTGGTCCCTGACATAAGGAGACCCCTGCAAGAAACAAAACAACTCTTAACCAACAACTCTTATCTTATACAGGATACCTGTTGGGAATGAAAAAGAAGTCCGTTCACCCTCTAACTCTGAGAAAGAGTAGTATCAACTACAGGCAACAATATAATCTTTATCACACACAGACCTGATTCTCAAACTTTTCCACCAAAGTAACCATAATAGCAGAGAGCAGCAGGTGTATGGGGTTGAGAATGGGTATGTGCTGAGGAGGAAAGGGGAGAATTCTAAGGGCATAGCCTGAAGTAGTCTTATCTTATTTACCTTAAATCCGTAAGTTTTTATTATCCCTATTATGTTTTCCAAATAAATTGTCTCTACTCCCCCAGTCTTCAAATACAATTGAAGCCTGAGAAAAGACACACAATGGCTTATCCTGTAACCACACACAGCCTAATGTGAGCAGCAGTGGGAATGTTTGGTCTGGGTTTGTTTCCCTGGTTACTTAAAATGCACTGAGCTGGAAGTCCTATTGCCCTAACCCTAGTAGCAGAGACAGGGTCACTTTAGGCCCAAGGTCTCCAGCTGGTCCTAGTACTCAGCAAATTATCCCTCCTTTCAGTTTATTGTCTCTTCCTGAGGTCTTCTAATCTGGTAACATGCAAAAGGTGGGAGTCCCTTTCTGCCCCACCATCCTTCTCACAGATCATTGCATTTCCCCAGGTGATAACTAAGTACTATAGCTGCCTCACCTGAATATGTTCTTTCATTTTCCCAATCTATTAACAATCCTTTCTGAACCAGGGTTCGGTAGACACCAAATGAGAGATATCTCTCTTGTGCCCACCTCCGCACAAACATCCCCTAGGTTTCAGAGTCAAGTAAGTCACCTATGTCCACAGCCAATGACTCTACAGCACAAATCTTAAGTATAACAGCATGTTTTGAGCTAGAACAGCCAGCAGCCCATGCTGATTTTTAGAACCCTGAATCCAATTTAAAGTTCAGCCTACAGCAAGTTTCACTTGTAGGGTTTATAAAAAAGCTTTCACATAATGACCTCATTTTGATTTTCCTGTCTCACCATTCCCTGAAGTAGAACCACCATCTGCCACTATTCCCATTTTATAAGTAGGTGAAGTTGCTAGTCCCAAGGTAAAGCCCTAAGCCACAATGCAAACCCCAAGTCCAAGGCTCTTTCCAGCCAGACAGGCTTCCTTAACATTTCTGTGACTAGTCAAGTCTCTTCCTGCCTGAAAACCTTTGCACAAGCAATTCATTTTACTTGGAATATTCTCTTGGATAACCCTATGTGCTCTTCAAGGCTTGGCTTAAATGATACTTCTTTGGGAAAACCTTAACTAACATTCCCACAGCACTCTCCACCTTCCCAAGCTGGGCTACATCATCCCACCCTCTCCTTACACCCTGCTCTTCCCTTTCACAATGTAAGTACATCCTTATGTGTGCATAAATGTATAAAGGCTGTTTCTCCAGCTAGCACATAAGATCCTTGAGGGTAGAGACCATCTCTATTTCATCACCTACAACAGTAGTAAGAACTCAAATAACCTATTGAGTCCATGAGGAGTCAGGCTTGACCAATAGTAGACTGAGTGACCTTGGTCAAAGCATTTAACCTCTTAGCCCTGGGTTCTTCATTTGTAAAATAGAGAGAATACTTCTTGTACTGTTTCTTAATGATTAACTGAACAACGCACAGAAAGCACTCAGAACACTGCTTGGCACACAGAAAGCCCACAACAAGATCGACTCATTCAACAAATACTTATTCCAGGAATATAAACAATTATTGGGATACAATCTAAGTTCCTTCCAGTAGTCTCTACACCATACCATCTTCTATCACATGCCACTATCTCCCTTAACCAAAATGCTCTGGCCAAGTCACTGATGTATTTTTTTTCCAGTTCCCAAGCACTGCTAAGCTCAGGGACTTTGTACATGCTATTTCCTTCCCTTCTCCTCCTCTTCACTGGGCTGGTTTCTGTCACAGCCTCTGGGTAACAGCTTTAATACCACCTATTAAAGAGGACTCTTGCCCAGCCTAGCCGGTTTTGCTTGGTGGACAGAGCATCGGCCTGCGGACTGAAGGGTCCCGGGTTCAATTCCGGTCAAGGGCACCTGCCCAGGTTGCGGGCTTGATCCAATAAGGGGCTTACAGGAGGCAGCCACTCTCTCTCTCTCTCTCTCTCTCTCTCTCTCTCTCTCTCTCTCTCTCTCTCTCCCCCCTCTCTCCCTCTCTCCCTCTCTCCCTCTCTCCCTCTCTCCCTCTCCCCCTCTCCCTTCCTCTCTGAAATCAATAAAATATATATATATATTTAAAGAGGACTCTTCTGTCCACCTTCATTTGCTTAGCAATTCACACTTTCTTTCCCACCAGAGTGTAAGCTCCAGGCAGGCAAGAATTTCCAATTGCTGTATCCCTAGAGAGGGCCTAGCTAGTGTCTGACACACAGGAGAAACTTAGTAACTAGGTACTAAATGAATAAATGACAGCTGTCGTTACTAAGTAGCATTTGGTTTCACTCCTATCTATCTGAACATTATGTGGAGAAACTCAGGCACCCCGATTTCCTCACATCCTCCTCTGCCCAGGAGGAGAACATTTCAGGGGACAAGGGCAGAACTTACCAGGCAGGGAACGTCTCCCTAGAGGGCAGTTCCCCTGTTGAGAAAGAAGACATCACCGACGTCACCCAAGATGAAAGGAGGGGAGAAACAGCTTTTTCTCAAGTAAAGACTCAAAGCTCTCCAGGTGCTGGTGACAGGTGAATCCCGTGACTCCCAGGGGTACATGCAACAGCCACGGCTCTGGGGTCTCCGTCAGCACACTGGGCCTGCCCAACACCTCAATTGCCCGGCGGGAGGGAAGACCCCTCGACTCGAACGGGAGAGAAGGACGGGCCCCAGGATCCCGCCGGGGCTCGCGGCGGCGCCTCCCAAACTCTTGAGTCTCCGGCCGGGGCGGGCGCGGCTCTAGACCACTCCTCAGCCCGGCCGGAGGGTGGGGGGCGGCAGGGGCCGGTGCGCCGCTGCCTCGGGAAGCCGAGGGGCCCCGGGCTCCGCCAGACGACCCCGGGCCACCCGGCCCGCGGCCTCTGCGTCCCAGTGCCCTTGGTGCCCGGCCTGGCCGGCGCGCCCGCCCCTGCCCCCCAGCAACCCGCCAGCCCCCCGGCGGGTTTCGCCCCGCCGCGGCCCCGCCCCGGGTGGACCCTACCTTCTGGAAGGCGGAGAGCGAGCGGCTGAACGCCCGGGACACGCAACGGGACCGGGACAGCATCGCGGCGGCGGTAGTGGCGGCGGAGCTGAGGGCGGGCGGACACCGGATATAGGGCCCGGCAGCAACCGGAAGCGGGGCGGGCCGGGGCACCGCGCGAGGAGGGGTGCGCGGAACGAACCACTGGCGGCGGGGGCCGCGGCGCGGAGCAGCCCGAGTGACCGCCGAGTGACCCAGCTGTGGGCGATGTGCGGCCGCCGAGCTGCCCGCCGGCCTGGCCGGTCCGCCCGAGGGCGCCTGCGACTGTCCGGCGACCCGGTCGTCCTCGAGGTCCCGCACCTCCCGACCTCCCCGCGGAGCTGGCTCGGAGCTGGGCGCCCTTCTCCGCGGGGTGCCGGGGGCACCGCGCCTCCCTCCTCCCCGAGACCGACCGGCGAAGAGCAGAAGGCGGGCACGGACTTTGAACTTGGGCCTTGGCGACTCGCCGGCCTGATCTCACACTTGTTTGGCCTTGGGCAGGTGGCATGGCCTCCCTGAGCCTCGGGTTCCTCAGCTGTAATTTAAAGAGCAATCGCCAGCGTCCTGCCTCCTTAGCTAAGCCCGGAGCAAAGAAACGGAACTCCCCAAGAACCTCCCATGGCCCTTCGCCGAGATCTTCACCGAGAAGCCTTCCTTCTGCAGCAGCATCTCCGATCTCCCCTGCTCCCTGCTCCAGCTCTCCAGCCAGGCTCCTCGTCCCTCAGACACCCTGTGCATTTGGGAGGCTGTTCGTTTGTGTCTCTACCCCCAGAAGAGAAACCCCGTGTATTGTTCAATGCTGTATCCCCAGCACTGAGGACAGAGATCGGCATCGGTTGGGTGTGCAATAAATATTTTCGGGCTGAATTTGGGCCTCGGGGCTTTGGGTAGAGTAGACCATTCTGCCCTTATCTTCAAAGTGGAGAGCACCTAGCACCCCCTTTTCTTCTTTAGTTTCCTGGCTCGCCTTCCTGTTAGTAAAGGTTTTCTGTAAGCTTCTGACTGAATGAAGGACGAATGAATGAGTGAGCCACTTGGTTGCTGTTCATACTGGTTTCTTTAGGTGAGTCGTCTTGCTGGGTCCTCAGGACCTTTATGGTGCCTTCACTCACCCAAACTCTGAAAGCACTTCCCCTGGAACTCTGGAGGGATCCGCAGAAGCCCTAAAGAGAAACAGGAAGAACATCCTTGCCCTGCTACTGCCCCTGATCAAGTCCTCAGCATCCTTCACCTGGCTTATTACTTTCTTTTTATTGTTGACAGTATTACAGATGTCCCCATTTTCCCCTTTTGCCCCCCTCCATCCAGCCCCCACCCCACCTGATTTATTTTTTTAAGTTTCCTAATTTTCCGTGGGCCTCCACTCTTTTTTTAAAAAAATATGTATTTGTTGCTTTTAATTTTAGAAAGAGAGAGAGGAAGGGAGAGGGAGAGAGATAGAAACATCAATGATGAGAGAGAATCATCAGTTGGCGGCCTCTTGCTGGAGACCAAGCCTGTGCCCTGACTGGAAATCAAATCAGAGACCTCTTGGTGCACAGGATGATGCTCAACCACTGAGTCACACAACCACTGAGCCACACTGGGCAGGCACCACTCACGTTCTCTATCCTCCACACCTGTGTCAAAGATTCAACTCTAATCCTGTCACTCCCCTAGGTAAAGTCTTCCGATTGCTTCTGCCTTTGGCAGGATAAAGTTCAAACTCCTCAGCCTGACCAGGTACCTGGCCTCTGGCTACATTGTGATAGTCCTACCCACACTACCCAGCATAGCCCCAAAGTCTTCTCACTCCTTCAAATGTCTGTGTGGGTTGTTCTCTTATTTACCTAGGACTGTAATCATCCCCCAAAGCCACTTAAAATCCCCTCCTAATCCCTTTGGGCAGAGTTAACAAACCTTTTCTGTGCTTGCAAAGCATGGTGTCTGTATCTCTACGTTGCTTTGTAATGTCCTATTTACCTGTCTGTCTCCTCTCCTGAGCAGAGTAGCAGGAGGAAAGAGATGTTCCAATACCTCATTTTATCGCACTTCACTTTATTGTAGTTTACAATGTTTCAATTTTTACAAATTGAAGGCCAAATCTTTCACCGGCAAAAAGATTACAACTTGCTTAATTGCGGTACTCGCTTTATTGCAGTGGTCTGGAACGGAACCCGAAACATCTCTGAGGTATGCCTGAATTTTCCTCTATCCTCTGCACAGAACATAGTGCCTGGTCCTCTTTAGGTACTTAATAAATACAAGTAGAATGACTAAATACTGCTGGATGCAGCTAAAGAATCCAAGATCAGTAATTAGAACTATGACAATCCCTTGTAGGGGTTGCTGTTAATATTTTTTAGATGGCTACTTAATTTTTTATTTATTTTTAATTCATCTCTATTGTTGAAAGTATTATAGATGTCCCCTTTGACCCCCCTCCTGCTCACTCCCCTCTCCCTCCCCCATTGTTTTAGTTTTAAATAATTAATTTTTGAGATTCTTATCTAAGGGTTATAAGTACACGCCTGAATCAAGTGGCAAAGCATTTATCCTGGAATTTCAGTGATCACCCAGGTTAACCTTAGATGTTACAGTCAGAGCCACCACATACACACACACACACACACACACACACACACACACACACACACACACACATGCACAGTAGTCTGCAAAGTCCCCCTCAAAGGATAAAGGTTGAATTGATTTCCTTGAGATTTGCCTATGAACTTCCATGGAGTCCAAGGTCCAACTCAATAGACTTCCACCTTCTTCTGTGTTTAGAGCCGCCCAGGACACAGCATCATCGACTGGGACAGGAGTTTATGAACATAAGTTGTGGCAGGGTTCAAAAGAGAATGTTTAAAAGTGTATTGTAAAATATACATTCAAAAGAGTGTGTAAATACATGTGTATGGTTTAAAGAAAAATAATGAAAGGAATATCCACCCTCACCACCCAGCGTAAGGAATGGGAAAGCCCTGTGTGGCCCTCCTTGCTGATCCTCCCAAAGTTAACCACTGCTACGCTGAATTATGTTTTAACCACCCCCTCACTTTGTAGCTTCAATACGCACGTGTCCTAAACTATACTCAGTTTTGCCGATTTTTTCAATTGAGGAAAAGACGTCTGTACTTTCAAATTATGTAAGAAAAATGTTTGTTTCTAGGAAGGTTAATAATGGCTCTGTTAATGAAAAACACCACAGAGTGGCAGCTGGCCTTAAATGATACATACGGTGCCCTGGGTGGGTTGCTCAGTGGTTAGAGCACCGTCCCATGCACCAAAGGGTCACGGGCTTGATCCCTGGTCAGGGCACATACCCAGATTGCAGGTTTGATCCCCAGTCAGGGCACGAATGGGAGGCAACCCATACGTTTCTCTTTCACATCAATGTTTCTCTCCCTCTCCTTTCTCTCTCTGTAGACTCAGTGAAAAACATATCCTTAGGTGAGGATTTAAAAAGAAAACATACACAGCATTCTTTTCCCTTACCTGAAATCCCGCAGTATTTGTATGTGTGGTCTGAACTCACACCCTCGCTTATATATTTGTGAACATTATTGACCAATGGCAGATGGGGCTGTAGCCTATCCTTCCACTTCTGGGCTCCATAAATAGAGACGATACGCTTCGTATGACGCCTGACGTGTAGATTCCATCTATCTATCTCTCCATTCAGTTTTAAATTAAAACTAATGGATAGGTGAATACTCAGTGAAGACCTAGACATTGTTTGGCCTATTTTAAAATGTAGCATAAATGGAGTCACAGTGCCTGTATCATTCTGTGACCTTCTTCTTTCACCCAACATTACGTTTCGAGAATTTATCCATGTTAAGTTGAGCTGTAGTTCGTTGATTTTGATTGTTGTATTTCAGACACTCACTCCACTTCCCAACCTGAAGGAGGAGAAGATGGCAGAATTCAAGTGATGTTCAGGTGTAGGTGATCTGGCCAGTGAGTTCTCCCCAGCTCTGCCAGAGATGGGGGCTGTGGGCCCAGCAAACAGCCTCCCCACCAGTGTCTGAACCTCTGCAGGAGGAACAAGCCACAGGGCCTCTCCTTTCTGCAGAGCTGAGACGCCATATTTTGGTGCTGGACTGACTTCAGTATCCTCAGGAGGATACAGGGAGGAAGACGTTCACTTTGGAGCTGCCTCGCTGGCCGATTTGGAAGCAGCTGTCAGGGGCCCCCTGCTGGAGGCCAGTGCAATGGAAGACGCTGAGTAACTCAATCCCCAAATGTTCAAGGGGCTCTGTAGGTCTGTAGGCAAGGACCGAAGAGATGGCACTTCAGGAGGGTCCTCTATTAGCTGACTTTTCTGGGCATCAGTTGAAGTGGAGGGTGGGACATGGCAGGGGGTCAGCCAACCAGCTGTGGCCTCTATCTGCATATTCATAAGCCCCCCACACCGGTTGGCTGTGCTAGGCAGCCCCCACTGTCCCCAGTGCCCATGGCTGTAGCAGGGCTGAGGCTGTCAGACCGCGCCTTGCACTGAGAAGGGGCAGAAGACTCCCCTCACCCAGCCCCAGGCACCAGGCCTGACTGCGGAGGAAGCAGGGAAACCAAATCACTTCCTGACCATGGCTCCGTGTGCCCAAGGCTGGTGAAGGGTGGACCGCTCCATCTCCTCGGGTGGTGGCCCCACCTGGCCGCAGAGCACAGGACTCAGACCAACCCGAAAGCAAGCATCTTCTCTGTGAGTAACACCATCCCTTCCCTTTACCTTGCCGGAGCACTTTTTTAAAATGATGGAATGTTTATTATTAAAATGTTTAAATATGCAGAAAAGTGGAGGGATTGGCAGTGTCTGCATACCTATCATCTAGACTTAACAACGGCTGACCTATTGCTATATTTGCTCCATCTGTTTTTGTTGGCCGAAATGCTTTCAAGTAAACTACAGCCACAGAGATATCGCACTCCTCCGTAGCCTGGTGTGCTTCTCCCGAGCACATTTGAAACTCTTCTTTCGTTAGGTTCGCACACCTGCCTTGAGTGAGGGGGCGATTATCATCCCTATTTTAGGAAAGTGGAAAAGGCAGAGGCTTGAGGGCAAATGGCTGGGGATAGAGTTCAGACCTCTCACCTCACAGCCCAGGGCACCTGTCTTACTTACCTCACAGCCCGATGGAAGGATCTCTTACATGCGGGGGTGTTTTCCTAGAGAGCGATGAGCCATCGCAGCCACGGCGTGTGATCTAAGGCATGCCCCTTCATCTCTCTGGGCTTTGTCTGCCTCATCCATAAAGCAAGGCCATGGCATGAAGATCCCGGGTTCCCTAACACTGGTCTGTGATGTTTTCATTGGTTTTCACAATAGGCAATGTATGGAGTTTTTTTACAAAGCTAAATTTATTTATTTATGCCCTTTGTTCTTTTTTAAACGTGATGGTTAAGATTCTTTTCTTTTACGAAATAGAAATGATAGTAAATTGTAGTCTTTTGTATGCTTACTTTTTGTGCTCTTATTGGCAAATAAAATGCTAGCAATTCTGAATCTGGTCCCATTATTTTATGTTATCAATCGTTGAAATCTAAAAGTTTGGAAACTGCTCATTGTGCCAGGTAATCCCTAAGCCCCTTCCAGCACAAACATTCAGGGCTGTGGGACCTTCCAAAAGTTACTATTATCAGGGCTGGAGAGTGCAGGCCCCGGGCGTGTGTTATTACATGTGATCTTCACTGCAACCCTAGGAGATAGCACTGTTATCAACCCCGTTTTACAGAGGAAGAAACGGGGGAAAGAGGCGAAGTTAACTTGCATAAGGTCACATAGAGCTAGTGCATCCTACGTAGGTCTGACCCCCGGTAGGTAGATTGTTCAGCAGTTCATAGGCTCTAGGGACGCCGGCCATAATGGCTTCTGACTTGATTGTATGTCTATCGGTGGACAGGACTGTGTGGCCTGAGCCGTCAGTCTGACCTCCTCTCCCCATTTCCACCATCCGTCAGTGGGGCAGGGAGCTCTCAGGGCTGGGCCAGAGATGGATGGTCCAGGTGGGGGTGATGCAGCACCCCTCCCAGCGGCTCCATCTGAAGGAATGAAACAGAGATGAGGTTGTATATGCAAACACCTTAGCCACGCATAAAAATACTGCCTGACCCCGAGATGTGCTGCTGAACAAGGGTTACATTGGCAGCTAAAGTTTGCTGAGCCGGGTAAGGACGAGAGGGAAGTACTTGATGGTCCAGGAATACTGTGTGTGTGTCAGACAAAAGTGTGTTTGGATATAAAAGTGTGATTAAGTGATCACTATTATGATGGGCCCATGGTGGGCCCTTAGATCCTGTCACCTCTGCAGAGGAGAGGTTGATTCAGGAGAAGGCATTTTCCTAACAATATTGTGGGTGGTTATCTACTAGGCACAAGGCTGGTGCAATTGGAATCCAACTAAGTCTAGGAAATGAAGAGAAACACGAAATGTTCCCAATAAAAACCTGGCAGGAACTCTATCAAGGAAGTCACAACAGACCCCCTGGTATAAATCTGGAGGGAGCATCAGCGACAGCGATGAGAAAGAGTTAGGACCGCTAGGGCTTCCCTTGGTGCCTTTTACCTAAGGACCCCCCACAGCCTGCCTTGCTTTATTTATTGGTTCCCTGATGGCCCTGCTGAAATGTGTCAGAGGCGTTAGCCGTTCCTAAATGTGGTCTCAGCCGGCCGGTGAGAACCCTCCCTCTACCCCTTTGAGCAGAGCGTGGGAGGTCTCCAGGGAGACCCCCAGAGGGGCACAGAGGCACGGGGAGGAGGGCTCCCAGGTTAGGCGGCGGTCTGTGCGATGGTAATCTTGCAGACGCTGCCTGTCTTCTTCTAACACGTCAGCTGAAAGGAGACAGCACGCGGCTTCTTTCTTATGTCTGTTACTTAAAATTCAACCTCGCCCTCATGTCACACTTTGTAGCTGTAAAATCCTGTATAACCTCTTCGCAGAAATCTCGTGAGCCCCGTGTTCTGTGCTCATGTTTGTAGCAAAATTTGCTTCTCCAGTGGGGCTTTTTATGTCTGGTGCCCAGCAATATATACATTTGGGAAAGACTCAAGGAGAGAAAATGCAAGCTTTGTTTCTTTAACAGACTTAATTTTTTAGAGTAGTTTTAGGTTCCCTGCAAAATTGAGCAGAATGTACAGAGATTTCCCCCACACATGCACAGTTTCTCCCTCAAGTGCAAGTTCTTAATTACTAAAGGTAAAGGTTGCCTTTCTTTAAGTTAGAAAAGTAAAAATATACCCATAGAAAATATGGAAAATACAGAAAAAAAGTAGAGAAGACAATGGGGTGGTGAGGGCCTGGGAAGGGAGGAGGAAGGGAAAGAGCTAGAAGAGGTTAGTAGGGGGAAAAGGAGGACCTATGTAATGCTTTCAACAATAAAGGGTAAAAGAAAGAAAAAAAGAAAAGAAAAAGAAGTAGAGAAACAAAGTTACCTATGGTTCCATCACTCATAAAGAACTATTGCTTACATTTTAATGTATTTCTTTCTAATCTCTTTTATTTGTATTTAATTTCTTTGTATGTAATTTCTCTCCCCCACTTACTATAAATATTCTATAAGCTCTTCTTAAACACGATTTTAAAATAATAGCTGCATAATATAGTCTCTTGAAGATGATACATACTTTATAATTTATTTCACCAATCTCTACTCTTATAAATAATACTGGGATAATCATTTTTGACATAAATCTGTGGTTATTGCCTATTTTCTTAATTCTATTTCTTAGATGTAGAATTATTAACCCAAATGGTATAAACATGTTTGCTTTATAATGTATACCACATAAATATTTCCCAAAAATACATGAAAAATGACCAAGATTACCGAGAGTCAAGAAATACAAGTAATGAGATAACACTCATATAGGCCAAGATTTAAAATATTGACAATGCCCAATGTTGATGAAGATGAAGGGATATGTGTCCTTTTATAGATATGTTGGTAAGAGAACAAATAGGCTATTTAAAAGTATATATACAAATAATGCATGAAAACATTCTTTGTTGTTGTTCTTAATCCTCACCGGAGGATATTTTTCCATTGAATTTTGAGAGTGAGTGGAAGGGAGCGGGGAAACAGAGGGAGAGAAACATTGATGTGAGAAAGCACATGGATTGGTTGCCTCCTGCACATACCCCAACCAGGGCTGGGGATCAAGCCTGCAACCAAAATACGTGCCCTTGACCAGAATCAACCCGTGACCCTTCAGTCTGTGGGCCGATGCTCTATCCACTGAACCAAACCAGCTAGGGCATGAAAACATTCTCATAAAAATCCAATTAATACAGAAATATACAGAGTAAAAATGGAAAGTTCTTCATCAGTCCCTCATCCCAAACAGGTGGTACATTCCTGGAGGGCATTTTGGCAACAAACAAAATGTTTAATATCGGCCTAGTCTTTGACTCAGAATTTCCTCTTCTAGAAAGAAATCCTAAGGAAATGATAGGATAAGTTCCCACAGAGGTAGATAGAGAAGTGTTCCTCTCAATATTACTCTTACTCATAATAACAGCCAACAGTTATCAGCAATTTACTATGTGCCAAGAACTATTCTAAAAACATAACGTACATTAACTCATTGGATCCTCACCAAAACCCTATGATAGTGGTAGGTATTATGGTTATTCCCATTTTATTGATGAGAAAGCTGAGGTACAGAGAGGTAGCAAAGCTAGTAAGTGGCCCTGAGGAATCAAGTCTAGGCAGGAATCAGAGGCCCACACTCTCAACCTTCATGCTGTGTTGTTTCTACTGCTATAACAGTGAAAACACAGGAACAAATCTATCAAAGGGACTTCATCTAATCAATTAGGGCACACCCATGCAATGCCATCTCATCAGCTTTCACAATGTTGATTGATTTTCATTGACATGAAAGAGAAAAAAGTGAAGCTATAGAACTATGTATCTACACTGATTGGCCAGATTATTATGATCTCTGAATGCATAAAAATCTGGCCACTCTGTGTGTGTGCGTGTGTGTGTGTGTGTGTGTGTGTGTGTGTGTGTGTGTATTAGAGGCCCGGTGCATGAATTCGTGCATGGGTGGGGTCCGACCAGCCTGGCCAGCGGGAGGGGACATGGGCGGTTGGCTGGCCTGGCTGCTGGTCGAACTCCTGGTCGAGGGGACAATTTGCGTATTAGCCTTTCATTATATAGGATATATACTGAGTGGCCAGATTATTATGCATTCAGAGATCATAATAATCTGGCCACTCAGTGTATAATTATTCCATTTTTTTGGGCTTTTACAATTTATATAATTATGAGAAATTATGTAAAATTATCTGCACACAGAGAAAGAAGTTTGGAAGAAAATGGACACCAAAATGTTATTTGTGGTTTTTTTCTGGAAGGCGCACTATAGGCGTCTTTCTTCTGCTCTTCATACATTTCTGTATTTGCGAAGTAAAGTGATCCCATGTTACCTGCATCAGCTCAGAAGAGCAGTGAAGCTATTTTTAAAGGGCTGTGACAATTGCTCCTTTTATCAGTGGATAGGAGAGTGCTGCTAGTTAATTTTCAAACAGAAAGCATTGCTGCTTCTCGCCACACCCAGATAAAGGGCTTTGGGCAGCACGCTGCCCCCAGCACAGGGGTTTCCTGTTTCTCAGTCCAGATGCAGAGTTTCCATGATTGTCCTACAGAGACGGGCACAGACACCTCCGGGTGCCCGGCCGCAGCGGAGTCTGGCTGCATTTCCAGATTCCCGCCTCGAGACATTCCTGCTGATTGTTACTTCGTGAAACACACCGAGCCCCTAGTAGTTCTGGCTTCTGGAGCACACACACTGCATGGAACCTCAGAAACCATACCTTAAATACCCACAAGGGAGAGCTGGCAAAGTGTGTGGGTCTATGCACTCTCTCGCACATGTGTGGTCTCTCTCTCTTCCTCCCTCTCTCTCTGTATTGACTTTGTTCCATGTAGGTGCTACATGAATCTGAAATAAAGTGCCTCTAATACAAGGAGTCAGTCTACTCGTAAATGAAGCGCCTACAGCACAATTAATTCAGCGGAGCCGGCAAACATCTATTTGGTGACAGTTGGCAGCCAGGCACTACTTGGAGACACAGAGGGCGCTCACAGTCTAAAGGGGAAGACATGTGATCACGTTAGAGAGGTGGTGACATTGCAGTTGGATTTCAGAAGAAGAGTCGGGGTTTATCAGGTGGAAAAGTGGGAGAAAGGCCTTCCAGGCCGAGGGAAGAGTAAGGGCAAAGACATGAGGCACGAAGGAGTTTGGATGCTCGTGGAACACAAAGCCCAGGACAGGTCAACGTGAGTGAGTGTTGATGGCCGCCAGATGGGAGAAGGATTGGGGGGTATGAGTGAAAAAGGTGAAAGGAATTAAGAAGTAAAAATTGCCAGTTATAAAAACAGTCGTGGGAATGCAAAGTACCACTCAGGGAATATAGTCAATATTGTAATAACTATGTATGGTGTCAGAGGGTACTAGACTTATCAGGGTGATCACTTCATAATATATATAAATGTCTAATCACTATGTTGTATGCCTGAAACTAAAGTAATATTGTCTGTCAACTGTAATCTATAATAATAAAAGCCTAAGCAACCATCGCAACTGAACAGACAACCAAACCAACCAAACAGGCTGCGTAGGGTGACCAGGCCAGTGGCGGGGGCGGGGGGGGGCAGTTGGAGGTGACCAGGCCAGCAGGAGGGGCAGTTAGGGGCGATCAGGCAGGCAGGCAGGTGAGCAGTTAGGAGCCAGTGGTCCCGGATTGTGAGAGGGATGTCCAACTGCCGGTTTATCGGGCCTAAACCAGCAGTTGGACATCCCCCGAGGAGTCCTGGATTGGAGAGGGTGCAGGCTGGGCTGAGGGAAAACCCCCCATGCACGAATTTCGTGCACTGGGCCTCTAGTTTAAAATAAATTTATAAAAAACATAGGTGAGTGTTGAGGGTAGTGACTCCAAAGATGTTAGATTAAACTTGGCAATAATAATTTCTTTAATTATATTAATTTGTCAAGTTATTTTTAAAAATATTTTTTGTTGATTTAGAGAGAGAGGAAGGGAGAGGGAGAGAGAGAAACATCTATTGATTGCCTCCCATATGCACCCCGATAGGGGATTGAACCTGCAACCTGCGCATGTGCCCTAACCAGGAATTGAACGCACAACCTTTTGGTGCATGAGACGATACTCAACCAACTAAGCCACACAGGCCAGGGCTCAGGTCATCTGGTTTTATGTTTGTAATTTACAAATGTCTTACTCAAAGCAAGAACCTTCTAGTTATTCTGACCCTAGAACCTGGCCTTCTTCTAGCGGCATGTTCCACTCCCCCCCCCCCACCCCCCCCACCCCCCCCCCCCGGTGGCACTGCAGCTGTGCAGCTGTCCCCACCTCCCGCCGTCTACCCTGGAGGTTAGAGTGACATTGCTCACAGGGAGCTTGTGTTGGGTGTCTCTGCTAGTCGCCAGGAAGCTGCAGGTGGAGGCCATGGCCATGTCTACGGACGAGGACCCACTGGCCACAGAAGAGCTGAGATTTGCCTGAGGTAGAGAATTCCAAGTAAGCATTAGGATGAAAGTGGGAAGAAGAAAGCAAACTCTCCTGCCAGCATTTGCGCAAGAGGAACAAAGGAGAGGGGAAATTTATTGGGCGGGGCGGGGGGTGGGGGGGGCGGGAATCATTTACCTCTTCTAGGAAAGGAGAAATCTGCTTAACAGACAGAAAAGTCCTTCCACCTGCAGCGAGGTAGCTGAAGTGTGGTTGCGCAAAAGATTTGGAATCAAAAGATTTGGAACCGAGAGCCACTCTCGGGTGGGAGAATTACCCTGACTCTCACGTTTGGCGTGAGGTGCAATGAGGTAACATGTACAAAGGTCTCATAAACTCGAAGTGCCTTATACCTGCTATCAGAAGCCTCCAGGTCAAAGCGCAGTGTATCTTGAAACTTGGTGGGAATAAAACAGCTTCAGGCAGCCTTTCCTAAAATAGCCCCCTCCTTTCCTAAAATAGCCCCCTCCTTTCCTAAAATAGCCCCCTCCTTTCCCCACGCCTTCATTTCCAATCCCTATTGTGCTTCTTCTTCACAGGGACCAGGACCTGAGAACCAACTGTTTGTTCTCTCTCTCCTGCTAGACAGCCAGCTCGGTGAGAGCAAACTCTGCTGCTCTCGTTCCCCGCTGTCTCTCCAAGTGCCCAGAGAAGGCCTGATGCGTGGGAAGTGCTTAATAAATAGCTGTTCAATGTTGAGCGCATGCAAATGAATGCATAATCCGATTCTTCCAGGCGCGGGACAGCTGGCTCTCAATTTTTGATTTGTTTCAAAGGCAGGGTCCCTGCCCCAACACTGAGGGATTCTGATTTAGCAGAACTGGCTGCTGAATTTGCTATTTTTAACAAGTGCCAGATGACTGTGTTGCAGGTAGTCACTAAGAAAGTTACTTTGAATCGGACAAATCTTGTCTTGACTCCAGCCTGCCACTGACTAGCTGTATGACTTCAGGAAGCAACTTCGTAACCGCTCTGAGCCGGTTTCTTTATCTGTAACGTAGGAATGACAACATCCTCAGGGAGATGTTATGATCATTAAATCAGGTGATGGATGTACTGTTGTTGGCACAATGTCAGTTATGCGGTTAGCTGTCATCGTTTTTTTATTGCCATTCTTGTGTTACTGCTATGCATGCCCTGGCAGAACTTCCTCCCTGGAGGATCACTCACTCGGGAATCCTCAGAGTGTGGTCCCAAACCAGCAGCACCACGGCCGCTGGGGGCTGGTGAGAGACGCAGTCCCCGCCCCACGCAGACCAGGGAGTCAGCATCCGCATTCTGACAAGGTCCCCAGGTGGCCTGTGCGCACAGTCAAGTTTGAAAAGCACGGCTGAACGTCACATGTACCGTGTTCTTCCTGTCTTCAATTTCAGAGTCAGCCCAGGAGGGTCTGAAGCCCCAGTATCCCAGAGGCTGAATCCTCGACCCGGCTCATTCGGCTGCACCTCCAGCTGAGGACATTAGGAGAAGGGATTCCCTCATGGAGCAAGTGACCCTGGAGCAGGGGATGGATCCGAACTCTGGCTTGGAAGGGAGGAGAAGCCCATCGCCCCATGAGCAGGGCGGAGACGCCTCCTTTCCCTGGAACCGGGTCCCCAATCCCAGCCTCACCGACCCTGACTGGTTTTGGGATGAGCACATCCAGGCCAAGAGGGCCCGCGTGGAGACCATCATCCGAGGCATGTGCCTCTCCCCTAACCCTCTGGTGCTCGGCAGTGCCCGAGCCGGGGACAGCCCCGGCTGCCCAGAGAAGGCCCGGGAGCGGAAGAGGAAGCAGGACCTTCCCATGCAGCAGCCCCCCCTGACGCCAGGCCCTGCTGGGAGCCAGGGCAGCAGGAAGGGGGGCCCTCGCGTGAGAGAACAGCTTCACCTGCTGAAGCAACAGCTGAGACAACTGCAGGAGCACATCCTGCAGACGGAGCCCCGGGACTCGGCGCCCGGCCCTCGGAGTGCAAAGCAGAGGGATGGCTGTGGGCGGCGGCCCTGGGCGGTGGACAGTGGCCGCCACCAGGGTTCCAGTGGGCACCTCCCTGGGCTGGAAGAACACAGAGCGGCTGAGGTCGACCACCAGCCTGAGGAAGCCAGGTTCCTTCCTTCCGGAACCCGAGCTTTGCTGGAGATCCTGAGGAAAGAACTGACGGGGGCAGTGTCCCAGGCTGTGGACTCGGTGTTACAAAAGGTACTCCTGGACCCGCCAGGCCACCTGACTCAGCGGGGCCGAAGCTTCCAGGGGCTGGTGCCAGGGGGCAGAAGCGAGACTTCACCCGAGGGAGGTGCCTGTGAAAACCCCCTCCCACTGGCCGCCTTGCCCAGGGGGGCCCAGGCCCAGGCCCAGGCCCAGGCCCAGGCCCAGGCTGTGTGCCCACTGGGAAACTCTTCACTGGCCAAGCCTCTAGACTCTCCTAGATACCCTGTCTCCCCAAGAATGACCTCCAAACCCTGCCAGGGCCCCCCAACAAACTATGCTGTGACGGTGCCTTCCCACATGCAGGAAAGTCAGATTCTGGGTCAGCTCCTGGGTCATGGACCCCCGGGTCACTGGAGCGGCCGTCTCCCCCAGGGTGCAGCTTCCCAAAGTCACTCCTCCCCGGAGTCTGCCCTGCGACCTTGGGGAGCTGTCAAACTGCGACCATCGGTGTTGAGCCAGCAGCACCCCATGCCCTTGGCTTCCACCTGCCTGGAGAAGCTGCCCTTTCTTCCCTCCGTGAAGATGGAGCAGGGTGGCCTGCAGGCTGCCGCCGAGGGGCTCCCATTCCCCTCAGTCCACATATCCTTTACCAGAAAGGGAAGTCCTCACAGTGACAGCCCAGAGCAGCGAACCCGGGAAGGAGGGGAGGCGGGGACAGAGAACTACATGGCATAGGGAATGGCCTGGCTTTCTTGGTGGGCTTCCCTCCCTGTGGCTCACCGTTACTAGGTTCCTGAGAAAGTGGTGACCTCACTCCGGGTTTAAGCCTGCTGGGAGGGAAGGTTCATTCTCCACGGCACATCAGATTCTACCATTACTCACTTAAATGCTTTGGGTCTGAAAGGATTTTGTTTTTAAACTCCAATGGGCTTCCAAAATATGACCAATACCCTATGGAAGGAAGAACTCCATATTGGGTTGTCAGCTGCCTACACACCTCAGCAGAAAGGGTGAAAGGAATGACGTCACCTGGGGCATGGCGCCCCCAGCCTCCTGGCTCTCCAGGCAAAAGGCCTGCACCGTCCAGATCAGCGCTCGCCAACCTTTCGGACCTCGCGGACCACCGGTTGGCGACCGCTGGTCTAGATAATCCATGAGGAAGATCTGAGGGCCCAGGCACTTCTGAGCCAGATGGGGAAGGAGACATTTTCCTCGGGGACGAGACCTGAGGCAACTGGGACGGGGAAGGAGCCCTCAGTGTAAGGAACAGCTTCTCAGCTGCAGCTGAGAGGACTAAAGCGGGGTTGGGCATGTGGCGGGAGAGGAGACGCCCTGAGGAAGGCTGAGGGGCCAGGCTGGTGTGCAGGAGTCTGGGCCTTTTGCATCACCTTTGCCACCTTTAGGCAGGCTCTCCTCTCTCTCTCCCTTTCTCTCTCTCTCTAAATATGGAACGCTTCACAAATTTGCATGTCATCCTTGCACAGGGGCCTTGCTAATCTTCTCTGTATCGTTCCGATTTTAGTATATGTGCTGCCGAAGCGAGCACTCCTCTCTTAAATAGTGTTTCCCAGAGTAAAGCTCCCTCCGGATATCAATAGTTGCTGAATTAGGGGGGGAAATAGTTTCAGTAAATACTGGGTTCGTGTCTTTGCTGCGGGACTTCTCAGAGCCTTTAACATGCTGAAGTCCAATGTGAAGCTCTAAGAGGAGAATGTATGCAGTCCCAAACTCATGTGACCAACAACTATCGTGTAGGACTTACGTTCCTGGCAGCACATTTTGGGATGTTGCCTTTTTAAAGTGAGCTGAGCTCACGCTGCTGCTTCTCAAGGGCGGCCCTGAATGGAGCGTCCAGAGGTCCATGTGCCTGTGGTGTGAACAGTCTGGCAAGCTGTAGTAAGGGCGGCAGGATGGGGTGGGACCAGCTCATTGCCACACCAGGGCTGGCTCTTGTGTCCTGAATGCTATGCGCGCCCCCTGCTGGTCACAGATGTTGGGAACACCCCAAGCTGGGTGCTGCCGGGTGCTTTCCAGGCAGGCAGTAGCAACGATAAAATCAATGCTAAGAACATGTCACCTGCCACCACTGCCACTTTGGGCAGCAGGGGATCTTGGAGCTAGAGAGATATCAACGTAGACAGATTTTCTTGTTAGGCGACCACCCTGTGTGAGAAAGGCTTCCTGTCTGGTGAAGACTCCCTGTGAAGGTCAGGCAATGGCGGAAGAAACTCAAGAACTCAGTCCCCAAAGCTTCTCTGCTGTACTTCCCTTGGGAGGGGCGTGCTGACCTTTCTCAGCACCTACTGTGTGCCTGGCCCTGCCCTGTGAAATGAGGATTGGGCTCAGAGAGCTTCAGGGCCTATGCTATGTGCTGGGCCTGGCTGCACAGGTGAGGTACTTGGCTACCTTTGGAATGATTTGGAGTCCCCAGGAAGCATCCTGAGCCCCCACATATTCCCACATACATTCACGACATCCCTGTGAAGCAGGTGTGATTAGCAGCTAATGACGAGGCAGCATTTGCTGTGCACTTGCTCCGTGGCAGGCTGCTGCATTTCCCACGTGCGAGTCCACTACCACTGAGCTACGTTCTGAAACCCGAAAAGCTCTGAAAATCCCTGATTTCTTCTCCCTAAGGCTGATGGGAGCTTTGTTTTTGGTGGCAAAACCTGACCTGCACTGATTGGAGGTTACTTACAGATCGCCCCACTTAGTGTAAATAGTCGTCCATTTTGCTGTGGAAATATTAATGTCTTGGATTACAGGCGGCTGCCACAGCCTCTGCTGTGGGGTTAACTGACATGTGGTACACAGACCAGATTACCTGCATAAAAGAACAGAATTCTGAAATCTGGCCTCCATTTGGCCAGTGTTTCACATGAGAGGTTGTGGGCCCCAACCATCCACGTTAGACCCGGTATCTGAGAGCTGGGGCAGAAAAGTGAACTTGCCCAAAGTCACAAGACAGACACGTGCAGAGCCAGGATTCAGACCCAGGATCTGACTGTCAAGCTGTCACCACTACATTCTACATTTAGAAGTGGCCCAGAGAAGGTAAGTGGCTTGCCCAAACCCACACAGCTCATCGGTGGCAAAATCAGTATCTCAACTGGGTCTTCAGAGGCCCAAGTCCAGGATTCTGTCCACACATGTGTGAACCTATGAGAAGAGTAAGAAGTGCCAATGAGGCAGGGTGCAAGGGGCTTCAGGAAGCAGCCCGAGTGCCGGGCCAGCTAGAACTCTAATGAATTGGGTTTCCTTTGGCTAAACTGGTATGCCCTACTGAGGAGTCTTAAAGCTATAGCTCCCGGACCCGAGACCTCCAAGGTTCCTCTGTGTAAAGCTTCTCACCCAGTCCTGGGACTGTCCCCGGCAATACTTAGTATTCCTGAGCAAAAAACTTCGTTTCCCTCCCACTCCGGTGCTGGACAGTCATATCACAGCTCCCTGCTCTCGTTAAAGGGGAAGGAATCTGTTCCCAGACTGAGGTATGGGTTGGAAGACATTTTCCCTAGTTGTGCATGGATTAAGGATGACCATTTAACCATTCACTCATTCCTTTATCTAACAAACATTTATTGAGCACCTACTATGTTCCTAGCACTGGGCTAGGCACGTGGAATACAAAGATGAAAATATAAGGTCCTTGCCCCCCGAGGAGCTCACAGTCTAAACAGGGAGTCAAACATGCAGTGAAAATTCCAATAAGGTCATTGCGACAACAGAGGTATGTGCAAAGAGCCTGGGTAGCCCAGGGTAAGGACAGTCTAATTGGGCAAGGAAAGGTTTCCCCGAGGAGGAAGCGGCTGAGCTGAGACAGGAAGGAGGAGGGAAGTTCTTCCAGGCGGACCGAGAGCAGGTGCAGAGCAGCAGCTCAAGTTCCTTGAGACAAAGCTAGCGATGATCTGCTACTGTCTGGTTAGATGCTTGTTGGCTTAAACACTGCAAAGGCAATTATGAGAGTGAGAATGGGGACCATCGAGTTGACTTTCTTCATTTTACAGATGAGGAAACTGAGGCAAAAGGGAAAGTAAATCTCTTCTTGGGGTTTTAAAATGATTTATCTGGGAAAGAGCTGCCATCTCTTCCCATCCTATTCTGAAAGCACATGCAAAGTACAACAAACTTATTTATGCCATAGAACTTTCACACATCGAGGTGGTTTTTAAATTCTGCAACTGTGCTGTGCATATATGGTATTCAGCACCCAGAAAGAAAAAGCTTACTGGATCAGACTTGCCAGAAACACAGAAATGGAGCAAATACATGATTCAACCAAAATAAAAAGCATAAGGAACAGGGCAATTAATTCACCGTTTGGATAATTTGATAGTATTATTTGATAAACTGGTGTTCATTTTCCTTGACCCGGGGATAAATCCAGGAGGGTCTAAATCCTGGTCACTTGAAGAAGGCCAAACTGATGTTTTTCTTCACACGCTACCCCAGCTCCAACCTCCTGAAGGCGTATTTCCCCGACGTCCAGGTAAAGTCATCCTACTGAGTGTCAGCTTCTCACAGCTCCCAAGTGGCACTGGGTTCACCCCGTGTGAGGTGTGAGGCCGGTCCTAGGTCATCACGTGTGCCCCTTAGCTCCCCTGATGTTGGCCGCGCTGGGGTGGTTTCCAGTTCAGGGGTGAGACTTGGCCTGAATAATCATGAATAACTTGGAGCTAGGAAAGTTGAGCTTTTGAGCTGTAGATAAACACAGAAGCACGTGGGGAGGAAACAGGGGGGCAGTGGCCTAGTGTTCTGTCTTTGCTGAGGACACTGCAAAAAAGACCAGATATACAGAGAGTTGGACACTGTTGAACGGGCATTCAAATAGCTTCGTTTCAAAGGGAGTGGAGATACATCCCGATCAAGTGTGACAAGGAAAATCAAGCTCTGATGGTTGGAACCAGACCTTGTCTGTTCCCATAAAGTTTCCAAGGGCCTCCGTTTCCTTGGGTGTTGGGTTAGGGCTAATCCTTTGTATCTATGTCATTCCTTTGCCTTTCCCACGTCTTTCCCTCATGTTCTGTTGCTTGGTTGATCCCTACACCAAGCTCTGATTTCCACTCATTCTGCCACTCCAAGTTGCTGGTAAACTGCTCTCTGATCTGCACCCTCACTCCTTCCCTTGGCTCCTTACCTGGCAGAAGGATCTGGGGCTGCCATGCATTTGGCCCAGGCACAGCAGAAGCTGGTACCAAACTGGCCTGGACCCTGGACATTCCCAAAGTCACATGGCAAGCTTTTCATGGGTGAAAACCTTCATAAATCTAGGACATCAAAAAAAAATTTTTTTTCTAGTGGGCACTACAGCTAATCCAGATTTTTTGTACATGACTGAATAGGCTTAGAAAATAGCCATGGCTGATGCTACTTCTTTTTTTGTTAATCCTCACCCAAGGATATTTTTCCATTGATTTTTTTTTGGGGGGGAGAGTGGAAGAGTGGTGGGAAGGACAGAGAGAAACATCGATGTAAGAGAAACACATCGATTGGTTGCCTCCAACCAGAGCCAGGGCCCGAGGAGCCTGCAACCAAGGTAGGTGCCATTGACCAGAATCGAACCCAGGACCCTTTGGGCCGCAGGCCAATGCTCCATCCACTGAGCCAAACCGGCTAGGGCCATGGCTTCTTTTTCAAAGGAGGCCCTTCTCATCTTGGCTAAAGCCATTCTGATTAATCTGCTGTTGAACTGGACGCTGACAGTTCTACCCCTGAGCACCTGGTGGTAAACGGCTGACTGATGGACCTTGTTGCTTGTGCAGTTCAACCGCTGCATCACCTCCCAGATGATCAAGTGGTTCAGCAACTTCCGAGAGTTCTATTACATCCAAATGGAGAAATCTGCCCGGCAGGCAATTTCAGATGGCGTCACCAATCCCAAAATGCTCGTGATTCTCCGCGACTCAGAACTTTTTCGAGCTCTCAATATGCACTATAACAAGGGAAATGACTTTGAGGTAAGACCGTGTACCTGGGGTCCCAGGAGGTTGGAGTTTTAGAAAAGACCCCCTTCTGTGTGTCTGTCTTTACATCATTGAGAGCCAGGGCAGCCCGGGCTAACCTCTGTCCCATCTGCAAAGATAGCAGCCTCCATAGCTTCTCTTAGGCAACAGGTGGATGCTGCAAACCGAATCAGCAGAGGTCTGCCAGGTGTAATGCCACTTCACTCGTAGGCTGAATACCCCGTGGTTATCAACTTACAGGAGGCCCAGGACTAAATGCTGGGCTCAGTTGCAGCACCTAGGCTTGGCCCAAGTTTTCTTTACAACAATTTCTGTCCGTCATTTGGTTCTTACCTTTATTCTCACTTGAACAGTTTTCTTTGTGGGCCTTCCATGGCAAGTCATCTCAAATCCTTTCTGGAAATAATGAACAAACAATATTCAAGCTTCTTAGCCCTTTGGTAGCACCTTAGAGGTAAGGCATCAGAAAAGGGAGAGCGAGTGGTCTAAGCCTGAGAACTCCGAATCCAGACATGCATTTCCCTGGGTGCAGCTGACAGCCCTGTGCACCTGGCATCTTGTTCTGCGGGTGCCAGGTGTGTCTGGTCATGCAGTCCACTTGCCTCTTCTTGACTTCTCACTTGACCGTGATCACAATGAGCAGTGTATTGATGCCTCCAGGAAAGGGAAGACTTGCTGGCATGTGCTGGTCAGGTGCTCCATCCGAATATGTTTGGAACTAAGCTGACCTGTGGGTAAAACGGACCGTGCCGCCTGAGGCATGTGGGGTCAGGATGTGTCGGGCAGGCAGTGCTGCCACATCTCCCCAGGTGGGGTGGTCGCTTGGCATGCAGTGTGGCAAGCCCGGGCCAGGCTGGGTCGGGAGGACCTGTGGGTGCCAGTCCGAGTGCGGTCCTGGAACATACTCTTTAGCCCCCTCAACATCATGGTTGATTTCGGAAGCAGAAATGATTCCAAGGCCTATGGATCCAGCCTCTAAAGATGGTGGGATGCAGTACGACAGTCATAAACTTGAGGGCACTCTTTTCCACGGTACGCACTAAGGAAAAGAATGCTAAACACCTCTTTTGAACCTCAAGGTTTCGTTTCAATCAGAGTCAGAATGTCTCCCATGAGTGGAATCAGCTCCTGCTACAAAGGGAGTGTCCTTCATATGCTTTCTCCCAGGGCTGTCTCATTGGCACCAGCCTTTTAAGGTTTGTAGTCGATGAGGGAGCAGGGGATTCCTACGGCTGCAACAATCAGGGCCCAGTAGAGCAGGGATGCTCTTATCAGCCGCCCTGGGAACAGGAGCGTCAGGCAGTGAGGGCTCCAGGGCTTCCCAGCCTCATGTCTTCTCTTTCTTGTGTGTCTCGTTGGGAATGCAGGTCCCGGATTGCTTCTTGGAAGTCGCCAGCTTGACGTTACAGGAGTTCTTCAGGGCTGTCTCTGCAGGGAAAGACTCAGATCCCTCCTGGAAGAAACCCATTTATAAAATTATTTCGAAGCTGGACAGTGACATCCCAGAGATATTCAAATCTTCCAGCTATCCCCAGGAGCTGCTTCGGAATTAAGATCCCACAGAGCGGGCAGCAGCTGGCCAGGGTTTCCTGGGTTTGTCTTAAATGGCTGCTGTGGTGATATAAAAAGGGGCATAAGGACAGACCCCCCCCCCCACCCGCTCCCCAACAGGAACTATTACCATTTCTAATCATTTATTTCCTTTTCCAGAATCACCAAAGTTTAACCTTAACTATAATATCGATCAACCAAGTGTAATGGTGTGTTGGTAGCATATTGTAAAAGGAACACAACGGTGTTTTGGAATTAGAGGACCTAAACCCCCAATCTACTATTTCCAAGTATTGTGACCCTGGGACCTTGAAGGTAATCTCTGCATCTGTAAATGAATACTCTGTGAACTGGTACTCACTACACGTTAGTGCTTTCCCCCTTGGCTTTCAAGTAAGGTTATCTTTTTTTTTTTAAATATATATATTTCATTGATTTTTTTACAGAGAGGAAGGGAGAGGGATAGAGAGTTAGAAACATCGATGAGAGAGAAACATCCATCAGCTGCCTCTTGCACACCCCCTACTGGGGATGTGCCCGCAACCAAGGTACATGCCCTTGACCGGATTCGAACCTGGGACCCTTCAGTCCTCAGGCCGATGCTCTATCCACTGAGCCAAACCGGTTAGGGCTCAAATAAGGTTATCTGAGTTGGTTTGTCTGTTATTGTTTTTTACAAATTGCTGGTCAAGCTCCACCTATTTGCTAGACACTTGCCAATACATTACCTTAAGCTTTTTACACTGAAAAGTAGATATTATCTTCATTTTTTAAAAAGTAACCAGACAGACATTTTAGAAGTGATATAACTCGCCAAAGTACAAGGCGAGGGCGTTTGGGTTGGTAGGGATAGTCAGACGTGTGGAGGAACCCGAGACCTCAGATGCCAGATTGTATCCTGAGCACCTCACGCTGCCCGTCATGATCTTCAGCAGGCCACCTCCAGTGAGCACCCGCACGGAGGGGGCCCTGCCACCTGACAACCCCCGCCCAGCACGTGGGAGTGCTTCCCCACCCAGAACTTCCTCCGAGCGTTCCAGCAAGCCCAACACAAGCTTTCTGCTGGACTTGAGTGTTGCTGTTCATTCACATTTGTCTGCTGAAGGGTTTATCCACTGGACAACCCAAGTTGTCTGTAGTTGACAAATCGATGTCCTCACCTCCTATGTACAGAAGCTGCACTTCAGAATGCAAAAGCTAGAAAGGGCCTAGGAGATCATCCCACCCACCCTGCTCCGATCAGGAAGGAGGAAACGGAGGCCCAGACAGGAGACTTGCACAGCCTGTGCACACCTCACAGACGATGAGTGGCACAACTGGGACAAACACAGCATCACACAGAGAAATGAAAATTCCCCCACACCTTAAGGAAATTACAGTCCATGGTCAATCTTTCACAGATAAAGGAATTCATGGAACCAACATTTATTTTACTATTTTCCTACTGGCCCAATGCAAATTGTGACTCACTCTGAGGACACAGGCAAGTCATCTGCCAGGCCGAATAACTATGTCTGTCTTCTAAGAGAGTCAGAATCAAGTGTTTGGAAACTCTGCCCGAGGTGTGCAGGCTGGGGTGAGGGCACACAGCTCGAGCTCTGTCGTTCTGATTAAGGAGTGTCTGTGACTTTAGCTTCCTTCTTTCCCATCGACATAAAACAAGTTTTCATATTCAATTACCCACTTCCTTGACTTTTCGGGTGGGCTGGATCAGATGAGATAAAATCCCTAAACTATTGCTAGACGTGTCAGCATGAAAATGTATGAAAGATGACTTTCTTTCTTTTTTTAAATTTATTTTATTGATTTTTTACAGAGAGGAAGGAAGAGGGATAGAGAGTTAGAAACATCGATGAGAGAGAACCATCGATCAGCTGCCTCCTGCACATTCCCCACTGGGTATGTGCCCGAAACTAAGGTACATGCCCTTGACTGGAATCAAACCCAAGACTCTTGAGTCCACAGGCCAATGCTCTATCCACTGAGCCAGACCGGTCAGGGCAGAAAGATGACTTTCTTTTGCATTTTCATTTACTTCAAACAGCTGAGAGGAAAAACAAAACAAGCATGCTCAGCCCAAACGAATCTTCTCACTTTAAGGTTATTTTGAAGTGTCCTTCAATACATCCAATTGCACTCAGATCACCTTTGCCCTATTTTCGCCCACAATGTTCCCTTTACAAAAGTGAAGGAATCTGCCAAATCTAGGTTTTAAAAGTAGGCAAGCCCCGAGGCCCCAGAACAAGGAACCCAGTTATGTGTATGGAGACAGCAGAAGAGCCCACTACCCAGAGTGATCTTGTATGGCTATTTAAGATTTTCATGGGAAACAATTCCAAGTTCTCGTGATTGTCTGATATGGAGCAGCCATTTTCTGTCCCAAACCTGAAATTTATTACTGTGTTTGTTAAAGACTGAGCCAAGCCACCTCCAGAGCAGTGAACCTTGTCCCAGGGACCAATTAGGTGAAATGTACAAATGCAAATGGAAAACATTTGTGTCCTGCAGTCTTTCCAGGAAATGTTTTCAAACCACTGAGCTAAACACAGAAGAATGTATAAATATATATACTCTGCCAACACAAGTCTGTTTTATTATATTTTTCTGTTTCTACCAAGTATATCTCTTTTTCTGCTGGGAACGCATTTGAGTGTAAGCTGAGCTGGTTATTGTTCTTTTAGCAACCATTACATTGCCAAGGTCTGGTCATTCTTTCCATTAAGATATATGTGGGCATCATTCTCTCCCAAATTAGACATGTTCAGAGTCTGGTTGAATACTGCATAATTGTCTAATACTTCAATGGTGAGCAGTGGAGCCTGGACTGTGTTTTATGATGATGGCACTATTTAGGAGTTAATGCCCAGTTATTAATTAAAAGCAGGCAGTTAAGTGACATTCCATGCAGGAAAAGGTTTATTAGGAACCTTATTTCAAACACTAGTGGCCCGGTGCACGAATTCATGCACATTGAAAGGAAATGAATTAGAATATTTTAATATCGCTATCCGCCCTTTCTCTATAATAGAAGTGTCAACCAAATTCACGATCAACAATGACAGATGGAAACACACGTGTGCGATTGGCACCAGTGAGAGCTTTATATGTATCGCGCATGCGCAAGCCAACTTAGCCTTTTATAGATATAGAATAAACTTGCTTAATTAGACCTGCTTTCCGATTTAGCCAAACTTTTTCCAGCCCAGTGAAGCACCCCAACTTCTCTTTCAGGTAATTGTCAGCAACACAGCAGTAAATAGCAACATGAAGCAGATTACTATTGTAGATCACAGGGAGAACAAAAGGTAAAATATTTAACTGCAGCAGTGTTTGACTATATTTTGCACAGTGAGAAAACCTGAAGTCATTTTCAAGGCCCACCATTTCTTACTTTTCAGTCAGGTCAAGTTTCTAAGCTTCCTAAATCTCCGTTTTCCGGCTAATGAAAAGTGTGCCACGCCAGCACAGCCAAGGGTTCGGTGAGCCTGAGGAGGGGCGGTGAAGGATTAAAGAAAAGACAGACAAGAGAATATAGCTGGGACTGGGTAGATCTTCCGTGCCTCAATGAGGACACAAAAAGATCCAGTCTGCAAGCCAAAGCTTTATTTTATAGTGAGATCAAAACAAGGGTAGTGGTCAACATGTTTATAATGTTCTTGTGAGTTTCACCTTGTTTTGGCAGCACTTGCTGCACCTCCCACAGCCATTAGCTACCTAGGAAGGAACTAGGGAGGGCTAGAAGGTTAAGCTTAATTAAGCAAAGAGGGCTCTGCCCTCCAAGCTGGGACTTGTTTGTGGCCCTGCCAAAGGTCAGTCTGAGGCCTAACCCTAGAGCCACTCCCTACAGAAGACAAAATAGGATTCCACCGAGTCTCCTATCTACCTACTCCAGGACTTGTGTGAGGATCAAATGAGATGAGGCACGGGAAAAAACTTCACAGACATTTGGTTAAAGTGTGAAATGTTTGCACCTGGCTATAAAGCAAGTTGTGTTCCTGGGCTGAAGAAACTGCAAGGAGGCTAGTCGTTGCTAAGGAGAGGAAGCTGGGCGTTGCTACATGATGTCATTATCCGAATGGACATTTAGCATATTAGCCTTTTATATAAATAGATGGTTTTATACAGTATACACAGCTCCAAATTGGATTCATACAGCAAAGAGGCCAAAGGTATCTCCTGGACATATAAGGAGTGCCCAAACCATTTCCCTTCCATCAGAGAAAAGGCAAAGCAGAAATGGCAGAGATAACACAGCACTCTTCAGTAAACACAGCCCCACATTATATGAAGGTCCTTTTTAAAAAAGTTGTCTTTGTTTTCAATGACAACTTAATTTAAATAATTTAAAATAAGACCTCCATAACATAATTTTACATGTGCGTTTAGAAAATATTTCTTTTTAAAAATCCTTATGAAATTTGCTAAAGTTCTGGTAACCAGTTTCCTGGATGAGCTCCTATATGTTCTAAATTTTCATAATCTTTGTTTCTAGCTTTTCTATATAGTTTTGATCCTCAGCTCTATAAAGCAGATCATTCATTCAAAAAGAGAAATTTTAAAAAATCCTTTGATGTTTTTAAAAAACTCTATTAGGCATTTGCATAAATTTCACATAGAACAAGATCATTTTTTCAGGACTGAGAAAATTTGAAGAGATAATGAGACAGAATGATGGCTGGTAGAGAGATAAAGAACACACTGGGCCCTAGCTGGTTTGACTCAGTGGATAGACGTCAGCCTGCAGATTGAAAGGCCCCGGGTTCAAATCCAGTCAAGGGCACATGCCTAGGTTGCAGGCTGATCCCCAGTAGGGGGCATGCAGGAGGCAGCCAATCAATGACTTGCTCTCATCATTGATGTTACTCTCTCTCTCCCCCTTTCCCTTCCTTTCTGAAATCAATAAAAATATATATTTTTTAAAAAGAACACACTGGCTAATATAAGTTACTAGAGGCCCAGTGCATGAAATTCATGCACGGGGGGAGGGGTGGTCCCTCAGCCCAGCCTCTCCAATCTGGGACCCCTTGGGGGATGTCTGACTGCTGGTTTAGGCCCAATCCCACAGGCCTAAACCAGCAATCAGACATCGCTCTCATAATCCGGGGCCACTGGCTCCTAACTGCTCGCCTGCCTGCCTGCCCCTACCCACTTCTGCCTGCCAGCCTGACCACTCCCTAACCGCTCCCCTGCCGGCCTGATCGTCCCCCAACTGCCCTGCCTTGCCCCAACCTGCCTCCGCTGCCGGGACCAGCCTCCTCCACACAGCGTGGAGCCACAGGACCCCCAGGCCTCACCGTGTGGAGCAGCTGCTGGGCCCCGCCTCCGCTGTGCGCGTGGCCATCTTCTGACGATGTGAGGGTGTGACGCCACCTAGGCTATTATTAGTATAGATGGTTCTATCAGGCTGATGATTAAGTTATGCTCGGGGCGGGGGGGGGGGGGGAGGGGGGAGAAACTTGTGACAATATGGCAAATATAATACCTCTTATGAGTATAAAAATATTCTTGGTCAGAATTAAGTAGATACAATATACACTGGAAAGAATGAACTCTGATGACCTATTTCACAGCATTAATAATGCAATCTGTCTCTCTGAGGTAGATCATGGTACCTACACTGTATGTACTAAGTGCTCAGCTGTGGAAAGAGAGAACTCATGAAAAGAATGTACTCCAGGGGTAGGTAATTCCTATAGATCAAGAAGCTCTTTCAGACTACATAAACCTAAATAGTGTAGAAGTGTCCAGGAGTTGAATGCTCAGTCACATCTTAAACTCCCAGATTGTCTGCCGACATGGAAACAGCAGAGGGACATCTGGCCCAAACCTTCCCAGTTTCATGTCCATCCACTCACTGAGGAGTCTGCCTTCTCTTTCACCAAGAGTCTCCTGGGGTTATGTCGTTTCTCGCAATCTCTCCTTCAGGCTCACAAATTTTTGTTTTGTCATTTCCAAATTCACCAGAGTCAACCCTCAAACAAACGTCATGACCTAGTCTTCCCTTAGAAAACCCTTTTTCTCTCCCTATATACTGATTTCTGCAGTTCAGACTCCTATCTCCTTGAACACTGCTTCTGGCCTGGAAATGTAGCCTTAGGCAAGAATGTGTCTCTGTGCTCAGTCACCTCCACTTTAGCCTCAGTTATCTGATTTGCTGCCTGCACCCTCACCCCTTCACTTTCCCCTTTCCTAAGTAGGTGACTGTGGGTAGGTGCATGAGCCCTGGCGAACATGTTTTCATCCTGGTTCTGTGACAGGATGCCAGGGCACAGGAATAGGGAAACTGAGACAGGAAAGTTAAAACAAAGCCAAACAGTTTGGGCAATTTGCAGCCAGCTTGTAACCAACAAGCCATTATCCCCCAGCCAAGGACACAGAGCAAATGGTTTTAAAAAAAAAAATCTCCTTAATGAGAGAATGCAGAAAGGGAGGGAGAAAGGGGAAAGGAAAAAAGGGCAGTTTTACTCCCTAAGCAGAGAAGCCAGCAGTCTCAAGGCTTGGCAAGATAAAGTTGCCAGGTGCTTCTCATGATTTTCTGGAAAGGCCAAACAAAGAAAAAAGGGACCTTGAGAATCAATCTGTACCAAATATTCAGCAGAGGAATTTTGAAAACTATAGACAGGAGGGTATATAACGCCTTGGACCTCCACCCAACCTGCTCTTCAGATTAGCTGAGAGCTTGTCTGTGCTTCATAAGCCAGATGTATAGTTTTGCTTTCTTTCTTTGCTTTTTCAATAAAGGTGCATGCTTTAATAAATTGGCTTTTCACAACACAGTTAGGTTCTCTCGTATGAATTCATTTATATGAGAAGACAAGGATCGAGGTTGACGACAGCCCGCTCCCACTGACTGGGCTGTCTGGTAACACCTCTCCGGTGTCGGTGAGAGGTGCCTATGACAGTTTAATTCAAGCACCTTGGATCTCTGCAAGTTGCTTACTCTCTTGGCCTCAGCTTTCCCATCTGTAAAATAGGGATGACAAAATAACACCTATCTCATAGTACTGTTCTAAGGTTTCGATAAAATATAGGTGACATTCTCAGCATATTCCTAATGCACAGCATGTGCTCAGTAAATATTAGCCATATTATTACTCAGCAGTCATAAACAGTTAGCAAAGCCACGAATTTGTACTGTTTACAGTGAAAGTGAGTTATTAAGAATGGCACTGATGTGTGACATTACTGATATAAAACTTATTCTGGCCCTGGCTGGTATCGCTCAGTGGGTTGGAGTGTCATCCCATATACCAAAAGGGGGCGGGTTCGATTCCCAGTCAGGACACATACCCAGGTTGTGGGTTCAATCCCCCATCCTAGCACGTGTGGGAGGCAACCAATTGATGTCTCTCTCTCCCTTCCTCTCTCTCTAAAATCAATTAAAAATAAAACATTCTGAATTTCGTTTTCACTATACTACATGAAGTAGCATGCACTAATAGCTATGACATGACAGCATAAAACCTAGCTTTAAGTTGACGTGTTTTTCTGAGAGGTAACACCCAACTTAAAAAAATGCCTTGTGCTATAAACTCTGTATGCATTCCTTCATTTACTCTATCATAGTCCTATGTTGATGTGTTTACTTAATACAACTAATATTGCTATTTGTTAGTTGCTTGCTAAAATATTAACCTGCTTTTGTCAAAACATCTTTGTAGTTGTTCCACTTGTTACAAGAGGCTGGTTGTTCTTCTCAATGGGGTGGATGTGGACGGAAGCATGCTGATACAAGCCTGGTTTTGTTCCAACATCTAAAAATTACGTTCAAGATTCCATTTCCATAAAGACAAAGCTTATTTTTTAATTAAAAATAATCTGGCCTATTTTCTGGTTCTTTTCATTTTATGATCATTAGTGCTGATTATCTTCCTCCTCTGTTCTTTCATGAATGTGGGTTGGTGATTACCTCCTCCAGAGTACTTAAGGCTTTTTCTTCTTTAGCCTGATGTGGTAGATTACATTAACTGATTTTTTTTTAAAAACACATTTGTATTGAAAGTATTACATATGTCCTCTTTTCCCCCCATTGACCTCTCCCAGCCCCCCATCCCAGACCTTCACCACCCTATTGTCTTTGTTCTTGGGTTATGCATATATGCATACAAGTTCATTGGTTGATCTCTTCCCACCGGCTCACCCTCCTCTGCTTTCCCTCTGAGGTTTGAAAGTCTGTTCGGTACTTCTATGGTTTTGGATCTATTTTTGTTCATCAGTTTATGTTGTTCATTGGATTCTACATGAGTGAGATCATGTGATACTTTTCTTTCTCTGACTGGCTTATTTCGCTTAGCATAATACTCTACAGGTCCATCCATGCAATAACTGATTTTTGAATGTTGAATCAGCCTTGCATACCTGGGATAAATACCACTTGGTTATGGTGTATAATTCTTTTTATACATTGTTGGATTCCATTTGCTAATACTTTGTTGAGAATTTTGCGTTTGGTTCATGAGAGATCTGTTGTCTGTAGTTTTCTTTTCTTGTAATGTCTTTGGTTTTGATATTAGGATAATGCTGGCTTCATAGTTGAGTTAGAATTCCCTCTGCTTCTATCTTCTGAAACAGACCACAGATAACTGGTATAATTTCTTTCTTACATGCTTGGTAGAACCCATCTGGGCCTGATGCTCTCTCTTTTGGAAGGTTAATAATTAATTCAATTTCTTCAAGTTGTCTATTTTTTCTTGTGTTTGGCAGACATGTCTTTCAAGAAATTGATCCATTTCAACTAGGTTATCAACTTTGTGGGAAAAGAGTTGTTCCTTTGTTAGCCTTTTAATATCCGTGGGATCTGTAGTGATGGCCCATCTTTCACTTCTGATATTAGTAATCTCTGTAAAGAATATTCTTTAAAAGGTTTAATAATTAAATGAACTAGATCTTCTCAAGAAAAGTGGGTATTCCAGACTTCACTAAACTAACTTTTTCTCAACAAACAAGGGTCCAGTATCAAAACCTATATTTTCACAATTACTCAAACTAGTATTAACCCTTTGCACTCGCTTGCTTTTTTCTCGATTCCTTTATTCTACTCGGGATTTAATTTTTTAAATACCCCAGATTTTACAAAGCGCGGCAGTAGAATAAAAAACTGGAGTTCCTTTTCATACAAACTTATTTATTTGGATTTTTTTAATATTTCAAATTATTAATACATTCAAAGAGTATAAAAAGAGCTGCTACCGATGCTAACCGTGTCGAGTCACACTTGACATCTGAGTGCAAAAGGTTAAAGATATGTGATGTGAAAACATATATTCATAGCACCTGTGTATCCAGCTGTCATAATTCCAAAGGGATCAGAGAAAAACTTGAGAAAAAGAACTTCATGATTAAGGAAGATTATCTCAATTGGCGATTTACTTTCCCTATCATTGAAACACAGCACCTATTCCCATAAGCTTATTAGGTTTGAACTATGGCTACTATTTAGAACCTAGTTTGCTTATCCATATCAATTCCAAGTTGATTTAAAGAGCACAATTCAAATGAAAGCAGCATACAAAACTGGAATTTTAAAATATAAGAATTCTTCATACTGTGGACATTAGGACTCTCTCTAAAACACACATGTGGATAATTATTAAGACATAAAAGGAGTTGCTTCCCTTATAGCCCAGTAATTCAATTTTTTCTGTATATTCCTCAGAAAATTTGAGAGCATGCCTAAAAGGGACATTTACAAGGATGTTCAATGGAACATTATAACACTGGAAAACTGTCACAAATAAGGAAAAATAACTGAGGTTAGGTACATATCATGGAATATATACACATATATGAGTGAGTGTATATATACATACATATATATATACATATACATATATATATATACATATATATGTATAAAATAAAAGAGTAACATACTAATTGACCGTACCCTCGCGACGCCCACCAGCCAATCAGGAGTATGCAAATTAACCCAACAAAGATGGTGGGTTAATTTGCTTACACAGGCACCGTGGGAAGGCAGAAAGGCGGCTCAGGCCAGAGCGAAGGTGGTGCAGGCAGCCAGGGGAACGAAGGCCCATTCTTGCACGAATCTTCATTTGTGCATTGGGCCACTAGTGTGTACACACACACACACACACACACACACACACACACACACGACATAGTGGATCTGCAGAACATGTAAAGACTATCACTTGTGATAAACAATAAAACTATATCCTCATAGGTATATATGTCTTATAAATGCACAAAAAAGGTTTGCAAAGCCACATTCCAAAATGGTAATAGCAATTATCTCTAAGATTTTAAGATGTCTGTTGCTCAATGGAGGGCTGTGTGTTAATATTATTTGTAGTATTTACATTTCTTAAATAATAAGAATGAATTCATATTTTATGGCTGAAATGAATTTGGAAAAGGTAATGCCCAAAAAGTACTTCAAGAAACCAAACAGAGCAAAGGTATACCCACCTTGACACAGGAACCAACAGAAAAACGACACACATCCTCTTTCCCCAGTGGAAATTAGTAGAAAGCAATGGTGAGTCAAGAGCAGAATATTCTGGTCAAATTCACATCCAGGTGTGGCTGTTCAGCTGCTCTACTTTCCCGGAGGGAATTCTTGCTGTCTTCTTTCTCTGGGATGGGTGTGTGACCACTATTTTCTTGAGCACACACAAGGTGCTTACCTGCATCTTGATAAATGGAGACACTGGAAGGATGTCACCCAAAGAGGGAGTAATGTATATGCTTCCATGTAAAAGCAAGCAATGGACAAAAATAAGCCCACTGCAGCTCTAGCCAGTTTTGCTCAGTGGACAGAGAATTGGCCACAGCACTGAAGGGTCCCAGGATCAATTCCAGTCAAGGGCACATACCTTGTGGCAGACCAGGGGTATGTGCAGGAGGCAACCAATCTATGTGAGTCACATTGACGTTTCTCTCTGTCTTTCCCTCTCCCTTCCACTCTCTCTAAAAATCAATGGAAAAATATCCTTGGGTGAGGATTAACAAAATAATCAAACCAACCCACTGCAAATTCAACATCTGTATATTACAAGTGTTTTGCCATCTCATGCAATGAAAGCAGAACTGCTCATTCCAAAATATCAATTAAAAGGTGCTAGTCAAAATATTTACATACAATCTATATAACTGGGTGTTTCCTCTCCTATAGATATCTTTGCAACAATTGTCTTTCAGAATTGTTATGGTATATCCTTTATGGTATATGCCAGAGTCCCAAAATGATGGCCTGTAGGTACTATGTGGCCTCCAGATGTGATTTGTTTTGCCTTTACTATATTGTCCCCATAGTATTTTGAAAAGACCATTTCACATAAAAATCCAGATTTCCACTTTATCCTCATCTGGTAACACTGGGTCTATCTTGCTTATGGCAACCACTGGCTGGAGAAGAATTGTCTCATTGAGACAGGGCAAGCACTCTGCATCACCTCAAACCCTACCATGCCCCATTGTTTCCCAACACTGAGTTTGAGAATCAGTTGACATTATCATCTGCTTCTGCTGTTGTTTTGCTTATACTAGTAGTAGTGTCAATTAGAAAATTGATACTTGTACTTTAGCTCTACCCAAAGTGAGAAAACTAAAGATACACAGATTGTCAAATGTTGCAAGGAAAATGGTAAAGAGGATATTTTTCCATAGAATGAAGAATATTTTTACATGTCTAATTTGCAAGCAAAGTATGCTTCTAATGAAGGAATATTACATGCTGTTATGAAACTATTGGCCAGTTCTCTCAATTACATCTTCCTGTCCATAGCAAGCATTTAAATTTGTGATGTTCAGTTTATATAATACTTGTGGATATGCCACCAACTGGAAGATACAAAGGCAGTGAAAAAGGAAACACAAGAGTTAGAGTTTTGTAAATTACATATGTATTAATCTATATTTAAATTTAACACATCATCAATTCTAAATAAGCTTGTTGAGCATCAAATGTACATAACAGGTATCTAGGAGCATGTATTTAAGAGTGGGAAGGCTGGGGAAGATAGACTAGATAGGTATATAAGTTACTCTACTAGAAAGGCAAATTAAGATCAAGGACAAATACAAGCAAAGTTCTGTAAGAAATGGAAAGAGGGAGCAAGAGAGAAAAATCAGAAACAGCTTTTAGGAAGAAGTTATCATGAGAGCTGGGCCTTAATATAGTTGTCATTTCTAAAGGATGAGATAACAGGGAGGCAGTAAAACAGGAAGCTATAGGGAGAGCTGAGGAAACAGTACATCATACAGTACATGTGCAATATATGTACAGGATGCCATTAGTTGTGTTCCTTCATTGATAGAAATTAGGCAAGTATAGGAGGTTGCAGAGTGATGACAATACATGGAATTCACAATTTATAAGAGCAAAAGAGAACATGAATACCCATCAGTGGAGTATATTAAATTATGGTAAGAACATAAAGTAACATATTCTACGGCTATAGTAAAAGAGAATGGGATGGAATGCTACTGAACAACAAAAACGAACAATTACTACATATAACAACTTGAATGAATGTCAAGAGAATTACGCCAAGTGAATAAAGCCAAAAAGCCAATTCCAAAAGGTTACATACTATATGATTTCATTTATGTTACAATCTTTAAATTATAAAATTACGAGAAATGGAGCATATACTTCTGTAAGTCAGAGATGGGGGTGAAGGGTGGGAGGAAGATGGGGGTGGACACACAAACCTACACGTGTGATGAAACTGTAGTGAAACACACCCACACAATATATAGTCCATGCCATAAAAGAATAGAAATACGGATGAAGCAATTGATAACATTTTTCAGTAAAACTCCTTATAATAGGAAGGTACCTTTGGAAAAATTAGAAAGAAGAAAAGTGAAAAGGGGGAGGGGGTGTAGAAAGGAAAAGATTAGGGGGAGGAAAGAAATGAGAATGGTAATGTTCTATACATTATCTGAATGACCTTTAAGACCAAAAAACAAACAAAAAACTGAGACAACCTGTTGCTTTTTACAGTCCTAGTAGTAAGCCAGCAGTAGATACCTATTATTACCAAAATACCTGCAAATCTGCATAGTTAGAAAAATACTTAACAAAAAGCTGAGTGGCCGCCAAAGTAAGTTAAGCTAGGTTGAACTTTTTAGTCAATCCAATTCAGAGTTCATGCTTGGTCTCCAGATGAGATGGCACTTACTTTGGTTTGCCCAATCAACACTTAGAATTCTTTCACTAGGGAAATAAATCCATCTAGAAAATTTAAGATTTTATCTTTGTCAATGAACTTCTAACTTAGTTACTGATATCTGAATCAAGTTAAAACTTCTAGAAAATTATGTGAATCAAATAAGCATCAACGGACTACTGTATATTACTGATAGCTTTTGATCTCTGTATTCAGTCACAGCATATTTTGAATATGTCAACTTAACCCTAAATAAATGATTCCCAAATAGAAAAGTCTCTGCATCTCATCTACCAAGTTACTTGCACAGGGAGTTTGAAGTGAGAAGATTTACATTTTGTTTAAAAGATCTGAAACATTAAAGATATCAGGAACTTGCCCCCAAATCAGCCTATTTTGTATTAAGACACAAACTCCACAAAATTTTAAATAAACTTAAAAGGATTAAAATACAAATTAAAAAAAAACGGTATCAAACAGTTTTCTCAGATAAGAAAAACAATGCTAATAAAAATAACGGTAAAATGCTAGCAAACAAATAAATCCCAAGTTTGGTCCTCTATATTCCAAGGACATCTCTTAATAAATTTAAAATACTTGTGCTATCAAGGCATTTTCTACCTACACCAAATTTCTCCAAAATATTCTTGGACTTTTTATTCTATTCTGCTTCTAGTGAATTTCTTAACAGCCTCATATAGTCAAGAATTTCTTAACAGTCTCATATAGGACTAGAAACGTTAAATATTAAATGACAGTCTGTGTTTCATTCCTTTTGGTGCCTAATATTTCTTCATTAATCTCCTTTCAATGAAATTATTTGCTATACCAGTATCTTAAAGTAGGCAACACTCTGTGTTCATTCCCTAAGACCATTTTACTTATTTGTTTGTTTTTTAATATATTTTTATTGCTTTCAGAGAAGAAGTGAGAGGGAGAAACATCAATGATGAGAATCATCGATCTGCTACCTCTTGCATGCCCCACATTGGAGATAGAGCTTGCAACCCAGGCATGTGCCCTGACCAGGAATCAAACTGTGACTCCTGGTTCACAGGCTGACGTTCAACCCCTGAAATACAGATGAAGCAATTGATAAAATTTTTGAGCCGCCTGCTGGGCCCTAAGGCCATTTTAACCCATATCTTCCAAAAATTGGTAGAGACTATTTCTGATTCTGTTCACTCTTCCCCAGCCCCTCTTGACATAAGATCACAGACAGGAAGCCATTGCTGCAAAGCAAAAACATGTTGAATTTAAAGTGCTTCATGGGTGAGTACCACTTCTTATTTCATTGGCATTCTGAACACTGAATATTAAAAGGTTCCGACGACTGAAAGTAAAACATTCTCTGTAAGAACATATATGCCTCTGTTTTCTTCTGAACCAGAGAACACATTTTGTGGTCTTTTTACAAACAATTCTACTGGTTACTTTGTGATGTACCTTCACGCAACACAATAAAGGCGGCTGAGAAAGATCAGTACATACAAATATATTGTTGGCCAAAAGCAACCTAAGTAGCTTGTTAAACATTACCAACAGTGGGAGGGTTTTTTGTTTTTGTTATTTCTTTTTTTTTTTTTTTTGGGGGGGGGGCTATTTAATGTAGCAAATTGTACATTCAATATTGACTTGTTAATGAACTTAACGCCTCTTACATGTAAACATTCAGAATTTCAGGGAGGATAAAAGTACAGAAAGGTGTCAGGGAGTTCCCACTGAATTAATCTCCAGTACTTTAATTTCAAGTTCTTGAACCCAAAGTGATACTATTCAAATACTAAGAAATATTATCTCTATATACACAGTATTTAATATAGGTCATAAAACTAAGAGGTTTTTGTCTGTAGTCCGAAAGTGAACATTTAAAAATATTCAAGCCCTTTTGTGGACCGATTTGTGACTTATTGAGTTGGATTACAAAGCAGAAATGGTGTTTGAGGAAGAGGCTCTTCTGTGCCTCCTCTCATCTAGAAAATGACATCTTTTTCTTTGCAGAATGAAAAAGGAAAAAGATCTTCTTCCTATTTTTATATAGGAATGACATTTGGTTGTTAGGTCTGCGTGTTCTAGGTTCCTGCTGGTACTATCCACAAGAGAGGAATCTTTGCCGAAGGCCCCGCTTCCCAATCACGAGCAATCTGGCAGGAACCTGAAAACCTGATAGGCTTAAAGGCTGCCTGCCAGAGGGTTCTGCATCTCTATACTCCTTCCCTGCAACTTGGATTAAAAAATCAACAATTCAAGTTCAGCAGTAAGGCAACAGGCTCCCGAGTTCCATGGAGTACATCAGTGCTGGCCACCAGGTGTCAAAGTCAGAGCAAGGAAATAAAAACATAATAGCATCAAGGGAGAAAGTAAAAGGAGGGAGGGCAGGAAAGAGGGAGGGACAAAGAGAGGATCAGAAACTAAAATAATAAAACATCATGTGACAGAACAGATGTACTCCAGGGAACAGGTGAATATTTGAAATTGTCTGTACTAGTCTTTGAGATACTCAGATAAAGAAACCAGCAATAAAACAAAGGTGAGTGTTTTGAACATCACTGAGCCTTCTGTTACAGCATGCACCATGGAATCATTGAGCTACTTAATATTCAATGGGGATGAGGTTTGGGGATGTTTGGCTAGCATGTAATTGGAACACACCATATTAAAAAAGCAATAAACATAAAATTAAGAAAACAAGAGAAAGGGGCCCATGCTGTACAGCCCAGGAATCTCATTGGCTTTATCATGAAAGTTTATTGTTTTTAATCCTAGTACAATCAGCTACCAGTTACATACAGTAAAAAACAAAAACAGCCACAAAGCAACGATGATAGATAGTCCGTGACATTGTACAGTGGAGAAAATATTTTCTGTCAGAATCCTCCAGCAGATCCCCACCTGCTTCCAGCAGTTAAGCTATCACTCCCACCCTCCCCAATAGTTTTTAAAAAATTAACATCTTGCTTAGGTACAGCAAGATCCTAATACCTCTTGGGGACACTGAAGAACTTTAAAAAACTAAAGCAGTAGAAACAAAACAAAAACTGAACCGTGGAAGCAAGGTGACACACAACGAAGCTCCAGGAAGCCTTGGCTTCAGATCACCTCAAAGCGAACCATCTGGAAGGAAAAGAAAAGGCTGTCACGCCAGGGAAATTCAGTAGACCTTAGCATTTCAGTGCTCCACTCCTTCACAAATCTACAGAATGCATACTTCCTTTTAGAATAATGTTTTATAAATGTTGGTAGCTGGGATATACTTACTCAATACAGAAGCATTTTTAACAAAGCATGCTGTCTACTTTATCTCAAACCCTTCATCAACCACACAGCAGGACTTGTATGACTATGTATCCTTACCTTAAGAAACAATGACTTCGTTTGAAAACGAAGTCTCATATATATTTGGTTCGATTGAGGGCTTTTTCAGCCAGGTGACCACTTTCATCTGTGATCTTCTCCCAATCAGTCTGTCCGACCACAAAACCTATGGCCCTTTTCCTATCTGCGTCCTTCTTTTCCTCCAGGTCTGCCCATCTCACCTGGAAAGAACATAGCATTAGGCTGGGCTTTAGGAAAAATAAATATGCAAAAGGTCTTTCTCCTCTCTGAATATTTCAAGAGAGAGGATAACTAACATGAAGCCAGTTTAAAAAATTAGAAATTAACTGGAAGAATTGGAGAAAGGCAAATTCTTAAGTTACAGAAAGAACTCTCTAGTTAATCACCAAGTCCTAACCATTGCAGCTCCCAAACAGTTCAGCTTTCAGCTCAGTCCTGCTCCTTCCAACTCCTATAACTCATTTACTGACCTGTTTTTTTTTTGTTGTTGTTGTTTAACCTAAAGTAAGCACTAACCTGCATTCTCACTCCCTCAATCCATTCTGCTAGAGTGCTCTCCTTAAAAGACACAGTTGTGACTCTCATCTGTTCTGAATCCTTCCCCAACGGAATAAAATCCAAGCACACAGGATCCTCTGTCTACCCTTCTGCGGCATCTCTGGGCAGTGCCTACAGAATAATGACTTTCAACTAGAAATGGCTTCTTAAATGTCACTGTCCCTCCTCGTTTTCCTAGAGGTACTGTTATTGAGATTTACAGTCTCAATTTTTTGGCCATTTATCTTAACTATTAGCAGAAAAATGTTAACACTGAAAATTTGGAGGTACGTATATTTCATCCACTGTCACTAAAATATTTCTAAAACAAGTGAGTTCAGCAAATAAAACAAGGGATATGTTCACCTTCCACAGTCTTCAAAGAAACAAACTGAAAGTCCACTTGAGCTACCATTTTATACCCAATTAAGCAAGAGAAACTTTTAAAAAATAAATTACATTTTAAAACCTTACCATTTTGGTAAAATTTGAATGTGATCAATTCTACTAAATGACCTTTTCTTATAGTGGAAGTTAATCCCAGGAACCTGCCTAGTATTTGTAAAAAGCTGAGTTATAGAAATCAAGAGAGCCCAGGAAAGGAATGAACAATGAATTCTGTATTCCTTGCTACCTGTCAGATCTCCTGGTGCTCTGATGTTGATTTTGATGAGTGGTTTGAGAGTTAAAACTATTTGAAATGAGGTGTGAGGCAGGGGTGGAGTTCAAGTGGAGCCACTTTAAAAAAAAATAGAATAAAAATTTCTCATTTGAGATTATTTGTTACAAGAACTACACCAAATTATCATTCCCAAGAAGAGTTATTTTTATTCTGTTGCCCCAACCTTAAAAGTGGAATAAGAGGTGTCAATACAAGTAGTTCCCAGGTGGAGCTGAGCACATAAAGAAGGCCACTAATCAGATCTCCCTTCCCCAACTCCTCAAGCTACATAGACAACGGGGGAGGGGGGCCAGGGGTTAGGGACTGTAAAGTATGTGTAAGAGCTTTGAAACCTGGAGTTCTCTGTAATGGCGTCTACCATAATGAAGTTTTATTTTCTTACAATAAGTGTTCTTTCACTAGTAGTGTACTGAGGAAATTCATAAAAAAGCAATAATGTATTAAGAAATGATACACAACCTCATTCTTAAGTAACGAAATGTAAAATGAGATACCTTTATTTCACTTATTAGATTGTGAAACGTTTGATAACAGCACTGTGGGGGCAAGTATGGAAAAATAGGCATTTACTGACAAGAGGGTGTATAAATAGATGCAACCTTTCTGGAAAACAATCTCACAATATCTGTCAGAAATGATAAATCATATTCTATGAGCTTGCAACTTTAGTGCTAAAAATCTAGGGAAATACTATCAAAGACATGCCAATACATATACTCCACGACTTTCACCATAGTATTTATATTAGCAATAAAATGAAAACAGCGTAAGTATCTACCAACAAGGTACTGGAAAAATGACTGACTGTACAACCAAATATGGCATGCAAGGAAGCCATTTAAGTAGGTACTTATATAGAAAGATGGACAGATTCGCTGGAAAAGGCTTATGCAGATCATCTATCTATCTATCTATCTATCTATCTATCTATCTATCTACACACACACACACACACACACACACTAGAGGCCCAGTGCATGATTAAATCATGCATGTGTAGGGTCCCCTAGGCCTAACCTGCCATCCAGGCCATATCCACTGCCCCGCAAAGCCTAGCACGCTCCGCGGACACTGCTAGCAGCCTGCTCCCCGCTTTTGATGGCAGGGGGTCCGCTGGTGCTGGAGCGGACACACAGCTCCCCGCTTTCGATCGCGGGGGAGCTGTCTGTCTGTCCGCTGGTAAACCAGGCCTTTCGAAAGCCTCCGGCGCGGCAGAGGCTTTCGAAAGGCCTGGTGCCGGAGCGGACAGCCAGCCAGCTCCCCCGCTTTGGCTTTCGATCGCGGGGGAGCTGGCTGTCTGTCCACTGGTGCCGGAGCGGACAGACAGCCAGCTCCCCCACTTTTGCTCCCCGCTTTTGATGGTCCGCAGCAAGACGTGGGCTCGCTGCCCCAGAGGCCCCTTCTGTGCTGCAGCATAGCCATGGCGCAGACGCTGAGCTTACGCCGCCCCAATCAGCCACCCAGGCCACGCCGAGTCCCGCCCCCTGCGCCTCCCGCTGGCCCAATCGTGGGCGTAGCGGAGTGATAGTAATTTACATATTACCCTTTTATTATGTAGGATATAAAAGCCGAACAACAAACCGACCGGAACTGGTCGCTATGACACGCACTGTGGCAGCCAACCAGCCTAATCGGGGCCCCAATCAAGCACCCCCACCAACCACTTGTGGCCCCTCCCCCCAGCTGGCCAACCTCCCATGTCTCCACTCCAGCCGGTCTGGCCCCCACCCGTGCACAAATTTGTGCACTGGGCCTCTAGTATATAATATGATCCCTTTTGCTTTGTTACTTTGTTTTGAAGGATATACACAAATTTTGTCACTTTTACTGAATTTGGTATCTATGTGGAAGACCTATCCAACTTAATTTCTCTGCTCCCTTTTATAACAAACCTTCTTCAAAAAAGTTGTCTAGCCTGGCCGGGTCACGGTTCCATTCCCATTCAGGGCACCTGCCTGGGGTTGTGGGCTCCATCCCCAATGGGGACATGCAGGAGGCAGCTGAGCAATGATTCTCTCTCATCATTGATGTTTCTCTCTCTCTCTCTCCCTCTTCCTCTCTGAAATCAATAAAAATATATACATAAAAAAAGTTGTCTACATTTGCTGTCTGTACTTCTTCATTTCCTATTCCTTCTTCAATCTGCTCCAAACTGGCTTCTGTCCTTCAACTCTCAAAGAAAATTTGACTGATTGTTGATCAATCATCAGTGATCTCCATGTGCCAAATTCAATGGTTATTTCTCTGTTCCCAATGTACCTGTCTTCTTTGTATCATTTAATGATGGACTACTCTTTACTTCTTGAAACATTTACCTCTACCTGAAACTTCTAAATTTTGGAGTCCTGAGTCCTATTATCATTTCTAACTTAACTGGTCCCTCACTGAACTTACAATTTTTGACTCTCAAACTTATGGCTCTTCCAGTTTTTCTCCAATTTAGTAAATGGCACCACATACATGGAGTACTTATGGCCAGAACCAGAAGGGCCACCCCTGATTCTATCCACTACTGGACTCTCTACAGCTAATCCATTAAGAAGTCCATAAATTCTCTTTAACACCCTTCTCAGCACCTGGCTCTTTTGCCCCATGACAAAATGGCACAAGGGGCCACACCAAAGTCCTTTAATGTTGATAACATGCTAGTCACTTCTGTTCTCCATTTTTAAGTTACTTGTACATTTTGAGCCGATAATTTGTAAAATCTGACTCATTTTTCTGACGTGTAATATGATATAGTATAAACTACATTGCTATAAAAAAAATAGCATTCAGCCCTGGCCGGTTTAGCTCAGTGGACAGAGCATCAGCCTGTGGACCCAAGGGTCCCAGGTTCGATTCCAGTCAAGGGCACATGCCTGGGTTGTGAACTTGGTCCAATGTGCAAGAGGCAGCCAATCAATGGTTCCCTCTCATCATTGATGTTTCTATCTCTCTCTTCCTCTCTGAAATCAATAAAAATATATTAAAACAAAAATATCATTCATATGGTTACCTGTTTATAACTTTCAAAAACCAGATGCCCCAAAAGGACCCTTCATCCGCTGGAAGTTAGTGACAAAGTCTCTTACCCTCTTCTTCCCAGGCTCAGAAGCACGAGTGTCATAATCATCAGGGAGCTGAAGATAATCTTCCATTCTGCTGGCAATTGCCTCCCAGTCACGTTTCCTTTTAGTACCAGTTCTCAAGCCATCCAACTTGTCTGAGGGACAAACACAGAGCCGCAGCATTAAGGAAGAGTGTGAGTTTGCGCATGACACACAAACAAGGGAAAAGAAGGCTGGAACACGGTCAGAGGGCACATCCACATTTCTGAGAGCAGCATTACTTGAAGATCCAAACTATCTTCTCAGCTGAGATAATATCAAGTTCTGTGCAATTTCATTATTTATTTGATGTTCATACTGGCAGCCATTACATGATGTTAGTTTAAGTAACAAATATGGGTAGAGCAAGAAAGGCACTTGTCTCATGGCCTCCTTGTCCTCCACGCCACCCTCTACCCCAACACAACACTTCAGCTCTAATGTTCTCAAGGAAAACGCAAAAAACGCAAAGTTGGATTTAAAAAAAAATAATTTCTTCCACTTTTTTTCTTTAACACAATGTTAATACCACCCATTTGACCTGCAATCATGTGTGATACTGTGTCATATGAAAAGTAGTACCAAAAACTTAATGAGCCAAGCTAACGTTTTAAAAAGTTTTAGATGAATAGTTTCTTGGGATTTTGACCTCTGTGAGAAGATTCACTATGAGTTATTATTTCTGAGTAAGTTGACTGCACAAATCACCACTTTCTTTGGTTATACCATGTAGTACTGTTGACCATTTTGAGGCTAAGAGCTAGTCAGCCAAAGTGACCAGAGCTGAATTTTCTTTCTGAATCCTCAATTTTGTAATGAATTAAATGATAGGAATTGCTGATTCAGAAATTATGAGATACAAATTTAGGGGTCTTCAAGAAGAACACACGATGAAAATGTGTGGTCTTTTGTTTGTGTGTGTGATCTTTTTTATTGGTTAATACTAATTTTGATTTCTACATGTGAAATATTATGAGTTATATATTTTAGTTACGTTGAAGCACTAAACTTTTGAATCATTTGTAGTTATATAAACACACTATTATTAAGCAGGTCAATAAAGGAAAACCTAAATACTTCAGGACACTCAATATTTACACTTCATTAGACTCCATAAAGGGTGCAGAGTATATATAATAGAAAGCTGTTAGGCGCCAAGTTGGAGAGAACTTGATATGAAAAGTACAATGGAAGCAGTGGCAGAAGAGAGGGTAAGTTTATGCGTCAAATGTAAAAGTTTCACACACAACTAACTGAACCATACCATACAGGCTACAAAAACCAGTAAGATTTTGCATACTTGGCAAAGCTTTATTTCCTAACGTCTCCCCCATAAAAGTAATAGTATTTAAAAAACCAGCAAGGCAAACTACAACACTTTACAAAACTCAGGAAATTTTATCATATCACTTTGGAAATTTTTTTACATGGATGAGTTAAACAGAAAGTCTCTTAACCTCTGTAAATCACATGCTGTACCAAATGGCTCTATCTACATGTATATGACAGGCCATATTATACAGGATCTTAAAAAAGTGACCCTTTGATTGTACAGGGACATAGTATTAGAAAACCAATGAAGTCCCACAAACCATAAAACTCTTCTCAGTTCAACAGTGTAGAGTATAACCAGAAGAGTAGGAAGCTCTCATACACTTTTTATTAAATAAACTTCAAAGGATTTCCAAACTTAATAAGATCACCTGTGACATTAACGTACTTCAAAGGAAAGTTTCACATATCAATACCAAGAATAAGTATGGCCAAGCAGCAATGCAGAAGGACAGTGTGAAAACTGCAAGAACATTTTCTCTTACGCTGTGTACATGACAGGCGTTACAGACCAGGCCTTCTCCATTTGCAACATGGAAGTTCAGAATATGTAATCTAGTCTGAACACCCTTGTTTGTCATGTTTAATTTGAAATCTCATAGTGCATATGTTTAAAGTTTCTTTCTTGGGCTGAAGAAAAGTTCATAACTCTTCCACATGGCTTCCTGGAAACCCAAACACACATGTATGGCATAAGGTGAGGGGAGAGGAATCTGGGGTATTAGTTACAGAAGACCACTGGTGTCCAATACACTCATACTTATGATTTTCAGAGGTTTGAGTTTCAAAAGATGAAGTTTAATATGAAGATGAAGGTTTAAATATCCAACCTGACTGGTCACAGAATTTTACCACATCTTCAAGACAGTATATATTATTATAGAGCAACAAAAAAATTTAGAAACACCTATGTATTTTCCAAATAAATGATGCTTCTGAACATTTGTTTATAGTGAACAATACAAGGGTTATGTGCTTATACAAATCATAACTGCATTCCAATTGTGAAGAGATGAAACTGCCTGACAAATAGAAGGCTAATACACAATAACTCATAAGCAGAGACAAATGACGGAGATGAGAAAAGCAAAAGGACTTGATATGCAGAAACCTAAATCATGTCATTGGAACTTAAGTAGCTTCCAGGCTAAATTCCAGCATCTGATGTGCATTAGGGTGCCTGGGTCTCAGATGCAAAGGCGTCAGGTGTGACTGAAGAGGGGACACAGTTTTCAACAACTTTATGATACTCAGGCCAGATGTAATGCAGGCCAGTTCTGAATGTTTCTAAAATTACACCACTTCTAATTTGCAACACTCAAACAGAGGCTGAACTGTATATTGTACTTAATGAACACAGATCAAGAGTCTGCAATGAGATTTAACACACTCCTTGAAAGATTACAGATGAGTATTTTCTCATTGGCAGACTCATTTGTGAATCAAAATTCCTCACTTACAAATTCAGCTCTTCTGGCTCAATGCGACGCTGCTAAAGCTTACTGTTTCCATCCAGCTTAATCAAGTTACCATGAGTAACATAAGAATGTTGGTAAAGTACTCAAAAGAAAAAAAATTGTACCTGGTAATCAAATTTACTGAATTTGTTATGGTAAGGAAGGCAACATAAATAGGCTAATTCTCAGACAAAGATCTTCATATTTTAGAGAAGACTCTTCTTTTCAGTTGGTCCCATGGGCCAATCTCAAAGAAGCAAGCACTCTCAAGAATGCTCACACTCAATTTGTCTTCCTCCACAGGTAGATTATGTCTCAAGATAACAAAGTGGTGCAAGAAGCAAGTCATTACATGAAACATCAATGTCATTTTCATTAAAAATAAAAACCCAACTGCAAACATGTTAGAATTTATTTTCTAGTTCATTACTAGATCTTCAGTGCCTTTAATTGAAATGGTTTATTTAACAAATCCATTTCTGGAATTCACTATGTAGCATTTTGTCTTTAAAATGGACTGAATTTGTATAAAATGTATTTTCTGAGAAGCAAATGGTAGACAGGCCAGAATTTTTTCCAGAAATCAATACCAATATTAATAGCTTATTTTTTTAAAATATATTTTTATTGATTTCAGAGAGGAAGGAAGAGAGAGAATTAGAAACATTAATGATGACAGTGAATAATTGATCGGCTGCCTCCTGCATACCCCCCACTGGGAACCAAGCCTGCAACCTGGGCATGTGCCCTCACCAGGAAACAAAACGGAATCAAACCATGACCTCCCACTTCATAGGTCGATGCTCAACCACTGAGCCACACGGACTGGGCAACAGCATATTTTCTTGAATCATTACTACTAAATTCCATTTTCCTTTCTCTTTAAAAATTAGGAAGGAAAACAGAAAATAGATGAGCTCAAGTTTAAGGCCTCTGGTTACATGCTTATTTAAATATTTATCACTTTTATAATCCCTTTGTCTCTTTATGACTTCTCTTTGCCCTCAAATATAAACACTATTTAGAGAACCAAAAAAGAGGGACATGATCTTTATGGTCTTACAGGTTATCCTAAAAACACAGAACTTCCAACATTCTTAATCTAATGTCAAAATAAGATCTAAAGCATTATTATTATTATTAAAAGTAAGTTGTGATTATTATTATTTTCCTACATATTTAATTGCATTTAAACACTTATAAATGCTTTAAAAGTTTAGGAAAGAAGATAGATGGTTATTGTTAAGATTTCCCACAGAGGGAAGACTAGTGGAAGAATAAGTCAGTAACCACATACAATTTTCACATGACATATATTAGGAAAAATTCTAGACTTTATACAAAGTAACTATCCCAATAATACAGTAATACTACAGTTTATGGAATTATCTTTTGACATAGGATCTGGTCAACATCAATTGCAAATGTCATCAGTTGGGCAAAATAAAAGGCATAGCCTATGAGATTGTATGTAAAATGTACACCCTCTTATGTCAGAAACACAATGTGCCCCAAACAGTGAAGCAGCTAAATGACTCAAATTTATTCTATGATTTTATGATCTTTAGATGGTTACTTAAGTTCTACAATAATATTATGATAACCAGGAAGAGAAACATGAAGACCGACAACCGTACTTCATACATTGGTAAGGTCTATCTTCTCAAAAAGTCCTTATCACACTTTCTTATTTATTGTCATATCTTAATCCACATGTTAAATGATTCTCTTTAAGTAAGGTAAAAACAAAAACAAAGAACCCTGAAAAAATGTTTTGAAATAGTGGAGGAAAATCCAGTGGATATGCATGATTTTCTGTTGGCAGGTAACTTCACACTAAGCAACTCCAATTTTTGATTTAGATAATCATTTTAACCAGTTAACCTTGTAATCTAGCACTAAAGGCAAGTTGAAGGAAAATATAAGTGGAATCTTATAAGGCAGGCTCTTCAAAGACCTAAATTGTGTCTACCGCTCCCCACCTAGAAACTCTAATTTATTATACAAGGAAAATAACTGCCCTTTAATTAATTTTTAAGCTTCACTATTTATTCTTACTATTATTACTACACAAAGTACTCACAATCTGGTTCAACGTTGGACTGCAGTTAAATACTCTTTTAGAAAAGCAGAAATCTCATTGGCACTAACATTTCTGATTAATGAATTAAGAATGAATTTCAGAAGTGACAGTATTTTATTACTAAATTTATTACATATCTCCATTTACTCTAAAAACTTTAAGTGGTATTGAAGATTCCTTTAAAATGCTCTTCTTTCACTTTGTCACAAGATATAACTAGTTAAACTAGTTATGAAAGCTAGCAAAACAGACTGGGGATGTAAGGTAGGCCAAAAGCTTGGTTTAAGCAGAACTTTTGGGGAATTTGTTCTTCTTACAGCAGAAAGATCTATGACCATTACCATCAGGTATCACATATAAAAACAGGAAAAAGGAAATACCCACCTAGCTTTGCCTCAGATGTGTCCATCTCCCATTTGCTTTTCGGAATGTAACCCTAAATTGTACACAGAGAGAAGCTCGAAGGGTTAGAAAGAGACACATACATGCATATCACTTTTGAACTGGAAAAGCATTAAAATTGGGAATGGATTCAGCTTCCACTCACTAGTTATAAATATATCTTTAGGGAAAACACAATCTCATTATCTTTGAAGAAACTGAATTTCCAAATTCATAAATCTGCAGTGCCCAGATTTCAGAGTAGTCACTTCAAAATAGTATCATGAAGGCGCTTAGAGGCAGCTACAGTTCAGGACACACAACTGTAGTCTGAACAACAGCTGTATAGTAAATAAGTTGAGAATGTATGATAGTTACTGTGCTAAAATTAATATCATTCAGAGTAGCAGAGGATTTCTAATACTAGCTAGGTTATTTTCTCAATTCAATTGTTATTCTCAAGTGATAGTAGGCATGAGGTCCAGAGTGTTTTTCAAGATAGTTACTTTATAGTCCAGCATAATTTTAAATATTCAAGAGAAAACTTGGTATCACTGAACACAACTATGAAGTTCAACTTCACTTTTAAACGACTCCATCCACTTAGCAGTAGATCTTACAAAGGTTAATTTTACTGAATCGACTTCAGAGCATTTCTTTTTTGTAATCTGGAATCTGATGATTATTTCTGATGTCTTCTAAAATTACATTTTCCTATTACATGAAAAACCAGAAATTTCCACAGGCAATTTATGTCTTATTTAATAAATGATGGGTAGTTTATTTCAAACAAAGTCCCATAAGATTTTCAAATTTCCCAATGTACCTATTTAACTATGTAGTAATCCTTTCAGTTTATAACCTGGCAAGTAAATGTATGCCTTTTTTCATGTAATTTACCATGATTCCCCTTTTCCTTCATTTGGACTCTGTTCTCTGTTAGACCCTACCATATAGAACTTAAATACTAGGACTTATAATAATACAGAACAGATTCAACAAAGGTGTCAGCATCATCTTTCAAGAATAAATATATCTCTTGACTATTGGGAATGTTCAATTTCATAATATAGACTGACACACAGGTAAGTTGCAAAGTATGTTGAACATTTCATGACAGTAATATCTGTGTAAGAGTTTAATAGAGCATCAATCATTCTTCCAGGAAACCTACAGGTCTTACACATTTTTAGTCTTTAAGCCAAATCAATCATTCAATTTCAACTCATTAGGCAGTATTTCAGGTTTATAAATTATACCATCTTTTTCAAATACATTTTAAGAACAAACCAAGACAAAACTATGCTGAAGTGATGGTGTTAGAAGTTAATTAAATATTGATGAAATTTGTACAAGTTATACCTCAAAAATCATCTGAAAACCTTAAGCATCATTACAATAATTATAAATTCTGAGTCACATCAACTAGATTCACTGAAGCACTAATGAAGGCAAAATATCAAACCAATTATCTCTCTTCCCCGCCCCAAATTTCTCTTAACCAAGAAAAGTTTGGCTTTCCCCCAGCTATAGTAATCAATAAGTACAGAGTACAAAATGCAAAGTTTATTGAGAATTTCAGTAAAATGGTCTGAATGACATGAGATTTGCTCTTAACCCTTTGGTTAAAATTCACCAAGAATCTTTTACTCTTGGAATAAAACCCAGTAATAGAAGATCTGGACTCTGCCTTTTTGAATGGGTTAAGAGAAGTTTTATAACAAAGATACGCAAAATAAGAATATTAGGATCTTTTACTCTTGGGATAAAACCCAATAGTAGAAGATCTGAAATCTGCATTTTTGAGTGGGCTAAGAGAAGTTTTATAACAAATAAGCAAAACAAATATATTAATTTCTCCCTGCTGGAACCACACCCTGTTCTTACTTAAAACATCTTCTCACTGCTTAAAATGTTAAGCCACTTGGAAATAAAAGAGGTAGTCCAGCAGGGTAGAGTCCTAAGGCATCCTTGCCAGCTTTCTGATATAAAAATGTAGTATTACAATGTGTTTTATTTTTAAAAATTAAAAGTTCTGTTTTGACCTAAGCAAATCAGATGTTATGAACCAAATCCTGAACTGAATCTCCACAAAAGAAAAATGGACCTTCAGAAAGCTAACATTACAGACTTCTCACACAATCACTTGCTAGTACACACGCTGCAAGTAGCTAATGAGGTCAATAGCCATATTCCAGAACAGCGTGGACCTTTAAGTGAGTTTCCTGCCTACATTTTAGCTCATATATGCCAGAATACAACCTAATTAAGAAAAATACTTTATTTAAAGTAAAGAAAAACTGAGACTCAAATGCCATTAACTTTAAAGCTTATTTTTTAATCCACATATGAAATCTAGGAACGTAGAGGCACCATCTCTATATAAACACACAGTTTCTATCCAGAGTCCCCATATCAGACATGGGTTTAATAGGACCACTCCTTAAAGAGCCTGTATTCTCTGGGAGGTAGGAATCATGGTTCTTGCTTTGTATATTTTCAGAAGAATATGAGAAGCAGTTTTAGCAAGGGCTGAAATATTAAGTAAACCAAATAATACTTTGAATTTAAAAAGCAACACTATTTCAAGGCATCACTAATCTCTGTACCTCATTTACCAAACACAGAAAAGTAACATAACTCTATAGGTCACATATTCATGATGACAGAGTAAGGCAAACATCTCTAAGACGTATGATCAAAAGCATTTACAGGAGATACAGAGGAACTTTGAACTCACACTATGTAAGCCTCTAATCAGCCTAAGCAAAATGCATTGCCTACACAGTCAAATAATTTTCCCCATCACTTAATAGAATAAAATGCAGAAGAACAAATCCAGCAGTCTATGGCAACCCTCTGCCTCCTCCTTCAGTAAGTTTTCTGCCTCAGTTGACAGAAACTCAATTTTTGAGATCTTACAGCAAAGAAGAGACAATTATGCATATGAGGTAGGCTGTACCAGATATCTGCTGAAGTGCAAGAGTACCCTTTGATCTGTAATTGATTTTCTTAAAACATATACTCCCCTAAAGCCACCCACAAATAGATGAATGAATACAAGGTAAGTTTCTTAGCATTCTTAAAATTTTCTTGTAATACACAGTAGAGGGTTCTTTTGATAGGAGAAAAATAAAAAATATCCAGAAGTCTCCTTGAAGATGATTATGGAAACTTCTACCACTAAGGTGCACATCAACAGTAATAATCTGACCATTGATCTCAATTTAAACACCTAAGAATTTTAATAAAAAGACACTTTGTTCAAAGTGGTTGGTCTGTCTCCTACCAGTTCGTTTTCCTCTTCCTCTGCATCTTTCTTTTCTTCCTTCTGTTCTTCGATATTTGCATCAAAATCTTCCATCTCTACCTACACCACCCCAATAATCATAATAAAAAGAAGAGTTAACATTTAAGAAAATGTTGATTCCCTCATTGAGATCTGAAATGAACACAGTTGCCCAGAGAGAGACAGCACAGAATCACTGTTACATACTAATTAATTTTTAACACCCTAAACTTTAAAATACACTGATAAAAGGCAATAATATTCCTGCCTTTCATTTTTCTGGGATTTTTATCTTTACAATTTCCTATGAAGTGGAATATAATGATCTGTCCTACGTTGATAATTATCTGTTTTGAATGCCTATGAATTACTAAAATTTCCTTTAAGAACCTTTAGCAAGCATTTTTCTAATCAAGTAAAACACGTATATGATCCAAATTTAAAAATGCAAGGTTATAGTGAACAGTAAAATGACAGTAGCTTGGTCCAGAATGGGAGCAACGCAAATAGAGAGGAGATGGATTAGAGAGGTATTTATAAGGTGAAATCTGAATATGAACTGTATAGGAGGTGATTCAGACTTCTAGTTTTGTAAAAGAATGCCCTTGTTCTTGGGATACCTATTGAAATATTGAGGGGTGAAGGGTTATGAGATTTGCAACTTCACTCTCAAATGGTTCCACAATAATAGGGATAACAATCCTATATAAAAAAAGGTTAATATGCAAATAGACCGAGCAGGGGAACCGAACAACCGGTCACAATGACATGTGCTAACCACCAGGGAGCACATGCAGAACATGGCGGGCATCGGCCGCGGCAGGATGGTGGAGCAGGTGAGCGGGGGCGCCAGACCAAGGCAGGGCGCTGGTGGCTGTCATTGGGGTGAGCCTCTGGTGGTTACTGAAAATTCTTTGCTCCTATGCGCCGCGGTCCCGCCCGGAGCTCGCACCTGCTGCCGGTGCGGGCCCCGGAACTGCTGTTCATACCCGCTGCTGGTGCCTGGTGCTGGTACCGATCACCTGGTGGCTGCCGGCTCTGATCGCCCCTCAGGGCTTCTCCACCTCCCCCTGCTCCTGAGGGGTGATCAGGGCCGGCAGCTGCCTCTGGCACCCACTGCTGGCGACAGCCCCAACCGCTCCGCACCATCAATGGGTACAAGTGGGGCTGGCGCCAGCAGTGTGTGGAAGCGGCAGCGGGGAGAGTGGGGCTGCTGGCAGATAGGGGACCAGGGCCATGGTGGGAGGGTCCGGGTGGGGGTGTGAAGAATGGGCTGAGACCTGCCCCTGTGCCCACCGCAGCCTTGCGGCCCACAGTTCCTTTCAAGGTGCACAAATTTGTGCACTGGGCTCCCTAGAAGTAATAATAATGAGGAAAAGAGGGAGAATATTATCTATATAGAGAAAAATGTGGCAAAATATTAATAACTGATGAATCTCAATCATAGTTGTATAGGTGTTCTTATATTATCTGTGCAACGTTTCTGTAGTTTAAATCTTTTTCAAAGTAAAAGGGGTAAAGAAGGGGTCATTTTGCACTGCCTTTGAGGCAAAAGACCCTCACCTCTTCAATAGCAGCATCTTGCAACAAAGAACGAATGTCCAGACGCATCATATGACGAGGTGCAGTTTCCCAGTGATCAGCCATCTATTGAGAGATTCAGAGGGTCAAGTTATCTCTGTAAACTATTCAAAGAAAGACCAAGGGAGCATCCAAGACAAATGAACTAATGTTGTGAAGTCTAACAGGCTAGCTCCAGGCAGAACTAGGCCATCTTTTTCACTTAGATACAAAGGATAAGAAACATTTACTAAAGTAGATAGAAAAGATATTTTGAAAGTAAAGGGGATAAACAAGAAATTCCAGACATCATAGATGAGATAGCCTAAATAAAGTTTAAAATACAACACCTTCTATGTTTCAAAAAATCACCTTGTTTATTTCTTTAAGCTTTCTTCCATGAATATTTCTCTTGCCACAAGTCTGGTTATCTGCACTCATTTCAGCCAAATACACCTAAGAAAGAATGCATAGTGATTAGGCAAACAAATACAGCAGTTACATGATAACATAAAGTACTCAAAAATTATTTTAAGTCTGTACCTCAAATCCCTTGGTTTTTGCTGCACTCCAAAACTGGTCAAAATGTCTAACTCTGTCATTGATGGCATCCAGAATGATGAAAGGGAAAAAGCCATCATCCAGAGTCTTTTTGAAAGTTTTGAACATGCTGGTGCGATAGGTCTCCTCCATCTCAGCTTCATATTCATATTCCATTACCTAAGATCCACCAAAAGAGATATGGAGTTAGCAAAAGCAAAGAATCATCCTACACCTCTTCCTTGGTCGGCATCTGGATAGAGATGCTGAGTACTAAAGTTTGTGTTAAAAAAACAGAAAACTCTTTCTTTTCTCCAAAAAAACCATACTTCTCCTTTCACTGTTAATGAATTAGGATGTAACCATACCTTCTTTTTCACTTTCTTTCCAGAATCTGGATCTTTTTCTTCTTTTTCCACTTCAGTGATGAAGTAATCATCCAGGCTTAGAACTCTGGGTGCAGGTCCTCCAAATTCTACCTCCTTATCCTAAGAATCAGATAGTCAATAAAGTTAGAGAACTTATTAAATAAATTAATGAATGTTTACACTAAAGTTCCTTCTTGTGGCTAAATAATATGCAATCTTCTGGTGGTTTCAAATCAAACAGAAGCAAAAATATTTGTCTAAGCAAACCAAAATTTATATGGGGCAGCCTCTACCTATGAGCCAATAAGAATGGATCAAATGGGAAATTCTGTATTGATAAATGCTGCCTGGTAAAAAGACAAGCAGCTAATAAAAGCAACTGACTCTTTGGCTTTTCCATACTCACTCGAATAAGTTTTGCAACATGTGTCTTTCCACTGCCTGGCAATCCTCTCATTATAACAACAATCTGAAACACGATAAAAAAAAAAAAAAAGAATCACTCAGAGAAGATTTTTTTACAATAAAATCTTATAGTTAACAACGATCTGTATCATTCTCCATGACAGACCACATGATATGCCATGAAACAAACCTTAATAAATTTGAAAGAATAGAAATAATATAAAGTACTATGACTACAATGGAATAACAAAGAACAAGAAGAAAAATAAAAAAATACTTTGAGATAAATAAAAATGAAGACAGCATACCAAAACTTATGAGATGTACCTCAAGCTGTGCTCATAAGGAAATTTATTAAGAAGAAAAATCTCAAATCATAACCTAACCTTTTACATTAAGACACTGTAAAAAGAAGAACAAACTAAACCTAAAGCAACCAGATGGAATGAAATAATAAACATTAGGGCAGAAGTTAATAAAACGGAGAACAGAAAAACAGTAAAAGCTGGTTCTTTGAAAAGATGAAAAAAATTGACACACTTTTAGCTAGAGTGACAGAAAAAAAGAGAGAAGACTCGAATTATTAGAATAAAAAATGAAAGAGGAGACATGACTGACAACCTTACAGAAATAAAAAAAGGATTATAAAGGAATACTATGAACAATTATAGGCCAACAAATTCAAATTAGATCATGAAATGGACAAATCTCTGGAAAGACACAGACTACTGAAACCGATTCAAGAAACAGATAATTAGAATAGAACTAGGATAAGTAAGAGATTGAATTTGATATCAAAAACTAGCCACAAAGAGCACTGGTAGAGTGGCTAAGTTGATTGCAGTGTCATCCTGTACAACAAATGGTTGGGGGTTTGATTCCTGATCAGGGCACATACCTAGGTTGCGGGTTCAACCACTGATTGGGTGCGTACAGAGGCAACTGATAGATGTTTCTTTCACAGTGATGTTTGTCTCTCTCTCCCTCTCCCTTCCTCTCTCTAAAACATATCCTCGGGTGAGGATTAAAAAACTATCCACAAAGAAAAGCTCAGGCCCAGATGACTACAGTACATTATTGAATTCTAACATTTAAAGAAGAATTAATACCAACTCTTCACAAACTCTTCCCAAAAATAGAAGAGGAAGGAACAATTCTCAACTCATTTTATGAGGCCAGCATTTCAAATCAAGCAGATAACCTGGATACCAAAACCAAATACATCACAAGAAAATCACAGATATCTCTTATGAATATAGATGCAAAAATCCTCAACATAATACTAGCAAACTTAATCCAGAAACATATAAAAAGCATTGTACACCAAGTGAATTTATCTCAGGGATATAAATTAATATCTGAAAAGCAATTAATGTAATATATATCAATATAATAAAAAACAAAAATACACACAATAGAGTAAAATAAAAAATCATATCTAATAAAAGAGCAATATGCAAATTGACTGTCACTCCAACACACAAGAAGGCTGCCCCCATGTGGTCAAAGATGGCTGCCCCCATGTGTACACAAGATGGCTGCCACAAGATGGCCAGCAAGGGAGGGCAGTTGGGAGGGACCAGGCCTGCAAGGGAGGGCAGTTGGGGGCGATCAGGCCACAGGGGAGGGCAGTTGGGAGGGACCAGGCCTGCAAGGGAGGGCAGTTGGGGGCGATCAAACCTGCAGGGGAGGGCAGTTAGGGGTGACCAGGCCGGCAGAGGAGGGAAGTTGGGGGCGACCGGGCCTGCAGGGAAGGGCAGTTGGGGGGCGGAGACCCAGGCCTGCAGGGGAGGGCATTTGGGGGTGACCAGGCCTGCAGGGGAGGGCAGTTGGGGGTGACCAGGCCTGCAGGGGGTGGCAGTTAGGGGTGACCAGGCCTGCAGGGGAGGGCAGTTCGGGGCAAACAGGCTGGCAGGGGAGCAGTTAGGCATCAATCAGGCTGGCAGGGGAATGGTTAGGGGGTGATCAGGCTGGCAGGCAGAAGCGGTTAGGGGCAATCAGGAAGGCAGGCAGGTGAGCAGTTGGGAGCCAGCAGTCTTGGATTGTGAGAGGGATGTCTGACTGCCCAGTAGGATCGGGCCTAAATGGGCAGTCGGACATCCCTCGAGGGGTCCCAGATAGGAGAAGGTGCAGGCTGGGCTGAGGGACACACACCCCCGTGCACGAATTTCGTGCACCGGGCCTCTAGTAATATAATAAAAACAAAAGCCTTAACTGACACAGAAAAAGCATTCAACAAAATCCAACATCCTTTCAAGATAAAAAACATTCAACTAATATAAATGGAAGGGAACCTCCTCAACCTGATAAAGAGCACCTACTGAAAACCCATAGCTAATATCATACTTAATGGTGAAAGACTGAAAGTTTGCTAAGGTCAGGAATAAAATAAGGATATCCACTCACACATCTACTACCCCAAGCAACTAGGCAAGGAAAAGAAATAAAAGGTAGCCAGATTAGAAGGAAAGAAGTAAAACCACTTCTATCTGCAGATGCCATGATCTTGTGTATACAATATTCTAACAAATCCACTAAAAATCTATTAGAGCTAATAAATGAATTTAGCAATGTTTCAGGATATAGGATCAATATGCAAAAATTAACTGAATTTCTATACAACTGAACAATCCAAAAATGGAATTAAGCCTACTATATCATAACATTAAATGTGAATAAATTAAACAATCCAATTAAAAGGCAGAAATTGTCAGACTGCATAAATAAACATGATCAACCCAACTATATGTTGTCTATAGAAGACATACTCTAGATTCAAAGACACAGATAGATAGAAAATAAAAGGATGGAAATAGATATATCATGCAAACAGCAACCACAGAAAATATAGATGCAAATATACTAATAATAGATGAAATAAATTTTAAATGACTTATATACATATACATCAAAATATCTGATGAAAATGTCCACTGCCAGTTTATTAAAATGGAATGTAATTATTATGTAATATAAGATAAAATTAAAATGTATACATTTGGAGGTCACTAGGAAAATTTGCCAAGCAATTAAGCTCTAACTTCTGAGATTCTATAGGGTAGGTAATTTTTTAGATTATATGATACAATGGAGATGGTAAGATGCCTTGAATCTCATATTATTAGTATGTCACAGAAAAGTAGAGAAATTCTATTCAGGATATTAAATTTAAAAGATCTCTTGTCAACTTTTGATTTGCAAGAAAACTAATCAACTACATAGGACTCACTCTCTCAGGTCTGCTCTCTCGGCCAGGGGGTTTCAAAATATCATCCACATTCTTAGATTCAGGTTTCTTCTCTACCCGTGGAGCTGGAGGTGGCTGGTGGCTTAGTGAAGGAGCTGGCAGGGGCATTCGCTCCTCTGGGTAAGTTCTTCGTTCTCCTAGAATTTCAGCAGTTGAACGAAATTACTACTTGTGTAGTAATTATTTAAAATTTTAACTCTTTCCACTCATCCTAAGGTAATATAATTCATAATGATCTGGGAGCCACCTTTAACCTTAATTAGAAAATTTTTAAGTAATGAAAACCAAGAAAATGAAAAGATTTAGATATTATTTCAGGCAAACAGAATGTTTTGAGAAATTCTCATTTCATCCTTATTTGTACTAAATTTAGGGAAAAAGTTAAGCAACAGGACATAGAAGAATAATATATACTTACTGGATGGTCCCAAGTATGACTTAGAGTTTGTCTGTAACTTCTGCTTTACAGTTTTAAGAACAAGAGTCACCAGCTTAGAAAAGTTTGTTCTTATAAATAGGTATACGTTTCGCCCTAGCCAGTTTGGCTCAGTGGATAGAGCATCAGCCTGCAGGCCAAAGGGTCCCAGGTTCAATTCCGGCTAAGGGCACATGCCTGGGTTGCGGGCTCGATCCCCAGTAGGGGGCGTGCAGGAGGCAGCCGATCAATGATTCTCTCTCATCATTGATGTTTCTATCTCTCTCTCCTCTCCGTTCCTCTCTGAAATCAATAAAGAAAAAAAAAAAAGGTATACGTTTCTAGTTTAAGTGGAATTTATAGCAGTGAAAAATTAAAAGCAACCTAAATGTCTAACAATAAGTCTTCTATTTTATCCACTCAGTAGAATGTCATAGAGCCATTATATAATAGATTTATATGTGGAAAAAATATATAAAAATGATCAACAGGAATAAGCACAATAAAGAAATTGTATTTATATTTTGATTATAACTTCATTAATATGTATGTGAAGACAGAATGAGAGGAAAACATACAAAATTATAATAGCTGTGATTTGGTGGATGGTGGGATTATAAGTGATTTTGTTTCTATTTTCTAAACTTTTAATAATATAAAAAAGCAATTTGTTTTATTTTATTAATTACATTGCTATTTTTATGATAATGCTGCCATGCCTTAGAAACCTGAGTGCATTTTACTCTGTAAATTTAAATCCATAGCTTCAATGGGAAGCATCGGTTGTTGGCATTCTCAACATCTTTATAGTTAATAAGGCACTGCTCTACCTCCAAACATGGATGGTCCCTCATAGGCTGGTCGGTCAGACTTTCGGTCATAGGATGGTCTATCAAATCCCCCTCTTCTGGATGAAGAATGGTCTTTTTTGTCTCGATATGACTGAGTCCTAGAAGGTGTAACAGGAAGTAAAGTTGGGGGGCGGAGGTAAGTAAAAAATAATTGGAGATCTCTGTCTTATAATGCAACACCATTACCTGCCCAATTTTCTCTAAAAGTAGTTACTACACATAGTCAATATTTATATTTTTATTCTGCTTTTCCATTTAGATCTCCCTTGCATAGACACATCTAAAGAGCTCACAAATTGCAAAAATAAATTGTTTGCCTACTAATTAAATAATGGCTACACCTTTATTGACAATACTATTTCCTTCCTTTTCTGGTTTTCTCCACCCATTTCATTTTCTGGAATTTAAGCTAGCAAAACACAAGCATCTAGTTTCCTGAAAATTGGTCTAGAACTACTCTTTCCTCTCCAAATTATACAAAAGAAAGAATATGTCACTTACTAAATTTCCTTTAGACACACTGACTTTTGTTGAACTCAAGTATATGGTTAATTACCTGGCAAAGTTATTTTTCATAGCATACCTATCATCTCGAGGTCGGCGTTCTCTGTCAAATCTATCCCGGTCATAGTCAATAACACCACGATCCCGGTCTCTGTCTCTGTGTGTCTCTCGATCCCTTTTGAAATCTCGATGATCTGCCATGACATTGCTTTGACGATCAAAATAAGGCTCACGGTCTCTGTCTCTATCATAACGATCACGTTGGCCTGCATGCTCTACAAAAACAATTAGTACAAAATAAGAACAATACCCTTTTTTCTTAAATAAAGGCAAAAAAGTACAAATCTAACTTTAGAACTCGTATAAATTGTTGCCCTAATTTCAACTTATAAATCTTTTAGCTATATTAAAAAGAGGCCCAAATAATCTTACCAAAGGGAAAAAACATGTGATAATTAGGTCCTAAAAGTTTTTTAAAAATACTGCTCTCTCTAGGACTCCTACCTGTCTCAAAAGTTGATCTTTCAGGTAATGGATCTGGGCGCAGAGTTATTCTTTCTCCATAGGGTATCTGTTCAACTTTGTTAGTGGACATATCTGGTAAACAAAATCAGGGATAAAACACAATATGAGTGAAGCTTATGAAAGGCAAAGCTGAAGCTAATAATTCCTTTAGAATCCCAAATACAAACTTAACCACTATCACTCACCTCGGCCATGGCCATAGTCAACAGTCTGTTGTACTGGTGGTGGTTTGGACATTGGTGGCATACCCATAGGCATTGGGCCAGGAGGGGGAATGGAAGGGTGAACAGGTGGGGGTGGTAACAATGGAGCAGATGGAATAGTTACAGTTTCTGGTTTAAATTCTGAATTCAGTCCTTGTTCCTCATTTGTATCCCAGAGGCCATAGAAAGAATCTTCATCCCAGCGTTCCTGTTCCACCGCTGAAGTGTGTGGCTTTATCACTGGAGGAGGCGGTGGTGGAGGAGGAGGAGGTGGTAGTGGTGGTGGTATTGGAATAGGTGGCCTGGTCAAAGGAACAGATGATCTTACTGGTGGAGCAGAGGGTCTTATAATTGAACCTGGTGGTTTACCCATAGGAGGGGGTGGTCTATAGGATCCTGGAGGCTGGAAAACAGAGTAAATAGCTTTAGTGGATGAGAATACTACCATGTTTTTGCACATCAAATCTGGTTTTCAATCCATAAAAGAAAAATTTAATAAACTGCACTCATTCAAAATTCCAAACTTTTGTGCTTTAAAATACACCATTAGGGAGAAAATACAATTGGCCCTTGAGGAATACAGATGTGAACTGTGTGGATCCACTTATGCACAAATTTTTCCCCCAATAAATATCTACACTGTTTTTTTTGTTTGTTTTTCCCCCTCCTCCCTCCCTCCCTCCCTCCCTCCCTCCCTCTCTCCCTTCTTTCCTTTTTAAGGTATTATAAATAGTAGTACATATATGTTTTCCTTTTTTCCCCCCACTGACCTCCCTCCAGCCTCCCCTACCCCCGGCATTTGCCCTCACACGCCCCCCCCCCCCCCCCGCCAGAGTCTTGCGTCTATTGGTTGTGCTTATATGCATGCATACAAGTCCTTTGGTTGATCTCTTACCCCCAACCCCTCCCCTACCTTCCCCCTGTAGTTTGACAGTCTGTTCGATGCTTCTTTGCCACTATCTATTTTTGTTCAACAGTTTATAATGTTCTTTATATTCCATAAATGAGTGAGATCATGTGGTATTTATCTTTCACTGACTGGCTTATTTCACTTAGCATAATGGAAAACTATCCTTGTGTATAGTTTTTTAATCCTCACCCAAGGATATGTTTTAGAAAGAGGGAGGAAGGGAGAGGGAGAGAGAGGGAGTGCAAATGGTAAGAATTCCTTTTTTTTTAAAGCATTGTGTAGATGTACCACAGTTTTCTAATCCATTCATCTGCTGATGGACATTTAGGCTGTTTCCAAATCTTAGCTATTGTAAATTGTGTTACTATGAACATAGGGGTGCATATATCCTTTCTGATTGGGGTTTCTGTTTTCTTGGGATATATTCCTAGAAGTGGTATTGCTGACTGGGTCAAATGGGAGTTCCATTTTTAATTTTCTGAGGAAACGCCATAATGTTTTCCATAGTGGTTGCACTAGTCTGCATTCCCAACAGCAGTGAAGGAGGGTTCCCTTTTCTCTGCATCCTCTCCAGCACTTGTCATTTGTTGATTTGTTGATGACAGCCATTCTGACAGGTGTGAGATGGTACCTCATTGTTGTTTTGATTTGCATCTCTCGGATAATTAGTGAATTTGAGCATGTTTTCATACGTTTTTTGGCTTTCTGAATGTCCTCTTTCGAAAAGTGTCTATTTAGGTCCTTTGCCCCTCTTTTGATTGGATTGTTTATCTTCCTTTTGTTAAGTTGTATGAGTTCCCTGTAAATGTTGGAGATTAAACCCTTATCAGAGATAACATTGGCAAATATGTTCTCCCATGCAGTGGGCTTTCTTGTTGTGTGTTTTGTATTTTTTTATTTTATTGATTTTTTTACAGAGAGGAAGGGAGAGGGATAGAGTTAGAAACATCGATGAGAGAGTAACATCAATCAGCTGCCTCCTGCACACTCCCTACTGGGGATGTGCCTGCAACCAAGGTACATGCCCTTGACCAGAATCGAACCCGGGACCCTTCAGTCCTCAGGCTGACGCTCTATCCACTGAGCTAAACCAGTTAGGGCGATTTTCTTGTTGTTTTGTTGGTGGTTTCTTTTGTTGTTCAGAAGCTTTTTATTTAGATGTAGTCCCATTTGTTTATTTTCTCTTTAGTTTCCATTTCCCTAGGAGCTGTATTGGTAAAGATATTGCTACAACAAATGTCTGCTATTTTGCTGCCTATGGCTTCTTGTAAGATTTTTATGGTTTCCCATCTTATGTTTAAGTCCTTTATCCATTTTGAGTTTGTTTTTGTGTATGGTGTAAGTTGGTGGTCTAGTTTCATTTTTTTTTGCAAGTATCTGTCCAGTTTTCCTCTACACTGTTTTTGATTTGCGTGGCTGGGAGTCCACAGGTTGTGTGTGTGTGTGTGTGTGTGTGTGTGTGCGCGCGCGTGCGCCTGCACGCGCATTAATCCATGCCATTTTATATAGGGGACTTGAGTATCTGCAGATTTTAGTATCAACGGGGGGGAGGGGAGGAGGGTCTTGGAACCAATCCTCCCAAACCCTCGAAGATACCAAAAGACAACTTAAGTTTTTGGGGATTTAAAAGTATATTCAAATTTTCAATTGCAAGAGGGGAGGGGTGTGTGTGTGGTGTCCCTAACCTCCATGCAGTTCAATGGTCAACTTCATATGCAAATCACATCTCTGATAAAGGACTTGTATTCAGAATATAAAAACTCATAACTTAATAAGAAAAATAATTTTCAAAATGGGAAAAGATTTAAATAGATATTTCCCCAAAGAAAATATATGAATGGCCTATAAACACATAAAAAGATACTCAACATTATTATTCATTAGGGAAATGCAAATTTAAATCATAATGAGATACTATTTCATACCCAGTAGAATGGCTATAGTTGATAACACAGATAATAATAACAAACGATGGCAAGGATGTAGAAAATAAGAACCCTCTTAGATTGCTAGTGGGAATGTAATATGGTGCGGCCACTTTGGGAAATGGTTTAACAGCTTCTCAAAAAGTTAAACATAAATATACCATAAACTCAGCAATTTCATTCCTAGGTATCTATCCAAGAAAAACATGTCACCCAAAGACTTGCACACAAATATTTACAGGATTATTCAATAACCCAAATGTCCATCAACTGGTCAACTGGTGACTGGATCAACACAACATGGTATATCCATACTATATAGTATTACTTGGTAATAAAAAGAAGTACTGATTGATGCTACAACATGGATGAATTTTAAAAACATTAGCTAACAAGCCAGTTACAAAAGATCACATATTGTATAATTCCATTTAAATGACATACCTAGAAAGGCAAATCTATAGAGACAGAAAGTGAATTAATTGCTGCCTAAGACTTAGGGTAGGAATGGGAATTAGAATTTCAAATTGGCACAAAGGATCTTACTAGGGTGTTGAAAATGTTCTAAAACGGGATCATAGTGATGGTTGCACAACTCAGTAAATGTACTAAAAATCAGTAAATTACATACTTAAAATGGGCAAATTATATGGTTATGTAAACAAAACCTCAATTAGTGGTTAAAAAAATGAAGAAAAATATTGCCCTCAACACTATTACCCCTCCCTAATGTACCACCTTCTCTTTCTTCTACTTCCAGAAAAATCAGCGTGCTAGGTACTTAGATACAAATATCCCAGGCACACCCAAAACCTACTGAAGTTCTGTGGGTGAGGTCGTGGCATTAGTTTAAAAAACAAACTAACCAAACCTCCATGAGTAATTCTGATGTTCACCACCTAGTTAAGAACTTCCGCTATAATCTATCTTCCCACTCTGGTGACCTATCTCCTCCAAAAAATAGTGAATTTCCAGTGAAAGAAACAAACTCTAGCTAGCCTCCTCACTTCTATTCAGTTATCTGATTGACAGCAGCAGTTTGTGTAAGGCTGGTACCAATACACAACATGAGCACTAGAAAACAATAAAACAAAGAAACCAAACGAAAATTTAGTAAGCGGTCCAAGAAAGAGGGCTACTGTTGTGTGTGTGTAATGTTTACATGCATTTTCCCAAAGTAATCACCAAATGCCAATAGAAATGTATATTAAGGAGATAGTAGAACCTCTTGGCAAATAGGTCCTATTTACTCAGTACCGAAACCCAATGGTCAAATTTTCATTTTTGCAAACTATGTTAGACCTGGAAAAGCCAACAATACACAACTTATGTATTTACTCATATGTAGGTTATGCTTTAAAAACAAACTTTCTGGGTAACAAAATGGATTTGGCTAATATGTAAAAAATATTATTTAACGAGAGGCCACTATAGGCTAGAATTAAAGACAAATGATGATTACCTAAAGGTAACTTTAGGTCGTGACCCTTGAAACTGTTAAGAAAATGCCTATGTAGCCCTAGCTGGTTTGGCTCAGTGGATAGAGTGTTGGCCTGTGGAATGAAGGGTCTCAGGTTCGAGTCTGGTCAAGGGCACGTACCTAGTTGCAGGCTCAATCCCCAATGTGGGAGGCAACTGATTGATTTCTCTCTCTCAAATTGCTGTTTCTCTGTGTCTCTCCCTCTCCCTTCCACTCTCTAAAAATCAATGGAAAAACATATTCGGGTGAGGTTTAACAACAAAACAAAACAAAAAAAAAAGAAGAAAAAGAAAATGCCTATGTAGGACAAAGCTATTATGTCTGTAGTACAGCTATCCAGATATGTTTTAAATATGTTAAGAATTCCTGGGACCATGTCTACAAATAAAACAAAAAGTGTGTTTTTTTTCATACTATATAGTGAAAGCACTACATATATTTGTAGAAAACAAAACACCCTATAGTATTTATATGAGAAAGGATTAATATCTATATTATATTAAGGATGATATAAATTGGTAAGAAAGCCTTAAGAATCAAACAGGTAAATTGGTAAAGAGCAAAAATAGAACTTTTACAAGAAGAAATAAAATGAACAAATATGGAAAAATATTAATGTTCACTAATTATCAAAATGCATATTAAAATATTTTATTAAAACTATTATATCTACCAAATACATTAAGTAAGTGATGCTTGCAAGGCTACAGCACAGATGTTATACAACTGTTTCAGAGAGCCACTGTCTATATTACAAGAATCATTAAAAATGTCCTTGCCCTACCCAGTTTAGCTCAGTGGACAGAGCGGCAGCCCACGGACTGAGGGTCCTGCGTTCGATTCAGATCAAGGGCCATGTACCTCAGTTGCAGTCTCAATCCCTGGCCTTGGTCAGGGTGCATGGGAAGCAACCAATAGATGTGTCTCTCTCGTATCGATGTTTCTCTCTCCCCCTCCCTTCTACTCTCTCTAAAAATCAACGGGAAAATATCCTCAGGTGAAGATTAACAACAACAACAAAATACAATAAAAATGTCCTTCTTCCAGCCTGGTCAGTGTGGTTCAGTGGTTGAGCATCAACCCATGAATCAAGAGGTCCCCGGTTTGAATCCTGATAAGGTCACATACCAGGATTACGGGCTCAAACCCCAGTAGGGGGTGTGCAGGAGGCAGCCGATCAATGTCTCTCTCATTCATCAATGTTTCTATCTCTCTATCCCTCTCCCTACCCCTCTCTCTAAAATCTAAAAAATATATATTTTTAAATGTCCTTATTCTTTAACTGAAGTATTCCACTTTGGGAGTTTAAAATACTTTTAAGAAGTTATCTAAAATAAGAACTTGATACAAAGACATTCATTATAGTTTTTTTTGTTTGTTTTGTTTTTTAAAAAAATATATTTTATTGATTTTTTACAGAGAGGAAGGGAGAGGGAGAGAGAGTTAGAAACATCGATGAGAGAGAAACATCGATCAGCTGCCTCCTGCACACCCCGTACCGGGGATGTGCCTGCAACCAAGGTACATGCCCTTGACCGAAATCGAACCTGGGACCCTTCAGTCCGCAGGCCGACGCTCTATCCACTGAGCCAAACCGGTCAGGGCTCATTATAGTTTTATTAGTAAAAGTGAAAGCTTAGAAACAACTGTCCAATAGAAATGGAATTTTTAATAAATTATGCATCAAAAATAATAAAGCATGTAGCAATATAAAAATGTTTAATGACTTCAGTGAACAGAACAAAAATGTGGATCTATAATCTAGTAGATCTATAATCTAGAGAGTTTTTACTATTTGCTAAGAGATACAAAGATAAAAGACATAGTCCCTATCCTTATGAGCTCAGTTTAGGAGGAAAAATGGACAAGAAAACTATCAAAATACAATATAATGACTATGACAGAGGCCCATACAAGATGTTACAGGGGTGCATATGAGGACAATTGTCGTACACAAGTGGAAGAGAAGATATAGAGCTGAGTTCTAAAAGATGAACAAGAATTAACTAGGTGGAAGGGAAGTAGGAAAGAAAATAAACTCTAGGTTTATAGAACCACATCCATGTAAAAAGACATGGAGAAGAGCCTGGCATTTTCAAAGAATTATAAAATGGTAAGCAGAGATCTGGCCAACTCAGGAAGAACATAAAAAATCATTCAAACGTTAGAACTACTTGTTTGTTCAATTGTATATTCCTGGGTCTCATCCCAGCAATACTGTGTTTGTATCTACTAGGGTTGCACCTGGGAATCTATATTCTAACAATGTCCTCAGGGGATTATTTTGTACTCTAAAATTAAGCAATCACTGATATAGAATACCTTTGACTTAAGAAAATGAAACAAGGGGTAAAAGACTGTAGGACAGAAGCTTCTAAATTTTCTTACTATATGCTGATTTTTTACTGTCCCAGAATATTTTTCATGACCAAAAGAAACACCCATCAATTAGGTACAAATAACCTAATGACTATTTATATCTTAGAAACTGTTGATACATAATAAAAATTGAAAGAGAAAAAAAAAGTCATGCAAACGAATTTAGATTTTATTCTGAAAGAAATGGGGAATACTGAAGAGTTTTAAAGTCAGAGTGCGACACGATGAGATTTGTTTTAAAATGTGCATTTTGGCCAGAGGTCACATCAGTGGTGTAGTGCTGCCTAAAGTGGAGTGTAGGGGTAGTCCTGACTAAAAAGGGGCATGAGAGAACTTTTTAGGGTGTGGAAATTTTTTTTTTTATCTTTTGGTATATATTTGTTAAAACTTAAACTGTAGGCTTAAAATGAGTATGTTATTATATGTAAATTATACCTCAAACTTTGATTCAAAAAATAAAATAATCTCTCTGACAGCAAAATGGAGAATGGACCAGAGGATAGTAAGATGGAGACAGATGAATTACGATGTTTCTGCAATAATCTAGGCAAAAACTGATGAAGGCTAGAATAAGGTTGTAGGGAGTGAAGGCTGGAATATTTGAGCAATATTAAAAAGGTAAAATCAATCAATAGCATGACTGAATATGGAAAGGTAGGATATAGGCTGACTAGGTGATGGTGAGGAGAAAACACAAGTTTGATGAGGATGATAATGAGCCCCATTTTGAATATGCTGAATTTGACAGGAGACATGTCCACAGAGAGAAACTCTATAGGCAGATGGATGCATACATAGGTCATGAGATACAATTTGAGGAGTCAACATCATGATGGTGGTTTATGCCAACAACTATGTATGAGTGCTATGTGTTAGACGAGGATAAAAAGGAGCATTGAGAAACGAAAAGAGTTAATTTGGTGAAATGATTCGTGTTTTTCTCTCTCTTATTGTGTTGTTAAAAGGTAAAACAACTTACACAAGTCTTGAACTTAAATCACCTCTTTACCACACGAACTGGAGCATGATGTTTGGTCCTTTCCCTAGCTGAAGGACAAGTAGCTTGAAGAGATGGGGAGACTATAAGGCTCACATGAGCAGGGCTCAAGGGGAGCCCTTGCACTGCCCAGATGAAAAACAGGACTATTTGAACAAAAACAACTATTAGAAAAATTCGACAATTTGTGAACATAAGCCATAAAGTTCATGTGTGCTTGGCGTACTTATCAAAACCTGGGGAAAAAGACCATACTTTTAAGATTTTCAAAAGTCAATTACTATTAGCTTTTTACCTTTCCAAAAATTTACATTAAAAAAATATATTATTTTTATTTATTTCAGAGAGGAAGGGAGAGAAAGAGGGAAAGAGAAAGAGAGAGAGAGAGAGAGAGAGAGAGAGAGAGAGAGAGAGAGAGAGAGAGAGAGAGAGAGAAACATCAATGATGAGAGAGAATAATTGATTGGCTGCCTCCTGCATGCCCTCTATTGAGGATGGAGCCTGCAAACCAGGCATAAGCCCTGACAGGGAATCGAACCATGACCTCCTAATTCACAGGTCGATGCTCAACCATTGAGCCACACAGGCTGAACAAAATTTATACTTTTTATAGAGAAAATTTATACTTGCTTCATATATCAAAAGATTAAAGGACAAACATACAAAGTAGGAACCACTGCATTTTCTGAGCACATATTTTCCCATACCAGATACATTCCAGGTCTTGAAGGTGTATTCTGCAATCTTGAATCCTGGGGTGGTAGGTGGTCAGGCATCTGTGGCTCAGACCCAAAGTCTTTCATCTTTTGAAGCTGTTCTTTCTGTTCCCTGTAAACAAATAAAATTGCCATTGTACATAAGGCATGTCTACTCCATTACTAAATGACTACAATTAATAGAGAAGAACAAAGAGACCTAAAAATCTTGTTCTAAAACCCTCTACAGTGCTCACAGAGCACCTCCAGGTAACACCACTCTCTTGCCTTGATGTAGCTAACTGATCAGACATCTACGACCTATAAATAATTATAAATTATTGAAGATCTTCAAGGACAGATGCTACAACCTGCACCTCATTAGTCTATTCTAATATTTCATTTACTTGTCATGTTTTTCTTTCATCCAATCAAAAGCTCTCTTGCCACTTATTTTGTTCAATATTCTTTATTTAGAGCAGAGCTTGCAAAACGGTGGCCAATGGACCAAATATGGCCTGGAAAGGTTTTTTTGAATTTGGTGTTCACATCCGTTTTCAAAATCTGAATTAGTTGCCCTTATTTACAAAGCAAAATATTTCATATAGAAATTCAAATGTTAAAGTGATTTGGTAACAATGGGCCTACATTCCCCACATGCCAACAATTAGCTGAGTGGAGTAGTGGCTGTCCACTTTAGACAAAGACCTTTTGCCACTTTCACTCACTTTTGTTACCTGTCAGTTTCTTGTGGGTATTTTAGTTAATGGCCTCTGCTGTATATGGTGATAACAATGGTCAGTCTACACCTTTGAAAACAACACTTTATATTCCTAAAGAGTAATTATGTAACTCTTCAAGTTTTTCTTTAAATGTCTGGTCAAATTCCTTTTCCTTTTCCTTACAATGACCACCTTAAACACATGTAACCTCTCCCCACCTTTTACAATATTCTCCCTGCATTTGTAAAATGTAGTGATCCAAATGGATACAAAATAAGGGTCAAGTATATAAAAATATTATTTTATGCCTTGTGTAAATCATGACTTTATACCAACACAACATAGCTTACTTGTATTCAACTGTGACCACTTTTATCCATCATTTCATATGTTTTGTTTAATTATGTTTTTGTTGCCTAGAAAGAGCTTTTAAAAAAGAATGATGAAGAAGCACTTTTTATTCAGCATTTCTTTGCAAAGCGATAATGGAAGGAAAAGGAAACTTTTAAAAGAAAAGGAAAGAAACTTTGGCAGATTAGCAACACCAATCAGCTTGGTGTTCTCAAAAAACAAAATAGATTTTAGAGTTGGACAGACTATGTTCGAATTCTGGATCTGCCACTTTTTAGCCAAGTGGACTTAAACTCTCTGAGCCTCAGTGTCATTTATGAAGTGGGAATAATACTACTTATTCTTTACAGGCCATTGAGATATGAGGATTTGAGATAGGAGGATTGAGATAATATATGCTAAATTACTAGCACAGTAACTAGCACACAGATTGTTAAATTAAAGGTATCTATAATTTAAAAGTGAGTTGTATAGTAGCTAAATATTCTAGGGTATGCTTTCCACACCATTAATAATCTGGAAAAGTTAAACCTCATAGAAAGCTTTTGTTATCATTTCAATTGGTATAAACCACAAATATAGACCAGAATTGAATAATGAAGGAAACATAATACATTGTAATATATCAAAAACTAACCATTAATTTATTTTCTCAAAACACAGCTAATTCCTACAAAACTACTAAAAAAACTTACAATCTGACAATGACGCCTAAATTCTTATCTTAGCATATAGTTGGTTTAAGGATGAAACAATTTATACAAAGCTACAAAGCACTTAGTACAGTTCCTGGCACATCATAAGCATACAATAAATGTTAGCTTTTGCTACTACATGGAAAGCATTATGTAGATACCTATACATACATAGTAAGTTGACTGTAAGTTAAGAAATCCAAATTCTATTCTCCACCTCACAAAGAAAATACTTGAATATGTATAAATAAGTAACATCCTGAAGTAGAGATATCAGCTTCTAATTATAATGAAAGATAAAACATCCCCAAAAGTATCAATGGTTAGACAAATCTGAGGATGCTTGCAGGTAAACCATTCTTAGCTTCAACAGAGAAAAATATGAGTCCTTACAGCATTTTCCAAAGTTATATCAAAGATTAATGAATATGATGTCTATCAGATCTAATACAGAAGAACAAACTGCCTCCTGGGGAAAAACAGGATGTTACATATGAGCTCTGAAATCCAGAGCACTAGAAAGTTGAAGTTTGACACTTGAAACATGCACAGGCATGGCATGTCAGCAACACATCTATAAAAGCCAAGAATGGCCATCAAATTTTCACATTTCAGAACACAAGTTTATAATTAACACAGTTCCTAAAGACCTATCCTAACCCTAAAACAGCACGGAATGACCAGAGATGTAATTAAAATTATGTGATAAGAACTTGAAGTAAAATTAATTCCATTCAAATATATCACATTTTTAAAAAGCAGTCTGAATGTGGCTTTGACTAAAAGAAATGATCTTAAGTAGTCAACTTACCGAAGCATTTTCAGTTCTTGTGCAGCTTTCAAAATGATTTCGTGCTGCCTCTGACTGAGAACCATTACCCCTCCAAGGCCTTGGTCAGAGTCTAAATTTGCATCCGACCCCATCATTTCAGAAGAATGATGTGAGGAGGGCATGTGTTCCGCAATGGGGGAATGTCTATCCACATCAGATGGGTACCATCTGTCTGACAACCGTTCTCTTTCCCAGTCCATTCTGTCAGGAATATAATCTCGCTTTTCCCGCCACGTATCTCCTCTTTCTGGATACTCTCGGATCCTCAACTCACCCCTATCACGGAAATCTCGATCATACCCATGGTCTCGATTTCTTTCTTCTCTCCATCTATCATCCCGATATCTATCCAAAGGTGGAAGAGGTGGGAGGGGTGGTAAAGGTGGAAGAGATGGAATATCCCGTTCACGGAACTGTGATTCTTGTTCATCCAGTGGTCTCCCATAATCTCTGTCCCACTCATTATCCAAATTTCTATCATACATATCCATGGGTCTTCCAATCCGATCCACATCCCTGTCCAAGTCCCTGTCCATTTCCCTGTTGTAGTCCTCATCCATATCCTGATCTCTCTCCCAATCATCCCACCAAGGGCCTCGTCTATCTCCATCATGTGATCGAGATGGTGGTGCTGAGAACCTGTCCTCTCGGTTATATGGATCTAATGTATCATCTCGATAGTCACGTTCACTTTCTCTCCAGTATCTCTCTCTATCCCAATCATCAAGTCTTTCTCGTTCCATTGGAGCATTTCTACCATCTAGTGGGAACTCTTCATGCCCTCTCTCTTCTCCATGGTTCCATGGAGCCCTAGGAGGCTCATCTCGGTGATATGGATACATTTTTTCCCCACCATCTCCTGGTTCTGGTCTAAATGGACCTCTGTCACGACCAAAATCTGGTCTTCCCAGTCCCCTTTCCCGACTGCCAGGCCCTCGAGGTGGTGGCCCCCTCTCCCTGCTCCCAGCTCTTCGAGGTGGTACTCTCTCCCTACTCCCAGCCCTTCGAGGGGGTCCTCTCTCCTGACTTCCAGCCCTCCGAGGTGGTCCCCTTTCTCGGCTGCCAGCTCTACCCTTGTCTTGGCTACCTTGCAGACCACCTGGCACTTTCTCCCGACTGCTTCCTGGTCTCACCAACCCTCTGTCCCGACTGCCTTCTCCTCTGTTCATCTTCTCTCGACTGTCTTCTCTTCTACCCATCACCTTATCATGAAAGTCTTCTTGCTTGACCAACCCTGGGTCACAGCTGATTACCTGGCCTCGACCTCTATTTACTAGTTCTTTATCCTGTGTGTCTTCTATTCTGCTTTGCCCAGGACCTCTGTAAGATGAGCTGCTGCCTTGATTACTTTCTAACCTATTATCTCTGTTATCTGGCCCAGGCAGCCCTTTATCTTGGTTATTTTCTGAATGGGGCAGACCAATACCTAAAGGTTTAAAATCATTATCTGCGTTTAATGATGATGATGTTGCTAATATTGCTCCTCCCTCCATCCCCCCTGTTTCTGAGGGAAAAGTAGATTGAGTAGGTACAGGTTTATTTGCAAGGGATACAGGCTGAGTAACAGCTTGGGTTTTGTCCATTTGAGTCTCCATACTCTGAGAATTCTGGTCCCACTTAGAAGGCTCTATGGGCACTTCCGAGACTTCGCTTTTAGGTGGCTCTTGTTGAGAGTCGCTTAGATTCTCATTTGCCTGAGCCGCCTTGGCATCCTTTACATCTGCACCAATGGATAATGCAGCTGATTGCATGTTTAAATTCTTCTGCTGGTTACTATTGGTGTCTGCTAACGGTTCTTTGTTTCCTGAAAGAGGTTCTGCTTGTGACTTAGGTTGCTGCTGATGTTGCTGTCCCAAAGCTGGTTTGGGGCCTTTCCATTGTGGTCCACTTTGTCGAGGACTTAGGGATGTATTGGGGGTAATATAAAACTGAGATGCTGGCCCCCGGGGAATCATCCCCCATTTGCTTTTAGTGCCCTCTGCTGGGTGACCTTCATATCTGGGTCTTGGCCCATCGGGGCGATTTCCTTCAAAACGAGGCCCTTTGGGTCTCGGTCCTTCACACCTTGACCCTAAATCCTCAAATCTTCGAGGACCATCAAATCTACAAGTAAAACAAAAGATATTACTCAAGACAGTAAAGCAGAAAAAAATTCTCCATGTAAGAATATTTAAGGCAATCTTGCCTTAGAATTTGTTTACAACAATGACTCTTTCAGTCATTAAACAAATCCTGAGATATCTATATCTTAGAACCAGCATGCTAAAGTGGCAGTACTCTGAAGGCCTTAGGACAGGCTTTGGAAATCATGTCATTTTATCTAATTCACTTCGACACATCTCCTGCAGCAAGTCACTGATGTACTGAACCGTTAAAAAAAAACAAGAAAAAAAAAACCACAATTATAAACGCTGTGCCTTAGTAGACAGAAAAGCCCACTAATTTTAACGAAAAAAAAAAAAATTCCCAAGCTATCTTCAAGAGTACTTTTAGAATTAAAATATCACTAAACACTATGAAACAATCAACAAGATAATAGAGGATGTTGATAAATAGTGTTGGAGCTAGCATTATGATTTTAACTGATTGACAAAAGTTTTAAAAAAACAGCAGCCAACCATATTTTCAGAGTGTGTCCTGACATTTTAAAGTCTGGACAGAGACGTTTTTGCTATGGACCCACTCATGGATTCAATAAATATTTAGTGCACATTTTTAATGCACATCCCCTATCAGGTACTACACTACATTCAAGGGCTATATGAGTAAGATGTCATCTGTGTCCCCAAAGGGTTTGCAATCAAGGAGAAACAGAATATAAATGTAAATAAGTGCTTAAAAGTGCAATAACTAAAGTCTGCCTGAATATAATAACGGCGGCAGAGGGAAGAATTGTCAATTCTACCAGGGTAGTGGTGGGGTACTATTCAATAAATGCTTAAATTAAGTCTTGAAAGACAAATTCTCTCAGATCAGGCTAACAGAGTAGGTTGGAGATGAGAGGAGTGAGAGGCAAGGGCATCTCAGGCTAAGGAAGTATTCTGAGGAAAGGCAGAGAAACACATACCAGCATAGCATGTATGGAAATGCAAACAGTGCAGCATGGCTGAAGCAAAGAGGAGCCAGAGTCAGGGAGTGCGGGGGAAGGAGGAGGAAAGCAGTGTATTAAGAGATAAGGTAAAAAGGCAGGCAAGAGTCAATGTCCAGAAGACTTTGACTACCTTTTATGGCAGACACTCCTGGTGCTCCTCCAATATCCATCCCCCCCCCCCCCCCTTTTCTACAATAATTGAGCTTCTTCACTTGTAGCTGGACACAAGGCCAGCCAAACTAAAGAGTCACTTTTCCAAACTCTCTTGCAGCTAGAACTTCTAGTCATGTTCTGGGCAATGGGCTGAGAATGAAAATGATTTACACATCCTTCTGGGTTGTATCCTTAAAGGGCACATTTTCCTCCTTCACCATTTCCCTTTTCATGCTAGCTCTGACACGGTAGTGAAATTATCTTGGCCCATGTAGCTGAGGACAACATAGTAAGGAATGTTGAAATAACAAACCAGAAGGAACCTGGATTCCTGATACTGTAGAGCCATCACATAAGTCCAGAGAGGGGAAAAAAACTTCTCACTTGTTAAAGCCATGTGACTTTGGATTTCTGTTACAACAGATGAATTAATTTGGCTGGGTAAGAATTGGGAATTGCCTAATAAGCACTTAGAGCCACTAAATGTGGTCTGATTTTTTTAAAAAAAGATTGCTCTAGTAGAAAAGTTGCAGATGAATAGGTGGGAAAAGCCTATTGTAGATTGTTTCTACAATTTGGGAAAGTGAAGGTGAAGTCTCCTGTTCTAAGGCGATGACTGATATGAGGACGAAGAGGAGGAGATACAAGTGAGAGATGTGAAGGAAGCTACAACATATAAGATTGAAAAAAATATTTTTCTATAAGATTTGAGCCAAATTGATGACAATTGTCAGGAAGCAAGATCTCAAATGCTCCCTAAAACAGACAGAACTTTCTAATAGGTGGGATTTAAATGATAACGGAAAGGGAAGAATTTAGAATGATTCCAAAGTTTCTGGCTTAGGTGACTGAGTGGATAGTGATGCCTTTTATGAGAAATAGGTTTTTGTTTTTCATTTATTTGGGAAATCAATGAAGAGTAATAAATTCAGTTTCAGCAAAATATTTACTTCCTATCCCTGTGACATTGGTTTTGCTGGTCTAGAAGCCTTAGTTTCAAAGGGAGGAATGCTTCCATCAACACAATGACACAACAATGACTCTACTAAACTCAAGTTGAGACTGCCACCTGGCCACTTTGGGTTCTGAGTCAATAGGCAAAGAAAAGAGTTACTAAACTGGCTGGGGGCGGGGGTGGGGGGTGGGTAGAGGGGGATTTTGATCCTGACTTTCAAGGCAAAATTGGGTTACTATTATACAATGAGGGTAAGGAGGAATGTGTCTGGAATACAGATCCTCTAGGACACTGTAGTACTTCCATGTCCTGTGATTAAAGTCAGTGGAAAACTACAGTAACACAAGTTAGGCAGACTGCAAATAGCCCAGACCTTCAAAGAATGAATATTTGGGTCACCCACTAGGCAAGAAACCAGGACCAGCTGAGGTACTTGCTGAGAGCAAAGGGAATATGAAAAGGGTAGTTATAAAAACCAACTATGATCACATGACCAATTGCAGAAATAAGGACTATGATAGATATGAGTATTTCTTTCTTAATTTGATATTATATGCTTAAATATATACATATATATTAGTCAAATATGTTTGGTTAATTTTTCTTCTTTATCATCAAAAATAAGATACAGTAATAATAGTTACTTTTCTATTTGTTACAGAATATCAAAGAGGGAGTATGAATCAGTTAGAAGAATGAAGATATCCCCAAAACAAACAAAAAAAGGGGGTGGGGGACTTTATATCCTTTTCTGGGAAAACCGTTAGAATGTTTTTGGTTTTCCGGGAATATTTCATGTTAGGTGCAAAAATCTCCTAATCAGAAATATATAAAAAAAAGGAACTCCGGGAAACATACTTCAGCCTAGCCAAGTTGACACTTTATAGACATAACAATTTAAAAGTATATAAACCCACTAAAAACAGAAAAGGGGCCACCAGCAGATGAGAATTTTGTTTTAAAATTCTGAAAGAAAGCACACACATGAGTGGTAGCATATGGAGCAGGAAAAAGCTACAGTTTAGAGTGCTGGTAACAGAAGGTGGGGCTGGCTTGCCTATAAAACCCCAGAGAGGGTCAGGATTCTCAGTTACCAGAGATGCTGAGGAGGACAAAAATAAGACTTCTTGCTTGACCAACCCTAAAAACATATAAATTAAAATCTACATTCAGATCCACCAACCAGCCTTTTCCTAGGCTGAATATCTGTAAATTCTTGAATTGGAGGGTCCGCTAGCATTAGCAGTTTTTTGTCCTATCACCTAAAGCAAAGCCTAACAGTTGGTAAGCTCCCCTGCCCTAGAGCTCCCAATCAGCTTATTAGTGTCTCCCACTCTCAAAGAGAAATGGACAACCAAAGATCACTAGATATTTGAGGAATGTCTCCAAAATGAAAGAGACCAAAGATAAACAGTACACAAATCTGGAGAAAACAGAGATAATGCAAAAAACAAAACAAAACAAAACAAACACACACAAAACAGAACAGAAAAAACAAACAAAAAAAAACCCACTCCTAAATTGGTATCTTCAGAGAGTATCTACAAATCAAGAAAAAATAGCTATATGTAAAAGGGATCAGAACCAGAAGAACTGCAGAAAATGTTTTAATTCTCAAAATAAAAAAGTGCAATAAAATGATTAAAAGTACCTCAGAAAATGCAACAAAATGAGAGAAAAAAAGAGACAAATATTATCAATCCAGCAGGATCCAAAATCCTACTAACGAGTTCCAAAAACAGAAAACAAGAAAAAAAAAATTAAAGAAGAAATAGCACAAAGAAATTTCCCAGAGTTAAGGAGATTCTAATCTCCACACCGTAAGGGCCCAGTTCACTCAGTATCCAGTATAATTAACAAAACAAAGCAACAACAACAACAAAACCACTAAAATTTTAGAATACCAGGAATAAATCCTGGCCGGTGTGGCTCAGTTGGTTGGAGCACTGTCCCATACATTGAAAGGTCGTGGGTTTGATTCCTGGTCAGGGCGCATATCCAGGTTGTGGGTTTGATCACCAGTCAGGGTGCATGAGGGAGGCAACCAATTGATGTTTCTCACATTGATGTTTCTCTTTCTCCCTTTCCGTTGCCCTCTCTCTAAAGTCAATAAAAATATATCCTCGGGTGAGAGTTTAAAAAAATTAGAGTACCAGAAATAAAATAAAGTTTCTGGCAGTAGGGAAAAGTCATCTAAAAAGGAAAAGAATTGGAGCAGCAGCACAACAGCTGTACTAGGTGGCAGAAGGAAAAAGAACAATGACCTAAAAACCTTGAGGAATAATTATGTTCAACTTCAAATTCCATATCCAAAGCATTATCACATGTGAGGTTAAAATAAAGACATTTGCAGACATGCAAGGACTCAGAAAATTTACCCTCAATATACAGTTTCTTAGTAAATTATTTGAGCATGCACTCAAGGAAAAGGAAGCACTAACCCACAAACAGGAAGCCATGAGATTCAATAAACAGTGTATCCAAATCCAGGAGGATAGTCAAGGGAAATATGAGAGCAACAGCTATATGGCAGATCTTGAGAGCAACCAACCAGCCAACCAGCCTAGGCAAAAGCAAGAGAATGCATGAATTTGGGAGAGAGATCTCCTCAAGAGTAATAGGTGTTTTGGGGACTGGGGTTGAAGGATTATTTTAAAGATTTTGCAAGAAGAAAGATAACTGGAAATTCTAAAAAAAGTTATTACATTAAAGAAAATGTAATCACAGCACACTGCTTACCTCTACAACAAAAAAACATTGTTTACTGATGTATCAAAATAGTGATATAAACATATTGAGCAGATGGGGTTAGAGAGTAGTATAAGAACTAATAAACCTTTATCAGAACAGGAAGTAAATATATAATACCTAAAAAGTGTAAGTCAAGAAAGTAGCAGCATATTCGTCAATGATATAAAAATAACTACCAAAAGAAACAGCTAAAGAATGAAAGATGATATTAGGAAACACATCTAGGTGGCTTTAAATAGTGGATGGTTAATTTTCTTTCAGACTATGTGTATGCATCACTTTGATAAAATGTAAAATGTAATTCTTTTGAGAGCACAGAGACATGATTAGCCCTAACCAGGAGAAAGTCTTCTTGTGAGTTGTAAGAAAGAAGATGAGGATAGTAAGGTGAAGGAAAGATAAAGGTAGGAAGCTGAGTTTTACTTGGCCTGAAAGGAATCTAAATTAAAGCTATAAAGAAAATAAAATGTTTGCTAAGATAGAGAAAGCAGCACTAGGGGTCTATCCAAGTGAAGGCTTGGCACAGCTATTGTTGGGCAAAGGGAAAAGGAGACTTGTCAAAAGATGCATCCAAATGCTAAGAATGAAGACCACACATTTACAAAGAGCAAAAAGAATACGGTTTCAGAGCTTATGATGGTTTGGTTCCTTTTCTTTAAGTTGTATTTGTTAATTCAAAGTACCTGGAATGACATCTTAAATCATTAAAATTGTATAAAATCCCCTGCTTTGTATTCAATTCAGTAATTATTAGTTCATATAAGTGACAAGACTATCCTCTACAATGTACAAGAGTCATTAAAGAGCCTGTCAACACATTATCTTATATTAAAATCAATTTCTGAATATGAATAAACTGCCTTCCTAACTAAATTATGAATGCCTTGAGAATTTTATCCATAACTGAGACATATTGGGATAAGGAACACTTATTGTCAGGTATTGTGTTAGTGCTGAAATAAAGCTCAGAGAGTTCAGAGTCCATAGGAAGAGTACGACAAGTAAATCAACAATTAGAACAAAATTTAATAAATCTGGGACATTTTGGTCTTGCTCACTGAGGTGTATCCCCATTGTATGACTCATTGAAGGATCTCAACATATTACTGAAGTGCACTCAATTATTGAAGTGCAACCCTGGGGGCAGGAAAAACAGGAATTAGTAAAGCAAAAGTGACAGGAAAGGGATTCCAGACAAAGAGAAGAGCATATATAAAGAATAAAGGAAAGGATAAAGGAAGCGGAAGCACTAAATGTGTGTAGCTAAGAAGGAAGAGAACATGGCAGAAAAGTTCTGCAAGCTTCATGCCTACACATATAATATGCAGATGCCATGAAAAAGTAGCATGCTTTGCTTTCAGATTAAATTGCTGATCAACAGCCAAGGGTCATCATTTTATTTTTATTTTGGGAATCAGAAAATGTTAAACAAATTGAAATATATCTTCAACACTACATAGAAACGGCAATTATTTATCAATAGTGCACTTTCATATTTTCAAAGTTCAAGGATGTTATGAAATCATAAAACTATCAAAACCTTTTAGATTTATAAAAGTAAAGAATTTTTAGGCTTTTGAAATAAATATATTAAGAGATACTCATGTTAAAAATATGTACAAAATAAAGCAAATTTTACACCAATACAATTAAATACTATGACTTTTTAACATACAAAAGCATGTATTTGAAATAAAGAACAAACATAGTATCTATTCACTAAATACAATCACACAAAACACATGCATTGCACATTGGTTAGATGAAAAAAATAAACAAATATTTGAGGTTTAAATATTCAGAAAATTTTTGTTTGTGCAGTTAAGTATTTCAGAAACCTTTAAAAAAATAAAAACCCTAAAACTAGGTATGAAACCATTAGAACTAGGTATAAAGACTTCAAAATTTGATATTAAAAATACTCCAAATTGGGTATGAAAACTTACAAAGTATGTAAAATTACAAATACCATTAAACAAGTTATTATCTGATTATCACCATGTTTACATAAACATACTCAAATCAGCAGACCACGGGAATTACAACATATTAAATTCTCAAATCAAATTCCCTTTTAGTTTTCATATAAAATAATGCCTATTTTCTAATAGGTATATCCAAGACCCTAAAATCAAAATACCCAGAAAAGAAGTAAACACTATAAAGAGGAACAACCATGACAAATGGAAGCATAAAGAAAAGCTTCTTTAGTAGTCCCTTGCTCATCTTAGTGTGACAGCTACAGAATGGAAGAGGTTCGCAATTCCAGTATTAAAGCCAATCAAAAAGTGGATGGGACTAATCAGAAGTCTTGATATTATAAAGATATCAGTTCTTCCTCAAAATGGTCAATAGATTCTGTACAATGCCCATAAAATTCCAGCAGGTTTTTAAAAACTGATAAGCTGATTCTAAGCATTATATGGGAAACAGAAAGGACCAAGAATAGTCAAGACAATCTAAATCAAGGGTCAGCCAACTATGTCCCATGGGTCAAATCCAATTAATAATTACCTTTTTAGATTTTTAAAGGTTAAAAAGAAATAGAAAAGAAAGAAAAACATACTTAAATTTTTAAATTGATTTTTTAGAGAGAGAAAAAGGGAGAGGGTGAGAGACAGAAAGAAACATCAATCAGCTGCCTCCTACATTCTCCCTACCGGGAACTGGGACCGAGCCTGAAACCTGGGCATGTGCCCTGACTAGGAATCGAACCAGCAACCTTTGGTGCAAGGGATGACGCCCCAATCAACTGAATCACACCAGCCAGGGTTAGAAAAAATTTTTTAAAAATATATTTGTATTGATTTTAGAGGGAGGGGAATGGAGAGGGATAGAGAGATAGAAACATGAATGAGAGAGAAACATCATTAATTGGCTGCCTCCTGCACCCCCCTTACTGGGGATGGAGCCTGTAACCTGGGCATGTGCCCTGACCAGGAATCAAACCAGTAACTTCTTGGTTCATGGGCTGAATCTCAACCACTAGGCAACACTAGCCAGGTGGGCTAGAAAAATATTTGTGAGAGACCAAACGTGGTCTGCAAAGCATAAAAATATTTACCATGTGGTCCTTCACAGAAAAAGTCTGCCAACCTCTGGTCTAGAAATAGAATCGGAGGAAGTAACTAAAAGATATTAAGGTTTATTATAAAGCTACAGTAATTAAAACCATGTGACACTTGGTGCAAGGACATAAAAATAAACCAAAGGTAGAGTCCAGAAACAAATCTACACATATCATTACTTATGAGAATTTTGACCCCTACCTCATACCATATATTAACAAAAAAGCCAATTCTATACAGATTAATTTTAAAATAAAAGGTAAAACAATAAAAGAAAGAAGATAAAGTAGGATAATGTATTTACGGCTTTGGACTGAACAAAGATTTCTTAAACAGGACACAAAAAAGCACTAAACATAAAGGAAGCAAAGATCAATACATTAAAATTACAACTAAATACATTACAACTAAATTAAAATCAAGAATTTCTATTTATCAAAAGACACCTGGAGTTCACTGGATCCAATTGTAGTTTTTGAGGGTTGTTTTTTTAACAGTTCTATTTGCAGAGATTAATATTTCGTGATTTCTTTTCTTTTCTTTTCAATACTCACCTAAGGAGTGAGGATATTTTTTCCACTGATTTTTAGAGAGTGGAAGGGAGGGGAGTGAAAGGGAGAGGAGTAGAAGAGGGGAAGTGGGGGGGAACGGGGGAGGGGAAGAGAAACATTGATGTGAGAGAGACACATCGATTGGTTGCCTCCCACACATGCCCAGACTGGGGGCGGGAATTGAACCTACAACCCAGGTACGTGTCCTTCGATGGGAATCAAACCCAAGACTCTCTGGTGTGCAGGCCAATGCTCTAACCAGTGAGCCATGCCAGCCAGGGTTTTTGTGACTTTTTTCTTACCAGCCTTCCAGGGATCAAAGAGAAAATTAACTTTTTAAAAAACAGAACAAGCCCTAACCGGTTTGGCTCAGTGGATAGAGTGTCGGCCTGTGGACTGAAAGGTCCCAGGTTCGATTCCGGTCAAGGGCATGTACCTTGGTTGCGGGCACATCCCCAGTGGGAGGTGTGCAGGAGGCAGCTGATCGATGTTTCTCTCTCATCGATGTTTCTAACTCTCTATCCCTCTCCCTTCCTCTCTTAAAAAAATCAATAACAAATATATTTTTTTAAAAAAAGAACAAAATTTAAATTATCTTGCAATTACCATATGGGTCCATTGGATCCTTTCACAAATCTAAGATGTTAGATCTTAAGTGATTTTTATTTTTTTCTAGATCTTGAAACATTTTGTGATTTCCTTATCTTAGAATTCATTAATACTCATCATTACTTATTAATTATCCCCAACTATGCCAAAGAAGATTGAAATGCAAAGACAACAAAAGAATGATAGAATTGCTAGAAGGATGAGGCAACAGTGAAATGAACTGTCACACCTGCTTGCTTTTAGGCTTCATTCAGCACAACTGAGAATTCAGAAAATTTCATCTCCTGACCATAAGGACAAAGAAAAGCAAAGTGACGAAGTTGTACCAAAACTATTAGATGAATCAAAAGATAAATGTCTCTACAGCTGCACTCTAGGCTCTAATAAAGATGTGAAATTTATCATAAGTAAAATCTCCAGCCATATTACAATACCATTAAACATCCATCAAGATGGCTAAAATTTAAAAGTTTAACAATACTAAATATTGATGAGGATGCAAAAAAACTGGAACACAGAATCACTGCTGGTGAGAATATAAATTAAAACAACCACTTTGGAAAACTGTTTGACAAGATCTATCAAAGCAGAACATATACCCACCCATGATCAAGCAATTCCAATCCTTGGTATATATCTAAACAAAATTAAAACACCCACACACATATGTGTATGCATCTAAGGTGAGACATATAGCACCAAAAGACACATAGCAGTATTTTCATAATAATAAAAAAACTTAAATGACCATCAATATCAGAATGGATAAATAGACTGTGGTATATTCATACAATAAAATATTGTACAGGAATGAGAATGAACAAACTACAGCTACACACAACATGGATGAATCTCACAATAATATAATGTCATGTGAAAGATGCCACTCAAAAGAGTACATACAGTATGATTCCATTTATATAAAATTCAAAACCAGACAAAGCTAATCTGTGGTGTAAAAAGAGAAAATGGGAAGGGACATGAGGGGGACATCTCATACACTAGAATTTCCATTTCTTGATCTGAGTAGTAATAACATGGGTGCATCTACTTTGAACAAATTCACTAAGCTATACTTACAATCATACCCGTGAGTGCTGACCAAAAAATGGTAATTTAGAATATTATTTATAATGAAGTGGGAACTAGGTCTATGGTCCTCTACCTCTGAAGGAGACTTGATGAACCAAAAGCCCTTCAAAAGACAGTGAGCAATAAAGTAGGAGTAGGCTGGAATCAATGTTAGTGTGAAAAGAAAAGAATCTGAGTTTATGTGATGGCAGAGCAGAGTGGGTAAAGAAGGCTGGGAAAGAAGACAAGAGGATCATCTTTAAATAAGTGTAGGAACACAATGTAAAAGAGAGAGAGGATAATTTATGATGTGTTGTATCATGAAAGTAGATCTAGAGTCAACAGGTAGAAGTTACAGTAATATATTTAGGGTCAGTGTAAGAAATAAACTTTCTAGAAAACTGTCAGTGTTCAAGCAGAGTCCATCAATTGCTTGTCACAGAAGTACACTGAACCTGTAAGTGCATCAGAAGCCTTGGATTCTAATCCCATCTCAACTATTTGCTAGCTATGTCATCTGGGGCAATTTATTTATAACATCTCCAAAGCTCAGCTTCCTTATCTACTTACCTCAAGAGATCAATGAGAGGAATAAGGTAATATGCACAAGATGACAAACTAAAATACAACACAACCGTGAGTTGCTATAGAGGGGATACTGCATTATATCATTGCTAATATATAACTACTCCTAGCACCGTAGTTTTTTTTTTTTTTTAAATACTTTATTGATTTCTTTACAGAGAGGAAGGGAGAGAGACAGAGAGTCAGAAACATCGATCAGCTGCCTCCTGCACACCCTCTACTGGGAATGTGCCCGCAACCAAGGTACATGCCCTTGACCGGAATCGAACCTGGGACCTTTCAGTCCACAGGCCGACGCTCTATCCACTGAGCCAAACCGGTTAGGGCTAGCACCGTAGTTATTAATTGTACCGTGAGACATGAAAAAAACTTAAAATAGGTCCTAAATTTACAAACTTAAGATTTGGTAGGCAAAAGAGAGAAATGTTAATATGACAGGAAAAGAAGGGAGCAAGAAATCTTTGTTTTATGAAGTGTTATAAATGTGTTTCTCTGATAGCAAAACAGTCACCAGATCTAAAAGGAATACTCAATCCAGTAGATAAGTAGGAATTCAAATCAAGAAGATACACATACCAAATAAAGGCTACAAATGTACTTGTAAGTATGCACGTCACTGAAAGCATGAATATCATTGAAACCTGGCGTTACATACAGTACTTAACTAGTGCTTTTGCTCTGATTCTCTGGGTATAAACTCAGGCTCCACTGTCCCAGTGATTCGATCCTGAGCAAGTTACCCAATCCTCTCAGCCCATTTGTAAAGGGTAAAAGTAGGGTATACAAATTCACAAGTTGTTGAGAAGACTCCATATGACAATGTATATAAAGTCTCTGGCAAGGCTTCTAGTACCCAGAGAAACTCATGTTAATAGCCTCTAATTAGCTTTGATTTTGGATTAAGTTTGTGCTGTACTGTTTTCAGAATTGGAAACTTGGGGAACAAATACAAGATATATTTTGTTGTCAATTGTTGAAATCAGGTATAAATTAAAAATGATGATGTAGATCCATTGACACTAAGATGGAAAATTAACCAATGTACTGATAGTGGAAAAAGCAAGTTATGACAATATACGTAGTATGATGCCATTTTAAAAACATGTATTTTAAAAACTATTATCCCCAAATAATAATTGACAGTAGAATTAGGTGACTTTTACTTTTTTCAGTCCTCTTCTGTCCTGTCTAAATTTTGTATAAGGAGGATGTATGTCTATTACAATTTCCAATTGGAAAAAAATCTTACTGAATTTTTTTCTGTAGGAAAATTATCATTTAGGTCAACTTGGTGAGAAAAACATACTTTTACAAACTTAGAAAAATAAATTTAACACCTTTTAAAAGGTAAAGAAAAAAAACTCAGGAACCACAAGTAAATTTTTGTGTGTACTTTTCTATAAAAAAAAATGTGGTTCAGCCCAGCTGGAGTGGCTCAGTGATCGAGCGTCGACCTATGAACCAGGAGGTCTCGGTTTGATTCCCAGTCAAGGCACAGTAGGGGGCATGCAGGAGGCAGCTGATCAATGATTCTCTCTCATCATTGATGTTTCTATCTCTCCCTTTCTCCTTTCTTCTCTGAAATCAATAAAAGTATTTTTTTCTTAAAAAAGTGGTTTAGACAAAAGAAAAACACCTCCCAAACTGAGGAACATTTGTCTGTTCTGTTATACTCACTGCTATAAACACAGAATAGGAACTTAATAAATATTTGTTGAACAAATAGGCAAAACAAAAGTTTTATATACCTTTACACTAAATTTCATTGCCTTATTTCACTACAATATTGGCGTATTCATCTTTATCTCCAACAGTTAGCTTATAAGCTAACAAAGAGAAGTTATCAATTATATTATTTATCAAATAAACAAAAAAGATAAATAAGTCTAATCAATATTACTTCTGAAGCTGAAACATCAGTAAGAAATTGATAAGCATCACTCTGAAACATCACATTCATCCTACACCAGTGGTCGGCAAACTCATTAGTCAACAGAGCCAAATATCAACAGTACGACGATTGAAATTTCTTTTGAGAGCCAAAAACCGACTTCTGCACATGGGCCACGAAGTTTCAATCGCACTGTATGTGCACGCCCGCACGTGGTATTTTGTGGAATACTCAAGGGGCCAAAGAGCCGCAGTTTGCCGACCACTGTCCTACACCATAATCTCTACATATAGGATAAGGTAGTGACATCACAAGAAATGGTTACCATTTCTAGATTTCATTATGTTTAATAAGTGAACACTAGCATAATTAATTGTAAACCAGGACTGTGTATAGATTAAAATGATATAGAGTACCAAAATTTTATAAATGAAGTGTTTTATACCATCAAGACCTACTCAGCCTAAATCAACAAATCAGCCAAACCAACCAACCAACCAAACAAGTCAGACCTACCTTGGCCCTTTTGGACCTTCCATGTAACTGCTTCTAGGAGGATCTGGAAGCAGTCCACCTGACCTCACTGGCATGTCCTTGACTGCAGTGATTTGCTGAGATGGAGCAATTGAAGACTCCCCAAGTCCTGGCTCAGACGAGAACGAACTGTATGGCAGAGTAGACTTGCTCAGAGGAGCTTTAGAATTCCCTTGTTCTGAAGGGCCAACAGCTGATTGCAATGGAGGATGGTAAGTTGAGGGTGGGGCTGAACCAAAAGACACAGGAGTGGGAAGTAATGCTGGTCTAGGTTTCTCTGGAAGTTGTGAACTCTGAGAACTAGAGACTGATGGAACTGGGGCTGTTGTTAATTGAGGAGGTATCCCTTGTGGAACCCCAGGGGCAGGTATTCCTGGAGGAGGTGTGGCTGAAGATAATGGTGGAAGGGGCATTACAGGTGGAGGTGCTGTTGAAGAGAGAGATGGTGGGGGAAGAACTGGTGGTGGCCCCACAGAAGAGAGGGGAGGTGGGGGAAGAACTGGTGGTGGCCCTGTTGAAGACAGAGATGGAGGCATCACAGGTGGGGGCAGAGAGGTTGGTAGAGAAGGTGGCATCACAGGTGGGGGCATGCCAGGTGGTGGCACTGAAGTAGGTAGGGCAGGGGGCATCACTGGTGGTGGCAATGATGGAGGCAATACAGGAGGAGGCATTGTTGGTAGAGGTGGAGGCATCTGAGAATATGGAACATAAGGAGGTGGCATTGACATGTTTCCCATATACTGGTTCTTCATATTCTGAAATGAATTGACTTTCTCCTGGAGATAGGTCTGAGTAGCTTTCATATGTCCCTGCCATGTTTTCCACTGCTTCTCATACTCCTGAAGTTGATCTTTATGCGGATAGGAATGAAGCTGTTCCTCCCACAGCTGAAACTCTCGCTCCCATTCTTGGTAGAGATGTTGAAACTGTTGCTGCTGCATCTCATAATGTCGCAGTTGCATATCTACAGACATGGTCTACAAATAAAGGGATAAAAATTATTTCAAGTCATTCATATCAGAGAATTAATAACAAGATAAATATTAATGAATCAAGGGCATATAAAGTCTTAGGACATTAAAACACTAAAGATTTTGGGAGGATAAGGATAAGCTTGTTAAATCCATTTGGTGATGATCATTCTTCTTTCTTCCTTTGATTTAATTATATAGGGTGGAGGAAAAGGAGGCTTACAGTTGTTCGTATGGAAAATAATACAATAATCCTATATAATAAATAGGTAATATGCAAATTAACCCTCACACCCTCACAAGATGGCCGCCTACGACCAGGCCGGCAGGGGGGTTAGTGAGGGACGACCAAACGACTGAACAGCAAACTGCATGGGGAAACCAGGCTGGCGGGGGGGCCGTGAGGGGAGACAGGGGGAGCAGGAGAGGCAGTTGGGGGCAACCAGGCTGGCAGAAGGGGCAGTAAGGGGTGACCAGGTTGCCGAGGGGGTAGGGGGGCAGTTAGGAGCGACCAGGCCAGCCGGGAGGGGGCATTTGGGGGCAACCTGGCCGGCAGTGGGGGCAGTTAGGGGCAACCAGACTGGCAGGGGGGGCAGTTAGAGGCGATCAGGCCGGCACACAGAGGCAGTGAGGGGCGATCAGGCCGGCAGGCGGGGAGGCAGTTAGGGCAACCAGGCAGGCAGGCAGGTGAGCGATTAGGAGCCAGCAGTTCAGGATTATGAGAGGGATGCCTGAGGGGTCCCGGATTGGAGAGGGTGCAGGCTGAGCTGAGAAGACCCCCACATACAACCCCCGCCCCATGCACGAATTTCGTGCATCAGGCCTCTAGTTGAATAATAATACAAGAATAAACTGTTTTGTGTACTCTCAACTATAAACCTACTTTTGCCTCATCCTGAATAAGTTACCACTGAGTTGAAAAAATCAACCAAACACTAAAGCAAAATACCTACCTCAGCAATAAGTATTTTTCAGGTTTTTAATATTATTATGGACTGGAGGCCCAGTGCACGAAATTTGTGCACAGGGGGTGGGGGTGTGTGTCCCTCAGCCCGGCCTGTGCCCTCTCGCAGTCCAGAACCCCTCAGGGAGCGGGCTTAAGCCAGCAGTCAGACATCCTTCTTGCAGTCCAGGACCTACCGCCTGCCTGCTCACTGCTCCTTACCGCTTGGCTCTCTGCTCCTTAGTGCTGCCGCGGAGGTGGGAGAGGCTCCTGCCACCGCCGCTGTGCTCGCCAGCCGTGAGCCTGGCTTCTGGCGGAGCGATGCTCTCCCTGTGGGAGTGCACTGACTACCAGGGGGAAGCTCCTATGTTGAGCATCTGCCCCCTGATGATCAGTGTGTGTCATAGTGACCTGTCATTCTGCCATTCAGTCAATTAGCATATTAGGCTTTTATAAGAACTTAAAAAATGATCTATTATTATAGACATACAGACATAAGTTTATACCTCAAAGATAAAAGACAAGCAAGTATCTAAGTCATTTCATCTTTTATGGTGTATTTGTTAGGTTTTTTGTGGTGGTTGTTTTGACCTTTTTTGGTGGATTTTTGCTTGTCTGTTACTGTAGTGGTTTGTAGGCAAAACACAAGTAAACTTATAATTATATGATAAGAACCCTGGTTCTTAAATCTCTCAGTAATAGTCAGTACTTAATAACTTAGTAAGAGTACTCTAACATCTGTCTGGGTTGATATGAGAGTATTTGCATAATACCACATTTCCCAAGCCCCCAAGTTAATGCGACAGATAACTACTTGGGCACGTCTTGGGAAATATCTTTCCTTCTTCACACTTCAATCTCCTTCAGGAATAACAAATATTTTAAATTTCTTGGGTCAATTTGCCATGTGTGAACTGAAGAAGCACTTGCCTGCATATGTGGTGGCTGCTGGATGATCTGCTGGTACTGTTGTAGGATCTGTTGTAGCTGAGTGTGCTTCTGCATTATTCCCTGGTACTGGAAGCCAACTCGATGCTGCTGGTGCTGCTGCCAGTGTGCTGCTGCAGCCTGCAACTGTTTTAACCTGGCATCTTCTTCCGGGTCCTCAGACTAAATATAAAAGAAGATACATTTTTATTTAAATCATAAAACAGCAATGAAATTATTAAGAAAACCTATTTTATAAAGTATTGTATTATAATACAAGTCCAGAATCCCTACAACTCTGCCTGATTGATAAAAGCTATTCTATCTTTAGATAAATACCTAGCTCTATCTGTACTGTGATAATGGATACCAATACCTAGGAGTTTATAAATTCCAGTCTTCACTAGAATAATCATTTCACTGTTCTTAAATAGGACAATCATTACCCAACAAAGTCAATCTACATTTAATGTCATTTTCACTCTATGAGAAATCTTTCTCTTGCACCTTAGTTACTTTTCATCAATGGACTACAGTGTAATTATTATGATTCAATAAAATTTCCACATATGACTATTAGAACAATGACCTTTGGACCAATGTGAGAACTTTCCATGTGCCAGTAAGTATCCTAAATTACATTTAATGCTACAATCTATTTTGCAGATGAGGATACTGAAGTACAGAATGGTTAACTAACTTGCTCAGAGTCAGTACCAGCAAGTGGCAGTGCCTGGACAGCAGCCTAGGTCATTTGACAATAAAAGTCCTTTTTTAAAAAAAAACACATATTTTTATTGATTTCAGAGAGGAAGGGAGAGGGAGAGAGAGAAAAACATCAATGATGAGAGAGAATTATGGATCGGCTGCCTCTTGCGCACGCACACACACATACACCACGGGGGATTGAGCCTGCAATCCAGGCATGTGCCCTTGACCAGAATCGAACCTGAGACTCGTCAGTCCACAGGCCAACGCTCTATCCACTGAGCCAAACCGGCTAGGGCAAAAAGTTGAAGCTCTTAAATATTGCTGTGTGCTGCCAATCTGAAAATAACTGGCAGTCCTTTAGTGCTTAGAGACACAATTTACAAGAGTGTCTAACTCTTCACTCTCATTTAAACCATGAAAAAAAAAAAAAAAGCCTTTTCTCTCTCTTCCCCCCCCCCCCCCCCCAAATTATAAGAGAAAGTTTATTTAGAAAGTTACTGAGGTAGTGGAAGTGAGCCAGCTGGGCTGCAATGGCTTTGGAAACAAGTTACAGAAGCAAAAGAGCCATTGGAACTTAGGAGAGGGAAAGGCAAAGGTAATGTACCTGGGAGAAAGAGAGAGATGAGAAAGGTGTTGGCATGCTCCAGAGAGGGGATGCCAAAAAAATGCCTTTTCTAAACCCGATAAGGCATAATCTAATATTCCATAAATGGAATTTTACATGTACTTAAAAAAAACACATAAAAATATATATCTATTCACGATAAAAATATATATAAATGAATCAGAAAAAAGTTGAACAATTTAATAAAAACCAAATAATTAACTTTATGGTTACCTGGGATTCCTCAGGTGGGAGAGGGGGTGGTACCTCCTCATTAGGAGGTGGTAATGGGGGCTCCTCAGATGGAGGGGGTTCTGGTACTTGACTGGTGGCAGGTACTGTAACTTCTTTTACTGGCTTGGGTGGATCCTTTGCTATGACAGGACCCTTTTTGTGTCCTGGCAAATGCACTTTTGTCCTCTGCTGCAAACTAAGCAAGTGCTGTCGATACCAATACTGCTGCTGTTCCTACAACAGAAACCATTTTTAAGAATTTTACTTGACAATCCTGTATAGCTGCAACTTGGTGTTTAGAGAGAGCCACATTTGTGTCTGCATTCATGTGTCTATATGCAAGAAAAGGCAAAGCTAGACTGAGAAAGACAAATAAGTAAGATTTTCAATCCCTTCCCCAAATTTATACATTTAAGTTAAACCATGCCATACATATCAATTGAACATACTTCTCTACTCTTAAAATACATACTTTTGGAAGTGAGAGCAGTCTTTTTGATAAATGATCAAGTAAAACCTGTCAGTATTCACAGCTATCTGCTTTTAACCTGTCTTTAGTTGATTCAGACTTATCCAGGGGGATTTTATAATTAATGAACACAATCAAATAATCCTACCTCTTCTCACTGCCTTCTCCCTTTTAAACATCTGTTGTATATTCTTTTAAATATTTGTAGTATATTCCTAGGTCTATACAGAAGTCCTCCCTTATCCAAGGGAGATACATTCCAAGACCTCCAGTGGCGGCCTAAACAGTGGATAGTACTGAACTCTATATATCCTACCTTTTTTTTTCCTATACATACATACCTATGATAGTTTAGTTTATAAATTAGGCACAATAAGAGATTAACAACAATAACAATACAACAGAACAATTATAATAATGTAATGTAACAAAAGTTACATGAATGTGGTTCTCTCTCTCCCCTAAAATATCTTATGGTACTGTACTCACACTTCTTGTGATGATGATACAATGCCTACGTGATGAGATGAAGTGAGGTGAATGAGACATTATTAAGTAAAATAAGGGTTGAACACAAGCACTGTAATATTGGGTATCTGATAACCGAGACAGGTGAGTGACTAATGGCATGGATAGCGTATACTTCATGGATGTGCCAGACAAAGGGATGAGTCACATCCCGAATGGGATGGATCAGGACAGTGTGGGGCAGTGTGATATTTCATAAGCAAAGCAGAACGGCGCACGATTTAAAACTTACAAATTGTATATTTCTGAGATTTTCCATTTAATATTTTTTGACAGTGGTTGATCACAGGTAACTGAAACTGCAGAAAGGGAAACCATAGAAAAGGGGAACTACTGTATGCATAAATTAGAATAGAATGTGTTTTTTAAATGCTTTCTATTGATTTTAAAAGTCTCACTCTGCCTTCCAAATTATAATGTAATTTCATTTTCTGGAAGCCTGTTTTGTGCTTTCACTTTAAAAGATCACAAGTTTAATGTGGAAAAAAATTAAGAAAATACAGCTGATCCTCATTATTCATGGATTCTGTATTTGTGAATTTGCCTATATGTATGAACAATGGTGAAAAATTTGAGTCACTTGACTTGCACGACCCAGCTCAGGCACAACATGGCCATGCCCACCTTTTTCTGTGGTTCTCCTACTGTAAATAAGTGGCCTTTTCAATGGTCTAATTAGGGTCACTTTTTTTTTTTTGCATTTCTGTGCTTTTTAAAATATATATATATATATATATATATATATATATATATATATATATACACACACACACATATATATATACATATATATACATATATATATATATTGATTGATTTCAGAGAGGAAGGGAGAGGAAGAAATAGAAACATCAATGACGGCAGAGAATCATTGATTGGCTGTCTTCTGCACGCCCCAAACTAGGGATCGAGCCCACAACACAGGCATGTGCCCTGACCAGGAATCGAACTGTGACCTCCTGGTTCATAGGTCAATGCTTAACAACTCAACCACAAGGGCTGGTCTCTGTGCTTTTTTTATTAGTGATTTTGTTGTTTAAAGTGGCCACCAAGCATAGTGCTGAAGTGCTGACTAGTGTTCCTAAGTGCCAGAAGGCGATGACGTGCATTATAGAGAAAATATGTTATATAAAGCTTCATTCATGCATATGTTACAGTGTTGCTGGCTGTGAAGTCAATTTTAATGAATCAATAATATATATTAAATAAGGGTCTTTAAACAGAAACACACATAAATCAAGATTATGCCTTGATTAGCTGATGAAAATGTGACCAAAGGCTCACAGGAACATAACCCTGTATTTCCCTTAGGAGCAATGGTTCAGTAGTTACTAATTCAGTGTTCCTGATTATTTTATAGTTCCCGGTGACTGTATAGAACAAAATACTTCAAATAAAGAGAAATGACTGCATAAAAAAGCAATAACTAATTGTTTAAATCAGCAAAAAAAAATCTTACCACTCAGAAATAACTACAGGATCTTCATTATCCCAGGAGTCACTATATAATCTCCATAGTTATAAAGTTGCATAAGGAAAAAAAGTTGTCATAACACTCAAATATTCACTAATATACTGCCCTGTATATGTCTATAATTAACAACAGCATATATTTCTTTCTTTCTTTTTTTTAATATATTTTATTGATATTTCACAGAGAGGAAGGGAAAGGGATAGAGAGCTAGAAACATCGATGAGAGAGACACATCGACCAGCTGCCTCCTGCACACCCCCCCACTGGGGGATGTGCCCGCAACCATTGTACATGCCCTTGACCGGAATCGAACCTGGGACCTTCCAGTCCGCAGACCGACGCTCTATCCACTGAGCCAAACCGGTTTCGGCAACAGCATATATTTCTACTATAATTATAAGGATTCAGGATTTGTGTGTTTGGAGTGTTTTTTTAGGATGCAGGATTTGATAAAATGTGATGTTGGAAAACTTTGAAACTCATTACTGAGAGCTGAGGATCTAACAAAAGTCCTACTGGTTAGCAAGCAAAAATCCTATCTAATAAAGAGGGAACATGCTAATTGACCATCACACCCTCACAAAGATGGCAGTGCCCACAGCCAATAAGGAGGGAATATGCTAACTGACTGTCACACCCTCAAAGATGGTGGCACCCATAGCCACAAGATGGTGATGCCTAGTCCCCTCAGCCCCGCCGGGGCAGCAGGCGTGAAGCATGGCTGGGCCCGCCCCCAGGTAGGTCCAGTCTAGCTCTGTGTGCCTTCCTCTGGAGTCCCCCAGTCCTCTCAGCCTCCCCAGACACCCAGGGCCAGCCCGAGTCACAGGCAAGCCTCGGATATTGGCTGCCCAGCCTACGCCCGAGGCGCAGGCAAGCCTCAGATGGCGGCTGCCCAGCCGATGCCCAAGGCGCAAGCAAGCCTTGGATGGCGGCTGCACAGCTGAAACCCGAGGCGCAGGCAAGCCTCGGATGGCAGCTGCACAGACACCAAGGGCCGGCCCAAGATGCAGGCAAGCCTCGGATGGCAGCTGGGGGGTCAGGTAACCAGGGCTGGCCAAGGCTTGCACTGCCAGCAGTGGCAGCAGCAGAGGTGTGATGGGGGCATCGCCTTCCCCTGATTGCCAGGTCACCTCCCTCCCCTGAGGGCTCCTGGACTGTGAGAGGGGGCAGGCCAGGCTGAGGGACCCCCCCTCCATTGCATGAATTTTCATGCACCAGGCCTCTAGTCCTATATATAAAAAGCCTGTGGTTGTGACACCCTCACACCGTAAAGACCCATCACCAGGAGGCAACGTGCGCGGCAGGCGCCGAGTGAGTGGGCGGGGCTGCGTGCGCAGCGAGGTGCACGTGGGTGGGCGGGGACTTGACTCTGGGTTTCGCGGTGCTGGCTGGACTTGATGCTGTGTCCCCGCGGGTGCCGGCCCAGACTCTGACAAGAGGGAAGAGGGAGCCAGATACCCGCACCCAGGACTTGACTCTGGGTCTCGCAGCGCCAGCTGGACTTGACGCTGTGTCCCCATGGGCGCCAGCCCAGACTCTGACAGGATATAATAGTGATATTAAAATATTTCCTCTAATCAATTCCCTTTTAATGTGCACGAATTTCACGCACCGAGCCACTAGTAACTTTTATAATAGGAACTACAAAAGAGAATGTTTAACTATCAAAGGTTGAAAAATGGCCTGGTAAAACTGATAAATCCCTAAAATAGTTTTTCAGTATATCCAAAAACTAAATAAAAGATGATATGTAATGTTGCCATATAATTTTGTTAGAAAAATTATAGTATGGAAACATAATCTATATTTATTTTTTGTTCATTCTAAGACTCAGCCATTCTTTATGATTTTTGAGCTCTGTTTTTTCAAGATTATGTCCCAAATAAATATTTTACAATAAACTTTTGGTCTCTATGTTAAATGGATTCATTTTATTGGCATTCACTGTGATTCATTATCGTTGGATAACCAGGATTTTCTATATTGCTAATATTTTATTGTATACTTCCCCAATTTTCTATATGAAAGCAGATGCATAAAATATACATAATATATACAAACTCTTTCTCATTTAACATACTGTTTTGTTATCTTTTTTCCACTCACAGGATAATTTTCTTAGAAGATTAATGTTTCACTCTTTTCTTATATCTGGTGCTTAAACATACAGTGTTGGACCATACTGTAGGATATAAATAAATTACTGTTAATCAACTGAAGACATCTCTCTAGGCCCATAGTCGGCAAACTGCGGCTTGCGAGCCACATGCGGCTCTTTGGCCCCTTGAGTGTGGCTCTTCCACAAAATACCATGGCCTGGGCGAGTCTATTTTGAAGAAGTAGCGTTAGAAGAAGTTTAAGTTTAAAAAATTTGGCTCTCAAAAGAAATTTCAATCATTGTACTGTTGATATTTGGCTCTGTTGACTAATGAGTTTGCCGACCACTGCTCTAGGCCACTCATTTCTATGCTCCAATCCACTGGGAAGAATACATTTCATCTAACTCCATTTTAAAGTTTAGGTTATGATTGGCGTTTTTTGTTTTTAATTATCATACACATAATCATCAGCTTCCAGGATATAATTGCTTTTACCATTCAATTGTAAAAATAAGCAAACAAACAAAATAGTACAGTGATCATAATAGTCAACAATAATACAGTATTAAAACATTTTCAACCTTCTTTTATTATTTTATAAAAATAGCAATAGGTTTACCTTTCAGTTTAAGAAAAGCAAATAAGTCTGTTTCTAGTAAAAGTTAAAAGTTTCTCTTTTTTCAGTTGCTTTGAAAACATCACCAAAAGATACAAAGAGGCAAACTATCTGTCACAAACTAGAAACTAATAGTTACAGAGATGAAGATTCTTTATGAATTTGCACCTTCCTTATTTTCATGCTTCCTATCTTTGTCTTAGACTTAGTCTAGGGTTAAGGACCTTATTAGGAGCTCAAGTAATTGCCAGTTTACTGACAGAAGGCACTGCAGGTCAATTTTTACTTAATATGAACCCAATAAGCAGGAAGCATGTTTAATTCAATCCTAGGACTAAGTTTGGACACATTCTTAAAGCTCTCCAAATGAATAATGATGACATCATTAAAAAAATGCCCTCAGTGACAAGAAGGATGATTTACTTTTATTTTAGAAAGGAATAAAATCTGCCTACACTTGCTAATGAAGCTGAACTAGTACCTGGTTCTTCTAAATGTCCCATCATATCACACAACTCCATCTCATATGGAATGTTAGCTCACAAATCAGATCAAATCACAGCATATGTCACATTAAAAAAAATTTTGCCTCGGCCAGTGTGGCTAAGTGGTTGAGCATCCATCTATAAACCAGGTCACAGTGCAATTTCTGGTGAGGGCACATGCCTGGGTTTTGGGCTTGATCCTCAGTGTGGGGCATGCAGGAGGCAGCCGATCAATGATTCTCTCTCATCATTGATGTTTCTCTCTCTCCCTCTTCCTTCCTCTCTGAAATTAATAAAAATATTTTTTTTTAAAGAAAGAGATTGGAGCTGAAACCGGTTTGGCTCAGTGGATAGAGCGTCAGCCTGTGGACTGAAGGGTCCCGGGTTCGATTCCAGTCAAGGGCATGTACCTTGGTTGCGAGCACATCCCCGTGGGGGGTGTGCAGGAGGCAGCTGGTCGATGTTTCTCTCTCATCAATGTTTCTAACTCTCTATCCCTCTCCCTTCCTCTCTGTAAAAAATCAATAAAATATATTTTTTTAAAAAAAAGGAAGAAAAGAAAGAGATTGGAGTTAAAAAGTTAGGATGCAAGAATTATTTTTCAGCTCTAACCGGTTTGGCTCAGTGGATAGAGCGTTGGCCTGCGGGCTCAAGCTTCCCAGGTTCGATTCCGGTCAAGGGCATGTACCTTGGTTCCGGGCACATCCCCAGATGGGAGTGTGCAGAAGGCAGCTGATCAATGTTTCTCTCTCATCGATGTTTCTAACTCTCTACCCCTCTCCCTTCCTCTCTGTAAAATATCAATAAAATATATTTTTTAAAAAAAAGAATTATTTTTCACAAATATATTTATATTAGCACCCAGAAAAGGTGCTAATTTATTCATCAAGCACATACTGACTGTTGGCTACCAGTACAGTTATGAACTAGGCACTAAATAATTTTTCAAGTAGGAAAATATGAAGGAGAGTAAGAGAATGAGAAAGTGAGAGTGAGAGAGCTTTTAAAAATTAATTTGAGGCCTTGCCTATCCAGGTTGATTATTATAAATGCCTATAAAACTAAATGTATTATGTCTTTTATATCCTAAAGTGAAGGGGAGGAGGGAGAATCTGGTATAATATTAGATTTCCATTTTAAAAATTTATTTAAAATATATTTATTTTCTGTATTTTTGAGGTTTACATTCTACTCCAAGAAATTAAGGTCACCAGATAATCTTAGTTCCATCTTAAAAAAAAAAAAAAATAGCTCCTTTACTTCACTTCTTCCTCCAGCCCTGCCCTCATTCTCTCTCCTTCAGTCAAACTTCTTGAAAGAGTGGTCTATACTCACCATCCCCATTTCCTCACCTTCCATCACTCCTCAAATCAATGCAATATGGCTTCAGTCACTATGAAACTGCTCCTGCCAAGGTCAACAATAATCTACATGTCAGTAAATGCAAAATATAACTCAAAGTCTTTATCTTGCTCAACCTCTCAGCAGTACATGACACAGCTGGCCACTCCCTCCTCCTAGAAAGTCTTCCCTTCACCTCTGTGGCACTACACTGTCCTGATTTTCCATCTATCTATGTGACTTTTTTTTCCTGCTGGTTCCCTGAGATACCGAGATTCTGTGAGGCTAGGCTCAATGTCCATTAACCTCTATTCTTACTCTACACACTTTAAATACCATTTTTATGCTGATGACTCACAAGTCTATCATGTTTCCCAGATCTCCCTTCCAGATTCCACACCTATATCTAACTTCCAATTGGACATCTCCCTTTGGACTCTTACATCTCAAGAACTTGAAACTCAGTAGATCTAAAACTTAACTCATCATTTCCCCCTCATTCCCAGACCCGTTCTTCCTCCTTCTCCAGGTTCTCCTATTTTATTAATAAATGGGATCACCATCCACCCAGCAGCCTATTCTAGAAAGCCAGACATCATCATTGATGCCTTCCTCTCCAATACCACTCAATCTATTGGAGTCTAGCACCTAAACATTTCTCCAGTCTTCCACTTCTCTCCATCTCCAGGATCACCATCCAAGTCTAAGCCACTATTATCTCTCTCTCTTTTTTAATCCTCATCCGAAGAATGAGGATATTTTTTCATTGATTTTTAGAGAGAGTGAAAGGAAGGGGAAAGGGAGAGCGAGACAGGGAGGGGAGAGAGGGAGAGAGGGAGAGAGAGAGGGAGAGAGGGAGAGAGGGAAAGAGGGAGAGAGAGAGGGAGAGAGGGAGAGAGAGGGAGGGAGAGAGAGAGAGAGAGAGAGAGAGGGAGAGAGGGAGAGAGAGGGAGGGGAGAGAGAGAGAGAGAGAGAGAGAGAGAGAGAGAGAGAGAGAAAGTATCAACATGAGAGAGACACATCGATTGGTTGCCTCCCGCTCTGGGGAGGGGATTGAAGCTGGTACGTGCCCTTGACTGAGAATTGAACCCACAACCCTTAGGTCTGAGGGTCCACGCTCTAATCACTGAGCAAAACCGGCCATGGCAGCCATTAATATCTCTTGCCTGAATTATTTATTAAATATTCTCTATAAATCACTCCTGTTCCTTTTGAGTCTACTCTCTATATTGCAAACAGTGAGTTTTTTCAAATGCCAATCTGCCACATTTGACTATATAAAATCTCTCACCTCCTTCCTACTGCCCTTAGGATAGTCCTGATAGGCCCTTCCTAATCTGGTTTGTGTCTACAACCATCACCCTCAGATTTTAGTATGCCTTACTGAACTTAATTCCTTGAGCTCTGTCTGGTTAATTCCTACCCATTCTTTGGGTTTCACTTAAATATCACTTACAAAGGGAGGCCTCTTCAACTAGGTTAGAAGTCCCTCCTATATCCAATCATTTAAAAAAAATATTTGTTTTTCACTTACTATGTGCTGGATTCTGAGCTTAAAAAAACACACACACCTCACCTTTCCCCATTCTTTATGGAACAATTGAGTGATATTTTATATTTTATAATCCTATATTTTGTATTTTATAATGTGATAACACCCTGTTCTTCTCTTAGTTACTTAAATGTCTTTCCCCCACCCCTATCAGAACAAGTCAATGAGGCCTGGTGTTTACCACTTCATCTTCAATACTAAGCATAGTACCTGGCACAGAGTTGCTACTCAATAAGTACTTGAACATTAAATAAAGGACTAAAAACTAAAAAAAAAATTCAACAGCTTTTCACAAATAAGTTTTGAGACTAAAAAGATAAAAATCACAACTCATGAAAAAAGGCTAATATGCACTTTATCTAGTTAGTCCATTAAACAAACAGAAAATTTAATTATTGAAAAAATATGCATTCCATTAAATCACCAATGCTTTACTCTGAAAACCAGAAACTAAATGGAAGGATATCAAGCATTTATCCTGTCTTTCCTATACTAACTGTATTTCCAATCAAACAATTATGGTTCATGAGTGCAAGTATTTCTTTACAGAATTCTATTTAATAAATGTAGAAGAAATGGCACGAAAAAAAATCACCACATTGTAGCCTCTAATGAAGAAATAACTTATTCAGGCAAAGAACATCAATGGATGAACCACTAGATGGAAGGAACATGCAAAATTGATGGGAAGCTTTACAGTGGAGGGACCAGACTGCCGCCCCCTGATCAATCTTGGCACCACCAACAGTGGGACAACCAGGCACTGAGTGTCTCCTAATGGGATGTAAATGAAGTACACAGCATTACCTAGGTTACAAAGTACACTTGCCAAAAGAAAGTTGAGCTTAAATCTAAAGTTGAACTTCAGAGTTAACTTCTACATTACAAAAAACATGGAAAAGAGAAGAACAAGTCAAATGACACCATGAGACAGCAGACAAATCCAGAATGAAGGACATTCTACGGGACAACCAACAGATTTTTCATCAAGTTCAATAGCATGGGATAGAAAAAGAGAATAGAAGAAACTGAGTTAAATCGGGTGTTCTCAACTGAGGGTGATTTTGCCCCCCCCCTTCCCCCCCAGGGAATATTTGGCAATGTCTGGAAACATTTCTGGTTATCACAACTAGGGGCTGCTAATAGCATCTAGTAGGTAGAGACAGAGATGCTGCTAAACATAATACAATGCACAGGACAGTCCCCCACAACAAAGAATTATCCAAAACATCTATATTGGATCCTGATTTGAACAAACCAACCAAACATAATTGAATCTATTGGGGAATTTTAGCATGGATGATATCAAGGATTTATTTTTAATTCCATTAGTATGGCGAGACAGTAAGGGAAATCTGAATGGATCAGGTATACAGTTGTTAATTTTGCTAGGTGTTATAATGTGTTAATCTAAGAAAAGGCTCTGTTTTTTGGAAAGATGTCTAAGAATATAAGGATGAAATGACATGAGATTTAAGATTTGATTTAAAATATTTTAGCAGGAACAATAAAAAAAGGCCTAGGTGAAGTAAACATGGCAAACTCTTGAGTTGTTGGATCTGAATGTTGGGTATATGGGGGGGAGGCATCATACCATTTTCACTTTTGTGTATAGTAGTCCCTTTTATGTGCAGGAGATACGCTCCAAGACCCCCAGTGGATGCCTAAACTGCAGGCAGTACTGAACTATATACGTACTGTTTTTCCCCTATACATACATATCTATGACAAAGTTTAATTTATAAATTAGGCACACTAAGAGACTGACAACAATAAAATAGAACAATTATAACAACACTGTTATAATAAATGTGGTCTCTCTCAGCAAACTACCACAAATTTTTTTCCTTCTTAACAATTTCACGAATAAAAGATTTGTTCTTGCCATAGATCTTAGCAACCTGACCATGTCATTATTTTCCTTTTCTTATTAAGTCGAGAACTTTCACCTTTCCACTTGAAAGAAGCACTTGACAGCTTCTCTTTGGCATTTCCAAATTGCTAATATATTATTCCTGTGTTTGCATCCATTAAGTAAAATAGGATTACTTGAACACAAGTATGGCAATACTGCAACAGTTAATCTATTAACCAAGAGGGCTACTAATGGACAAATAGACAAGTAGTTGATACAGGGTGGATATGCTGGACAAAGGGATAGTTCATTTCCAGGAGGGACGGACAGAATGGAGCAAGATTTCATAACGCTACTCAGCACAGCACAGTAAATTGAGCATTTCTGGAAATTTCCATTTAATATGTTCGGAGTGAAGCAAAACTGTGGATTGGGGGGTGGGGGGAAGGGAACTTCTGTATGTTTAAAATCTTTCACATTTTAAATGACATTTTCCAAAAATAGAATATAAATCAAAGAAAAATATGCCAAAGGATTAGTTATCTGAGATTGGCACTGGCATGAAGAAAATATTTATCATCTAATAAACCAAAGCATCCTAAGTCTAGAACATGCAACTCTTGTATCTTACTCAACAAACCTTTGTGGAGAGCCTACAATTTGCAAGGCACTGTCCTAGGTGCTACAGGAGATAAAAAGATGAGTGAGATAGTCCCTGTCTGCAAGGGACTTACAATCTGAAGAACAGAACCAATCAAATGGCTGAGCTGAGGCATGGCTTCACAGAGACCCTGATATGTGAGATGTGCCTTGAAAGCAATACAACTACAGGGGGGAAAGAGGATCGAGGAAGTTGGGATGAATTCTAGGTAGAGGCAGGAAAGCCTAAACAGGCTTATAATGCCTGTTTTTGATAATTAGCCCATTCACACTTCGCATCTTGAATAGCTTTCTTTCCGACTGCTTTCTTTATGGCTCTCACCAAAGAATTGGTGGCACTGAATATTCAAAGCACTAAAAGAAGTTCACTATATACAAGGGTACAAAGGCAGAAAAGCAAAAGCAGTGCTCATGGTATTATATTAAGGACAGGTTTGATCCCCCTCCCGCCATCCCATAAAACAATGTTTATCTCTCTAAAAGGCCAGAAAAAAACAGTCCAGTAGAGATGAAGATATAAATGTCATATTTTGAATTAACGCAGTGTTTGACAACAAAAGCACTGGAAATTTCAGAGTGGGGTGGGGAAGGAGACAAATTCTGTCTCTATAACAGAGGAATCTGGGGGAACTAACCTGGTGGGATGGTACTCTAGCGTAAGCCAACAGAATCCCTTACTCTACTATTTCACCCCAGCACCTCAAGTGTTTTCTCCTGATGATGTGCCAACCACAACATCTTGCTTACTTAAAACAACTTGTTTCTGTTCTTAATTTCTAATGCCAAAACACTGTAATATTCAAATACCTCATCCCTATCTTTTGGAAATCTTTTATATGTAAATCTGAGTTTGTAAATTAAAAGGATCTTTTGATTCATTAGGAAATCTAAGGTAGATTAGTAAGTGCTAAAGGTCTATTTTAGGAAATCATCAGAAATAATTTATCCACTTCAGTTCTATCTTCTTTCTAAAGGATAGAATTTATTACTGCTATCCTATCTGTCTTTGACCGCTCTCTGGGAACCATCACTTCAAATAGAAGTTTAGAGGAATGGCTCTCTCATGAATGAAGAGGCATCACACTTTTACTTTTTTTTTTTTTTTTTTTTACCTTGGCCAAATCCCAAGGCTGTTACTCTGGAGTGAACGATAACACCAATGCAATACAGCAAATTGGTCATGTCTTAAATCTTCAAGTGATGTGAGAAAAGCATGTATGGGTCAATTCCTTACATGACCAATCGACTCCCCAAAGAGTCCAATGTGTAGACTCCCCTATGTATTGCATATATATCTGTGAGCATAATTAGGAGGCTCCTGATAAGCACAAGATTTCAATCCTTCAATTGGTGAGACCTTTTAATTCAGGAAGCTGACAGCTGTCTGTGGCCCCTAAAAAATTCTTTTAAAGAAGCTAACTGGTCATAAAGTTTATATGCATTTCAAGTGTCAGTTCTTTCAGAAGCTTCTTTTTTATGCTGCCTCTCAAATGGAAATTTTAGTTTAAAATACAAGTTTAAAGCATTTTAAAATACAACTTTAAAGCAAAGTCCTTTGCAAAAGCAAGAAAATCTAAGAAGGTGGTCAAAGGAAATCAAGGAATACATCTAAGAAGTAACTTTTGAGCCACCTCACTGCTCTGTGGTGTCTAGAAACATTTTCAGTTTTAAAAATCCACATTTAGGTCATTAAAAAGCGGTGCAGTCAGACCCCGGACTCTTATGGAATCCTTTGGAGTGTGCATTAGCTAGTCACAGTGTTATAATTAGGCTAAGCACCGGTTAAAGCCCGGAGGCCTGCTCACTTAGGGCCCTCGAGGTGAAAAGATGAGGCTCCGGCACATGCTTTCTTACCTGTGGAGTCATCTTAGAAGGATCTGGCTCAGGGGCAGCTTGATGCTGTTCAGCATTCTTGTTCTTGGCACCACTCTTCACAGGCTCTTGCTGGACAGTTGTCTTATTCCCAGAAGCGGTGGACGGTGGTGGAGGAGCTAGTAGCGGGGATTTAGAGTGGCTCTGGGAAGGGCGGGAAGGAGATGCCTGAGAAGAGGGCAAGTAGGACTGGGAATGGCTCCCATAGGATTGCGAGGAGGAAGAGGGAGGATAAGGAGTGGGCGCCAGGTAGGACTGGGAAGGTGGAGACTGAGAAGGGGACGGCTGGGCGGGCGGTAAGTAGGGCTGAGACGAGGCCGGGGGGTAGTACGAGGGCGGCGGCTGAGGTGGGGGCATGTAAGACTGAGATGGGGGCATATAGGACCCTGGCGGCACAGGGGGAGATGCAGGGGGGGATTCCAGCTCCATGGGAACCAAACCAGGAGGCCCGTCTCGTTGGTGGTGCAGCATCTGGTGTTTGTACTGCTGCGGTTTCTGATAGCTGAGGGCCGGCCCCGGTGGCGGGGGCATCGGTGGCGGCGGCGGCTGCCAGTCTCCGTAGCCGCTCCCGGGCATCACCGGCGGGGGCGGCATGGGGGGCGGAGGAAGGTGATGGGGTTGGAGCACGCACTGCATTTGCTTCTGGTGCATCTGCTGCAGCTGCTGGAGCTGAGCCAAGTGCTGTTCGCGGAAGCTCATGAAGCCTGAGGACGAGGGGGCCGCGGGAGTCGTCGAGCTCGAGTACCCAGGCCCGGGCGAGGCCTCAGGAAGCGCCACCGGCGGCGGCGGCGGGACCGGCGGCGGCGGATAGTGGCTGCTCCCGCCATATCGGCCCCAGCTCGGGTACATATCTAAGAAGGCGCAGGGCTCGTCCCAGCACCGTTACTCGTCGCAACCGACCTCCAGGAGCTGCGGCGGCGACGGCGACAGCCGGAACTCGCGGCGCCTACAGGCCCCGGAGCGTGTAAGCGGAGCGCGCCAGTGCGCCGGCGCTCCCGAGCTGGGCCCACGACCGGGAAGGCGGGGTCGGCCCTGGGGCGACTACGCCTGCGCAGTAGCCACAGAGAGGAGAACAAAGGCGAGATAGAGCGGCCCTTTGCTTGGCAACTCTCGGTTGCCACCTTCCTTCAGGTTCGGATACTGTAGGTGCGAGTAGAATGCGGTCATAGCACCGAGGAACCATAGAGTCTCCCCCCGGAAAGGGGTGGTAGAGATCCTATTGCTCCACGGAGTTCATTTTTGAATGGGGGGGAAAAAAAATTAAAAATTAAAAAGGTTCCATCGACAATCGCAACAACAACAAAAAAACATGAGACACATAGAAATAACTCCGATAAGAAATATGTAGAATTTATACGAGGAAAACTACAGAGCCATACAAAATCGTATCGGAGTGGGATAAAATTAGACTAGAAATAATGAAGAGGCTTACCGTGATCTGAATAAAAAGAGGAAAAATTGTAAAGATGTTAAATTCGTCTCAAATTAAATGAATAGACTTAATTCCATTATAACAAAGAACCCAACTGGGAACAAATCTGTGAAGAGTGGAAACGTATTTTGAAGACAGACTATAAGACTACACCAATTCCTGCGGGCATCTGAAAGATAACATCAGCAGTTGTAAAAGGGGAGAAATTAAATTCTCTACAATAATTCAACATAAGAACTCATATTAGAGAATCTCAGTTAAAAGCAAAGATAGTGAAGAACAGATACAAAGATTGTCTCTAGAGAGGCCGACCTACAATATAACCAAATCTCTCCGCATAATACTAAAGGTGAACTCCTGTAGCTTGAATAAATCACTGAACAACAAAGCTGATACACACTGAATCCTGAAAATACTACCTAACTCTGAGAATATTAAATATGTCAGTGTATCAGTTGTGCGCCATTTAAAGATTTGACCTTGCTTCCTAATGAGCAACCCAGATCTTCATCTGTCTTCAGAGGTGGATGTGAGTGCAAAGTGGGAAATCTAAATATTCCTCAGAAGAAAGAGCTCGCCGGAACTGGTTTGGCTCAATGGATAGAGCGTCGGCCTGCGGACTTAAGGGTCCCAGGTTCGATTCTGGTCAAGGGCATGTACCTTGGTTGCGGGCACATCCCCAGTAGGGGGTGTGCAAGAAGCAGCTGATCGATGTTCCTCTCTCATTGATGTTTCTAACTCTCTCTTCCTCTCTGTAAAAAATCAATAAAATATATATTAAAAAAAAAGAAGAAAGAGCTGCTCATTCTCAGTATGGAATTTGTTTCTTTTAACTTTTTGCTGAAGTGTAATATATATATATATATATATATATATATATATATATATATATATATATATATATAAATTACACACCGTGTCCTGGCTGGTTTGGTTCAGTGGATAGAGTGTGAACCCTCTACTGAGGGGTGGCAGATTGGATTCCTGTCAGGGTGTCTCTCTCACATCGATATTTCACTCTCTCTGTCTCTCCCCCTCCCTTCCACTCTCTGTGAAAAATCAATGGAAAAATATCCTCAGGTGAGGATTAACAACAACAAAAAAAATTAGCCCTAACCAATTTTGCTCAGTGGATAGAGCGTTGGCCTGCGGACTGAAGGTTCGATTCCGGTCAAGGGCATGTACCTTGGTCGTGCGCACATCCCCAGTAGGGGGTGTGCATGAGGCAGCTGATCAATATTTCTCTCTCATTGATGTTTCTAACTCTCCCTCTCCCTTCCTCTCTGTAAAAAAATCAATAAAATATATTTTAAAAAATTAAAAAATCACACATCGTAAGCATACAGCTTAGTTAATATTCACAACTGTGTAACCAGCACCCAGATGAAAAAGAATATTACCCATCCAGTTTCTGAACTACATTCCAGTCCCTGTGAGGCCTTCACAGACAGCCCTTCCCGTAGTACCCAGTGGGCAGTGGAGTTCCTGAGTTTATCAGACACATGACTTTCAAATATTTTCTCCCATTCCATTGGTTGCTGTTGTTTCCTTTTGGCGCACAGCTTTTAAATTTGATGCAGTCACATTTGACTATTTTTGCGTTTGTTGACTGTGTTTTTGGTGTCATAGTCAAGAAATCATTGTCAAACCCAATGTCCTGAAGATTCCCTCCTATGTTTTCTTCTAGTTTTATGGTTTTAGGTCTTAAATCTATTTTGAGTTAATTTTTGTGTATGGTATAAGGTGGCTCAAACTTCATTCTTTTAATGTGGACATCCAATTTTCCCAATACCATTTGCTGAAGAGACTGTCCTTAGCCTATTGTGTAGTCTTTTTTAAAAAAAATATATTTTATTGATTTTTTACAGAGAGGAAGAGAGAGGGATAGAGAGTTAGAAACTTCGATGAGAGAGAAACATCGATCAGCTGCCTCTTGCACACCCCCTACTGGGTATGTGCCCGCAACCAAGGTACATGCCCTTGACCGAAATCGAACCTGGGACCCTTGAGTCCGCAGGCCGACGCTCTAACCACTGAGCCAAACCGGCTTCGGCTATTGTGTAGTCTTGGCACCCTTGTTGACAATCACTTGACAATATACGCAAGAGTTTATTTCTGGGCTCTCTATTCTGATCTATTGGTTTATATCTCTGTCTCGATTACTATTGCTTTATAGTAGTGTCTGGAAATCAGGATGTGTGAGGCCTTCAACTTTGTTCTTTTTCAAGATTGTTTTGGCTATTTGGTATCTCGAGATTCCACATACATTCTAGCATATTTTTTCTATTTCTTCTAACAAATGTCATTGCGATTTTGATAGAAATTACAAAGAATCTGTAGATAGTTTTGGGTAGCATGGACATTTTAACAATATTGAATTTTTCAATCTACAAACACAGGATGTCTTTTCTTTTTAAATCTCTGCAACATTTATTGTTCTATAGGATATCCTTTCATTTCTTTGTATTGTCTTTTAGCAATTTTCAATGTACAACTCCTAAGTGTTTTACCCCACCCCCCTTTAATCCTCACCTGAGGATGTCTTTATTGCTATTAGAGAGGAAGAGAAACATCAATCGGTTGCTTCCTGCATGTACCCTGACTGGGGATTGAGTGTGCAACCGTGCATGTGCCCTGACCACTGGGGATTGAACCGGCAACCTCTTGGTGCATGGGAAATGCTCAACCAACCGAGCCACATAGGTCAGGGCTCTTGCATGCCTTTTCTATCTTTTAATTTACTGAGGTATAATTTACATACAACAAAATGCACCCATTTTGCCTTGGCCATTGTAGCACAGTTTGTTGAGCATTGTCCTGTGCATGGAAGGTTGCTGGTTCTATTCCAGGTCAGGGCACATACCCAGGTTGTGGATTCCATCCCAGGTTGGGGTGCATATGGGAAGAAACTGATTGATGTTTCTCTCTCACATCAATGTTTCTCTTCCTCTCTCTAAAATCAATAAAAACTTATTTTTTTAAATGCACCCATTTTGTGTACATTTCAATGTATTTGGACAAATCAATATATTTGAGTAACCATCACAACAATCAACATATAGAACAACAGTCCATAAATGGCCTTGGAAATAATGCCATTGTGCACTCTGTCAAGAATTCTTCACATATTCTAATAACTAGGCATGGTGCTGGATGGGTGCGAGATTTATTGGGGTGTTGACTTATTAAGTTATATAACTGAAAATAAAAAATAATTTAAAAATTTATTTTAGTTAAAAAAATCTAAAAAAGAAAAGAATCATTCTCAACTGAAGTCATAAAAATGTTCTAAATTATTTAGTAAGGCAAAATTCACATTTTAAATAAAGTAACTTGCCTTAAAAAAAAAAACAGTTCCAATTCTTCTACATCCTTGTCAACACATTATTTATTTATTCATTCATTTATTTGTTTGTTTGTTTAAAGTATTACATGTCTCCTTTTTCCCCTGATTAACGCCCCCACTGCCACCTCCACCCCCGAGGGCAAGTCCCCACCACCCTAGTGTGTGTCCATTGGTCATGCTAATATGCATGCATACCAGTTGTTTGTTGATTTGTTGATGATAGCCATTCTGACAAGTGTGAGATGGTACCTCATTGTTGTTTTGATTTGCTTCTCTCGGATGATTAGTGACTTTGAGAATGTTTTCATATGTCTCTAGGCCTCCTGTATGTCCTCTTTCGAAAAGTGTCTACTTAGGTCCTTTGCCCATCATTTGATTAGATTGTTTATCTTCCTTTTGTTAAGTTGTATGAGTTCCCTGTAAATTTTGCAGATTAAACCCTTATCTGAAACTAGAGGCCCAGTGCACGACATTCGTGCACTGGAGGTGGGGTCCCTCAGCCCAGCCTGCGGCCTCTTGCAGTCCGGGACCACCGTGGGGTCCTTAGCACTACCCCAGAGGCGGGAGAGGCTCCCGCCACTGCTGCTGTGCTTGCCAGCTGGGAGCCCAGCTTCTGGCTGAGCAGCGCTCCCCCTGGGAGAGCACTGACCACCAGGGGCAGCTCCTGCGTTGAGCTTCTGCCCCCTGGTGGTCAGTGCGTGTTATAGCAACTTATTGTTCCACTGGTCGCTCAATTTGCATATTAGCCTTTTGTTATATAGGATAGCATTGGCAAATATGTTCTCCCATTCAGTGGGCTTTCTTGTTGTTTTGTTGGTTTCTTTTGCTGTGCAGCTTTTCATTTTGATGTAGTCCCATTTATTTTCTCTTTAGTTTCCATTGCTCTAGGAGCTGTATCAGTAGATATTGCTATGACATATGTCTGATATTGTGCTGCCCATGGAGTCTTCTAAGATTTTTATGGTTTCCTGTCTTACATTTAAGTCCTTTAACCATTTTGAGTTTGTTTTTGTGTATGGTGTAAGTTGGTGATCTAGTTTCATTTTTTTGCATGTATCTGACCAAATTTCCCAGCACCATTTATTGAAGAGATACTTGACTCCATTGTGTGCTCTTGCCTCCTTTGTCAAATATTAATTGAACATAATGGCTTGGGTCTATTTCTGGGTTCTCTGTTCTGTTCCATTGGTCTATATGTCTGTTCTTGTGCCAGTACCAGGCAGTTTTGAGAACCGTGGCTTTGTAATATAGCTTGATATCTGGTATTGTGATATATATTTTGGTTTCAGAGAGAAAGGGAGAGGGAAAGAGAGATAGAAACACCAATAATGAGAATCATTGATTGGCTGCCTCCTGCACACCTCCTACTGGGGATCAAGCCCACAACCCCAGGCATGTGCCCTTGACTGGACTCGAACCTGGGACCCTTCAGTCCACAGGCTGATGTTCTATCCACTGAGCCAAACCAGCCAGGGCATATTTGTTCTTAATAGTAACCATCCTAAATAGGTGTGAGGTGGCATTTCATTGTGGTTTTGATTTGCATTTCCCTAATGACTAGTGATGTTGAGCATCTTTTTATGTGCTTGTTGGCCATTTGCATATTTTCTTCGGAGAACTATCTACTTAAGTCCTTCGCCCATTTTTAAACCTACCCCATTCTTTTAAATGCTCATGACATTCCATAGTATAGACATAATATAGTTAGGACCCTTTTATGAACATTTATATTCTTTTCAGCTTTTCTCTGATATAAAGTGGTACACTAAACATCCTTCTATATAATTCCTTGTACATTTGTGGATATTTCTCTACACATTTATAACACACTGATCATGTATTTTATGGGAAATCACCTGTGTGATACTTAAATAACAAAAAAAAAATAGAATTAGGCTCACAGGATATCTGCAATTTTTATTTTAATCAATCCTGCCAAACTGCTGTCTAAAATGATTATACCTTGCCGAAACCGGTTTGGCTCAGTGGATAGAGCGTCAGCCTGCGGACTGAAAGGTCCTGGGTTCGATTCCGGTCAAGGGCATATACCTTGGTTGCGGGCACATCCACAGTGGGGGGTGTGCGGGAGGCAGCTGATCAATGTTTCTAACTCTCTATCCCTCTCCCTTCCTCTCTGTAAAAAATCAATAAAATATATATAAAAAATAAATAAATAAAAAATAAAATAAAATGATTATACCTATTTGTACTCTTGTAAGCACTTCATGACTACCCATTTCTTCACTTGTTATATATATGAAAATCTTCTGGCCAGTCACTTGTCTTAATATTTGGGGGAATTGCTTTGCATAGAAATCTATAATTTTAATATATTCACACTTATAAAGTTCAGATCTTTGATCCACTTGAAATGTATTCTCATGAAGAATGTAAAGTAGGAATCTAAAGTGTTTTTCAAATGGATAGCCAACTTGCCATTGTAATAATAATTACTAACATTTATTGAATAATTCTTACTTGTGCCAGGTACTGTTCAATCTAATCCCATCTTATTTGGGTTGTTTTGTGGATTAAACAAAATATTTAATTAGGAAATTAGAGGAAAACATGGATGAGAAACGTCGATCAGTTGCCTCCCGCATGTCCCTATTGGGGATTGAGCTGGCAACCTGGGCAGGTGCCGTGACCCGGAATTGACCCTCCGATCTCTTAATGTATGAGACGACACTCTACCAACGAGCCACACTGGCCAGGACTCAAAACATTTTAAGAGGTTGCAAGAAAGGCACCAAATGTTTATGTAGATTGCCCAACTAATATAGATATTAACTGGTAAAAATCAGGATTCTAACCCTAGTAGAATGACTCCACACTATTTGGCTTTCTAATACAATTTCTTTTTTCTAGACTTGAAGTAAAACTTTACAATATACCAAATTGTTATAAATATATAGGGGTTTATGGACTTTTTATTGTATCAGTGATCTATTTGTCTGTTCCTATACTACCTTGTGATCATTTAAAATATCTATTCTGCCCTGGCCGTTGTGGCTCAGTTGGTTGAGCATCGTCCCATGAACCGAAAGGTCACTGGTTGGATTACAGTCAGGGCACATGCCCAGGTTGCGGATTCCATCCCTGATGGGTTGAGTACTGGAGGAAACGGATCACTTTCTCTCTAACATGGATGTTTCTCTCTCTAAAATCAATAAAAATATATTTTAAAAAAAGTATCTATTCTGATCATGTTATGTATTTACCCAATTTAAATTTTTAGTAACTCCCTACTGACCTCAAGATCAAGTCCAAACTCTTTAGCAAGTCACATAAGGCCCCCCTCCCTCCCACCTTGTCGTACCTCTAGAGTCCCAGATGTGGGTACAGATAACTTCCCCCTACGTTCTAGTTGTAAGAATCTCCTGGCAGCTGTCTGAACAGGTGAAACACATTCATTCCATGTAATATCTGTCTCCATGCTTTTGTTTATATTTCCTGCACCTAATTTTCTTTACCTCATTAGGCAAGCACCTATTTTTTTTTTTAAGATTAACTCAAACATTACTACCTCTAGCCTTTCCTCCCTCCCTTTCCCAACCAAGTAGAAAGAAAACATTCTTTCCTCTTTTGTGTCTAGTCGTCATACTTTTATCCTAGCATCATTATTTTACTGTAGTTATTCATCTACATATTTCCCTTTTCCAACAGAATAAGAGTGTCTTGGGGGTAGGACCATATCTTATTAAGTAACGAGTATAACCTTAATAAGTATTGTTGAGTAAATAATATAAAACAACAACCATCGAAGTTGTGAGCAGTCATCTGATTTATAAAAAGATGTAACAAAATTTTAAATGACACAAAATATAATTTTCAAAACAACATCAGTATCATTTTCAAAACACCACCAAAAAGTGTGTTTTAACTTTCTCAGCTCATAACAGCAAATGTGTGAGTGGAGCAATAATGCATGTTGTAGCATGTTTAATAAACCTGCAGCAGAGAAAGTTGTTTGAAGGAAAGCAGAGAAACTTTGTCTTTTAAGTATTAGAACCGAGGGGCTCCATAATCATCTGGCATCCGCTCAATGTTGTACCTAATCAGGAAAAAAAATTAACACTGGTAAGAAAGGTGGGTCCAGTAGCCACCTAAAAACCCATACTCTCACCTCCTCACTGACTGCAATACTCTCACCCCCTCACTGTGAATCCTTTTTGTCAGTCGGAACATTTTAAAGGGATATCATAGTGAGTGATTTGAAGCAAAATGCTGACTGTATTTTCTTTATTCTTCAAAGTCAGAAAGTTACCAATGGAGGGAGCTGGGCACTGAGTCCAGGTAAGCGCAACTCCCTAGCCCATATTATTCCCTCTCTAATGTGCTCTCCCCAGGCTGAGAGGCTGGGCAGTAGTAGTCTGAGGACTGACATGGGAACATCCAAGAAGGATAAAGAGCAGCTTAAAAAAAAAAAAGGCATTTAGTTTCCCAGAGGGGTGCTAATGACATGCACTAGGCTTTTAAAATAAAAATTTCTGGCCAAAAAAATTAGCTTGATTTAAATTACTGCTTTGCATTTAAAGCAACATGTCACTCTATTTCTTCTGTTAATCATATTGCAACAATGTGAATGTCTGCCTCATTTCTAAATCCTACCTTATCTTTTGCCCATGTTCTTGTTATTTTGTCTCTCGTTTTCAAATACAACTATGTACTAGTAAGTATTTGATACAACAATCTCTTTTAAATTCTTCTATAATCTGACCTCATTTTTACTTGATATCAACTATATGCTTTTAATCACTTCCCCAAGAGGAAGTCCTCACCTATGGTTAGAAATGTACATGATGGGAACTCCAGGGATCTTCCTGATTCTTCGTTTAAGGTCCCGGTCAACTGTGGCCACAATATAACACTTGTGCTGTAAGAGACACACATAGAGTTTATTGAGTCTACTTAGTGATACTATAATGGCACAACCACTGTCGAGTCTGAAGAATTAATTCATTTTCACAGTACATAGCAAAGGTTACAACAATTTGTTGAGTAGATACTATGATTAAGGAGGTCATGTCTAAAAACATATTAATAAGTTGCCCAGGGTTGAATATAACTCTGAGAATCTTGAGGGGGAGAAGACAGAAAAGCTAAAAGCTGCAATCCATTTTTTTGGGTCATATGTGGAAATGACTTTTACACCTGGGGTAGAAAATTCCTTGATTTTGGGAAAATGACCCAAGGGACTCTATGTAAAGGCAGATTAAGTGCCTTAGATTGGAGGGCACAGCTTCTGCCTTTCCCGGAATAGTAAGGCCTACTCTGAGGCCTTCTAGTGGTGGAGGTAGGCTACCCTCTTGTTCCTGAAGGCAGACTAGGATCTCCAGGACAAGTCTAAGCCTAGCAACTCTGAAAGCAATATGTAGTTGCCATCTGGGAGGTAATTTATGTTGTACTTTACTTCCATCATACCCAAACCTCCCGTTGAGTTTTATAAAGAGTTGTAGCCTGATGTCAGCTGTGCTGTGGGAAATTAAGGGAAATGCTGGACATGCTCATGAATGGAGTTGCTAAAGGGCTGACAATGTGGTCATCCAATGAAGATGATTACCCTCAGCCTAGAGAGGCTCTTATAAGGGCAAACAGTAGCAGAAGTTCTTGTGGTGCCTGCCAAGAAATAAAAAACCAACTGATTCTTGGGTCCTTGTGAGATAGCACCCTTCGAGATTTAGATGCAACTGAGAAATGCTTCTGGGTTGGGCATGGTAGAGAGGAACAAAATTCCTTCTTGGGGAGTAAGTGGAATGGAACCTTAGTTTAGATTCACAGAGAGGTGAAATCTGTTATAAACTGACCCTTGAAAAGCATGGGTTTCAACTGCTTGGGTTCACTTATATGTGGATTTTTTTCAATAAATATCTGTATTGTTTTTGTTCTGCAGTTAGGAGTCCGCAGATGTGAAGGGCAGACTGTATGCATTGATCTGCACCATCTATCTATCTATCTATCTATCTATCTATCTATCTATCTATCTATCTATCTATGTATCTATCTATCTATCATCTAAAAGGCTAAGTGACCATCTGACCAGCCAGTAGGTATGACACGCACTGAAAACCAGGGGGCAGATGCTCAATGCAGGAGCTGCCGAGCTGCGGTGATTTGGTAGCAGCAGTTCTCGGGTGACACACCCCGGAACCAGCAAGGAGGGAGCCTGATTCCAGGATGAGTCACCCGAGAACAGCCCTCTCTCAATTCGGGACCCCTCCGGGGATGTTGGAGAACCGGTTTCAGCCGATCCCTGCAGGCCAGGCTGAGGGACCCCACCTGCTGGAGGAACCCCGCTCACTGCGCAGATGCCCTTTGAGCCATGGCGCTGCCCTAGGTGCAGCCAGCTGGGAAGGGACCATGGGAGGTTGGCTCTAGGGCATGTCTGACCCATCTTGCCCAGTCCCGCCCCACAGGCCACCTTCAAATTAATTTCCTTTCAATGTGCACGATTCTGTGCACCGGGGCACTAGTTTTATATAAGAGACTTGAACATTATAGATTTTGGTATCTACGGGGGTCCTGGAACCCAATCTCCCGTGGATACCAAGGACAACTTAAGTTTTTGGGAGTCAAAAGTTAGACAATAACAAAGATTTTCAACTGCACAGGGGGTCAGAGCCCCTAATCCTGGTGCTGTTCAAAGGTCAACTGTATTATCTACACTTACTCACTTGAATCATTTTATAGAAAAGATTTATGGAATAAAGAATCAGTAAGTGTCCCAAATCACACACCTAATAAATGCAGGCGCTAATATTTGAAACCCATGATCTTTCCATTATGTTATGGTATACATTTCTAATCCACTTCCTCAAGTAAATAAAGGCACCTACGATTACTATGAAGGGATTCTCAATCCCTCCCTCCCTCCCTCTCTATATATATGTATATACATATATCCTATATAATAAAGAGGTAATATGCAAATGGTCGTTACGCTTTGACACTTAACGACCAGCAGAGAGCTACAGGAGGGTGGGGCAGCAAGCTACGAGTAGCGGTGGGTGGGGCAGCCAGCTGAGGCACGTGGCAACTCGTGCACGATTCGTGAGCAGGGCTACTAGTATATATATGTATATTACATTACCATTTACATTCCCAGCTACTTTTCTGACCATGAACATTCAGGAGACAATAGTTTGCCTTCTCTCTCATTTATTTTAAGCACACTAAGCAAGCATTTAAAAACTGACGATACCTGAGTTACTCTCTGTACTAAGCAGTCATCTGCATAGGTTCCTTTGTGTGTGCATGGTAATCGTTCAAATCTTGGATCCTTGGCGATCCTAAAATGTTATAAAAGTGGATTAAGGAAAACATTCTGACAACTGGATAACTTTCTGAGTCTCACTCAGTGTAATAAGAGTAACATGACCTATGTGTGTAGATCTTAAGGCATCCCTCTCCTCATGAAGCTTACCTTTTTAAAAATATATATTTTTATTGATTTCAGAGAGGAAGCGAAAGGGAGAAAGAGATAGAAACATCAATGCTGAGAGAGGATCACTGATTGGCTGCTTCCTGCACACCCCCTACTGGGGATCGAGCCCACAACCCAGGCATGTGCCCTTGACCGGAATCGAACCTGGGACACTTCAGTCTGCAGGCCGATGCTCTATCCACTGAGCCAAACCAGCTAGGGCTGAAGTTCACTTTTTAATTGGAAAGACAACTTATAGAAAAAAGGAAATTAAAATTTCCTGACTGACAGCTGGTGTGTCTTAGGTCATATAATCTTCATAAAACTCTGAATTATTATATTCCCTTTTTACAGATGAATTAATTTGTTTAAAGTAACCAAGCTAGGAAAGCCAGGATTCAAAACCAAATCAATTTTAACCCAACCAATTCAGTTTTAGGAAATTGTCTGATACATTGTACAAGAATGTAGGAACAAAAAAAAAAAAAAAAAAAAAGAATGTAGGAACAAGGATAGCCCCACAGCATAGTTTATAAACATAGTTTAAAATTGGAGATAAAAAACAAAAATAAAAACAAAACCTGGAGATAATCACCCGGCTGGTGTGGCTCAGTGGTTGAGCAGTGACCCATGAATTAGGAGGTCATGGCTGATTCCTGGTCAGGGCACATGCCCGGGTTTTGGTCTTGATCCCCATTAGGGGGTGTGCAAAAGGCAGCCAGTCAATGATTCTCTCTCATCATTGATGTTTCTAACTCTCCCTCTCCCTTCCTCTGAAATCAATAAAAGCATATATTTTTTAAAAAAACCTTTAGATAATCAGAATATCCATCAAGTTAAATACATTTTGATACCCTTATCTTATTTTTAAAAAAATGAGGTAGAGTTGTATGTATCAATGTGGAAGGACCTATAATAACCTGTTTAATAAACAAAACAGGCCACTGAACTATCTATCATTCAATTAAGAAAATACAAATCTCTTTTCTCTAGATTTGCATTTGCCTGGAAAATACATATTGATTATATACCAATCCTTCTCAGTTGTCAATTCCAGGGGAGGAGAATGGACAAAGTGTGAATATGGAGGGGGAATTTTACTTTTTACTACACAGGATGTGGCAAAAGGTTTACAGTTATTCATATGGAAAATAATATAATAATCAATAAAAATAATATAAGAATAAACTGTTTTGTGTACTCGCAACTGTAAACATATTTTTGCCCCACCCCATATGTATTTGTTTATATTATTTGCTATTAGAAAATCAACCACATATTTTTATACAAATGTGAAATGTATAAACCCAAGTCTGTGATCCTCAGAGCCATACTCTGTTACATAATGATGATGAATAAAAATACAAGGCAGCACACAGGTACCAAGTGCAACAAAAATACTCCACATTGCAGAGTTCAGAGCTAAGTCAATGTGGGTTGGGTATATTTAAGAAAAAATTACATGGAGATAAAAACAAAATGATGATGAAAGAATGTTCCAAGCAAAGTTAAGGCAGGCACATTCCAAACAGGGAGCCCAAACTCTGTGAAATGGTTTGGGTGTGTGTAGGGAAGAGAAGAGTGTTCGTGCAGAGGAAAGTGAGATAGGACTGGAAAGGCAAGTTGAGGACAAACGGGAGAGTCTCCAATGCCAGGCTGAGGAGTGTGAGCTCCATGACACAAGTGATGGGGAGTCATGAAAGTTTTTCCAGGACAGAGTAACACAAGCAAAGCTTTGCCTTAGAAAGACTAAGTGGGCTGTGGAGAAGAGGACACACGAGAAGAAAGGAAGACTGGCCGCTGAGAAACGAGGTAGGCAATAGTCTAGGCCTTTGCTCTTATTTGTTATCCCTTTACTGCTGAAATCACTGATCTCCTCCTTCCCATTGTTCTTTCCCAGAAATATACCAACATGCTCTAGTACCTTATCCATTTTAAAAAAGAAAAAAAATCCTTCTTTTTACTAATACCAGCCCCTCTAGTTAACATCCCATTTCTCTGCTTCTTTTCACAGCCAAACTTGGTGCCTCCATTTGGTGCTTCAGTGTTCTCCCCTCCCATTGTTTATTTTATTTTATTTTAATTTATTTTTAAAAAATATATATTTTATTGATTTTTTACAGAGAGGAAGGGAGAGGGATAGAGAGCTAGAAACATCGATGAGAGAGAAACATCGACCAGCTGCCTCCTGCACACCCCCTACCGGGGATGTGCCCGCAACCAATGTACATGCCCTTGACCAGAATCGAACCTGGGACCATTCAGTCCGCAGGCTGACGCTCTATCCACTGAGCCAAACCGGTTTCGGCTCCCCATTGTTTATTTTAAATTACTTTTTAAATAATTGCCTCTTTTCTCATTTTTATTTGAAATATTTCAAGTATGGGGTGTTCAGGAGGCAGCTGATTGATGTTTCTCCCTCATCGATGTTAAAATTACATATTTATGTACTTGTAAACAATGTAGCTTGCATGTTTTAAAAAAAATTTTATTGATTTGAGAGAGAGAGAGAGGAAAAGAGAGTGAGATAGAAATAGAGACATAGATGATAGATAGATAGAGAGATAGATAGATAGAAACATCAAATTCTTGTTCCACTTATTTATGCATTCATTGGTTGATTTTTGTATGTGCCTTGATCAGGGATTGAACTTACATCCTTGGCGTTCAGGACAAAACTAACCAACTGAGCTCCCTGGCCAGGGCCTAGTTTGCATGTTTTTAAACTTCAGATAAACAATATGTTCTACATATGTGCTTGCTTTTTTTTTTTTTTTTACATTGTTTTGAGAGACTTATCCATATTGACATGCAACTAACTCTACTTCATCATTTTCACCACTATGTAGTATTTTATTCATGAACATTACATAATTTATTCATTATCTTAATGGATCTTTTAGCTGCTTGCAATTTTTTGCTACTATACATATAAGAAAATTCCAATACTTGTCTCCAATACATGTAAATGAGCTTCTCAAAGACAGCCCCCCCCCTTTTTTTTTTAACCAGACTCACAGTATGAAATACATTTTACCTAGCACTCAATATAAAAGTGAGAAAAGTTCTGTGATATAATACTCAATCTTTGCTACATGCAATGCATGCTGGTATTTTATAGTTTATTCTATACTTCATTTAAAAAAGTACTAGTTAAAAAAAAAAAAAAGTACTAGTTGTTGAGCCGAAACTGGTTTGGCTCAGTGGACTCAGGGGTCCCAGGTTCGATTCCAGTCAAGGGCATGTGCCTTGGTTGCGGGCACATCCCCAGTGGGAGGTGTGCAAGAGGCAGCTGATCGATGTTTCTCTCTCATCGATGTTTCTAACTCTCTATCCCTCTCTCTTCCTCTCTGTAAAAAATCAATAAAATATATTAAAAAAAAAAAAGTACTAGTTGTGACCCATTAAATAGACTTTACAACCTATAGATTTGTGATTTCCCAGGTTGAAAGACAGTGTTGTAAGAATATGGACAGCCTCGATTTTGTCAGATATTACCAAATTGCTCTCCAAAGTGACTGTCCAATTTATATCCATAGCAACTGAGTTGAGAATTACCATTGCTCCATAGTCCCAACTATTCTTCACATTGTCAGGCATACTTTAATTCTTGCCAATCTGCTGAGTATGAAATATTTCATTGTGAATTTAAGGATTTTGTCTTTATCTTAGAGATTTGTAGTTTTTTATATATTTTAAAAATAAGCCCTTTGTTGGTTATATATGTTACTAATATATGTGGCTTGTCTTGTCACTTTATGGTATCTTTTGTTATAGAGAAGTAGTTGATTTCAATATAGTCAAATTGATTAGTTTTCCATTCTGGTTTGGGCTTAAGAAATCCTTGCCCACTCCAAAATCATTAAGATATTCTCTATATTTTCTGTAAAAGTTTAGACACTTAATCTACCTGAAATTGATTTTTGTGAAGGAAGTCAGATAATGATTCAGATGCAGAAAAAACATTCAACAAAATCAAACACCCATTTTTGATAAAAACTCTCTGCAAAGTGGGAATAGAGAGAACATATCTCAACAAGGCCATATATGACACGCTGACAGCCAATATTATACTCAATGGGCAAAAACTAAAAGCATTTCCCCTAAGAACAGGAATAAGACAGGGATGTGCGCTTTCACTCATTCAACATAGTACTGGAATTGCTAGCCATAGCGATCAGACAAGAAGAAGTAAAAGGCATCCAAATTATAAAGGAGGAAGTAAAACTCTCATTATTTGCAGATGACATGATATTGTACACAAAACACCCTAAAGACTCCATCAAAAAACTACTAGATTTAATAAATGAATTTGGCAATGTAGCAGGATACAAAATCAATACCCAAAAATTGATGGCTTTTTTATACACCGATAATGAATTCTAGAAAGAGAAACTAAACAAACAATCCCATATACCATTGCAACAAAAAAATTAAGATACTTAGGGATAAACTTAACCAAGGTGGCAAAAGACCTGTACTCTTTTGAGTATATGATGTTGAAAAAAGAGATAGAAGAAGATATAAACAAGTGGAAGAATAAACCATGTTCATGGATTGGAAGAATCAACATCATTAAAATGTCCATAATACCCAAGGCAATCTACAGATTCAATGCAATCCCTATTGAAATACCAGGAATCAAATCAGCAACCTTTCAGTTTATAGGTATAGGTTGAAGCCCAACCAATAAAGCCACACCAGCCAGGGCGTTTTAAAAAATTGCCAGTGAGTTAAAAACAAACAAAAAATACAAATAGCATTATTTGGTCCATTGCTTTGATTTGTACTAAGGCACCAAACCAGCATTTCCACCATCAGTATACATGTCGGCACAGTGACAAAGGCAATGTTTTTATATTATTATGAAAACGGTTTTGCAAACTCCCTGCAAAGATCTCTGAGACTCCTAGGGGTCCATGAACATACTTTGGGAACTGCTACTCTAATTTCAAGGGTACTTTCTAGAGTAGACTCAAAACTTAGAATGTGAATTCTCTAACTGTGAGATTCTGAAGGAGCTGTCTAGATAAACTAACAGGAAGACACTTTCTAATTGAAAATGTAGAGGATCTTAAAAGGAGGCCCACAAGACCAATATGACTAAATAACTCAGTTCACAATAACCAAGACATAGAAACAACCTAAGCGTCTTTTGACTGATGGTTGGATAAAGATACTGTGCATATATACAATGGAAAAAGGTGAAATATTGCCATCTGTGACATGAATGGACCTTGAGAGTATCATGTTAAGCAAAATAAGACAGCAAAGGACAAGAACCACATGATTTCACTCATATGTGCGATATAAAACAAAAAGCAACCAATGAATAAACAAAACAGTCACAAACAACAGTATGGTGGTTACCAGAGGAGAAGGGGGCAGGAGGAAGATGGTGAAGAGAGTAAAAGGGGTCAGCCCTAACCGGTTTGGCTCAGTGGATAGAGTGTCGGCCTGTGGACTGAAGGGTCCCAGGTTCGATTCCTGTCAAGGGCATGTACCTTGGTTGCAGGCACATCCCCAGTAGGGAATGTGCAGGAGGCAGCTGATCGATGTTTCTCTCTCACTGATGTTTCTAACTATCCCTCTCCCTTCCTCTCTGTAAAAAATCAATAAAATATATTTTAAAAAAAGAGTAAAAGGGGTCAAATATATGGCAACAAAAGGAGAATAGACTTTGGGTGATGAGCACAAAATGGGATATACAGATGTTGTATTATACAGCTGTACACCAGAAACTTATATATAATGTTATTAACCAATGTTTCCCAATAAATGTAATTTTTAAAAAAGGCTTCAGCTTAAAATGTCTCTAGTCATCAAATGTCTGTGTTCTTGACCACAGTTAACTAATTTTATATTTTTATTTAATCTACTCAGCCAAGAAATCTTTGGACAGCAAACAGATGAAGGTCAAAAGAATATTCAGTATACCAATCTAGAACAAATCTAGACCAACCAGCTTCTTCCTACCTTAGAGCCACTCGATACTTCTGCCCCAATTTCTCAATTTCAGCCATTACACAGTCAGTTATACAAGGGATACCTGCCAGAAAAAACACACACACATATTAATAAAAGAACTTGTGAGTAGACGGATTTTACTATCTCTGAATTATATCCTGCCAAGAATCTTAGAAAGACCCACGAACTCGGCTGATGTGGCTCAGTGGTTGAGCACTGACCTACGAACCAGGAGGTCACGGTTCAGTTCCCAGTCAGGGCACATGCTGGGGTTGTGGATTCGATTCCTGGTCAGGGCTTATACAAGAATCAACCAATGAAAACATAAATAAGTGGAACAACACATCTTTCTCTCTCCCTCTTCCTCTCTCTCTCTAAAAATCAATTAAAAAAAAAAGAAATACTTCACTTTAACACAGACATATTCACAAAGATATTCACTACAGCCTTGTTTATAACAGGGTAAAAACTAGAAGTACTGAAAACACTCATGATATATTTTTTCAATAAAGCAAGGAGAAATGGGTAAGTGTGATCTATCCATACAATAGAATATTACTTGGTAATACAAAGAAATGATGTACATGCTTTAACATAGGTGACTCTTGAAAATGTTATGCTAAATAAAAGAGGACCAAATATTTTATGACCCCATTTTAATGAAATGTCCAGAACAGCCAAATCTACAAAGACAGAAAACAAATTGTGGTTGCCTAGGAATGGTGGGAAAGGGAAGAATTTAGGGATGTTGGTTAAGGATCCATAATTTTATGGTTCTTTTTGATTTTTAGAAATAAAAATGTGGGTTTAAAAAAATTGATTTTCAGAGAGATAGGAAGAGAGAGGGAGAGAGAAACTTTGATTGAGAGCAGAACACTGATTGGTCACCTACCACACGCCCTCTACTGGGATACAGCCCCAAACCTGGGCAGGTTCCCTAATCACCCTCTAACTGCCCTCCCCTGCCGGCCTGATCATCCCTAACTGCCTCTGCCTCTGCTCCCGCCACCGTGGCTTTGTCCGCAAGGAAGCTGGACATCCGGAAGATGTCCGGTTGACCCGGTCTAATTAGCATATTATGCTTTTATTAGTATAGATGGGTATATTATATGGTATGTGACTTATATCTCAAAGCAGTTAAAAAAAAGGACAAACATACATAGTAAGTAATGTATGATCCATTTTCATTTATAAAAGAAAAAAAACGAACCTTCACCCTACAGAGATTGTGTATGAATTTTTAAAACCGACCCTCTCTGAGGTAAGGCATTATAGGAAACTTTCTTTTTTTTTTAATGCTATATATTTTTTCAAATACATTAATACTTTTGAAAGCAAAGTAATGTTAAAATAAAATATAATACTCAGAAGAAAAAGCAGTTGTAAAATAGAGGTATGAAGTCAGTAAGATCAGATCATCATGGAATCAGAGGGCAATATATGCCTTAAGAGGATCAATTTCAGGCCCAGGTAGCAGTGAAGCAAGCAAGGGCTTGCATCTGGAGCACAGAAGTAGGCCCAGAAAAATCACTATAAAGAAATGGAAAGTAATAGGAAAGAGGACTGATGGGCATAAAAGAAAGCTGATGGGAAGCTAACTATTCCCATCAGATGGGAATGGAATATGCCAGGAGCTATGGAAAGGTCAAAGGGACATCTTCAAGGCAAGAAGAATATAAAGGCCTTCCTTTAGGTATAAAGGCAAGTGAAGAAAAATTAGTAAGCAGAGTTCAGAACAGTTAATCTCCTAGGTAAGTAAGTTTGCACTTTACTTAAAACTTAAACTTTACTTAAACTTACACAAAAGACTGCAAAAAGTGGTATTCTCCTTAATAAGTTTGTTTTTAGAAAAGGCATTATAGCTGTCCTCTAAAGTATCCATATCTAGAGAAAGCCTAAAACAGGGCTAAAGCTCTCTTAAACGATCATCATCTAGATAATAATGGGGGAGCTATTGAATTAAGGAAACAATTCACCTCAAAGGGGCCGGGCTTGTACCCCTGATTCATCTCATTTACAAACAGGTCACAGCATTTCTGAGAAGCTGGAGAAGCAGCTAAGGCAACTATAAGAAACACCATGGAAATACACCAAGTTTAGCGTCTTTCCTCATAAAGGGCCTTCCTAGTTCACTCTTACAGCCATTTTAGTGCCCTGACTTGAGACTAATCTTTATTATTTCTAAGAGATTAAAAAAAAATTAAAGTATTACATATACATAGCTTTAAAAAGAAATACAGAAAGGCCTATATGAATGAATAACGATCCCCTGAAACTTTCCCACCCCATCAATTCTGATCCTTAAAAAGATAACTATTTTACTCTATTAGCTGTATTCTTCATTTGGTGGTTACCTTCGTATATTAATATAATAAACTTATGCAGTCACTTAAAAATTTATATGTTTTTATTGATTTCAAAATATATTTTTATTGATTTCAGAGAGGAAGGGAGAGGGAGAGAGAGATAGAAGCAACAATGATGAGAGAGAATCATTGATCGGATGCCTCCTGCACGCCCCACACTGGGAATGGAGCCTGCAAACAGGGCATGTGCCCTGACCGAGAATTGAACCATGACCTCCTAATTCATAGGTTGATGCTCAACTACTGAGCCACCGTGGCCAGGCACACTTTTCTTTTTTCAATAATATATTTTTTATTTATTTCAGAGAGGAAGGGAGAACGAGATAGAAACATCAATGATGAGAATCATCAATCAGCTGCCTCCTACACGCTCCACACTGGGGATTGAGCCTACAACCTGGGCATGTAACCTTGACTGAAATCAAACCCGGGACCCTTCAGTCCGCAGGCTGACGCTCTATCCACTGAGCTAAACCAGCTAAGGCCACACTTTTTACATTTATTCATTTTAGGCATTTAAAGAATTTAGTTCTTTTATCTATCATATCCTTACACCATCTTGCTAGTTTTAATACATCAATAAACAACATTTACATTACTATCACTCTATAATGTTACTCATTATAGTATCTTTTAAATATTAAAGAAGTGCATTTTTTTCCCTTCGATTCCAATAATTCATTCTTTATGGAAAATCTTAAGTCTACTTTTCACTTGCACCTTTAACTAGGTGACTGGAAAATATTATGAATATAAACTCACCACAAAATGCAACAGATCTCACTATTAGGAAGTTATTCCCTTTTACATGGCCTAAATTTTCTTTTCCCTATTCATGGTAGTGAGGGAAGATCATTTGAAGGAGGGGATATCTAAATACACAAGGGACATTTATGAATGGTAAACTGTATACCTAGTTGTAAATAAACTACCCCAGATCCTTTGTGGTACAAATAAATACCAAACTAGGAAGCAGTGACCATCATCACTTCTGGTTCTGTGATTATAAATGACAAAATGTCTTATTTAGCTTTTCTATACTGGAATGGTATGAAGAATGCTTCCTCCTCAATGTAAAAGAATAAGAATATATATACTGAGAAATATAATAAATTTTCATTTATCCAGAATTTTATTTAACTAATTTATTTTTTATTGATTTTATTTTATTTTATTTTTTGAAATATATTTTATTGATTTTTTTACAGAGAGGAAGGGAGAGGGATAGAGAGCTAGAAACATCGACCAGTTGCCTCCTGCACACCCCCTACCGGGGATGTGCCTGCAACCAATGTACATGCCCTTGACCGGAATCGAACCTGGGACCCTTCAGTCCGCAGACCGATGCTCTATCCACTGAGCCAAACTGGTTTCGGCTATTTTTTATTGATTTTAGAGAGAGCGAGGGAGGGAGGGAGGGAGGGAGGGAGGGAGGGAGGGAGGGAGGGAGGGAGAAAGGGAGGGAGGGAGGAAGGGAGGGAGGGAGGGAAGGAGGCGGGGAGAGAGAGAGAAAGAGAGAAACTGATGTGAGAGAGAAACATCCACTGGCTACCCCCATGTGTGCCCTGACCGGGGATCAAACCTGAAACCTGGGTATGTGCCCTGACCAGGAATCAAACCTGCCACCTTTTGGTATACAGGATGATGCTTCAACCAACTGAGCCACACTGGCCAGGGATGCTCATTTACCCAGAATTTTAAAATCCAGAATTAGGAAACAGAAAATTCCCCTACTATTTTCAAAGTTATTGTCCATAATAAGTATCTAAGCACAGTAAGTGTTTTCTGAATTGTGAGAATTTAATTATTCCCAGTCAAGTTTGCATTATACTTCAATTTATTAAAAATGGTCATTGTTGCTGAAACCGGTTTGGCTCAGTGGATAGAGCGTCGGTCTGTGGACTGAAAGGTCCCAGGTTCGATTCCGGTCAAGGGCATGTACATTGGTTGCGGGCACATCCCCGGTAGGGGGTGTGCAGGAGGCAGCTGGTCGATGTTTCTCTCTCATCGATGTTTCTAGCTCTCTATCCCTCTCCCTTCCTCTCTGTAAAAAATCAATAAAATATATTAAAAAAAAAAAAAGGTCATTGCTATGGTGAGCACATTAAATGCCCAGCAATTAAGTTAACTAGAACCCCATTCCCTTCTTTTCATGTATTTGGATAAATATGATTATTCTGTATAAATGTCACAGAAATGTAAAAGTATGATACTCACACTTGGCATAGAGACAATCCATCATTGACTGCACTAAGTCCAGTTTGGCTTTAATGGAAAAGTTGATAAAGTTGGTATCAACCAGGATGTGGTAAGGTGGGCCTAGCTGTGTGTTATATTGAAAGAATAAGCAGGAGGGGTGTTGGGGGCTGAAAGAGAAAGAAACAAAACACAAAGTAATATCTACATTGATACTTTGGTATGAACAAAAATAAGTCTACTTGGAACAGTTTGCTATAGATTAAGCTCTTTTTTCTTTGTTCTTGGAAATAAATCCTGTGATGGTTTATCCATCACCACACTAAGGCAAAATGAGGAAAACAAGCAAAATGTGATGAGGTTTCATAAAATTAAATGTATTTATTTAAAAGAAATAACCTTTATTCTGAAAATATGGTCTTTCTATTTTTTTGATGATACATTCTCTCTTTTAAGAAATGCCAGTGTGTTAAACAATGACTATTATTTCTTTTGAAAGATTCTTGGCAAAGAAAACAAATAATATTAGATTTAATCCCCAGGATTTCAGAGAAAATTTTACTGCTCCATGAAATAAAAAAACTTTTGAACCATTGGAGTTGGTATATGCTCATCAATATCACTTTCATATGCATAGTTGTGCTAGACTTAGAAATGACTGAGCAAATCAGTTCGGGAAATCCTGGATTTCTAAGGGGTCTATGGTTTCAGAATGTTTGAAAGGAAAACTTGAAAATGTTGATTACTCACACTTCTCTTTCTTTGAGTGCACTCGGATCTTTCTTTTCTTTCTTTTTAGGTTTTAATCTATCCTTTTCTTTACTAGGGAAAAAAAAGTAAATTAAATGCAGGGAAGAAAAAACAATAGCAGTTATAATCTCATTCAAAATTTAAAGTTTCTTTTTGTCTTCAGAGAAAAGCTTACTTTGTGACTTCTTTACATTAGTATGAGCATACATTTTTTATTTTTATTTTTTAATATATTTTATTGATTTTTTACAGAGAGGAAGGGAGAAGGAGAGAGAGTTAGAAACATCGATGAGAGAGAAACATCGATGAGAGAGAAACTTCAATGAGCTGCCTCCTGCACATCCCCTGCTGGGGATGTGCCCGCAACCAAGGTACATGCCCTTGACCGGAATCGAACCTGGGACCCTTGAGTCCGAAGGCCGACTCTCTATCCACTGAGCCAAACCGGTTAGGGCAAGCATACATTTTTTAATAGATTTTTAAAAATTGATTTCAGAGAGGAAGGGAGAGGAAGAGAGAGATAGAAACATCAATGATGAGAGGGAATCATTGATTGGCTGCCTCCTGCATGTTGGACGGAGCCTGCAACCCAGGCATGTGCCCTTGACCGGATTTGAATCTAGGATCCTTCGGTCTGCAGGCCGACGCTCTATCCATTGAGCCAAATTGGCTAGGGCTAAGCATACATTTTTTTACATTAATATATATATATATATTTATATATATTATATATATTATTACATTAATATATATATTAAAATATATAATATATATATATTTTAAAACATATTTTATTGATTTTTTACAGAGAGGAAGGGACAGGGATAGAGAGTTAGAAACATCGATGAGAGAGAAACATTGATCAGCTGCCTCCTGCACACCCCCCCACTGGGGATGTGCCCGCAACCAAGGTATATGCCCTTGACCGGAATCGAACCTGGGACCCTTCAGTCCTCAGGCTGACACTCTATCCACTGAGCCAAACCGGTCAGGGCTATATATATATATTTTTTTGAGCACAAATAACTGTGTGGGAAGTTAACATAATTCATTAGACATAATTAATTTTAACAATCTCTAGCCAAAAACCCATAAAACTTTTTAATGGATAAATAAATAAATGTTGGTTACACTATCATTTCTTCCTTAGAAGCTTTTTATCAAAGATCAAAATCCACTTTCAAGCAGTGGGTAAAAAGGCTGATGTTTATCTTCAGATGCTTCAACAGTAGGAACGGAGGAGGAACCCCCATTCCTTTTATAAAGGGCTAAAATGTAACCACACATATACAAAATTTAACTTTTAACTAGAAATAAAATATTATTAATGGGAAATTTCCTAAAAATTATATAATAAATACATACTAAAGGCAGAAAATACAATTTAATAACTCTGAAGGCTCTAATGACCATTCCTTTGTATTGAGGCTCTTAAACACAATGAATACCAGTCCTTATTTAGTAACTTTGTCCATTCTTCACTGAAGCAGTGAAGCTTTTTACACCCTCCTTATAATAGGGAACATCATTCCACTCTCTCCTTCCACAGTCATCTGAATTCTTATGAAATTTATACAATGAAGACATCTAGGTGTTTCCCATTCTTTCTTTAAAAAATATTTGAGTGTCAGGTGCTGGAGACACAAGACAAACATGATCTCTGACCTCACCCTCCTTCAACAATTGTAAGGTTTTTTCCCCCCCTATGGAATGTAGTAGTCTAATGACAAGAACATAAATATAATCTTACCCACGTCACAGAAATATTAGGAGGCTTAAATGTGATATAGTAGATAAAATATATAAAATGGTGGCACAAAGTGAACGCTTAGATGTTTAATTCCAGTCCCATTCACCAGGGTACTCCTTCAGCAGCTATGTGGCTGTTATACACTTGACTATCTCATGCTATATATATATCCAATACACAATGACATTAAAAGTGAACACAAAGTAACAACAAAAGTTTTAACTACTTATCCCCTCGTGACTTCCATATCTTTGGGCAGTCTACGAACCCAGTAGATTCCAGACACTTACAGCCTCTGATCTCTGAGACTAAGCATTCGCTTCATGGTCGCATACTTCCTTGTTTTCTTTTGCTTCCCCTTGAAACAGAAGTTTTAGAAGTTAAGAGTCGGAAATACATCCCATGTTCCTGAGTTCCTTCTTTTCTTTTGCCCATTCCCTTCCCCTCTTCCCTCAAAAAACCCAGTTCCTCCGATCCTCTCTGCCCCAACCCGGCCCACTCGAGCATAACAGGCACCGCTTCGAGCAGTTGAAGAGCTATGATCAGAATGAAAATAAGCAGGGGCATGAACATTGGCCAGGGGATGACTCCCTGAATCTCCGCTCAAATGGGGTCTGACAATATCCCTCCTCAACCCTTCTCTCTCACCATGCTCACGCCGCACTCTTGTTTCTTCCGGAATCACCGCCGGCGCGACACTTTTACGTCCTCCATATACTGCTTCCGGCAAAGGCTAGCCCGGAAGCGGAAGCCGCTTTGGAAAACGGAAAAGCCCGGAGCCGGTTCCCAGCCCGGGTGGAGATCTGTACTTGGATCGCTTGTGGGGGGGAGTCCAGGGCCGGTCTTCTGCCGGGGGTGGCGCCGCCCGTGGGGGCAGCGGAGCTGGGACGTCGTCGCGCTGCGCCCTCCAGCTCTGGTAACGTCTCTCTCCTCCGCCACGCCCGCGCGAGGCAGAGCCGCAGGACCTGCCTGCACCGGAGTTCCAGAGAGAGGGAGGACTGGGTGTGCGGGGTGGGGGCGGAGGGTCCTAGGGGGCGGAATTCTGGGCTGTCCTGTAGTTTTGGGAAACGCATTCTCCTCCTCCCGCAGCGCAGGGCGTCAGGTCTCTCTGGTGCCACTCGGAAGCTCTGGCTCCTGCTGGGTTCTCCTGCCCGCGTGGTGCTTTCTGCCGCTAGTGGACGAGTGTCAAAAGAGGCTTCCCGAGTGAATACCTTTTGTTTCTCTCGGAGAAGGGCGGGATGAAGCAGCGTTTGAGGGCCCTTTAGAAAACGAGTTACCAAGCCAGGGAAATGGTGGGGAATAATTGAGATTTCTTGTGAAGCCTTGGTGTATCATTCTTAGTGGAAAAAGGGGCGTTTTTAGAGGACAAGAAGGGAAAGATAACCCATGTTTTTTTAGTACCTGCTATGTACTTCGGTGGCTTGTAACCTTTTGGAGATCACGTACCCCCTGGAAAGTTTATGGAAAGCCAGGGACGATTCTTAAAAAATGGGTACACATACAGTATTTGTCCTACAATTTATGAGACTCGTGGATTGCGAAGTCCAACCGTGGATCTTCTAGGTGTCAGTGAGCTTACTTCTATCTTGTATACTGTACTTGGCACTTTAGTTATATTCTCTGACCTCCACAATAACTTAAGTATCGTCATTTTACATATGAGGAAGCTGAGGTTCTGACTTTATTCGGGGGGTTTATTTGAGTGTGTTTGAATCCAAAGCTTGTACTTTTCTTATTGCAAAGCTATCCTAGTGTTTGAGATTCAAAAAGGTTTTCAGGTTAAAAAAAAAAAAAAAAAGCCGACTCTTGCATGACCCTTACTATAGTGTATTGGTTAACATAGTGTATTGGTGAACATGAACTTTGCAGTCTGACTGATGTGGCTAAAATCCATTCTCTGCTTCTTACCAGCTATATGACATCGGGTGTGTTCATCTATCTGTGCCTCAGTTTCTTCATTTGTATAAATGGAGATAATCGTAATACTACCTGTCTTGGAGGGATGTTATTAACACTAAATGTGTTAAAATGTGAAGTCCCTAGAACTGTGCGTCCATCACAAGTAAATCCTATTATTGTGATTGTGTCTTCCAACATAGACTATGTGGTGGTATTAGAATTTTATGTCAATTGTATTTTAATATACAGGATGTTCCCCCCCCATGTATACAAACTGTAACAGCTGATAGCTGAAAAAGAAGTGTATTTTAATAGATACTGCCTTTATAATTATTCAAAGTGTGTGTATATATATTTTGCTTTATTTTGGAAATGTGTTGATAACCTAAAGAACCTTATTAAGTTTTCAATTCTTCAAAAGCTCAAAGAAAGGATGATTTCTCCTGTTGACTTGAGTATACACAGTTTTTGTCCTGCTTCTTTCTTTCTTTTTATTTATTTATTATTTTTATTTGTTTATTTATTTACTTCTTTCTTTTTAAGCATGCATGCACTTAGATAGCTTGCAGTTCACATATATGACTTTGTAGGCTCTGAATTTTTTATGTTGAAATAGTTTTATTATTAAAGTATCTACAGATACTGTATGTGCCTCCTGCCATCACTGGAAGTTCCTAATCTTTTCAGAACAGCTTGTCTGTCAGTCAAACTGTCATTCATGAGTAGAGCTGACAGTGACTACTTTTTTGATATGTTAGAACTTTTTGGTTGTTAGGCAATACACTTTTTTAGTAAACATGATTAGTTTTTTAAAAACATCTGGAGACTGATTAGTATACATAGGCTTAGAGGGAAAATTGCATATAATTAAATAGTAATTTGCATTTAAATTCGGGCACTGAAAAACTAGAAACGCTTTCCTGGTAATATGTACTCTGAACTTTGGAATCCACAAACAATAACAAATTGAAAAAAAAAACCCAAGTAGCTTATCGTATCTATTCTGAGAATTTTCTGATTTCCTTGATTGTTAATACTTACTAGTATTACTGTAGGAACACCATGGGGGATGAGAACATACTTAGAGAAATACATTTTTGTTGCATTGTAACTTTATTGCAATCTGAGATTCTTTAAAAAAAAACCATTTTTATTGATTTCAGAGAAGAAGTGAGAGAGAGTGATAGAAACATCAATGATGAGAGAGAGTCATTGATTGGTTGCCTCCTGCACAATCCCCACTGGGGATTGAGCCCCAAATCCAGACATGTGCCCTGACCGGGAGTCAAACCATGATCTCCTGGTTCATAGATAGATGCTCAACCACTGAGCCACACCAGCCGGACACAATCTGAAATTCTTTTTTTTTTTTAAAGAATTTTATTTTTATTGATTTCAGAGAGGAAGGGAGAGGGAGAGAGAGATAGAAACATCAATGATGAGAGAGAATCATTGACTGGCTGCCTCCTTCACGCCCCACACTGGGGATCGAGCCTGCAATCTGGGCATATGCCCTGACCGGGAATCGAACCGGTGACCTCTTAGTTCCTGGGTCGATGCTCAACCGCTGAGCCACACCTGGCTGGGCCACAATCTGAGATTCTTATGGTGTAAGATTAAAGTACTCAAATATAGGATGTTTTGGTGGGAGATGGGGGAGAGGGGAGATGGTGTTGCTTTGTGTTGAGTGGGAGCAGAAAGTAATTACTTTTTATTGCATACTTGTGAAAAATAAATGAGTTTAGCCCTCCTCAGCAGTCAAGAAAGTTGTTTTTTATTTTTCTGCAGTCTTGAAGAGAAAAATTGCTCAAGGCATTCATTCCACAATTTAAACTCATTATTGGGCTTGGACTTCATCCCCTTCACTAATTGGTCTAACTTACTAATTTAAGTTGATAACAGATTTCTTTATAAAATTATGGATGGTGCCCTGGCTGATTTGAATCAGTGTTTAGAGCATCAGCCTAGGACCCAAGGGTCGCAGGTTCCTCAGACCCAGTAGGGGCGCATGTGGGAGGCAACCAATTTATATGTCTCTCTCAAGTTGATGTCTCTCTCCCTCCCTACCTCCCCCATAGGTCGTATTTTGCACCCCTTCATTCCCAAAGCACTATTAAGTCAGTGGAGGAGTTGGCTTTGCTCCCAGGAGGGTGGTGTGAAGTTATCTGAGAAACTAAGAGCTGATCCTGATTGAAGGGCCCTTCCTGGGCTTCCCTAACACGGTGTCCTCAGTGTGCTCACCTCATAGGTTTTACTGCATGGACCTATCACGTTATTTTCTTGTCTGTCTTCTTTACTGACCTGTATGTTTTTAGGAGGTCAGGGACTATCTTACTCATTTTGGAACCCTCATGGTCAACATATTGCTTGGCATGTGGTTCTTAATACACATTTGAAGAAATTAACAAATCCTTGTTTGGTAACATTGATTATTAGGCTGACAGAAGTTTTGTCTTGAATACCTTAAGTGTTGAGTTTCTTCTTTTTCTTTTTTTAAAATATATTTTTATTGATTTCAGAGAGGAAGGGAGAGGGAGAGAGAGAAACATCAATGATGAGAGAGAATCACTGATCGGCTGCCTCCTGCATGCCCCTCACCTCCCCCGCCCCCCCAGAGATCGAGCCCACAACTCCGACATGTGCCTTGACTGGGAATCGAACAGTGAACTCTGGGTTCATAGGTTAGCTGAGACACACCTGTCAGGCTTGAGTTTCTTCTTTAAATCAAGCCTTCTTAGGTTGCCATTTCTGTGGTGAGTTGTTTGTCTTCCTGGAAACTTAACTAAAGAATGCTCTTTTTTTTTTTTCTTCCTTCTGATTATATAAATAATTTGTTTTCCTTAAAAATAAGAGTAGAGCCCTAGCTGGTTTGACTCAGTGGACAGAGCGTCGGCCTGTGGACTGAAGGGTCCCGGGTTCGATACCGTCAAGGGTACATGCCTGGGTTGCAGGCTCGATCCCCAGTAGGAGGCATGCAGGAAGGAGGCAGCCGATCAATGATTCTCTCTCATCATTGATGTTTCTATCTCTCCCTCTCTCCCTCTCCCTTCCTCTCTGAAATCAATAAAAATATTTAAAAATTTCAAATAAATAAAAAAAGAATAGAATTGAAAGTAATCGATGGTGGTAGAGGTTTTGTTAGCTTTTAAGTATATGTGTGACAATTCCAGTTCCACCACTCTGGGCTGTAGATCTGGCCATTTGCCTGCCACTTCATGCACAGTTAATGAAATAACTTCCTAGACTTATTGAGGGAGACGACTTGTCAGATTCAGAGAATTGGTTTAAAAATTTTCCTGTTATAGCCAAGATTCAGTGGCCCAAGGTCACTTAAGCATAAAAGCTACTGTGGTGTGGGAACACAGGGGCCTATCCTAATTCTCTGGATCAGACACAGTAGAGTCAGTTTGGTAAGTAGACAAAAACATCAGGATAAGAGGGAGTTGTAAATAGAAACTGCTATTTTCTTGATTTAGATTAAGACTGTGATGGGGGCATAAATGAGCCAGTTTTCTATTTTGTGTTTTTCCAGATATTTCACATAGTTACAAAATGAGTAATGATTAAATTGTCACTTCTCCCCGTTTTACTCACATTAGCTTAGAATCCCTTTTTCTACTTTCTCTGAAATGTTAACATATATATATATATATATATATATATATATATTGACTTCAGAGAGGAAGGGAGATGGGGAGAGAGATAGAAACATCAATGATGAGAGAGAATCATTGATCTGCTGCCTCCTGCACGCCCCCTACTGGGGATCGAGCCTGCAACTTGGGCATGCGCCCTTGACTGGAACTGAAACCAGGACCCTTCAGTCCGCAGGCTGACGCTCCATCCACTCAGCCAAACCACTAGGTCCTCTGAAATATTGAGAATGGCAAACTCTATTCCAGGGGTGCAGTTGAATCTAAACTATGCTTTCATGTATACTATTAGTTTCATTTTGAGTCTGAAATGCACATTTTGAGTCTAAAAATGTACTACTATTGTCTTGGTGAACTTAACCTTTAAAGCCTAAATTTCCTTTTAACCAGTGAGTGATAACTCCTCCAGCCCCCTACCAGGTTAGAGTGACTCAACATGGTGAGAACAAACTTACAAAAGCTTCTCTTTAAAACTAGGAGGATAGTTCATTGTCCCTGGCTTAACTTGAAGGTGCATGCTGCGGGTTTTGGAATTTTGTTGTTGTTTTAAGAAGCAGCATCAGAGAACCAGAGGTTTTATGTCATTTTGAAGAGAACTGAGGGACTAAAACCTTGGCTAAATTTAGAAATGCCATTTAGCAGGGTGAAGAGGGGAGAAATCTGTTAAAAGATAAAAATCTTTCCAAAGTCTAATAAAATACACTTAAATAGTGCTTGGTAAGGTGGAAGTTGAAAGAAACAAAGGGATAATAAACCTGAGTAACTAATTATGAGATAAATGGAATGCAGGAGTTTTAAAACTCTTGTTAAAATTTTTGAGAAGAGATTTCCTTTTGCAAAACTTTTAGGTAAAACTTCTAGGAGAAAACAGAAGAAAATCTTTGCTTGATTTAAGCAAAGATTTTTTTAAAAATAGGACACAAAAATCACAAACTATAAAAGAAAAAATTGATTAGTTGAATGTCAGTAAATTAAAAACTTGTACTCTTTTTAAAAACACTGTTAAAAAATGAAAAAAAAAGCCACAGAAAAGATTTGCCCAACATATCTATAATAATAAAAGCATAATATGCTAATTAGACCAGACGACCTTCCGGACTAAGCCACAGTGCCAAGGCAGCTGTCAAGGCAGCAGGGGCCGAGCCCCTTGCATGAATTTCGTGCATCGGGCCTCTAGTCTATAATAATAAAAGTGTAATATGCTAATTAGGCCAGACAAGCAAACGGCCTTCTGGATGACATTCCAGATGTCCTTCTGGATGAAGCCGTGGTGATGGGGGCTGAGGAAGAGGCGGTTAGGGATGATCAGGCAGGCAGGCAGAGGGGTTAGGGGCAATCAGGCAGGCAGAGTGGTTAGGGGCGATCAGGCAGACAGGCAGGGGAACAGTTAGGAGCCAGTGGTCCCAGATTGTGAGAGGGTGCAGGCCAGGCTGAGGGACACCCCCCTTCGCACGAATTTCGTGCACCAGGCCTCTAGTATCTAATAAAGGACTTGTATTCAGAATATATAAAGAAGTCTTACAACTCAATCTATATAATAAAGAGGTAATTGCAAATTGACTGTCATGCCCTTGCACAAGATGACCGCCCCCATGTGGTCACAAGATGGCTGGCAGGAGAGGGCAGTTGTGGGTGATCAGGTCAGCAGGGGAGGGCGGTTAGGGGCAACCAGGCCATCGGGAGGGCAGTTGGGGGCGACCATGCTGGCAGGAGAGGGCAGTTGGGGGCGACTGGGCCTGCAGGGGAGGGAGGGAAGTTGGGGGGGAGACCAGTCCTGCAGGGGAGGGCAGTTAGGGCAACCAGGCTGGCAGGGGAGGGCAGATAGGGGTGACTGGGCCAGCAGAGGAGGGCAGTTGCAGGGGACCAGGCCTGCAAGGGAGGGCAGTTGGGGGTGACTGGGCCTGCAGGGGAGGGTAGTTGGGGACAACCAGGCCGGCAGGGGAGGGCATTAGGGGCGAGGGCAGTTGAGGGCGACCGGCTGGCAGGGGAGGGCAGTTGGGGACAATTGGGCCAGCAGGGGAGCAGTTAGGCGTTGATCAGGCTGGCAGGGGAGTGGTTAGAGGGTGACCAGGCTGGCAGGCAGAAGCAGTTAGGGGCAATTAGGCAGGCATGCAGGCAAGCGGTTGGGAGCCAGTAGTCCCGGATTGTGAGAGGGATGTCTGACTGTTGGTTTAGGCCCAATCCCTGTGGGCCTGGTCACCCCCACAGGGATCGGGCCTAAACCAGCAGTAGGACAGCCCACAAGGGGTCCCAGATTGGAGAGGGTGCAGGCTGGGCTGAGGGACACCCCCTCCCTGCACCCAGTGCATGCATTTCGTGCACCGGGCCTCTAGTAGTAAGAAGATAAACAGCTGAATTTTTTAAAAATGGCAGAAGATTTAAATACCAGAGAAGGCTCTTATATAGCCAAAAAAGAAAAAAAAAAAAGAAAAGAAAAGATACTCAATATTGTTAGTCCTCACTGGCCAGCATGGCTCAGTGGTTGAGCATTGGCCTATGAACCAGGAGAGCACGGTTCCATTCCTGGTCAGGACATATGCCTAGGTTGCAGGCTCAATCCCCATTGTGTGGCATGCAGGAAGTAGCTTATCAATGATTCTCATCATTGATGTTTCTATCTCTCCCTTTCCCTTCTTTTCTGAAGTCAAAAATAAAAGCAAGTTAAAACCACAATGGTATACCACTTCACACTTACTAGAATAGGTAAAATTTAAAAGATTGGCAGTACTGCCTGGCCGGTGTGGTTCAGTGATTGAGCATTGACCTATGAATCAGGAGGCCATGGTTCAATTCCTGGTCAAGGCACATGCTCAGGTTGCAGGCTCCATCTCCAGTGCAGGGGGCATGCAGGAGGCAGCCAATCTGTGATTCTCTTTCTCATCATTGATGTTTCTATCTCTCTTTCTCTCCCTCTCCCTTCCTCTCTGAAATCAATAAAAATAATATTTTTTAAAAAAGAAAAAAGATTGACAATATTGGCAGATGTTAGTAACTTGAGCTCATACATTGCTGGTGGAAATATAAGGTGGTACTATCCCTCTGGGAAACAGCTAGGCAGTTTCTTATAAGTTAAATAGTATGTACTTACCACATCACCCAGCAATCCCACTCTTTGTTATTTACATAAGAGAAATGAAAACGTGTGTTCACACAAAGACTTGTACTTGAATATTCATAGGGGCTTTATCCATAATAGCCCAACCTTGATGAAACCCAAATGGCCTTCAGCTGATTCATGGATAAAAAAATTGTTACATGTCCATATAGTGGACTACTACACAACAATAAACAGGAAAGAACCACTGATACATGTAACAACATATATGGATCTGAAAATCATTATATCAAGGGAAAAAAATACCACACATTAAAGACTAAGCCAGTTAGACCCTCAGGTACACTCAATGCCATCTTTCTCATTTATTGTGGGTTGGGCTCCTGCACAAACCACCATCATATCCTGGCAACCCAGCAGCTTGGTTTGCACATAGAGCCATATCTCTTGAGGCACTCCTGTAGTGCCAAGACACCTGAATCTAGTTTCCAGTTTCATCCAGTCTTCCTTCCCTTTATATCCAGGTCTTGCTCCCAAGAGCAGCTGAATTCCTTCCTCTTCTCAGTGGATCTCCATTTCATATCTGAGGTAACTTAAGAGCAGTTAAGTAGCTTGTCACTCAGTAGAGAGATTCGTAGTCTTGACCACTATGCTGTATGTATTTAGAATCAGTCACTCTAGCTTGGCTCCCGGTGGTCTTTCTAAACACAGTGCATTCATAATGCTGAGCTTTACATCACTCCCTTTCTTGACTCAGTACTTTTGTTTATGTTGTTTTTTTCTGCCTAGGGTGCTAGTCTTTTCCTTTTTTCCTGCCTTGCAAGTGCTTACTCATTAAGTAACAACTGTATTGTCTCTCCTCTGAAGACTTCTCTATTTGCTCAGGCAAAGTTACCTCTCTCCCTTTGCCCATTACACATTGTTTATTCTTTTGTAGTACTTGCCACATTATATTGCCCATCTCCCACCTTGTCTTATTTATCCTTGTGACTTGAGCTTTTAGCACACAGTCTGGCATATAGCAAATGCCCAAGAAATATAAAATAAATGAACGATACAGAAGAACCTGAAGATGTTGGTAGTCACTGGGAAAGCATAGCAGAAAAAAATAGATGTGAGTATATGGGATGGGTGGTAATAGACCATAAGTTGAGTTGAAGTTATAGTGCTTTTCAAACTTTTCAGCTCAAATATCGTACTTCTAGTGGTAGAAGATAGTGGGTGTGGAACCCCATGGAGGCTAGAAGCAGAGCCCCAAGTGGCCTTTCTGCCTCAAGTACAAAATGTCTGTGAATATTTTTAACATATCCCTGTTGTATCTTTAGAAATTTGTGCATATTTTGCATTCTATTTTATTACCTGTGAATTTTTTTTTAACATGAAAATATTTTCTCTTCACCCACCTCATTTTCAAGTAACTAGATGCTGCAGGAACATGTTTCCTTTATATTCTGGCTTCTAGTACATTCTGGAGTGCTCCGATGCCCAAATCTGGGAAGTATGGAATGGGGTTATAGTCTAATATGGCACATTCTAGTTTTCTTCGATTTGGGGATTGTCTCCTCAGGAGTATTATGTCATGGAACTGAGGAGGGTGAGCTCATCTTGCTCTGACTAACTCGGCTGTTCCTGGAAGGCTGCAGTCAGTTGGAGGCACCTCATTACCAGTTCACTGGGGACTAGCTGGAGAGAGTTCACAGAAGACCCACAGGAATGATTAAGAGACTGGAGGGGCTGACTGATGAGGAAAGAATATAAATGAAAACTGTATAACTTGGCTGAACCAAGATAGCAGGAATACACAACTATATAAATATCTCAAGAGTATAAACTTAATAGAGGGAGGGCAATCTTTTATGGTGGGATTTTGGGGTGGAGAATAGTCCAAGGATGAAATTAAGCAAGGGAAAATGTAAACTAATTATATAAAGTATCTGATGGCTCACTTTATTTCTTGGAACCTTCTTAGTTAGACCACTAACCTATAGGCTTTTTGCTAATTGAATGATTTGCTTTTAAGTTGATTTCCCTGTACTCATGGTTGGTGCTTCTGTGTAGAGAATGCTGGAGACTACATCTTGCCAAGCCATTGTCTTACTTTTGCCCTGTCTTGTTTTGTGGAACTCTGTGGGTGATACTTGGAACTCCAATGTGCTGCCACTGCATCTTCACCAGAATCTAGGTGGACTTTCACACCATTTCCCCCCCACAGTTTTTAAGAATAGTACTTTAAAAGTAGAGACTGAGTTGGTGATATGTGTTGTAATAATTTTAGAAAGCCGTATATAGTATTTGGTTCCTGAGTTACTGGTTTTAAGAAATTACAGCCTTGGTGAAATGCAAGCATAAACTTTGTATGAAACACATACTTTGGGAAATGATTGTATAAAATTCCTACTTGGGGTGTGAGAGGCATAAAACTTTTAAATAACAGTTGAAATTAGCCAGAAGAAATATTTGCAAAATACTGCTCTTTTCCTAGAAGAACTGGAAGAAAATGGTTTCATGCTTTTTTTGGTTTATAAAAATGAGTTCTTGTATACAAGGCAATTATATAGCTTTAACAAGACTGCTACATCAGAGATTGGTAAACTTTTTTTGTAAAGGGTCAGATAGGAAAACTTTGTAGGCCATACATCTCTGCTGCAAGTACTCTGCTGTTGTAGTGCAAAAGCAGTCATAGACCATATGTAAACGAATGAACTTGGCTGTGTTCATTCTTTTTATACAAACTTTTTTTTTTTTTTTTTAAACAGGCAGTCGTCTGGATTTGGCCTGGAGGCTGTAGTTTGCCAATTCCTGCACTAGACCCCTTGCTCCTCAAAGCTTGATCTGCAGACCAGCAGCATCAGCATTACCTATGAGCCTGTTAGAGATGCAGAATACTGGGTCTCTTCTCAGGTGGACTACTCTAGAGTCTAACCATGCTTCTCAAAATTTAACATGCATAGGAATCACCTGTGAAACTTGCAAAAGTACAAGCTCTGAGACAGAACTCTGAACATCATAGGCAAAAGATGAGTAAGACCCAGGGTGTTTCCTCAGAAAGCCCACAATCCATTAGGAGAGACTACTGTATAAACCAATAATTATAATATAGACTAATCCTATCTAATAAAGAGGGAATATGCTAATTGACCCTCACGCCATCGCAAAGATGGCAGCACCCACAGCCACAAGATGGCGGTGCCCAGTCCCCTCAGCCCTGCTGGGGCAGCAGGCGTGTGGCACGGCTGGGCCCGCCCCCTGGTGGGTCCAGGCACTCCATGCGCCTGCCTCCAGAGCCCCCCAGTCCCCTCAGCCCCCCAGCCACCCAGGGCTGGCCCGAGGCGCAGGCAAGCCTTGGATGGCGGCTGCCCAGTTTCCCAGGGCCGCCCAAGGCTCAGGTAACCAGGGCCAGCCGAGGCTTGCTCTGCCGGCAGTAGAGGTGTGATGGGGCATCACCTTCCCCTGATCACTGGATCGCCTCCCACCCGAGGGCTCCCGGACTGTGAGAGGGGGCAGGCTGGGCTGAGGGGACCCCCTTCCAGTGCATGAATTTTCATGCACCAGGCCTCTAGTAAATACTACAATAGAGGTATCTTCAGCATAGAAGTATCACAAAGAAGGAAGTGGTTAGTTCTGCCTGATGTGGAGGAGCCCTTAGAGGGGCTTGGGAGTTGGACCGGGAAGCAAGGTCGTGCTTGAGTTGAGTCTTCTTTTTTTTAAAATTCTCACCCGAGGATATTTTTCCCATTGATTAATAGAGTGGAAAGGGTGGGGAAAGAGAGAAACACTGTTGTCAGAGAGAGACATCAATTGGTTGCCTCCCGCACATGTCTCTACTGGGACTAGGGAACTTGCAACCGATGCCCTAGACCCTTCAGTCCGCAGGCCAACCCTCTAACCAAGACTCAACTTTAAGTTGAGTCTTGAAGCTCATTAGAAACATTGAAGCATTGGGGGCAGTGGATGGGGGAGTGAGGGTGGTAAACATAATAGTTCATGGTGGGGCACAGTAAAGACGATAGAACTAGAAATTATTTGATTTAATAATCAAATAGCTGATCACAGGATTGGAGGCCCGTTAATATCACAATGAACAGAAATAAAAGTTTAGTACGTTCTGTTATCTTGATCTAATTTTTTAACTGTTTCCTTATTGGAAAAAGGGACAACTTGCCTGTTCTTTCCCTTTTTTAGAAAAACAAGTACTTATTCTCCAGAATTAGAAACTTTTTATATGCTCTTGCCTCATAAAAGAATTTGGAGAATGCTAAATGTAGAGGTATAAAATAAAAATTATTTATAATTCCATGCATCAAGAGATGACCACTGTTAACATTTTTGTATTCCTTCCAGTCTTTTTTATGTAATATAATATTTTAAAAAATGGGCTCAAGCTATGTAAATAATTTTTTCTTGCTTTTTCATTTAACATTTTATTTATGAGTGATTCCTTGTGTTGTTATTTTTTATAAGTGTCATTTTAAAAAATGCTTATATAGCATTCTAATGGATCTCTGATAGTTTATGTAACTCATCTCTTGTTTGCAGATCCTTTAAGCTGGTTCCAGTTGCTAGTTGTCCCAGGTTTTGGCTCATGTACTTGGCGAGTCTATCTCCATATTTTAAAATAAATATGTATACTTATTTATCTTTAATTATAAAAGTTTGCCAACTTGTTTGATGGCCTTCCCTCCCTCATTCGGTTCTTGTGCTCTTATTAGCATTTTGTGTTTTCTTTCTTAGTTTCCCATGGTAGAGAGGCAGTAGAGTAGTTCCTAAGAGCATGGATTCTGGGTGCAGGTTGGCTGGGTTTGACTCAACTCAACTATACATTTGTGCATAATTTTTGAGAAAGTGCCTCAGTTTCCTCATCTGTAAAATAGGGGTAATTATATCTCTGTCTTGGGGTTGTGAGTTAATACATATGAAGCATTGAGAGCAGAGCAGTTCCTGCCATGTAGAAAGAGACTGTTACTTTCCACTTAGTGATTAGTAGGCTCTTCTCATTTGTTTTATGGTGGCTGTTTGTGTATGCCTTTCCATACCTCCTTTCTGCCACATTAGTTCATGAATATCTTTGAGTGACAGACTTGCTTTTCTGAACTTTATTACTCAGTGACTTTATCTTGAAAGTTCACAGACTTTACTATTTGAAAGATAAGATCAGCATTGTTTAACCATGTCTTGGAAATACATGGGGAGGCCTCTGTAACCTGTCCCCACCTGTCCCATGTTCTCATTTCTCTTCACCTTGTGGCCAGACCTTGTGCTCCAGCCCCATCAAACTGAAACTGTGCATGTGGTTGTGTGCGGCTCACTCTGCTGAAGGGTTGGAATCAACGAAATGGTGGAGCTTCCTTCTGGGAGTGACACAATTAAGGCAATGAGATTTGACTTTTCTTGTGGAGTTTTAATTGGGAAAACTTTGTCAGAGTTTACCTGCCCTTGGCTATTTTTAGTGTCCCAGGGTTTCCACTGTCTGTTCTACCTCTCTTTTTTTGTTTGTTTTCTGGGCATTCTTTTTCAGAAATAAAAACCTATTCCACCAACCCTTTTTTCTTTGTAGGATGGGATCCTGAGACAGCTGATGAGATGCATCCTTTGGCAGTTGATTGCGCCTTGCACTAGGGAGAAGCCCAGGAATGATATATTTGAGGGTTATATTTCTCCACTCTGGAAGTCACCCAGTTCGTTCCAGAAACATTGATTGTCTGCTTCTCTGACGCACCCTCAGTGAAGGTCTGATGGACAGACACTTTTTGTTGACCTTGCAGCTATTTTCTCTGTGGAAGTTGAAGACAAGGTGAAAGGGCCAAGCTACCTGCTTTGGTGAATAGAAGTGCTCCACTTGTTTCTTAGAACATGGGCCCTCGCTTAAAGGTAAGGCAATAGTCTAGTTAAGATTCAATTGTTACTGGGATACAGAACATGGACCCAGTTTCTCTTCAGCAAGGAAAAGCTATGGACGTGCACAGTTGCAATTCCCAGCAGGACATCTTTGAGTATAAAGAAATCAATTCTCCATTTCTGGGAAATGACTGTTCACAATTGATCTTCAATGTTAGGACTAAAATTTATTTGGTGTAATTATAAATTGTTATACTAAAATAAACCCCAAAGAGTTTTAGAATATGTATATCAGTCAGCTTTCTCACATTCCCTTGAGACAGATATTTTCAAGTATTTCCCCCTTCCCCTCCTTTTGTAGGTAATGTAAGCCAAAGTGCTGTAGTATTAAGCAACTTGCCTGGGATCTTTTAGTAAGCAAGTGATATTTCTGCACTAGATAATTGGTACTGCATTCCATTTTCCTCTGTCATGGTTTATTTTTATTTCAAAAGATTTAAAAGGGGGCCATAAGCATTTATCTCTCTAATTTTAGCCTGGCCATGAAATTCTCATAGCAAGACTGGGTGATGTTTTTCATACTTGTTTTTTTGTATGTGTTTTCTTAAATCTTTTCCTAAATACCTCACTGTGCTTATGACTCCATTCTTTTTTATAATTTAGTGTTGTCCGAGGTTAAGAACATTGGGATTCAGAGTTAAACATGGGCTCAAGTCTTAGCTCTGTCACTTAACCAGCTGGGAGATGTTCAGCAAGTTAACTTTTCTAAGTCAGCTTTTTTTTCTTTTTTCTAATCTGTAAAATGAGAATAATAATGCTTATTTTACCAAGTTGTTATAGTGACAATTACTTAAGCTAACATGTAAAACACTTAGTGCAGTGTTTGGCTTATGATAAGTAGATCAGTAAGGGGGTTGTAAGTTATTAGTTATTACATACTACTGTATATAATAACTTATGTACATAGTACTATGTAATAACTAATAGTAGTATGTAAGTTGTCATATGCTACTATTATTCTGCTAGCTTAGGGTATCACAGTTTGCTGAATTGTATAAAGGCAAGAACACTAATGAAATGAATTTGAAAACAAAGTATTCATATAGCTAATTGCATGAAATTTTATGATAGAGGCTTAACATACTGCTTCTTTGTACTTGAATTAGACTCAGGAAGAGTTCCAAAATAATTTTATGAAGGAGAAGTATGAGCAGCAGAAAGTGGAGGGTGCTGTGGAAACTTATAGAAACATGAAAGCTCAAGATGAGGAAGATAGGATCATAAAACTGCATGGATACTGTGCCATGCATGAGAACCCATGACTCTAAGCATGGGTATTTCATACATACTTGTAGAACTGAAGAGCTTATAACCTCTGGCTCAAGTGAATATCTTGCTAATTAGAGAAGTTTTAAAAACTGTGTCTAAAATGAAGGTCCCATCTGGAAAATTCCTGATCATTAGACATTCTGGACAAAGAAGAGAATAGACATTTGATTCTATCCATTCAGCAGATATTATATTCACATTTATTGCATTTACTATATGCAGTCATGTTGGATGCTGTGGAGAATTTTTAACACTAATCTTTGCCTCATGTTACTTACCACTCTGAAATGGAAAATAAAACAAACGGGACTAAAAGAGAACATAAGTAGTGTAAGGTAAATAAAAACAAAGTAGTGTGGGAATTCAGAGGAGATAAGGAGTCTTTAAATTGGAGATCGGGAGATTTCAGGGAGGGGAGATAGGGTTTTCCCTAGGCCTTAGATTAGGAGGTTTTTCATGGATAGAGGCTGAGGGGAGAGGATAGGAGGAAATGACTTCTGCAACAGCATGGAGATGGGGCGTTTCAGAGCTTATATGTAAAAGTGTAAAAGACCTGATTTGGATAGATTATAAGATGAGTAAGAAGATGTTATGGGTGATGGGGCCAAGGAGAATATTATAGGGTGCAGTGGGAGCAGAGATGGGGCAGAGAGAGGGCATGACAGGGTCAGTAAGAGCACAGAAAATGCCTATAGAAGCGGTAAGTCTGGAGTAAAAGTGATTTGCGGAGTCACCCTAAAAGGATACCTTGTACTCAGAGACAAAGATAGGGAGGCTTGTGACAGCATATTCAGAAAGAAACAGAAAAGAGAAAATGCACAAGGAAGGCAAGTTCAGAATGTGGCCATAGGTAAAACTGGCAGATGGGTAAACGTTGTTGGGGAGTTTTTTGAGAGCTATTGTAGAGAAGTAGGATATTTTGTAAAGGTCAGATCAATGGCAGAGCTAACTCCCTGTTCACAAGAAGGTTTCAAAGAGAGTTGGTTGGGAAAAGTAATAATTGGTATGCTGAGTTTTAAATAATAAAGGGAATTGGAATGGAAATGTAGAATTGACCTATTGGAAAAGGTTTAGGTAATCTAGATCAGTGGTGATGATTTTGTTGAGAAATAAAGTAAACGGGACAAAAATGGATAAGGACGAAATAAGGTCAAATTTATTACTGCCAGCTTCATGAGGCCTGAGACTGGCTGTTGTATACTGTATTTGTTGGATGGATTATTTTAGGATGATTTCTTTTTTAAGAGAAAGGGATCAAGCCTGCAACCCAGGCATATGCCCTGACCAGGAATCGAACTGGCAACCTTTCGGTGCACTGGATGATTCCCAACCAACTGAGCCACAGCAGGGCATTTTAGGATGAATTTTGAGTTTTTATTATAAGAATTTTCAGACATAAAATTGGAATAGTATAAAGAACTCCCATGAAGGCAGAGTTTTTAAGTACAGTAAGAGAAGTCATGTCTTTTGTATTTCTGATGCATTTCCCATTGAAGAAAGTGTGGGCGAGTAGAGAGGGTCCCCTAGTTTCCTATTGGCTCTGAAGCAAGGGAGCAGTGATACTGCTATTATTAATAATTATAATAATAATAAAAACTGAGAACTCATTGTGTGTCAGGCACTATTATAGGCTGCTTACATGTGTTAACTTATTTAATCCTCATAACACTCCTATGAGGTATTATCTTTTTTTTTTAACTCTTTTTTTTTTTTTTAATCCTTACCCAAGGATATTTTTCCATTGATTTTCAGAGAGAGTGGAAGAGAGAGGAAAGACAGAAATATTGATGTGAGAGAAACACATTGATTAGTTGCCTCCTGTACATTCACCGACCAGGGCTCGGGCCTGGGAGGAGCCTGCAACCGAGGTACATGATCCTGACTGGAATCGAACCTGGAACCCTTTGGTTCTCAGGCCGACTCTCTATCCACTGAGCCAAACTGGCCAAGGCCACACAGATACTATCTTTGATGGATAAGGAAACTGGTACTCTATAGAGAGATTACTTGTCCTGGGTCACATTGTCAGTGGCAGACAATGGATTTGAACTCAGGTAGTCTAGTTCTAGAATCCATGTCCTTATCCTCTGTACTATACTCTTTTTATACTGTTTGATTTTAGAGTCTTTGATGGCTATGGGAGTTATATTGAAGTCCTATCGCACTAAAGGAGATGATGCCATAGAAATTATTAAATCTCAACTCTTTATACAGCAGTGAATCTTAGAGAGATTACACAATTAAGCCCTGGAACTGGTCTCCAGGCTGCCTCTTTCAGAAAAGGATATAGTTGTCAGAGATAGTATGTAGGAATTTTCCTAGCCTTTATGATGTATGCCATAAATTTGGCATTGCTCTTATTCCATCAAGAAGCAAGAAACTTGCCTTAGCCGATTTGGCCCAGTAGATAGAGCATTGGCCTGCGGCTCAAAGGGTCCCAGGTTCGATTCTGGTCTAGGGCTCATGTCTCAGTTGCAGGCTTCTCCCCAGCCTAGGCCCTGGTCAGGGTTTGTGCAGGAGGCAACCAGTCGATGTGTTTCTCTCACATCGATGTTTCTCTCTGTCTTTCCCTCTCTCTTCCTCTCTCCCTAAAAATCAATGGAAAAATATCCTCGGGTGAGGATTAACAACAACAACAACAACAGACATAAAATTGGAATAGTATAAAGAACAAAAAAAACACCCAAAACAAGAAGCAAGAAACTTAAAAGTCCTATAGCACAAGCCACATAAACTTCATTTTCTGCCAAGTGTTATTCTCTGAGGACTAGAAGTTTCACATCCAGGATCAGATTGGATGGCATCTAACTGAGGGAGTACCTAAAACAGTTAAACTGCTCGTTTTGGCTCTACCAAGTCATCTAGCACCTTTTGTAAGGTGCAGACCGTTGCTTTTTTTGAGAGATGATAGCAACTTTTCAGCATAGAGGAAACTCAATAATTGTGACCCCCAAATTTTGTGTCTGTATATTGTCTCTTTATAATAGACCCTCTTGGGAGCAGCTTAATCCAGGTGTATTGGCAATGCTAATGTTATCTTTGTGATTTCTTTTCTGGAAGGACTTTAGAGATTGCTATGAAACTTGACACAGTTATTCCTCAAAGTACCTATTCTCTGTGGATTCCATTGGGTATTTGTTATCAAAGGAACTGCTGCCATTTTTGTCTTCCTCTTAAAAGTTTCTCACACAATCAGACATAAAGTGTACCCTCTTTAAAAAAAAAAGTTGCTTTGATCCCTCCCAAATCTGAGCCTATAAACTTTCAGCTGTCTTATCTCTAAGTAACATTCTAGTGCTGATATAAGGTTCTGGGTTGAGTTAATATTGACAACCTTAATGTATATTGACCCTCAAAGAAAGAGTGAATTCAGTGCATTGTAGAATAGAGAGCATATATAATTTATACATACTAGGTCAAAACTCAGTGATAAGATATGAACATCAGTGTATATTGCATTTTTCTTGGCAGTACATTGGGTGGTTCAAATGAGTAATGACAATTGAAGTCTTATTCTGGAAACAAGTTTAATAACAGTGAAAGTTTACCCTCAAACTCTAGCTCTTGTTTGAATTGTTATGACCTTGGCAGCATCACTTAGGATGATAAGCACAGTCTCCTTTTGTTCCTCTCCTGGGCCTTCCTGCTGAGCTCATCTTCCACAGGGCCCATTAGTTTATCTGATTGGTAACAGCAAAAATGACTTCTCTTACATGCCCACTGCTTGTTATTGGAATGACCCAGAGTTCATTTTAATTATGTAATGCCAACATGATGATAATAATACTTGCTTTTAAAAATCCACATTTTTATATAACTATTTCTACTTAGGTGAATTACTTCCAGAAGGCAAACATAAGGGAAAAGTGACTCCATTATCCTCTTTGCTTGTGTTAATTAGCACCAATTTGCTTTGGGGAGGGAAACTATCTTGGGGCTTTGGATCTGAGAAGATGAAAGCCATGTTATTGCATTTTGTAATTAGCAATAAAGCAAATGGCTGTTTGTGGTATTCCTAGGGTGGTCGGTAGATTAGAAGTCTTTAGGGAGAATGATGCAGTCTCTTTGTCTGAAATATGTCATGGGGCACCTGTCAAGTTGAAATGGCTGTAAGAAAGATTTGGAGAAAAAACTGAACAAGTTTTCTTTTGCAGCTGCAGCTGTGATCCTCGGCTGTCTGTTGGCATTGAAGGGACCTGATGTTTTACGTTATTGGTATGTTATGAAAAAAATCTCTTTTTATTATCTTTTTGTTGGGGATGCTTACATCCTTTTTGCCGCCCTGTCTATCCTCTTTCCCCTTGAAAATAGACTTGGACATATTTCCAGTCATGCCGGAAAGTACCTTCACAGAGTTGGCAGTGGAATTCATTCATTTGGGAAATATTTATTGCCTAATTATAGTCAGTGCCAGACACTGTTTCCTGCCGAGTCAAAGTTGGATAAGGCAAAAATCTGCATATAAAAAGTTCATACCATGAATGAGGAGATAAATGGTCAAGAGGGAGGAAAGTTATAATAGGTGAATGTTGTTTGAAGGAGCCCAAAAGAGGAAATACAGTTGTTTGAGGGAGCCCAAAAGAGGGAACTCCAAATTCTAGAGGGGGTTGAGGAGGACTTTTGCCAAGTGGACAAGGGAGGGGAATGTTTCCAAATGGCAGGAATATAATGCACATTCTTTTTACTACTTTTGTGAGGGGCCAGCACCTAGGAAGGTGGTGGGGCAGGCATGATATGTGGTCCATGGTATAGAACAAGGGTTGACAAACTTTTTCTATAAAGGGCTAAAAGTAAATATTTTTAGCTTCCCAGCCTATATAGTGTCTGTCACAACTACCAAACTCTTTTAGTTTAGGACAAAAGCAGCCCTAGACAATATGTAAATGAATGGGTGGGGCTTCATTCCAATAAAACTTTATTTTAAAAAACAAGCAGTGGGTGAGATTTGTCCCGAGGACAGTTGTGTCTGAGTCCTGGTATATAAATCCCTCTCTTCACCCACAGAGGTACACCCAGTACAGTGTTTCTTTGGGAGTCTTACTATCTCTTCCTGACTTCCTTTACTTTTTGAGAGATGGCTAGCCTGTTCCATAATGAGAAGCTGTAATGTGTAACTGGCAGGTATCTGTGTGTTCTCTCTTTCACATAGGTGGAATCACAGTATCTGTGGTTGCATTCTTCTTCACAATTAAGTTCCTCTTCGAGCTCGCCGCACGTGTAGTCAGCTTCCTCCAGAATGAGGACCGTGAGCGCCGAGGGGACCGGACTATTTATGACTACGTGCGGGGAAATTACTTGGATCCCCGGTCTTGCAAAGTCTCCTGGGATTGGAAGGACCCCTATGAGGTGGGCCACAGCATGGCCTTCCGAGTGCATGTAAGGGAATGTTTCTGTCTCCATACCCTTTGGGGTTTCTGAGTCACTTACTTTTCAGAGCCCAGTTCAGTCTGTTAGTGGTGCTGGCCTAGAATGTTAACATTTTTCTTTGTTTTTCAGTCTCTCCCAGGCACTTGGGAATTGTTAGTATCTGAAGAGTCACGAATTTCTCTAGCACTTTGGTTTAATGGGTGCTTAGCTTTGAAAAAGTATAAACTTAATGTTACCTCTTCAAAATAAGAAAAATATTACTAAATAGAGTTAGTGTTATTGTAGATTTAGAGGTTGGCAAACTATGGCCCAAGGCTTAAATCAGGCACACCTCTTATTTCTGTAAATACAGTTTTATTGGAATATAGCTACACCCATTCATCTTCCTGTATTGCCTATGAGTAGTTAGCCACAATTGAATAGCTGTGTGTGACCTATAAAGCCAAAATTATTTACTCTGTGGCACTAGAAATAGTGGGCTGCCCCCTGTGATGACTTTACTACAGTACCATGCTTGGTTTTGTAGCCAGAACCCCCCTAGCCTTGCCTGGTGCTTTAGTTCACTCAGTGCCAGTGGTACCCACTGACTTACCTTTACATTGGATTAGCAGTGATAACATAATAAGAAGGGCTGGTAAGAAGAGTCAACATTTGTGGAAATGTCAAGCTGAAATTGATTTAATGGTATATCTTAACCCCTGTCCTCGAAACAAGTTAAGAATTTGTTCATGATTTAATGGTTTTCTTTGAAGTGTTAAGAGAATTTCTTTCTCCCTGTGTCTGCAGGACTGTAGGAGGGGGTGGGTACTGGGTTTTACCAGCTACCTCCTTGCTCCCCACAGTTTTTTGAGTAGATGGCTAACGATTTTCTCCCACTGTTCACTAATGGGTGCCCCTCTTCTTCCCACTGCAGTTATTCTATAAGAACGGGCAGCCTTTCCCTGCACATCGGCCTGTGGGACTAAGAGTTCACATCTCTCATGTTGAGCTAGCAGTGGAAATTCCAGTGACCCAGGAAGTCCTCCAGGAGCCCAGTTCCAATGTGGTCAAGGTGGCCTTCACTGTGCGCAGGGCTGGGCGTTATGAAATCTCAGTGAAGCTTGGTGGATTAAATGTGGCCTACAGTCCCTACTACAAGATTTTTCAGCCTGGTACATTATTTCTCCCTGCCCCCTTCCTTTCTCTCCTTTCCTCCCTCTTTTTTTCCCTTTTCTTTTTCTTTGTAATTACACCTTTTTTGAATAATACCTTTATTGAGATTTAATTCACATGCTATAAATTCATCCATTTAAAATATACAATTTAATGGTTTTTAAAATTCATAGAGTTGTACAACTATCACCACATTAGTTGTACAACTATCACCACATTCAATTTTCAAGCATTTTCATCACCCCATGATCCTGTACCTGTTTGTAGTCACTCCCCATTTTCCCCAAATGCCCCAGATGTAGGCCACCACTAATCTGCTGCTTCTGGATTTGCTTACTGTGGCTACTACTTTACTGTTTACATTCAGATCAGTGTAATCATAACATACGTGGACTTTTTGTGACTGGTCAGTTTCACTTAGCATAATGCTTTTAAGATTTATGCATGATTGTTTTAGCATGGATTAGTACTTATATATTTTTATTTCCAAGTAATAGTCCATTGTATAGAATGCTGCAGTTTATTCATCAGTTGATAAACATTTGGGGGTCATTGCTTTTGGCTGCTATGCATAATGCCGCCGTGTACATTTGTGTACATTTTTGTGTGGACACACATTTTCATTTCTTTAAGAGTGGAATTGCTGGGTCATCAGCCAGGTAAGTTCTTAAGGAGTAAGGGTGCCAGAATAGACAAAAGGTAAATTCTCCTGATTTTTGAAAAATTTTCAAGTAAAACCACCTTGACTTAATCCCACTCTTGCTGCCATTGTGTGTTTTACTTCTCATTGAAGAGTTTTTGCTCAAGCTTCTGGTATCTAAGAGTTGAGGCTTGTATCTCTACTGTTTCACCCCTTCATGTCCTTTATGTCAGATAATAAATGCTCACTGACTTTGAAGCCTAAAAGTATAATCTCTGACTCCTCCTTCTGTAACATATCTCTTTAGTGTGTCGAGATCTTGTCTGTCCTGTGTGTCCTGCCATGGCTTCCTTTTGAGGGTTTCATTTTGATATCTACAGCAGTGATAGGACCATGGAAACTTTTGGGGTCAAACTATAACAAGAAGGGTCTTAAGAAAATTTGTGTATCTTTGCTTGACTAGTCATCAATTTTCTTTCTCTTAAAACAGAGGAAGGCTGACAAGGTGGCTCCCAAGCCATCTCTCTCTCCATATATCTCGTTCTTTGTTTCAATGTCTCTCTCACAGACTCCTTTCCACGTGAATTATTATCAAACTACCTCCTTGCCACCAATGGAGAACATTTCATATCCTTATAAGTGTGTACCAGTCCTTTTATTAAACTCTTTCTTTTGAAATAATTATAGGTTCTTATGCAGCTGTAAGAAATAATAGAGAGATCTGGTATACCCTGACCCAGTTTCCTTCAATGGCAACATCTTAAAAATATAGTGTAGCCCTGGCTGGTGTGGCTCAGTTGGTTGAGCGTTGTCCTGTGCACCAAAAGGTTGCCTGTTTGATTCCCAGCCAGGGCACATGCCCAGGTTATGGGTTCAATCCCTAGTAGATTGATGTTTCTCTCTTTCCCTCTCCCTCTCTCTCAAATTAATTAAAATATATATTTTTTAAAAAGGGGAAGTACAACTCTTTAAAACAAACATAGTACAATATCACAGCCAGGTTATTGACATCAATACTGTCAAGACACTGAACATTTCCATCACCACAAGAATCCTTCATGTTGCTTTTACATAACCACACCCATTCCTCCTCTCCCACCCACCTCTTCCTTAACCCCTGGTAGTCACTGAGCTGTTCTCCATTTTTATAAATGTTCTCATTTCAAGAATGTTATCTACATGGGATCATACAGTATATAACCTTTTGGTTTACATAACTTTAAAAAAATCATTATTGTTGAAAGTATTACATATGTCCCCTTTTTTTCCTTCATATATGCATATAAGTTCTTTGGTTGATTTCTTCCCACCTACCCACACTCTCCTGCCTTCCCTCTGAGATTTGACAATTCCATGCTTCTCTTCCATGCACGATCGAAATTCGTGCACAGAGGGGGGTTGCCCCTCAGCCCAGCCTGTACCCTCTATCTATTTTGTTCATCAGTTTATTTTATTCATTAGGTTCCACACATGAGTGAGATCATGTGATACTTATCTTTCTCTGACTGGCTTATTCGCATAGCATAATGCTCTCCAGGTCTATCCATACACATACTTTTGTTCACTCAGCAGAATTCCTTGGAGATTCATCCAGGTTGTTGAGTGTATCAATACTTGGTTCATTTTTATTGCTGAGTAGTAATTCCATGTTGTAAAGATACCATAGTTTGTTTAGCTATTCACCAGTTAAAGGGCATTTAGGTTTTCTCCAGTTTTTGGCTATTGTGAATAAACCTATGAACATTTATGTACAGATTTTTGTGTGAACATAAGTTCATTTCATTGATAGAAATGCCCAGGAATGCAATTGCTGGGTCATATGGTAATTTCATGCTTAGTATTTTTAAAGAACTGCCAAACTCTTCCAGAGTGCCTATAGCATTTTACATTCCTACCAGAAATGTGTGAATAGTCCAGTTTCTTCACATCCTCAGCAACATTTGATATTGTCACTAGTTTTCATTTTAGCCATTCTGGTAAGTGTGTAGTGGTTTTAATTTGCACTTCCCTAATGGCTAATGATGTTGAACATTTTTTCATGTGCTTATTTGCCATCTCTGTATCCTCTTGGGTGAAATGTCTTTTCATGTCTTTTGCTCATTTCCTAATTGGATTTTTTGGTGTGTTGTTTTTTTACTATTGAGTTTTGAGAGTTCTTTATATATTCTACATACTAGTCTTTTGTTAGGTAATATGTTTTCTCTCAATCTTCAGCTTTTGTTTTTATCCCCATAATGGGGTCATTCACAGTGCAAAAGTTGTTCATTTTGGTGAAGTCAATTTTATCAGTGTTTCCTTTTATAGATCACTAGTGTCCTGGTGCACAAATTCATGCACATTGAAAGGAAATTAATTAGAAGAAATATTTTAATATCGCTATTCACCCTTTCTCTATAATAGAAGTGTCGACTAAATTCATGATCGACAATGACAGATCTAAACACATGCGTGCGATTGGTGCCAGCAAGAGCTTTATATGTATCATGCATGTGCGAGTCAACTTAGCCTTTTATATATATAGAATAAACTTGCTTAATTAGACCTGCTTTCTGATTTAGTTAAACTTTTTCCAGCCCAGTGAAGCACCTCAACTTCTCTTTCAGGTAATTTTCAGCAACACAGCAGTAAATATCAACACGAAGCAGATTATTATTATAGATCACTCAGGGAGAACCAAGGATAAAATATTTAACTGTAGCAGTGTTTGACTATATTCTGCGCATTGAGAAAACCTTGAAGTCATTTTCAAGTTCCACCATTTCTTACTTCTTTTCAGTTTAACATTTGGTTAAACTGTAAAATGTTTGCACCTAGCTATAAAGCAAGTCAGGTTCCTGGGCTGAAGAAACTCGAAGGACACTAGTCGCTAGGAAGAGGAAGCCGGGTGTTGCTACATGATGTCATTACCCAGTGCCCACAGCGACTCTTTCCGGGCTGAGCTGGGCTGTGGCCCGCATTTTGTGCCATGGGGTCTTCGCAGAATTGGCTGCGATTTGGTGGGGTGTTGCTCCGGGGTGGTGGCAGGGCCTGTGTCCCACTTGGGGGAAGCTAAGTGTTGGTTTGTCGGCGCCAGGTTGGTGGTGCCTTTTATTTTTAAACTAGAGGCCCGGTGCACGAAATTCGTGCACAGAGGGGGGTTGCTCCTCAGCCCAGCCTGTACCCTCTCCAATATGGGACCCCTCAAGGGATGTCCGACTGCCCGTTTAGGCCCGATCCCGGATCGGGCCTAAACGGGCAGTCGGACATCCCTCTCACAATCCAGGACTGCTGGCTCCCAACTGCTTGCCTGCCTGCCTTCCTGATTGCCCCTAACTGCTTCTGCCTGCCAGCCTCATCACCCCCTAACCACTCTGCTGCCAGCCTGTTTGCCCCCAACTTCCCTCCTCTGCCGGCCTGGTCACCTCTAACTGCCCTCTCCTGCAGAGTTGATCACCTCCAACTGCCCTCCCTTGCAGGCCTGGTCCTTCTCAACTGCCCTCCCTTGCAGGCCAGGTGCCTCCCAACTGCCCTCTCCTGTTGGCCATCTTGTGGTGGCCATCCTGTGTCCACATGGGGGCAGGATCTTTGACCACATGGGGGCAGCCATCTTGTGTGTTGCAGTGATGAGCAATCTGCATATTACTCTTTTATTAGATAGGATAGAGGCCTGGTGCACGGGTGGGGGCCAGCTGGTTTGCCCTGAAAGGTGTCCCGGATCAGGTGAGGGTTCCCTTGGGGCGTGGGGCGGCCTGAGCGAGGGGCCTGTGGTGGTTTGCAGGCCGGCCACGCCCCCTGGCAACCCAAGTGGAGGCCCTGGTATCTGGAATTTATTTTCCTTCTACAATTGAAACTTTGTAGCCTGGAGCGGAGCCAAGCCTGGGGCTCCCTCCGAGGCCGGCAGCCATTTCTGTTGGGGTTATAATTGAAACTTTGTTGCCTTAAGCGGGTGGGCCCGGCCAGAGTGTGCGAAAAGCTTTGCTTCCCCTGTTGCCGGCAGCAACCCTGGCCTGCTCTCTCAAGCTCCATTCTGCCGCCATTTGTTTGAATTTGTTTACCTTCTATAATTGAAACTTTGTAGCTTGAGTGGAGGTTTAGGCCTGGCAAGGGCAGGCGGAAAGCTTGGCTTCCTCTGTTACCTAAGAAACCTTGCTCTCTGTGGCTGTAGCCATCTTGGTTTGGGTTAATTTGCATGCTCGCTCTGATTGGATGGTGGGCGTGGCTTGTGGGTGTGTCAGAGGTATTGCCAATTTGCATATTTGTCTATTAGGTAGGATGACCAATGCATGTCATGGCAGCTCCTGTGTTGAGCGTCTGCCCCCTGATGGTCAGTGCTCGTCATAGCTACCGGTCAGACGACACTTAGCCTTTTATATATATACTAGTGGCCTGGTGCACGAAATTTGTGCACGGGGGCGGGGGTGTGTTCCTCAGCCCGGCCTACACCCTCTCCAATCTGGGACCCCTCGAAGGATGTCCTACTGCCGGTTTACAGGGATCGGGCCTAAACCAGCAGTCGGACATCTCTCTCACAATCCGGGACTGCTGGCTCCAGCCGTTCACCTGCCTGCCTGCCTGATTGCCCCTAACCACTCTGCCTGCGGCCTGCTTGTCCCCAGCTGCCCCCCCCGCCAGCCTGCTCACCCCCAGCTGCCCCCCCGTCCCCCGCTGGCCTGCTCGCCCTCACTTCCCCTCCCCACTGGCCTGCTCACCCCCAACTGCCCCCCTGCTGGCCTGCTCACTCCAAACTGCCCCCCCCCACCATCCTGATCACCTCCAACTGACCCCCACTGATGGCCTGCTCACCCCCAACTGGCCCCCCTGCTGGTCTGCTTACCCTCAATGGCCCCTGCCGTCCCATCCTGGCCTGATCAGCCCCCGGTGACCCAAGGTCCCAGCCCCTCCTTTTATTCTTTTTCTTTTTTTTCAGCTCCTCCTTGAGTGGAGGCCAGGGCCGGCTGGAAGCAAGTATCTAGGATTTATTTATCTTCTATAATTGAAACTTTGTAGCCTTGAGCGGAGGCCAGGGTGGGTGGGAAGCTTGGCTTCCTCCAATGCCGGGGCAACCCAAGCCTCCTGCTTGCTCCAGCTCTGTGGCCGGCCTCCATCTTGGTTGGGTTAATTTGCATACTTGCTCCTGATTGGCTGGTGGGTGTGGCTTGGTGTAGCAGAGTGATGGTTAATTTGCATGTTTCTCTTTTATTAGTGTAGACAGATATTTAGTGTCTGAGAGCTCTTTGACTAGTCCTAGATCCTGAAGATGTTATCCTATTTTTTTCCTAAAAGTTACATAGTTTTACATTTTATATTCAAGGTTATGACCTGTTTTTAGTTCATCTATATGACTAGTCCTAGATCCTGAAGATTTTATCCTATTTTTTCCTAAAAGTTACATAGTTTTACATTTTATATTCAAGGTTATGACCTGTTTTTAGTTCATCTATAATAATAAAAGTGTAATATGCAAATCGACCAAATGGCTGAACAGCAGAATGACCGTCCGGACAACCACACTACGACACGCACTGGCGCCAGACCAGCCAAGGCGGGTGCGATGCTATTGGTCGGGGGGCCTGCCATTGCCCCACAATCGCCCCGCAGAGGGAGGCCCAGGCCACCCTCTACAGGGCGATTGATCGGGGGGCTCCATGATCGATTGCCCCACAAAGGGAGGCCCAGGCTACCTGGCTGGTGGTGCAGTAGTGGGTGGGTGGGTGGGGCCTCCCTATGTGGGGCGATTGATTGCGGGGCTCCCGGACTGCGAAAGGGTGTAGTCCGGATTGAGGGACCCCACCCTCCCCAAGTGCACGAATTTCGTGCACCAGGCCTCTAGTTTTTATATAAGAGACTTGGGTCAAGGCTTTTTTTGTTTTGTTTGTTTGCATAAAGTTGTTCAGTTGCTCCAGCACCATTTGTTGAAAAGGCTATCTTTGCCCTGTTACATTGCTTTTGCACCTTTGTCAAGGATGAGTTGGGTGTATTTGTAGGGGTATATTTCTGGGTTCTTTGTTCTGTCCCATTGATGGATGTGTCTATCCCTCCACCAATATCACAGTCTTGATACTGTAGCTATATAATAAGTCTTGAAATTGAGTAAACTGACTCTTACCATTTCACTCTTCTATTGCATAATTATTTTAGCTATTCTAGGTCCTTTACCTTTCTCTATATATTTTAGAATAATATTGTCTAAAGCTACAAAATCTTGATGAGATTTTGATAAGAACTATGTTAAACCTTTATATCATTTGGGGAGATTTGACATCTTTACTGTGTTGAGTCTTTCAATTCATAAGTATGGTACATCTCACCATTTATTTAGACCTTTTTTATTTCTTTCATCAGTATCTTGTTGTTTTTAATATACAAGCCTTGTATATGTTTTATCTGATTTGCATCTAAGTATTTAGTTGTTTTTGTGTGGGTTTTTTTTCTTTTTTGTGACTTTTTAGCACTTAGTTTTAAGGCCTATCTCACTTGTAGATTTCTAATAGACTCTAGGCATTGTGTCCGTAACTCAGTTCTGTTTTCTCCAAGTTCTCTCATTTTCTTTAGTGCTTGAAGTAGTTAGGAATTTGTAAAAATGAGTCCTTAAAGTTTATTTGAATTAATCTCTTTGTTTTCTATCTTTTTCTCTGCCTCTTAATGGTGTTATTGTTTTTTAATACATTTTTATTGAGTTCAGAGAGGAAGGGAGAGGGAGAGAGAGATAGAAACATCAATGATGAGAGGGAATCATTGATCGGCTGCCTCCTACACACCCCACACTGGTTGGAGATCGAGCCTGCAACCCAGGCATGTGTCCTGACCAGGAATTGAACCGTGACCTCCTGGTTCATAGATTGATGCCCAATCACTGAGCCACGCTGGCTGGGCCTTAGTGGTATTGTTTATCCCTTGGAGTTGGGCTGGGATACAGTTCTCTTTGTGCCCTGAAAAGCACCTAACTGTTAAATTCCATTGTCTTTATTCCAGGAATGGTGGTTCCTTCCAAGACCAAAATTGTGTGCCATTTTTCTACTCTTGTATTGACCTGTGGGCAGCCACACACCCTTCAAATAGTGCCCCGAGATGAGTATGACAACCCTACCAACAATTCCACGTCCTTGAGAGATGAGCACAATTACAGTTTGTCCATTCATGAGGTAAGCAGCCTCCCCCTTCTTTCTCTCTGTGTTCCTTTCTCTATCATTCTTGCCCTTTCTATTCACTTCCATCTCTTCTCTCCTTCTTCCTGACTTCTGTGCTGTCCTTCCTTTCTTCATCTGATAATACCTATCTAATTAGTAACTATGAGCCTTAGATTAGCTCATAGATAGGATAGTTCTTTGTAAAGAGTAAATTAATTAGTGTAGACAGATATTTAGTGTCTTGAGAGCTAAATATTTTCCGTGCAAATACGGAAAATTATATATGTTTAGTGATGCTTTGTTTTCCTTGATTAGCTCGGTCCCCAAGAAGAAGAGCAAACTGGTGTCTCATTTGAGAAGTCAGTGACATCCAACAGGCAGACCTGCCAGGTCTTCTTGCGACTCACCCTGCATTCTCGTGGTTGCTTCCATGCCTGCATTTCGTACCAAAATCAGCCAATCCATAATGGCGAATTTGACATTATTGTCCTAAGTGGTGAGTTGAAAGAAAAGCTGTGATTTGTTCTTTGCATGCCTGTGCTCTTTTGACGACCTCACAAACATCTGCTATTTGAGCCAAGCTTAGCTCAGAGTCTTGTGGGCTAAAAGTTTAATTTTTTTTTTCTTCTCTGACTTCTACTCTAAACTTTATCCCTTATTCTACTTCAGAGAATGAGAAGAATATTGTTGAACGCAATGTGTCCACCTCAGGAGTGAGCATTTACTTTGAGGCTTATCTTTATAATGCTGCCAACTGTACCAGTACACCATGGCACCTCCCACCCATGCACATGAGCTCTTCCCAGCGCCGGCCTTCCATGGCTGCTGAGGAGGAGGAAGAAGATTCACCTTCTGAGTGTCACACCCCTGAGAAGGTGAAGAAACCGAAGAAGGTGTACTGCTATGTGTCACCAAAGGTTGGAACTCCCATTCTTGCCTCTAAATCTCCCAGCCCCAGCCTGCATGTAATTGGTAATAGTCTGAGAATCAGGCAAGATCACTGACTTGTAGGGTTTCTAGGATGCTAAGAGAGGTTACTTAAAGTGAAGCAGCAGAGAGTGTGCCACCTCTTCTGCTGCAGATGTTTGGTTTGGACTAGATTTAAGTCTCTGTCTGGAGATTCATGTGCCTTGGAACTTTAGGGAACCTGTGGCATTCTGCCCTTTGAGTGCTTCTGGGAAGATTTTTCAAGGCATGGCTCTTAGAGCTTTAAAGAAAGTTACTTTAAAAGTTCCTCACTAGTATAAAAATTACTGTTGTCCCCTTGTGCTTTTTCAAAACAATTTGATCTTTCATTCTGTGATCTGTGAAACCACAATAAGTGGATGTCACCATCAGGCTACAGGATTAGAACAGAGAACTTTTGGCAGAGACAAGGAGGTGAACTTCCCAAGGGCCCTGAGCTAAGAGGTGCTTTGTGTTAGAGATTTAATATTTGTATTTTGCTTGTTCAAACCTCGGAAAAATGAGACTCTTGAAACATCCCATTATATCCCTTTAATCTCATAATCAAAACAGTTCTAATACTATTCTCCTTCAGAAAACTTTGTTACGTACCATTTGTCACTTAAAAATCTAGCCTTAATTTGGCCCGGGGGAATGGTGGTGTATAGATGAAACAGGATTGGTTATGAGTTCATAATTGTTGAAGTTGGTGATGGGTTCATTATACTCTTTTTCTCTTCTTTAGTATGTATGTGAAATTTTCTTTAATGAAGATTTTTTTTAAATCTAGAAAAAATCAGCTACTACACATCAGTTAACGGATTTTTTAAATTAAAAAAAATTATGGCATTGTTTTTTTCTTTTTGTAAATAACATAAAGAGATCCTTCTTTACTCTTAATAAGGAATTTTTATGAACCTTTTTGTTTGAGACTCCACCCCAATCACCTTTCTGTCCCCCACCCCCTTTTCCCTGGCAAATCCTTGGTACCATTTAAATAGGGATAAAGCAATAGATAGGGGCCACTGCTGTTCCATGTCCATTGACTTAAAGAAAGTCTCTCTGAGCAGCACCGAACTGAGCAGAAGTAGACTTTTATTGTTTCCAGGTGAAATAATGTTCTCTACTCATAAAGTGAAAACCTGAGCTCAGATATTTACAAGTGGTAGTAAGACTTAAATGTTAAGAGTATGAAATATCTTTATGTGAAATTGCACTGTCAGAGGGTTATTTTTAATTTGCCTATTTCAGGAGGGTGATATTACTTATTTGATTTCAATACTGACCTAAATTATCCTTTTTGTCCATAGATGAAAAGGGTTATCATGAGAAGTATAGATGGGGACTCTGATATTTGAGTTAGCCTTTTTATTTATCATTCACTTCATTTTTTGTCTTTTGGCCCACCAGCAATTCTCAGTGAAGGAGTTCTACCTGAAGATCATTCCCTGGCGCCTTTATACCTTCCGAGTGTGCCCAGGAACCAAAGTAAGTGGGTCCTTACATCTGGTTCTTGCTGAGCAGGCTTCAGCCCTGGAATAGCTCAGCCTGTTAGCAGTAATTTCATGACATGTGATGAAGAATACAGACAGTATAATAAGACACGTCTTATAGGAATTTAGAAGCAAGACAGAATAATGCAAGAGTTATCTTTTTCCTTAGGACTAAATTAATGGAGAGGGTATTAACAACTTTGCCCCTAGCTTGGTCTCCCAGTATATTGAAGCTCTTTTAGAATCAGTATTTCCATATATTAATTTTTTTTTAACTTTTCTGAGCTTTTGCAATCTAAAGGCAAATCACTTTCCTCCACCCAGTTTACCCAACCTCTTCAGGTAGTTATTTGCTATTTTATAGATTCTTTCTATTTTCATCCTGCTTATATTCTTTGTTAGAAGGTCTGTAGTGTTGCCTGTGATTCTTACTAAAGGCAATCTCTGGGTCTCAAATAATTTAAAATAAAATTTGAATTCAGAGCACTGAGGTAAAAAACAAGGACATGTACTCCTGGTAGGTACTCATTTGGAGAAACAGGCTTAACTTGTTTTTGTTGGTTGGTACAGAGCATAGGGTTGTGGGTGGTTTTTGCTGGAGTTGAGGATTTTATAAATTAACTCCTTTTGTTCTCTCCTCCTTTGCTAGTTTTCATACCTTGGCCCTGACCCTGTCCATAAGCTCCTTACACTGGTGGTAGATGATGGCATTCAGCCTCCTGTGGAGCTCAGCTGTAAGGAGAGGAACATCCTTGCAGCCACTTTCATCCGTTCCCTCCATAAGAACATAGGTAAAGTTGGGCAGTGACTGCAGCTACTGTGGGTGCCTGAGGGTGTAGAAGTGGCCTGCACAGATGTCTTGTAATAAGGCTGTAATCATGATGAATCTTGCGGCTCCTCAGGAGGCTCTGAGACCTTTCAGGACAAGGTGAACTTTTTCCAGCGAGAGCTTCGGCAGGTACATATGAAAAGACCACATTCCAAAGTCACCCTGAAGGTCAGCAGACATGCCTTGTTGGAATCGGTGAGTAAAGCTTCATCTCTGTCAATCGTTATCTAAGTTTTTCAGCTAGGAGCCTCTTTGATATTTGGTTATATTCTTCAGGTTATCTTTTTCATGAAACCCAAACTTTTCTTTAAACATACCTGTTAAAGACGATTCTTCTGTTTGATTATACTAAGTTTGGGGCAGATTTGTTGGAGGTATGTTATTAAGGAGAGAGACTGGTTGACACATTGGCTTTAGAATCTGTACTGAACTAGCTCCTGAATAAACTCATGGAACTCCTATGCAGGGCAGGTATAAGTAGTTGTTACAGAAGGAAGTTCTTGTTATGGAATCCCTGGAATAGAAGAGCTCTTGTTGGATTACAAGGCAGTGATTTTTGTTGTCACTCTGGTTTGATGGAAAAGGAACACCTGATGTGTGTCTGTCTCCACTGCACAGACGCTGGCATAGTTCTTACATTCCCCAAGAATGAGAAGGCTTGGTCCCAGTCCAAAATGTGTTTGTGATGTTTGGCTCTGGTAGGTGTGATTGGAAACCTCTTTTCTCAGCCACATTCTCCATGTGGTATGGCTCCCTGTCTGAACCTAGCCTTTGGATAAAGACGTCTAGCAAATAGACTGTACTTTACCAAAACCAGGACTCCTTGGTTCTCTTGCTGACAGCTTACTAATCTGAGCTATTTTTAGTTCTTTTTTTCCCCCATTTTTAGTTCTTTAAGCATCTTTTCATTAATAAAATGAGGATTGTAAAAAGAAAAGCAAGCGTCAACTTTTCAACAAAGTAATGGTGTAAAGATAAATTAGATTATTTTTAAAAACCTTAAATTTCTTCTGGAGATACATGTATTTTAATTACAAAATGGTGTTATTAAAGCTCGTTTATGAATAATAGATTGCCTCCAAGAACTAGTAGACAATAGCATTATTCTTGTTAACACCAACGAGATGCCAGCCAACGTTCTGATACTTCCCTCCTTTCGCTACTTTTCAGTCTCTGAAAGCCACTCGGAATTTCTCCATCTCAGATTGGAGCAAGAACTTTGAAGTGGTTTTCCAGGACGAAGAAGGTCAGTTTTGAAATTTCATATTCATCTTTTTAAACTCCACTCTCACTCCTATTTCTTACCCCCTCTCCACAAAAAGCAAAACCCCCTTAAATACACCCCAGGTTCTTTTTCCAAGGAAAAAAATCATGAGTCAAGATATAAAGGGTGGTGTTTACTGGCTGGATGACTTGGTGGATCTTGTAGAGCACAGACATAACAAGGGCTTGGAGGGAGAGATCTGTGAGTTTGAACTAGAAGGGCAAACTTTTCACCTTTGTAGAACTAAGAGAAATGTCCATTTCCTGGGATATTTTATCTCCTGTGTTTCCACACTAGGGGGTATTAGCTTAGTGACCTTTAATCCTAAAGGATGGGATTTCAAAAAAATGTCCAGTTTATGTGGGTTGGAAGAGGGAAACAGTAAGGTAGTGGAATGGAGGGAGTGTGGAGAGTATAAAATAATGAATTAATGAACAGACATGATAGGAGATAGTAGGCCAGAGTTACTTTTTATTTTCATTATATTTTTCAGCTCTGGACTGGGGAGGGCCTCGCCGGGAATGGTTTGAGCTAATCTGCAAAGCACTATTTGATACCACCAATCAGCTCTTTACCCGATTCAGTGACAACAACCAAGCATTAGTGAGTCTGTGACTTCCCCGTGGGTGGGTTGAAAATGTAGATTATGTTATAATGCAGTAGACTGATGAGTTTGAGATTATGAATCTGAGAATCTGACAATTTGTGCCCTGTTCTTACCTACAATATGAACTAATCAGTTAACCTCCCTCTGCTTTGCCTTCATTATTTCATCTCTAGGATAAGAGAAAATGCAGACAGATGAATATTTTACTAAAAAGCATTATAATGCAATGGCCATTCTACTGATTATAATAACTAAGCCACTTTTTCAAAACATGCCTGAAGCTATTGAATTCTGTACTAGACCTTTGACTAAGCAGAGGTGTCAGGAGGAGAGAAGTGGACTTTGGCTGAAGGAAGTTCTAGTTTAGGGAAAAGGCATCATCACATCATGCACTGATTACTTCCATACTCAGCCAGATGAAGCCACAAACTTAATGTAAGATTCTTCAGCCTAATGTAAGTCCATCTTTGCCCTTTATCCTCCAGTCACTTGAATTACTCAGTAGTGGCTACCAAAAGGCCAATACCATTTGGATGGGCTTTTGGTAGCCACTACTGAGTATTTGATTTAATACTGAAATTCTTGCTCTCTTGGAATGGAGTTGGGAGGGAGGGTCTTTCCAGAACTAGGCTATAAGAAAAATGGCCCAAAGCTTTTTATGTCTGTTTTTTTGACAGGTGCACCCCAACCCTAATCGCCCCCCTCACCTACGCTTGAAGATGTATGAGTTTGCGGGCCGGCTTGTGGGCAAGTGTCTCTATGAGTCCTCTCTAGGAGGAGCCTACAAGCAGTTGGTCCGTGCTCGCTTCACCCGTTCTTTCTTGGCCCAAATCATAGGACTACGTATGCATTACAAGGTAATGTCTGAGATGTGTCTTTTCTACTAACGCCCCTGGCCCTGAACTCTGGAGTCTCTCCACTCTGAGCTAATTATTCTTAAGGTTGAAGGGGTAAGTGGTTCCTAGCAGTTGTAAATTTCATTTCTGGGTAAGAGTAGTCATGTTCTATTCTGTCTTTCTGTCTCCTTAGTACTTTGAAACGGATGACCCAGAATTCTACAAATCTAAAGTTTGTTTTATCCTCAACAATGACATGAGTGAGATGGAGCTGGTCTTTGCAGAAGAGAAATATAACAAATCAGGTCAATTGGATAAGGTGAGAAAAAGGACCAGAGCCTGCAGGCCCCATGACTCCCACCCTCTTCCAGAGCAGTGCAGCATAATAGAACTTCCTGCAATAATGGGAATGTTCTCTGTTCGTGCTGTCCGCTGAGCACCCAAAACGAGGCCAGTGTGACCAAATAACGGAATTTCTCATTTTATTTTATTTTCATGAACTTAAATGTAAATAATCACCTATGAGTAGTGGCAGCCTTGTTGGACAAGGTAGGTTTAGGTCTTTGCATCCTAGACTTTATGATCTGGCCCATTTTAGTGGAGTAAAAGACACATGAACCCAGCTATCCCACCTATTTCCTTTCTAGTAGAAAAAGGACTTAGTGATAATGCAGTGTCACTGCACAGGGAGCTTTGGAGGGGATGGCATACCTATCTCAGCTTTAGTGGTGTTGATATAGATGACTCCTATTTTAACACTACCTGTATATTTTTAAACCTTTTATTACAAAATTATTAGCCCAAAGTATTTCTGATGCAAATGTGGTTCTGTTTACATTGTAGTGCTAAACAAAATCATATGATAATGATGAAGCCAAAGTTGCAGTAACATACAATTGAAAGCAAATAGCAATGACTAAAAAACTGTGACCACTGATTGATACCCTTGTACTGATAATCACATATCCTGTGTGACTGTTGTGGGACTGTAAGGGAAGGATGTAAGGGAACAACTGATCCCGTCTTAGAATTTCTAAAGAGATTTCTTCACTACTTACCTGGCTTTATTTATTCTCAATTGGCTCAGGGGTTTAAGAGAAGAGGTTGCGATGGTTTAATTTCAGTTCATAGAGACACTGAACTGTTGCTAACAAGGGACCATAGTATCTTCTTCCTGTTGCATCACCGCTGTTTGACTAGGTCAGAGAAGACCCCCTCAGATCCCCCTCAGAAATAGCTAGTAGAATACAGCAACAGTGGTAGGAACCCTGAAGCTTAGTAACTGTACAAAACCAAGTGTGTTGAGAAGCTGAATGCACAGCAGAAACTTGCAACTGTGATGGACTTCTTTAATGCTGTGTTTGTGGGACATACCAAGCAGCTGTCATCTTACAAACACTCATCCACAGCCTCTCCCTGTCTATCTTTTGCATCTTATTTTAGGTTGTAGAACTCATGACAGGTGGAGCTCAAACCCCAGTCACTAATGCGAATAAAATCTTCTATTTAAATTTGCTGGCCCAATATCGGCTGGCCAGTCAAGTGAAAGAGGAGGTGGAACATTTCCTGAAAGGTAAGATTCTGTTTGCTCTTAGCTTTGATATGAAAGTACCTGTGTCCATGGTGTGGGTATAGTTTTAACTGGGCTACTTTGTTTCAGGCCTGAATGAGTTGGTCCCTGAGAACCTTTTGGCTATTTTTGATGAAAATGAGCTTGAGGTAAGTGCTTATATTCACAAACCCCCATTCTTGTCTCAGTGTTTTAGTTTTCACACAGGAACTTCTGTTATGAGATGTGAAAGCCCTTCATGCAAGGTTGATTGCACTGTTATCACTCTTCCCATGCATTGACCCATTCTTCAGCTTTTAAAAAGTTAGAATGTGTCCTAGCTGGTTTGGCTCAGTGAATAGAGCATCAGCCCATGGACTGAAGGGTCCCGGGTTCAATTCCAATCAAGAGCACATACCTCGGTTGCAGGCTTATGCTGGAGGCAACCAATCAATGTGTCTCTCTCATATTGATATTTTTCTCTCTGTGTCTCTCCCCCTCCCTTCCAGTCCCTCTAAAAATCAATGGAAAAATATCCTCGGGTGAGGATTAAAAAATAAATTAAAAGTTAGAAAGTAAAAATTAGAAACCAGTAAATAGCTAATTATTTTTGAAGAGTAATACTTAATATTCACTTATTTATCAAATATTATTGATATTGGTTGAGTACTAAAGAATTAGTATCATGTACAGTCTTTGATTTTTAAAGATGACTTAAGGGAATAATAGGACATATTTGTTCAGGGACTATTTATTGAGTGCCTCCTGTATGCCATGAGTAAGACAAAGTCACTGCCCTCATGGGACGTTCCAGTGAAGAAGACATATTTCAACGTTTGGGACCACAATGCTATACAGTTAATATATTCTTATCTTAGATCCTGTAATAACCAAAATATGGCTCTATGATGGTAAATGCCATTCTATAAGTAGCAAAATACAAGTTTGTATCAGGTGTGAACAAAACATAAAATCAGTTTGTTTTTACCTGCTGCTCACAGATGATACATATAATGCAAATTATTAGTTTCAACTTTCCATGGCTTTTATGAGGAGTGTGTTTTTTGCAGACTGTTTTCTGTATGGAGAAAGTTCTTTAAAAATGAAAAAACAAAAATGTTTGGGTGGGTTTGTACAATTTTTATTCTTACTAACTGAACTGTTTTCGAGAACAAGACTCAAAGTCTTGTGCAATTTTCATTACATTTTATACCTTTAAATATGAAATCTAAACAAAATGAACTCTCATCTCTCAGCCTAAAGTTTCTGATAGAAACCTAATGCTGTTATTTTGGGGGCTGAGGAATAGCTACTGGTATATTTGTTTGCATCCTGAAGCAAAGCATTTAAAACAATTTGTAAAAGTGAGTAGGAAGGAAGGACACAGTCTCTTACAGTTCCACATGCTGCTCTTAGTTATTCATTAGCTCAACAAGTTCTTTTTGAAGGACCCAAGGCTCCTAAGGCTTAATTTGAGCTTTTCTTGTCTCTTGATTAGGATGTATCATTTTTTATAGCCATTGGATGAGTACTCACAGTCTGTGAAGTAACATGCAGGATCCTGAACCAGATTAGGACATGAACAAGATGTTTAGGGCTCTGATCTCATTAATGTTCTCATTTTTTGGCATGCTTTTTAATTTATCTGATCAAGTAGGGGCTGGGCTGAAGAAAAGGAAGGTAGTAAAAGTTCAATCCACAAAAGGATGGATCCTGGGGAAAAGGGAAGGCCATCTGACAGATTTATCAATGGGCCTGGGGGTCTTCATCAAAGGGAAAGGGCCTGCTTTTCTCCCTGGTGCTTCTAGGCTACGTCCAGATCAGACTGACAGTAAACTTAGTTCCCTTTTTGTCCTTTGTTTCCATTCAAAATAATCCACAGCAGCAGTTCTTAATTAGATGTATGCATCAGAAATGCTTGGGGAACTTCTTCAAAATACACAAGCTTGTAACCTACTCCCAGAGATTCTGATTCAAAAGGTCTAGGGTAAGACCACAGTCATCAATATATATTTTTAAAAGCTGTGTGATTTGCCCTGGCTGGTGTAGCTCAGTTGATTAGGCATCGTCCTGTGCACTGAAAGGTTGCCAGTTTGATTCCTGGTCAGGGGACATACCCAAGTTGCAGGTTCGATCCCTGGTTGTGGTGCATGCTGGAGGTAACCACTCAATGTGTCTCTCTCACATCAGTGGTTGTTTGTTTGTTTTTTCCCTCTCTCCCTCTGCCTTCCTCTCTCTCTAAAATCAATTTGAAAAACAACAACATATTTTTTAAAAAAAGGCTGTGTGATTGTTAGCACATTGGTTAGGAAACTTTGGCCTATTATAATTGATTTTCCTAAAGCAGTATTTTGGCATTGTGACCTCACCTTTTGTCTTTTTCCTGGTGTTTTCTTTATTCCACATTTTTGCATATTAACATAGGTAACCAACCTTATGCTGGGTCTTTGTTCCTCTGAGTGTCCTAGTAACACCTGACTATCTTCTCCAGCTACTGATGTGTGGCACGGGAGACATCAGTGTGGCTGATTTCAAAGCCCATGCAATGGTCGTTGGTGGCTCATGGCATTTCAGAGAAAAGGTAAGTGGGCCAGATTTCTTTTAGTTGGACTTGTGCCATGTTGTAAAGAAAAAGTTTCAAAACACAAAAGTTGAAGCCCTGGCCGGATGGCTCAGTTGGTTGGAGTGTTGTCCCGTACACCTAAAGGTTGTGGGTTCAGTCCCTGGTCAGGGCACACATGGGAGGCTCACATTGATAAACCAGGGGTGGGAAGCCTTTTTTCTGCCAAGGGCCATTTGAATATTTATAACATCATTCATGGGCCATACAGAATTATCAACTTAAAAATTAGCCTGCTCTATTTGGTAAAATATTTAACTAACTCACCCCCAATGCCTTGGCAGGGCCAGACCTAATGATTTCGAGGGCTGGACATTCCCCACCCCTGCTCTGAACATATCCTTGGGTGAGGATTAAAAAAAAAAGTTGAGTCAGAAAAGCAGACATATCAACTGGGGAAAAAATGATATATGTGTGGGAAAGACAAAAGGGACCCCTGGTCTCTATTGGCTATCATGCTGATTGCCACAGGAACAGTGCATTGGAAAGTCAAAGAAATAGAACCAAGCATTCGGCGACCTCTCTCCTGACTGTGTGACAGTGCAAGCTCCTAGAGAGTTTGTCAGCTCTAACCATTCCTATCCCTGTCCTGACAGAGTGGTAACTGGGCCACACCCCCTCTTTGGGGTGTCCTGTTGCTTCCTTGCCCTGAGGTCAAACCCTGGGCTGCATACTGGTGTGACCCCCAACCTTGTGCTCTCCCTGCCAGGTCATGAGGTGGTTTTGGACCGTGGTTTCCAGTTTGACCCAGGAGGAGTTGGCTCGACTGCTTCAGTTCACGACAGGCTCCTCTCAGCTACCACCCGGAGGCTTTGCGGCCCTCTGTCCCTCGTTCCAGATTATTGCTGCTCCGACCCACAGCACGCTGCCAACTGCACACACATGGTAGGTATCTGACGGCCCAATGCATGCTCATGTGAGGGATTAGTTTCCCAGCCTTTGTCAGTGGTTTTGAGTTAATCACTTTTCCCCTTGCCCTTCCAGTTTTAACCAGCTGTGCCTCCCTACGTATGACTCGTATGAAGAGGTGCACAGGATGCTGCAGCTGGCCATCAGCGAGGGCTGTGAGGGCTTTGGCATGCTCTGACCACTCTCCTGCCATCCTCTTGGCTCCCGTGCTGCCTGGAGCATCTGGGTGCGCACAACAGACATCATAACCACTGATGCTAACAGAACACATAACCATCAACCAGAAGCTGCTGCATGCTCCCCAGTGTCTGGAGTATTTGGTCACCTACAGGCCTTGTCCTTCCCTCTCCCCCTTCCTGTCCATCCTCTCCCCGTAGGCCACTTTGGCATGGTATGTATGCTGAGCTACTCGTTCAGTCACGAGAAGAGGACCGTGCTGCTGTAATTCCACTTGGTTCTTAGGAGATCTCAGTAGCGGGAGCTGCCTCATTAGCTGAAGGAGATTACACAAAGGGCTCAGCTCTTATTGGGGAGCTGGTGCCCTCGCCTTGCTATCCTCCTCTGCTTATGCTCCTTCGGGGTCCCTCTGTGGCCCTCATTACTTGACCTGAGGTCTGTGAGTCCTTCTTGTGGGCAGGGTTATTGCCTCTTCTCAGCAGGAGCCAGGAGAAGCACAGATAGAAAGAGGCCCACATGCGCAATCTTTGGTTTTGTCCCTCTGCACAATGGCAGGCATAGGCGTTGGCCCTGGACTACCTCTAGTGGGGACTGAGCACAAATGGATCTTTCTGTGTGGTTCCAAACTGGAAAAGGAGCTTTCCTTGCAGGCATTTCTGGAAATGGTCATTAATTTCTAAAGAATTCTAAGCTTTTTCTTGCGTTTGAGCCAGTGAGAAAAGCAGACCTAAGCATGTGAAAGATAGCTGGGCTGTGGCCTCCAGTGCTGAATCCGCTTCTCCTTTAAGGTTGGGGCATGTCTAGGCATATGGCTGGCTTGAAGACTACTGATGCTTGTCCCTAAGTTTGTTCTTTACGCTGAGGTGTGGCTGGGCCTGGTCACCTGCCTCCGAGTTATGCAGTCTGCTAAGAACTGGGATTCTTTTGCTTTCTGCTGAAGAAAATTTTGGAGCAAGGAACTGGGATCGTAAGAATAGCATGCCAGTGATCCCTGCTTCTCTCTTTGCTTGGTGTTCTCTGGCAGCACTGGGGCATGGGAAGGGGACCAGCAATTCAAGTGTTTTCACAGGTCCTTTGGGTCAGGACACTGGGAACAGAGGAGATACGGCAGGCAGTAAACACCTAGCTGCCCCAGTTACTTCCCTTCAATCCCTCAGTTACCACCAAGGGCAACTAAGAAGGGAGGAAGATATATTAGGTTCACTATTGCGTGATGATTGAGGAGAACCTGCTGCTGTCTCTTGGATGATGGCAACATCCTTCTTCATTACAATTTGAATGAAAACATTTGCAAGACGCAAAACCTCATCAACTGTCCCACATGTCTGTTTTTAAGAAGGCTTTGCTGCAATCTACCATTCCCAATGGGGCATTCAAGTCTGAGACTATTACAAGCCATCTTTATCGCCAAAACCAGCAAGTACACAGAGTCCAGAGAGGAGGCAGGACTGTGGCATTGCCTTGGCCTCCTGGAAGCAAGTCTGAGCCCTCCTGCTCCCAGGGATCACAAGGAACAAGCCCTTCTGAGCTGCTGCTGTTCATGCCTGACCTCACTCCTTCGCAGTCGTCATTTGTCCTTCTTGGTGTGGGTGCTGACCTCACTCATTCTTGGGGTCCAGGATCCAGTGTCAGGGCCTCTACACCACAGGGTCCTGCATGCCACACGGTCACTGCTCTCCTCAGGGACCAGGACAAGGTGCTGCTGCTTGCCCCAGTGTTTCCCGTGGGATATGTACAGGCAAGCTTTGTCATCACCCTGGGAAACATGATGCTGCCCCTCGGCCCAGAGAGGGGTTTCCAGCGGGGGGCCCGTGGGCTGGTTCTGCTGTCTTTGGCAGTTATTCCTCTTCTGGATTCTGCTTTCACCCCTCCAGCAGCTCCCCACAGACTGACGCTGGAGCTCGATTTGATTTTCTTGGCTAGACCTGTCATTTTAAGCTCTGGTCATAGCACTTTTCAAAGCATCCTGGGCACCACTACTGCCCAGCTGGGGCAGCTGCATCCCTGTGGGGGTCCTGACCCCAGGACCTTTTGTTTAACAAAACCCTTTGGTACTGTTGTGGTTTTTCTATTCTTCCAGTTTATCCTCTCTCCTAACTGTTCAAATGTATCTTTGCTCTTTTGGGCCTTTCTTTTACCTTTTTTTTTTCCTTCTAATCCTGCTTTGGTACTAGCCAGTGTGGGGAAAGGTACAGTGTGTCGGAGAGAAGTAGTGTGTGTTACTTCTCGGGCAATTTTCTATTCACATTTCTTATTTTGGCCAGTTCTTTTATTTATGCCCTTGTGGCCCAGGTACTTTGGGGGTCAGCTAACCTCCTGGCCTTCAGTGTCTTTGAAGGAGACCAGATACAAAGTGAACACCAAGGAGAACATCGGCATGTCTCTAGAACTTCAGCGGAGACCAAGCCCTGCTGCAAATTTGTCAGGCCAGGCAAAAGGGCCAGACAGTTGCAATGATTGTGTAAATATTTTGTACAGTAAATAAATAAATGTTTAAAAGGACTAAGGAGTAGAAATATTTTTTTGCATTTTCCCAAGAATTCCTTCAGAAGCCGGCGGCTCAGGGTAGGATGTACACTGGGAGACCCGCCTGTCCCAGGCCTCTTGCCCTTTCACCCTTCCCTGATTGCTGTCCATGGTGCCAAGGGGCGCACTGTCATTCACACAGATAGCCAGTGGTCAGGACAAGTGCTTGTGCAGCTTGGCAAGAGCAGAGGGGGTCTGTTCTCATCAATCTTTTAAACATTAATTTGTTACAGTTTTACTACATAAGAAACTCAGTGTAGAAAATTTGCAAATGAAAAAAACAAGAAATAAATCACCTGCCACCCAGAGGTAACACTAGAAACACTTTGATGTATCCTGATTTTGCATATAATCACATTTATTCCCCCCCCCCCCCCCCCCCCGCACCCCTAACCCTTCCACAAGTGCTCTGGGTGTGGCAAACAAAAACACAGCTCCTCAAATTTGGCAGGTGGTACCAATTCTTTTCCAAACAAAGATAAACTTGGCAGAGAGAAAACCAGGCCTGATTTATGTCTAGAAAGAAAAGTATTAGGGACCCTGGCTTTCTAAGAGAAGTAATCATGGTGTCTTGTACAGTAATTCCTAATCTGGAAAATCAAAACAAAATCCTATTTGGAATTCTTTTTAAAATTCAGATTTTTGCCCCCATGCCCAGACCCAATGAATTGGAATCTTAACTGGAAAACTCTTTTACAGTGCTTTTACCCTATTTCATCAAGCTCCTGAGTGATATGCCATGTCACAAAACGAAACAAAATTCTCTCTGATTTTACATTTTTAGGTTAACTGTCCTACATCTTTTATACTCGCTGCCCTTGTGGCTTTGAATAAGTCACTATGAACACTCAGTGAGTGATTTCATCTCATCCTGAAGTTGTTATTAAGACTCGAGAGGCTAGTAAGATTATTCTTAAATTAAAACAAAAGATACTGCTCAGCCGGCATGGCTCAGTGGTTGAGCGTCAAACTATGAATGAAGGAGGTCACAGTTAGATTCCTGGTCGGGGCACATGCCTGGGTTGTGGGCTTGATCCCCAAAGTGGGGTGTGCAGGAAGCAGCTGATCAATGATTCTCCCTCTCTGTTCCTCTCTGAAGCCAATAAAAATATATTTAAAAAAAATAAATACTAGTTTCAGCTTCTCATGTGCCGGTACCTCTGAGCCACTGCACATTGAGCTCTCAGCCACACTCTTAGGGCTACAATAGAGGTGGGAACAGAGGGCTCCTTACCTCTACTTCGGCTTCACTTAGATCCTGAAGTATAAGAGACCAGCTCCAGGTATCCTGTAATACTTTTACTTAAAAATAGAAAACTTATTTTGAGATGTAACATATACAAAAAAGGGTATGCACGCACATACAATTTAATAAGTATACATGAAGTGCACATGTGACCACCATCCGGGTCAAGAAATAAAACAGTGCAGAACTGCAGAGCAGGTCTCATTCCACCCCTCTTTTGTTCCGACTTTTATGATAACTTTTATCTATTCCCTTTCCAAACAGCCTGGGGGAGGGTGAAAAAGAGCCCATGTGGCCTCTTAAGATGCTAAGCAAGGTCAATTTCTCCATTGTCATTGCTATACTTCACAATTAGTTTTAAAATTTTCTGAGACCATCGTTGCCCATGAGACTAGTTCAGATTCTTGATGCTGAATCCGATGAATCATGTTCAATGTCTACAAAGTTTTCTTGCCAAGATTTACCCCCAGAGATTCTACATTGGATGCTCCTTTGCAGTACCCTGTACAGGTTTTGTGGGCTGGTCTTACATGATCATCATTCTCTTTACTGGTCAGCAGCAGGTTCTTGAGTATCATATAAGTACAGTGGTATTGAAAATGACTCAGCCCTAAGTTGACTCAAAAATTGTGGAATGGGCTAGAACTTCTGACTCAGACTATGGAAACTGCACCATCTAACAGAAAGTCATCCCAAAGTTATTGGACGGCTTAGTTTTTCTGTTTGGAGTTCAAAGGGAATGGGTTTAGGGGGTCTTGTGATGATCTTGGCTCATATTTGATGGAGAGTTGGGATACGCCTTGCTGTGAACACCACCACTACCACCCTGCCAATTCTGTTCACTTTAATTTTGCTTATAGACGAACACGTTGTGGTAACTACAGCAGGCACCTGGTTCTCTGCAGGGAACTCAGGTGTAGTCTCTTCAAGCTGGTCAGTGAAATCCTGGTAAGGAGAAGTGGAGGACACAGTTTATTACCAGAAGTCAGAGGAGTGATAGCTGTAGGCTTTTGATACAGCATCAGAGGTAGTTTTAACCGAGTTGTCCAGGTTGTCAATAGAGCACTGGCTTATTAATACCAGCCAGCAGTGGCAGCTTCTTAAACACAAGGTGGTAACAATGTTGGTACCTCTAGGGGCAGGGATCAGACACACCAGCACAGAACCCCACATCCAGTCACCTTGAAAGAGCAGTGTGGGACCCCTATCTAATTGCCCTTGTAGCCTTCCTTCAGGAAGATGGTGGATACTTTATTCAGGATGAAGTGTACAGATGTGGTTGACACTTCCTCGGAGTACCCAACTATCAGGCCAACATGGCCTTTGTTACCCCCCGCCCCCATTGATTTTTAGAGAGTGGAAGGGAGGGGGAGAGACAGAGAGAAACACTGATGTGAGAGAGATACATCTATTGGTTGCCTCCTGCCTCCTGCATGCACCCCTGACCAGGGCCAGGAGTCTGCAACCAAGGTACGTGCCCTTGACTGAAATCGAACCCGGGACCCTTTGGTTCGCAGGCAGACGCTCAATCCTTTGAGCCAAACCAGCTAGGGCCTAACATGGCCTTTGTAGTTTGTGAACGCCTGTGTAGCCAGGTTCAGCTGGCAAACCAGAGAGTTTTCTGAATGAGCAAGGTCTTAGATCTCCATCTCTTAGGGATGACTCTAGGAAGAAGTGTTGGATGACTCAAGGAGCTAGGTGAGGAGATACATTTCTTTTATAAACCTCATTTTATCCTTGACCAGGTGGCCCATCCTGTTTCTGACTCCAGGGCCCGGGGGGCCTTCAGCCTCCCCTGCAACACAGGCATTTCCTGCCACTTGGCCTTTTTTCCAAGAAGATATTCTTGGACACCTTTGCATCAAGTGTGCAGAATAGGATCCTCAAAGGATAGAGAGACATGATTGGAGAACTTGAACATTCATATTTTATTTTTAACTCCCATGGTTCAACCTTGGGAAATCTTTCAATATCAGTTTCCTGACCTGAAAATTGATGTTATTAACTAAATAAGAAAATCAGCTAATAACCTGGAGCTCTTAGAAAAAGTTTTCTATATATAATATGTGTGATACCATATTGACTATGGCCTAGTGTCCTGGTACTTTCCATAGCGGGAGGCTATATGGATCTGGGAGCAGTAGAGTATGCTAGAGTGGATGACTGGTATGGGTGTGGCTCTTTTCCCACCTTGCTACCTCCAGGCAGGCCAGTGAGTATTCAAGACATCTTGCCTAAACATCTGTGAAGAAGTCCTCAGGTCAGAAGAGACCTCTTCTGCCTCCTTCATATGACCCTCCAAAGGCCAGAGGAGGTATTTGAGGGGACTGCATGTTAAACCTATGTCATATGGTAAGCAACCTAGTAATAGGCAGAGCTGTATTTGAACGTGGATCTGTTTCATGTCAAAGCCCAAACTGTCCACATTGCTGGTCTGTCTCAGGCAGATTAGTTTAGACTAAAAACAGCCCAGGCACTGGGCCACCAGAGCTCACTGACTCTACCTCATGATCCCTTGGTGACATCGCCTAACAGATGAACACTTTATACCTTTGTTTATCTGTCGGTCACTTGAGGATTTCAGGTTCAGAAGGCCCTACTTTAAGATACCACTATTAGTAGTGTCTTTAAAATCCTTGGCATGTACAAAGTTCCATAGAATACTAGCTAATGACTTGAGTGAACTGACTTCCAAGTTGAAATGAATCCTGCATACAAGACACCCTGAGGATATAATGGAGATGTGTGTGTGTGTGTGTGTGTGTGTGTGTGTGTGTGTGTGTAGCGGGTGAGGTGAGGTGGGGGGATCCTGCAATTTTATTTTTTTTAACAAGATAACCATGCACTTTATTAAATTTCAAATTATCAAGCCCAAAACAATGTCCAGAAAAGTTATAGAATGTTAACAATTGGAGTCAGGTCGCTGGCTCAAAATAATAGAATCAACTGATAACAAAATAATTTGTCAACCAAATCCTATAAACAGGATAGATTTTAAAATACCATCCAAAATGTCGGACAATAAAAAAGTACTAGAAAGAAACCTACACAAATATGCAAATATGCAGAAACCTCAATGATTAAAATAACACTTCATTAAGACTCTTTGTAGACAACCAAATGAAGAAATAATATATACTTAGTTTGTGAAGTTCAGTAGTGTTTAAAGATGTCAATTACCGACAGAAACATTTATGGATTTAATGCAATTCTAGGTCCTTTGGAAAGTTTTCGGGCAGCACCACTAAAGCAGAACATCCACCGCCTGCAGCAATTCCGCTCCTAGACCTGAGAACCCGCAGAAATGTCACGTGCACCCTAAATGATGCGGCGGGAACATTAGAGCCGCAGAACGGGCGGTGGCCTCACAGTGAACACAGCAATGCCACCTCCCCAAGTTGGATAAATGGAGGTGCGTTCACACTGCAGAAGAGTAACCGTGGCCACCGCTTCCCGCACTCGCGTGGGCACACCATGCTCGTCAAAGACACCTTACTCTCCTCTGACACCACAGGATCTACAGGACTTTGTGGGGTCACAATCCCTTATAGAGGCAGTAACATCCAGGGGCCAGAGGCCTTCTAATCATGGGTACCTTCTTGGTACCAAAGTGGAGGAGGAGGGTCCCTCCAAGGTGTCTTAGGGTGAGCACAGCTCTGGGAAATCAGGGGTCACAATAGGATCTGGCAAGAAATTCGAGGCTTAGAGGCCCTGAGGCCAGACTGGGGGCTCAGCTAGAGCTGGGTCTGGTGCAGCCTGGACCATATTCTGGGCACCCTGTGCAGAATCTCACCAGGCCTGGCTGTGGCTGGAGACGCTGGGTTCTCCTGCTGGGAAGACTGGGAAGGTGCAGAGCAGAGAGGGGCTGCAGAAACCTGGGCCCTCGGAGAACCCACGGTGGGCGGGGAGCACAGGCCCCTTGGGGAACACAGGGACTGTAGAGGAAGGCGCAGGCGCAGGGACGCAGACTCCAGGGCCTGGGGCACAACCAGCTCTCGGGCCTTGCCGCCTGGGCAAGCCCAGCAACCTACCGTTTTTGGCCTGGCAGTTCTTGAGCCACACCTGCACCTGGTGCTGCTAAAGGGTCAGCCTGGTGGCCTGGCAGCCTCGCATTCCTGGAGGTAAAGGTGGCTCTTAAAGAATTTCTCAGGCTCCTGCCACCTCCTCCTGCGGGAGCGGAGGAGACAACGAGGAGCAGGTGGGAGACTCGAGTTCTTGCGTCCTGGATGCTGCTGGGCCCTCTGCACTTCGCATCCTGCAATTTTAATACCCCCTCTTTGGAGGAAAACCCATATGTTGTATGCAAATAAAATAATTACAATGAGGTCAGACACACTACATGATACCGATACTCACCCCTGGTAACTAAGTTTGTAGAAAATGTCTCATTTAAATAAATCTTTTGTCTCTAAACTCCCCTTATACAAAACACAGCACCATTTGGCAAAGGCCAAAGTCCTGGTGGATATCTCACTGAGGAAGCAAACATTTTCAAGATTGCCACAGTCAAAGGGAGACATATACACCTCAAACAAGACCGCGAATCTATCAGAACTATGAGCATAGCCTCTCCAGGGGGAGGGGTCTATACCTCTCTAGGATGAGGACACCATTTCTACAAACCCCACTTCACCTGCATTATGGACTTGCACATGAAGGAATCTTTCTGAATCGTCCCATCCTCTTTCTACAGACCAACAATGTTCCCTCTCTCCTCAGAACTCCCACTCAAAGGAGTTGCCAAGACATTCCTCTGCTTGCCCATTAGCAGAGTCAGGGATATCAAATACTCGCAAGCCAGCTGGAGAGCCTTTGATGGCTTTTATGTTTGTTGAAAACAAGATGTTGTGTTATTGTGTAAGAGGAAATTTCGTGTGTGTCATCATTTTGTGCTAGTAGGTCTAATCCTATTCCAACTTGTCATTTCATTTCTTATAATGTACTTCTCCCAGCCCCACCACAAAAAAAAAAGAAGGAAAATTTGATGTTTCTTATCTATCACTGGGTTTATGGCCTCCCTTTTCCCTTTAGTTCTCTGCATCTCCGCATTTCAGCAAACATTTCCTGTGTATCAGGCATTGCGCAGGGAGCTTAGAGACACACACACCATAGAATGTGATCCCTGCCCCCAAGCAGCTCACAGTCTTGTTGAGGGAGACAGATATATAAACACTCTATTTTCCTTAGGGTTTTCTTCCCCCAAGGCTTGAGTACCCGAACCCATCGCCATCCACTCCCATAGTTTTTCTCATTCCTTTTTAATTGTGGTGGGGGGTCTGTTTATGCATTTGGAGACTTTCCATAGTACAGAGTAACAGCTGCAAGTGAAATTTGTCTAGCTCCTAACACATGTACAAAGGGAAGGAAATTACTCTCCCTATTGATTTTCAGAGACGTAAGAACCCTTGCAAAGATGAATTTTTAAACCAAGAGACCCAGGCAGCAAGCCCCTCATTGTGCCATAAATATGCCATCACCTGAGCAGGTCCTGGGAAAGGAAACTCCATGGTCTTAGGACCCACTCTCCCTTTTACCTACTCTCCCAGACAAAGCAGCCCTGAGGTGTTGACTTTGGCAGTGGGGACTGGCCAGCGTCCTGCCGCTCAGTGAATGAAATTAAAATCTTGAGTGGATGGGGAGAGGGAAGTATCTCCAACACTAACAACAATCAGAAGAGTTTGTACTATGGTCAGATGACCAGGGGGTGGCAGAGGAAAGACAAAGTAATGTCATTTCCAATGAACCAGAGGCATGAAGAGGCAAACCCACTTCATGAACAGCCATGAAGTTGGTTGGTTGAGACCAATGTGGGTGGAAACACTGAGCTTCACTCCAATTTCCCCTGATGTTAATCAAACCCAGGAAATTGGAGTCCTTGGTCATCTCTGCATGGTGTGCTGTCTGTTCCTCCCTGGGGTTGGGGCTGATCTTAACATCGATTCCCCAAGCTTCTGAGCTGGGTCACAGCTGGATGGGCCTTGGGTCAGCCCATTGCCTTTAGGAAAACCTTCAGGCTTCCTTTCCCAGAGGGGTTTCTTCTCTGACACCTTTTAATATATATATTTTAATATATATATTTATTGATTTCAGAGAGGAAGGGAGAAAGAGAACGAGATAGAAACATCCATGATGAGAGAGAATCATTGATTGGCTGCCTCCTGCACACCCCTGACTGGGGATGAAGCCTGCAACACGGGCATATGCCCTGACTGGGAATTGAACTGTGATGTCCTGGTTCATAGGTTGATGCTCAACCACTGAACCACACCGACCAGGCTCTTCTCTGACACCTTGTTCATGATGGTGCCAACCTGTGTCTCCTCAAAAAGCCAAAGCAACAGAATTGAACTTGGGTGTTTTCCTATAGATCTGACCCTTGCTCTCCCCAGCAGGGTAGGCAGACATGTTGGATCCTGGCAGGCTCATGTGTGCAGCTCTGGAAAAATCTGGATGTGGAGGTGGGTGTGGGTACAGCAGCCACACATCTGCTTGTTTCACAATGGTTTGGTTTCAACAATTCTGACTTACGATCCCTCTACACCTTGAAAAGTCTATTGTTTGGGCATCCAAGCTATGCCTTACAGACTCTCACACTCGGAAGCAGCACAAAACTCTTTTGTCAGACCTTATCTTGAATTTGGGCTCCAAAAAATGTCATTGTGGATCAACCATGAAAGAATAATAAGCAAAGCAAAACTCTAGTCCTGCCTTTTGGGGGTCAGGCTGAGCTTAGGGGCTTGGCGTGATGGGAAAAAGGGGCCAAAATAGCGGTTGGCACAAGGATACGGAGAACTCAGGAAACAGAGCCAGGGACTCTGAGGACTGAGGCCCAGGAAAGTCTGGCACGAGTAACCGCTGGGTATTTAACCAGAAACAGTCACTCTATTTTCCTCAGCCTTGGCAGTAGGTCAGAGCAACAAGCAGCTCTAGCAGGGTCCACATCCTTCCTATTGTCTCCACCCCAAACTCACTCATCGTCCCAAACATCTGCTTCAGATTTGGGTCCTTGCCTTCTCCCTGAGTCCTGCACCAAACCGTGGGTGGCAAGGGCAAGGGGGCAGGTCTGCAGGTGTGGGATGAGGAAGAAAAGGAGTAGGAAGGCCCTGGGAAAAGCTGCTTAATGATTTTATTCAGGTGCTACAGAAGGATTAAGGGTCTGACCTATTTTTTAAAAATGTGCATCTGTATCCCCAAAATCTAACCAGCAAATTGTTTCACTTTCTGGGTACAAGGCTCAACCTAGGGAGAGAATTGGGACCAGCTGGGGAAGTCTTCTGGCCATCACGTGGTCTGCTTTTCAAAGGCAGCTCAGAGTCACTCCAGAGGGAGCAAACTAAAGTGATTAGTGCCCACAACAAGCAGTGGGGAGGTGCTAATGAGGTATTAAACACCTCTTCTCCAGCTAGCAGCTGTGTCTAAACTGAATCAGACCCTGAGCCAGAGTGGTGAAACTAGCCCCTGACTAGCAGTGGTAGGAGGGAAGAAACAAGCCAGCACTAACTTTTAGTCACAGCCTCAAATGTCTCACTAGGCCCTGACCGGGTAGCTCAGTTGGTTAGAGCACTGTCCCAATATGCCAAGGTTGTGGGTTCAATACCTGGTCAGGGCACATGCAAGAGGTAACCGATGAATGCATACATAAGTGGAACAACAGCCTGGCCAGCGTGGCTCAGTGGTTGAGTGTCGACCTATGAACTTAGAGGTCACATTTCGATTCCCAGTCAAGGTACATGCCCCAATTGCGGGCTCGGTCCCCAGTAGGGGGTGTGCAGGAGGCAGCAGATCAATGATTCTCATCAATGATGTTTGTATCTCTCCCTCTCCCTTCCTCTCTGAAATAATAAAAATATATTTAAAAAATAAATGGAACAACAAATTGATCTTCCTCTGTCTCTCAAGTCAGTATTTTTTTTTAAAGGTCTCACCAGGAGGAATTTTAAAGTTTCTCTAACACTTGCCCTGAAATCTCATTCCATTTTAAGAGACAGGAGTTTCCCAAGGGAAAACACTGAGGAGCCCAAGAGAATAATCTCAGAACTCTTGTAATAATAATAGCCAACACCTACCACCATGCCACGCCATACTCTAAGCCCTGCCTGTGTGAACTCATCTACTCTTCAATCAATCTACAAGATAAAGACAATGACTATTCCCATTTTACAGATGAGGAAATGGAGGCACAGAAAAGTAACTTGCCCAAGATTACGAGTCCAGTGATGGGTCTAGGTGTCACTGTGGCCCTGACACTTTATGGCCCACAAGCTCAAAGGAGGGAGAGGTTGAGGGCAGGGCAGTCAAATCCAGAGAACATTGGTTCTGTTCATCCTCCAACCAGAGGAAGACTGTGTGGGCCTCTGACTTCTGGGACCACAGGAAGGCAGTCTGGCAGGCACTTCTCCATCCAGTCCCACTATTCTGTGCTTCTGCTGCATTGTCAGGGCAGGGCCTATGCTTTCTACCTCCCCCTCCACCTCCTGACCCAAATCAGCTGGGGGAGGCAACTGAGGGAGTTGCCTGGACTCCAGGCCCCTGGTGGGAAATGGAAGAGGCACTAAAGGGCAGAGCTAGCTAAGGCCCTGGCTGCCAGGAGCCCCATTAAACTTCAAAGCTGAGGGTTGGGAGCCAAGTCCATCACTTGGCCGGAAAGTTGGGAGTCCCAGTGACATACCAGCTCACACTGGCAGACCTTACAGAGCAGTAACCGTATGGATAGTGACAGTCTGGGGGTCTCTCAGCTGCTGCTACCAGCGCTATGCCAGAGCCCACTTTAGGGGGGAGTAGCCCCTTTCCACTAAGTGAGAAGAGTGTGCTGGTGAGGGACCCCATGAGGCCTACCTGACTAGGGGCCCAAGGACAGCAGCTGTGCAGGTGTGGCCAATGTGGTTGAACGAGCACACTGGCCCTGCCTTTGAGCCTTTGCTTATGTTGTGCACACCACGAGGACTGCTGCCCATCTCGGTCTGCTCAACCTCCCTGTCCTTCAAACCAGCTCATGTCAGAGGATGTGAGGATTAAATAAGAGAATTCGTGGAAAGCACAGTCTGACACATACTAAGACTAAAAAAAAAAAAAAAAAAAAAAAGGTAGGTATTATCATTATTGGTAATAATGGTAAACCCATATGTAGCTATCTTTGGCTTTGTTGTGGATTTGAATTTGGAGGACCTGGATTCAAATCCCAACCTTGTCACTTCTTAGTTGAAAACCCTTGGGTAAATTGCTTAATCTCTTTCAGCTAGAAAAGATTGATTCTAACACCTACACAATGTGCCCCACAGAGGGGCTGTGAAGCTCAAATGAGATAATGGGTGTGAAAGATGTTTTGTAAATCACAGAGCCTCCTACAGATGCTTCCATCTTCTTTCCCTTTCCACCAGCTCACGGGGGGTGGGGTGGGGTGGGGACGCGGCGGGCGGGGGGGGGGGGGGAGGGTGCTGGGGGGAGGGACCTAGCACTGGTGAAGTTCTGGTCCCATCATGCTTACCCCTTGGAGTGATCCAATCCCTACAACTGGCCTGGCCTAGGTGTAGCTAAATCCCTTTGCCTTTTTCTATTCAGCAAAGACAAGCCTGGAAATTTTGTTTTAAAAATTAATAGGGTAAGCCTGGTTGGCATAGCTCAGTGGTTGAACTTCAACCTATGAACCAGGAGGTCACGGTTTGATTCCCAGTCAGGGCACATGCCAGGTTTCGGACTCGATTCCCAGTGGGGGACATGCAGGAGGCAGCCAATCAATGATTGTCTCTTATCATTGATGTTTCTATCTCTCCTTCTCCCTTTCTCCCTGAAATCAATAAAAAATATATTTTAAAAAATTAGTAAGGTACATTAAATCAAGAACACGCTCAAGAAGGGGAGCAATTTGGTTTATGAATACTGATGTCTCCTGCTAGGAAGTCCAATCTTGGGGGCCAAACTCACTGAGCTCTGGCCACAGGCCTTGCTTGCTGTCCCTCCTGAGCCTTGACTGGTGGATTTGGGGTTGAGAGGCACCAAAGAAAGGGAGAGCCCAGAACAGTAGTGAGCCACCCTCCTCCCTCACACACACCTAAGGTGTGGCTGAAGCCCGCAGACCTTAACATATTGTGTCTGAGCCTCACGCTGAGTTCAGCCACCAGAGGCAGATGTTCTGAGAAGCTAATGAGCCTCACACTTAGGGCCTTTGACTTGCATGAGCCTCTTCCAAAATCATATACTTTTTCAAGGCCATATATTTTATAATACTTGCTAAAGTAAGATTTTTTATGTAGTTGGTTCAGTCCACTATTTCCACCCAATTTCTCTTCTGTGACATTTGGGGGTGACTAAGGGAATTTGAATTGGGAATATATTCATTTGGTATTGTTGGGAAACACAGTCAATATGTTATGTCATGTAATATAGATTGCTAGCTGATCTAGTTAAAAATGGCTTTCTGGAATATTACCACTACACACTGTGGGTACTCACCTGACTTGGTGACAGGTGCAGGGCTAGAGCCTCATCACATCTGGCGCCAGAAGGATGCAGAGACAAGGGCTGAGGTGTACAGAGCCAGAAGCCGGTCTGTGAAAAATTCTTCCACTCATCCGATGGTCAAAGAATTACTGAGGTTTTCCGTTGGCTGAAGCTCTTAAAATCTGGGGAGCGCACTTTAAGAAAAAGAATACAAAATTAGCTATGAAGGAGAATATCTATTTGGAATAAGAAAACCCCTCACAAGTCACAGAATTTTAAAGAGCTAACAAAAATGCCCAGCCAGAGTGGCTCAGTTGGCTGAGCGTCATCCCGTGCACCCAAAGGTTGCCGGTTCAATTCCCAATCAGGGCACATACCTGGGTTGCTGGTTTGATCCCCAATGAGGGATCGTACTGAAGGCAACCCATTGACATTTCTCTCTCTTTCCCTCACAAAGTCCAGAAAAATAATCCAGACCAGTATCTGGACCCACCCCTGCCCGCCACTGTGTGTCTCTGGCCTGTGTAGGTCTGCCATTTCTCCTCTGATGGGATGGGGGAAGAGGAACAATAAATGATTCATTTCAGGATAACCATTTGGGGTTCCCAAGAATAGAGGAAGATGGCGATAACAATCAAATATGAATTTTATGCCATCTTTTGGCACTCTGTGAAGGTCCCTGAAGCCAGTGGCTTGGTTTCCTGAATTGAGGGCTGAGAGCTACAAGCCAGGGGCCACCCTGCCAGCTTCCCATGGTAATAGCCATTGCCATGTTCAAATACAGGGAGCACAGATTTCCTCAGCGGCAGAAGGCTACTGTGGCTGATTCCTTAGGAACTTGAGAGGACCTGCCGTGGCCAGAGGCAGGAAGACAGTTTAGGAGACTCTTCCTAATGTTTACTTGGCATTTCCCAGTGTCTTAAGTTGTGTTCCCCAGAAACAGGCCCTGCAACAAAGATGATGTGAATATGACGATTCTTAGGAATCTTCCCAGGAGCGGGGGAGGGGATTTGGCGGAGAAAGAGGCCAAGCAAGGATGCAATGGCAAGCAAGAGGTCCCATGGGAAAGTGGCTCAGGGTGCAGGGAGCTTGGGACATGGAGGTGTTTGTACCCGATACGCAGAGCTGTTGGTTAGGGCTGTCTGTGGGGATTGGGGGTAGTAACTCTCCATATACTTCCCTGACCTCGATGCAGGTGACCAAAGCAGGTTCCAACAGCTGGGGACAGGTGCTGGCAGGAGTGTCCTGAAATGATACAGGAACCCGAAGACAGGTGGGTAGAGAGCTGACAGCATCTGCTACACCCATGCCCTGTGTGCTGCTGCTACCTGCTTAGCTGCATGTCCTTATTCATTGTTATCACTACTTGTTACTTGATTATCTCACTGAATCCTCAGAACAGCCCTGTTATTGCCCCCACTTGATGGATGAAGCAACTAAATTTCAGAGACAACTGCTGTGATCTGCTCCACCTGCAACGTGCTCTCCCAGGTCCTCCCTGCCTGTCACCCCAGGTCTCACCACCCTGTTTGCTTTCTTCATGAGCCAAGGCACCCTGTCTGGTGTGCTCACCACTCACACCCACTCTCTGGCACAATGTTGGCACTTAACAGGTGCTCAGTGCCTGAAGGATTCCAGAACCAAGGGCTCAGTCACCACACTAAATGCCACATCTCTGAGGACCACGCCTCATGCTGTGGCACTGTAGTCATGCCCCCTCCAGTGCCAGGGACTACAGGATACCCCTGGATCCTAGGACAAATGCATGCTGGTAGGAGAAGGCAGCCCCGAGCAGACTTGGAGAATGCCGGGGGAGACAGGCCCCAGCTGTATTCTGACAGCATCCTCATTCACATCCGCAGACGCATCTGTGAAATTGCCCTCTAAACGATTCCAGTCTCCTGGGAATGACAGCAGCCTATTTTGGGATGTGTTTCAATGTGTCCCTCCAGTTCCCCCCAAAGTCGTGTAGCATTCACAGTCTGTACATGAGATTAAAGTGAATGTGCCTGATTACTAGTGGCCTCTGGGATGTGCCACAGATGGCCCCGAGGTCCGGCCCTAGAGCTCAGAGGGCTGTAGACAGACCCTAAAGGAAATTAAGACCACTGGCCCGGCAGGCATGGCTCAGCGGTTGAGCATCGCCCTATGAACCAGGAGGTCACAGTTCGTTTCCCTGTCAGGGCACATGTCCAGGTTTCGGGCCGATCCCCAGTGCGGGGTGTGCAGGAGTCAGCCAATCAATGATTCTCTCTCATCATTGATGCTTCTCTCTCTCCCTCTTCCTTCTTCTCTAAAATCAATAAAAATAAATTAAAAAGAAAATGAGACCACTGGATGTGGAGTCCATATCAACTAGATAAAGTATTTAAGCTGCACACAGCCAAAGAGCACGTTTGCCTTTGGAGACTGTCGGAGGCCCGGCAGGGGTTAAAAGGATGTTCTGCTCCCAGTTCTTGGGAGAGCAGTGGGGGATACAGAACCCGCCATCCTGCCCTGCCTGCCCTTCGCCTGGGCTTGTGTCCTTGGGAGAAACAGTGACTGTGGTGCCCAACTGTGCTGCCTCTTCCTGGTGCCAGAGTGGGCAGGGCCCAGGCCAGGACACACAGGGAGAGAGATGTCACACTGAAGGGGACCTCACGCCGGGGAGGGGCTGTGGCAGAGCTGCTCCTGCAGGCTCGGGAGCTCCAGGCTGGGCGCCACCTGCCTCCCCAACTCAGACTAAATATCCAGCCCTTTGGCTAAGTGAGAAATTCTTGGCCTTGGCCTGGCCGGGCCTCTCTGGCTTCAAATCGCCTTCCTCCATGGAACCGGGACTGCTGTCTGCCCTCAGCCCGTTCTTCCTGTTCCTCACCCCAGGAGCTCAAGCTGATTGGCAGACTTATCCAAGCATGGAGGGTAGGACCCTGGCCTTGGGCAGCAGCCAGGAAGCGGGCGGGAGTGCGAGCCAGAGACCGAGGACAGACATGGAGTCAGAGACTGTCTGGGAGCAAGAGACAGAGCGAGACGGGCATTGCCATAAAGTCAGGGATGTAGTGAGAGAAAGGGAGAGACACTGGGAGACAGAGAGATAGAGCAGAGAGAGACAGAGGCCAGGAGAACAGACGTATCCTACAGGAATGCAAGAGAAAGAGAAGAGCGAAGGAAAGAAAAAAGAAGAAGGGGAGAGACAGCTGAGCAGACTGGGCCCTGAACTGCGGCTCCCATGGAGTCTGAGCGCAGCCTTGCCCTTTAGCCTTCTGCAGGGAGAGGGAGGGATTCTCCAAGGTGGGCCTTGGGCGCTGGAGCAGGGACTTCCAACAGCCCACATCTGCTTCCCATCTGGATCCCACTCGTGGCGGGTTTGCATCCCTAGGCTTTCTCTCCAGATCCACAGTCGGTTCAAAACAAACTGTGGCTGTTCATTCGTAGCTGCAAATCCATGCAGACAGCTGCGGTTCTCTTGGGTTGTGTGGGGCCGCGCAGGCCCCCGCAGTGCCAATGCGGCACCGGGGACAGACAGGTGGTGGCAGAGGGTGGAGAAGCGGGGAGATAGTGGCCCCCTGGCTCTGACCTGGAGAGGCCTTGGAGTCCTTGCCTAAGGGATTTTGGGAGGCACCCCAAGTCCACTGACCTCCCAGGCCCTTCCCCTGAGCTGTACCTCGTGTGCTGGTGACATGGCCAGTTTGTCCTTCCCGCATCCGGGGTGGGATACACCAGCGCAGAGCCTTCGGCCATTAAGACTGGCCACGGCCAAGCAAGCTGCACAATGTTCTTGACAAATGGCACTTGTATGTATGTGTGTGTGTGTGTGTGTGTGTGTGTGTGTGTGTGTGTATATATATATATATATATATATATATATATATATATATATATATAAAAGGTTTTTAAAAGCTAATAAATGGGCTCTGTAAAAGAGCCCAGGCCCAAGCCCCAGTTTTATTTTTTTTCTGTAAACACAAGGCTGAGAGATCTGATGGCATGGGCCTCCTTCCTGTCATCCTGAGATGTAGCTGCCCATCCTCTCGACTGTTTCCTTTCTCTGCTCCTCCCCTCCCTGTGCCCACTCCTCTCCCCCTTGGACTTTTTGACCCTTCTGCCACTCCACCCCAGGCCTATTACTACCTCTCCCCATTAGTCTATTCATTTATTCATTCATTCACTCATTCATATCACCATTCATCCAATAATTAATTTATTCAACCACTGATCTCTTCATTCAGTGCTTATTGAACACTGTGCTAGGCTTACAGTCCAGTTGCTATGGACTGAATGTTTTTGTCCCCACAAATCCACATGTTGGAGCTCCAATCCCCAGGGTGATGGCATTTGGAGGTGGGATTTGAGAGGTAATTAGGTTTAGGTAAGGTCATAAAGGTCAAGGTCCCATGATGGGATTAGTGTCCTTATAGGAGAGGAAGAAACCAGAGTACTCTCTCTCTCTCTGTCATGTGAGGACACAGCAGGAAGGTGGCCATCCCTAAACCAGGAAGAAGGCTCTCACCAGACACTGAATCTGCTGGCCCCTTGATATTGGATTTCCCAGCCTCCAGACTGTGAGAAATAGATTTCCGTTGTGTAAGCCACCCAGTCTGGTATTTTGTTATGGCAGCTGGAGCTAAGACACCAGTTAGTCAAAGAGGCAAGTCTTACACTCAATGAAAGTTAGCACGAGAGTGAGAGGTTAAAGGACAACACAAGGAATGGCATAAGTCAGTGTATGATGAAGTAGTTTAGACAGTAGATTCCCTAGAATATGATAAAGGAGATGAGAATCTTCTCAAAGGGAGTGGAAGTTTGGGTTCCCCTGGTCTGCCCTTAGGATATGGTTTCTACCAGGACATTAGAGGTAGGAGAACTTGAACATCCTTGAGTCAGCCCTGAAATCGCTGGGCCTGGAGTTACAGAAAGACCCCAGGGACAGGAAATTGGGGGATTAAAGGGGGCCTTCTAGGGTGTGAGCCTCAGCGTGACTTAAGAGCGTGCTTCTGCTGGCCATCAGGGACTGGGGAGCGCCCCTCAGTCCTGCTGGACTTAGGGCTGGGCATTCAGCCAGACTTGCCTGGGAAGGAGAGGCTTGGGCATTAGAGCTTGGGGGTAGGTGGGAGCCCGGTGAGCTGGAGGGAGAGGCCCCAGCTCTGGAGAATGGGGGAGCGGCTCATTATTGTCCTTGGGCAGAGTTCTCCTTGGGAAAGAAGCTGGGGTGGGTGGGCCAGAGGTGGGAAGTAGGATGGAGTGGTGACATGCTTGTGTGTGATGGTTTACACTTGGGGACAAGACAGGAAACTAAGAAGTGCTCAGAGCAAGAGCAGGGGCTCAGAACAGGGTCCAGCTTCCTGCTCAGATGTCAGCTTTCTGAGGGATTGAAGTAAGCTCAAGACTCTTTCAGCAATGAGTAGTTAAAGGGAATTTATTGGCTTGTGTAACTGAAAAAAGTCCATAACTGGACAAACTTCAGGCCCATTCTTGACTCAGGGATTTGAGCAATGCCATCAGGACTCCGTTTCCTCTCCAGTCTTGACTCCACCCTCAGTGGTGGAGGCTTATTCTCAGGCCAGGCCTCTCAGGTCTCAGCTCTTAGCTCACAGGTTCTTACCAATAGCTCCAGAGCAAAGGTCTCGATGGTGCTGATTGGGTCGTGCGTCCTTGCCTAAACCAGTCACTGTGGCTAGGGCAATGCAATGCTTTGATTGGCTGAGACCTGAATCCCATGATAGGTGGCAGCAGCGTAGTTGTTCTCATCCCTTGAATGTTTACGAGTACCACAAACTGTTCTAGGCCATTTAAACTAATTTAGTCATTACTCAGTTCCATGGCAGGTGCTGCTATTATCACCTGCACTTTACTGATAGGGAAACTGAGGCACAGGGAGGTTACACAGTAGGTAAGAGAACTATGGTTCAGACCCAGGCTCCTGGCTCCAGCACCTATACTCTGAAACCCTCCAACGTGCTGCTTGGTAGATGTGGAAAGTCCATGCTTTGGGCTCTCAGGGAAAATCAATTTCCCAGCCTACAAATCCCACAGGTGCTATTTCTTTTGTCTTTTCTTGACTCTCATAGGGAAGTGGAAATGAGAATTCTGTGGGGCTTCAGAACATTTCCTGCTCCCCTTTACAGCTGACAGTTGAGTTGGATAAACCTTGCTGGTTGGGTAACAGAGGGGCTAAGCACCACCTTTTTTATTCCGCCATTCAGGCATATCAAAAATATTGACCGAACAAGGTGATACTGGAACATCTCGTGGTACCAGAAAACAAGGAAGTGCTCGGAAAAGGGTGGGCATGTCAAAAAGACACAGGAGCCAACTGTGGGAGCTCCCAATGGATGGGGACATTTGAACAACAAAGTCAAATAATTATAATGTTAAGCCATAACTCATAGAATAAAACAAATAGCTATGAGTCCCAACTGCAGTAAAAAAAAAAAAAAAGTTAAAAAAAGGGGGAAAGACAGTACAGCTCTTCTTTACAAAAGAATTCCAATAAATAAATATAGTGATAATGAGAGAAATGCAAAATCACCATTAGGTCAACACAACAGTAATAACTGTTATAGGCAAGATCCAGCAGTGGGAGAAAGTTGGAGGAGAATCAGGCTATTTGCATAATCTCAGAAAGTCTCTCCACACCAAGATATTTATTGATTCCAAAGGGGAGGGTAGGAGGCATTTTACAATGGAGAAACCTGGCAGACGTAAGTGTAACCATGTGATCAAGGTTAACATCACCAGTAAGAAGACACGCCCACATCATGTACCCCGTCATAATGAAATCAGAAGGATACAGCATCACTTCTGTGGTGTTCTTACCAAAAATGGATAACCTCAATCTAATCACGTTAACAGAAGGCCTGGCAAATAGTGTGCGCTCAACAAATATTAGCTTTTCTATTTTATGGTGTCATGGTGGTTAGCATTACTGGGCACACAGTGAGGACCCTGGGTCCTGGCTTCCAGTCCGGACATGACGCTGTCTATCTGCCCTGAGTTCCTGCAGTTCGGCCCCACCTCGTTGACCCAATCGGGAGATGATGTTGAAAGCAGCTGATGCTCTCTATTTAGGGACTCTGAGTTGTTCCTGGACCTTGTATCAGCAGTGTAAAGGGGGCCAGGTTACAGCTATGCTTAATGAGGAAAACAGGAGCTAAGTGGCTGCCAGAGGGCAACAGAGCAAAACACCAGCCCTTCCTCCGATGGAGACGCTGTCTGCCTGGGGCTCTGGGCTGACGTGAGATCTGACTTCCTTCTTTCCTCCTTTTAATACAGAATAACTTTCCCTGACTCAGGTCCACGCCACCCACTATCCAGCCCAGCCTCTAGTTTGGAAATGGAGCTTAAAATTTGGAAGCTCCCCACTCATCAAGCAGCCCATCTTGAAAATTCAAAGGTCCCCAATACTTCCCCATCCCCCCGCCCCCGCCTCTCTCCCTGTCCCATTCGAAGTATCCACAACTGACTAATTAAGAGCTAACAAGAGCTTTACCTTCATTTTCTCATTCATTCATTTAGACAGTCTTACAAGGTAGATCTGATTCATCCCATTTTTACAGAAGGAGATGTGGAGTCTCAGAGAGCTTGAGACCTTTGCTGAAGGTCACACAGCTGCAATGGGGAGTGGCTAGAACTTGAATCCAGGTGCCTGGCACCTGCGTCATTGCCTGATGCTCAGAGCAGTGAGCCAGATGAGTGGCAGGAGGGAGAAATGAGAAGGAAGGAGGCTGTTGTGGCACAAGTCAGCCAGCCTTGGCTGATGAAACCACCTTCCAGGACCCAAGAGGCTTTTCTTTCAGCAGCTACTCCTCACCTGGCCCAGAGGCAAGTGCCCCCTCCTTCCTCCTCAGAACCTTCCCACCAGCCCAACCTTCTTAGCCTTTGTCCCCTTGCAGGACTGCAAAGGGGGGCTCTTGGCCCATCTGCTGTCTCCAGGCTGGTGGCTGCTTTTGGCTTCTGCCCCAGGAGCTCCAGACAGGCCAGCGAGGGTCTCCAGAGAGGCCAGACCCCAGCTAACTCAGAGGGGTGAGTTGGATGAGGACCAGCTGGGTTGGGGCAGGAAAATCTCAGCCTCAGCTCTGACTTCTGCCATGCACCTCCTCTTCCCATCACCAGCTTCTATTTCTCCTTCCCGGGGCTGAAGTTGATCTGTTTCAGGCCCTCCTCTCTGGGCCCCTTCCCTCTGCAGCCCTGCTTCCAGAGCCCGCGGACGGCTCCACTGCAGCCTGCCTTCCCTGGTAGCTGCCCTCCTAGCCAGAGGCAGTAGCTGTAGCTATTCCCCAGGGCTTGGGAAAATACCCCACACTTGACCCTGACCCCCGGGGTGGAGAGGAATGTTGAGGCTGGAGCTTGTGTGGGATCTGCTATCCTGGCAGGCGGCCTTCCTCTGCCTCAGGATGAGTGATGGGGAGGGGCCGAGTCGGGTCAGGGACTCTCCCAGCTTGGTGGGAGGGGTGGGGGGAGACTGAGAGCACAGGGCAGTCAAGGGGCAAAATCCCATCCTAGAGGCCCATTCCCCATGCCAGATGCAGGTCTGGCTCCTGTGGCTGCCCTGCTCCAGATCACACCCCGCCAGTTTTCTCTCCAGGGAGGCTGGGTTAGGTGCCCAGAGTTAATAGAGAGGGCCTTGGGGGTGGATGGCTGTCAAGTCTCACTCTTCTCATCTGAGAATGGCAAGTGGGGCCTGATTAGTGGTTTTTAAGCTATGTTCTAATAAGCCCTGTGGTTCCTCAGATGCCTCAGAGGCTACAAGGCAAGGGATGTGTGTGTGTGTGTGTGTGTGTGTGTGTGTGTGTGTGTGTGTGTGTGTGAATAGGGATTGGGGGAGTCTGGTTGGGTCCCTTCTCAACCAGAGCAGCTCCAGGGTGCTTCAGAAGGGAGTGATGTGGACAGCAATGGGAAGAAAAAGAAAGGAATCCCAAGAAAAGCAGGACAATGGCCCCTCCCCCACCACTGGTGTCCCAGGTAGGGGTGGGGAGGACAGCAATGTGCTGGAGGAAGAGGGCAGGGACCAGTTTTGAGTCCCAGGGGTTTTGTTCTACCCAGGATACACCAGTCCCATTTCCATCAAGCTGCCTGGGGGGTGAGGAGTGGGCAGTCGCTCAGGCCCCAGTGACCACGGCTCTCAGGCCAGCTGTTTCCTAGCCTTTGAATTGGTGGCTGACCCCGTGCTGTCCCCAGCCTGTTCCAAGCAGCCTGGGAGTCTTCCAAGCATGTCTTTTGCAGGCCAGATGTGTGTCCACTGGCTGTGAATTCTTGCATGGAGAACAGGTGGGTGGTAATTACTCTAGCAGGAGCCAAGCGTGACTGGAAGCTGAGGAGACGATTCTATTGAGCTGTCAAGAGCAGAAAAAACAGCCTTCTTTCCCTGAGCTTGCTTTTATAGGGGAAAACGGAGATGCAATCCAGGGCTGGAACAAGAGCCTTGGCCCCCAGGGCAGATTCTGCAGTGTCCTGGAAATTCCCAGACCCACCCCCATGGTGTCCCTCCTCTAAGCTGTATGCCATGTGTAGTGAACATCTGCTGTATGCATATGACCAACGCTCCTTTCTCTTCTTGGGTAACAGAAACTCAATTTTCCGTTGGGGAACTCCGCCTCTCCTATTTCAGGCATTCCTGGTGGGGCTGTCAGCCCTGGGGCTTCTCCCACCCCTCCACCCGCAAAGGATGGGCACAGGACCCCAAGGACTGCCATCCAAGTCTCTCATGGGGAATTTGTTTCTGAGGGGGAGTCGCTACTGATCACAGCAGGCGGTTGGCTTGAATCGTCCAAAGCCAGCCAGCCCATGGGTTCCTGCCACCCAGACTCCCAGAGCTGCCCTGGTCCCTGGCTTCCTGGGCCTCCAAAAACCTTCCTGCTCCCAACCCTCTTTCTCCTGTGCAGATCTACTGTCAGGAGAAGGTCTGCACTCGTCATTGACACTTGAGAGGGAATGAAAGCATTGTCGGGCTCTCCTCGAGATAGGTGCATCTCCAGCCCTATGTCTAAGTGTGAACTGCGTGCTTTGGCCTCTTGTTTCAGGAATTAGAAGTATTCATGAAGAGGTGGAAGGCTTTGGGGACAGAGTGGGCTTTCCCCAAACACCCTGAAATGAGCCCTGACCACTTCTCCCCAGCACTCATCACTTGCATGCATTGGGATTTGCCTTGTCCCAGCACTGGTCTGTTCAGTAGCTGTCTATATCTGCCCTCCCCTGATACTCATTAAGTTCTGTCCCCACTGGAGTTACTTGCTTCCAACTGTAAGATCTTGACTCAGTGCCACTGAGCACCTACAGTGTGAAAGGCCCAGAGCCTCTTGTATCTGGGGTAAGTATGTGCTTGTTTTGATGGTTGCAGTCTTGTTGAACAAACAGACTCTACCCCAAATTGTCTCCTGCATGAGCTGAGTGCTACTGGAAAGCTCAGCCAATTTGCCCTGGGGCCACAAAGGAGGGAGGGCTGCAGGGGGGAAGGGCCCAGCTTCCAATCCACCTGGCCTCTCTCTCTCAGTTGTGTGTAAATTAGGGTTCTTTGGTTGCAAACAACAAGGACTTGGACTAATTTGTACATGAAAAAAGAGTGGGGTCACTAGAAAGATTTTTGGGGGCAAACATAATAGAAATAAGAACTGAACAAATAGATAGGTATCAAGAAGGTCAGAAACCTAGGCAGCAACGGGGCTGTCAGCTCCAGGAACTCCTCGGAGTATGTCATTTTGGAGAGTTGCCATCGGATGGTTCTATCATAACTTTGTGGGGGTTCAAATCATGGGAGAGTATCTGATTGGCTAGTTTGGGTCATGTGCCACATGGCAGGTATTGCAATTGGATGCTCCATCAGAATGATCTAGAAAAAGGAAGGACAATTCCCTAAAGGAAAAGGGATGCTGTTATAAGAATAAGAGAGAGGAGGGCCCTAACTGGTTTGACTCAGTGGATAGAGTGCCGGCCTGTGGACTGAAGGGTCCCAGGTTCGATTCTGGTCAAGGGCATGTACTTTGGTTGCGGGCACATCCCCAGTAGGGGGTGTGCAGGAGGCAGCTGATCGATGTTTTAACTCTCTATCCCTCGCTCTTCCTATCTGTAAACAATCAACAATATATATATTTTTTAAAAAATAAGAGAGAGAGAGGAGGGACATTAGGCAGACAAAATGACAAAGCCCACCTTAGTCATAGGCTAGAGGGTGACATCCCTGCCTGCTGGGTCACCTTTGACTTGGGCTGTTTACATGGCAATCACAGGCTGAGCGGAAGACTGTAACCAAGGAAAAATCACTGCAGACAGAGTAGGCTTAGTATCCTCATGATACAGGTGGATAAACTGAGGCCCCAAAATGGGAGATGACTTGTCCCTGGTCACAGACTAGGTTCTAACCTACAACCATGGGTGAATAAGAAGGTTAGACTGGACCCACAGGCTTTTGCTTCTGGTAAGAAAGTGTCTGTACCAGAAAAAGAGTGAGAGTGAGGGTTTCTATGGTAGCCACTGGGAGGGATCTTAGGACCTGCACATAAGAGGTTAATGTAAATGCTCCATAAATATTTGTCAGCTGCTCTGGCTGCACCGTGGAGCCCGGAGGCAAAGTTGGCTCCCCCACACTTCGAGCGCCATGCCCAGGGTCCAAACAGAAATGCCAGGATCCTGGATCCCTGTGGGAGAGAGCTGTCTGGGGCTGTGTCCAGCTCCTGGCTCTAGTGGGGCTTTTAGAGCTGGCTCCGAGGCTCCCAAAGTAACTCTTCCTCTAGGGCCTGACGACGGTCCACTGCAGAGAAGGCCAGGCTCAGGCCTCCGGGTTGGCCCTGCCCCACCCCTGCCAGGCCTAGCCAGGTTCCTGCAGACCCAGACAAGCTCTGTCCCGCTTGGTGTTTACAGCTTGTGAATCCTTGCAGTCATTTCTGCCGCCCTGCAGGGCTGGGAGGACTCATCCATTCTGTCTGGCCCGTTTTAATTCAGTAGACTGCCCAGCCTTTGCTTCTGTTCAGATTCTCTCCTCAGGGCCTGGGATTACAGCTGACGACCCCCTGGGAACTTTTCCCTCCCCAGGGTTGGCAGGGTGCCTCTGCAGTCCCTTGGCATCTTTCTAATCCCTTCCCCACAGGAGGCTTCATTTTAGCCTCAGCTGATCTGCCCTCAGTGCCCAAGTCCCTTCTCCTGGAAGGTCCAGTCTCCCGCTTGCAAACTCAGGGTGTGGACACGGGATGGGCCCTCTTTCCACCCTGCTTGGTCCTCTCCTGTCCAGTTGGCATGAGGAGGGCCTTCCATTGCTGGCCTTCTCATGCTGGGCCATTTCCTCTTGCTTCCAGCTTATTAGTGCAGGTACAACCTGTCTTCTGCCCAACACTGAGCTCAAGGCCCTGCTCGGTGGAACCTTCTCCACACGTCTGCCCCAGCACCGTGGGTTCCCCAACCAGTCTAGAGCACTTGGCATGGAGTGAGCAGCCCTCATCCCCTTGCCTGCCCCGTGAGCGCTCGCTCTCTCTCTCTCTCTCTCTCTCTCTCTTTCTCTCTCCCTCTCTCTCTTTTTCTCCCTCCCTCCCTCTCTGGCTTGACTCTCTTTCCAGGGTCTGGAAATGGGGAGGCCATTCTACCTGGGGAACCCATGGATCTAGCCCAGCCCAAGCTTCCTCAGCCAGCACTGAGCCAGCATGAAAATCCTTAGGCAGGTTTTGTTGGGGTGATCTGAAGAGGTCATGACCCCTAGGGTTAGACAGGACTTCCTCAAGCTATCCCCTGTCTTCTGGAAAAAAACATTAAAACCATCCCAGATCCAAAAGAATTTAACCAGTTTTTAAAGACAACTGCCTTTCCCCTTCTTTGCCTTTAACAGAAGGAAATGTTAAAAACCTTTAACATGAACCTTTTTAATGTGTAAAATTTCTTGCTGTTCTTTCGTCCTGCAAATAGCCACCTACAAATTTCATGTTGAACTGAAATAATTTCCACTGCAGTCTTAGTCAACAATGCTTCACATTGCAAGCGTGAAGAATAACTGCAAAAAAAAAAAAAAGAAGAAGAAGAAGAAGAAGAAGAAGAAGAAGAAGAAGAAGAAGAAGAAGAAATGTTCACTGTCTTCTACCCTAAACAAACAAAGCAAACATCTTAGCATATATGAAGAACTGGTGAGACATTTCTTTACTTCCTTTTTCTCTGGGCTGAAGGGTTTCAAGACCTTTCTTCTAGGGGCAGATACATTGACCATCCTTGTCGCTTTTTCATGACTTGCCCTCTTGAGTTATCTGGCCGCTTCAGAACTCCAGTGGCAGAGTCTGTACCTCTAGCCTAGGTGAGCATTGAAATACATTTATGGGTTGTGAAATTAATATGGTGAGTCACAACAGGCATTTTAAAAAATTAGAAGAGAGGTAATAGGAAACATGAGAACACATTGCACGTAAGGGTAAGTTGTTCCAGTTATAGATGCCTGCCCTTGGGTAGTGGATTGTGTGGTAAGATGTATTTTTTATTGTGAGCTGTGGTTTCAGTTTTAAAGCCACTGCTCCCAGCTGACTTGTGCTGTGGAAGTGGAGGACATGCCATCTCTGAGCTTGCTGAGCCCTGGGAGAGACCAGAGAAGGGGAAATCTGGAACACTCTATCTAATGGAATCTGTGGGAGCCATGTTGATGATTGTTGGGGGCCTGGAGCGGGAGTGGATGGGCTGGAGGTTAGATGCCCCCTGAGGTCCCTTTGACTCTGAGATTCTGCTGAGGCTCCACCTTTGCACTGTACACAGTTACACTCGTCCTTTACTCCTCCCGCATGCTGGAAGGAGGATTCAGCTCCCTTGGTTCTGATTCTTGGCACTCCAAGATAAGGTGTTAGGAATGGTTGTTCTGATTACTTGTCACACGGGATGTCTGTTGTAGCTGGACATACAGCAATCCAGATATCAGTATTATCATTTACTAGAGGCCTGGTGCATGACATTCGTGCACTCAGGGGGTGTCCCTCAGCCCGGCCTGCACCCTTTTGCAGTCTGGGAGCCCTTGGGGGATGTCCGACTGACATCCTTAGCTCTGCTGCAGAGGCTGGAGAGGCTTTCCCCACTGCCACTGTGCTGGCCAGCTGTCAGCCCAGCCTCTGGCTGAGCGGCACTGTGGGAGCGCACTGACCACCAGGGGGTTGCTCCTGTGTTGAGAGTCTGCCCCCTGGTGGTCAGTGCACGTCATAGTAACCGGTCGTTCTACTGTTCAGTCAATTTGCATATTACCCTTTTATTATATAGGATACAAGGAGAAGCACAAACTGTTGTTGTCTCTCCCTTCTTCCTCCTCACTCCTCCAGCTGTGGTTCTTTTTTTTTTTTATTAATATATTTTTATTGATTTCAGAAAGGAAGAGAGAGGGAGAAAGAGATAGAAACATCAATGATGAGAGCGAATCATTGATTGGCTGCTTCCTGCACACCCCCAACTGGGGATCAAGCCCACAACCTGGGCATGTGCCCTTGACTGGAATCGAACCTGGGTCCCTTCAGTCCACAGGCCAACGCTCTATCCACTGAGCCAAACCAGCCAGGGCCAGCTGTGGTTCTTGTCCAGAGAAAAGAAAGACTGTTGAGTTTGACCTCAGAAGCATGCACCTAACTCTGTTATCCATGTGGGTTGTCATATTCCTTGGAACTTTGGGGTAATTGCCCTCCTACCTCAGAATGAATGACTGCACGCTCTGAGGGGGCCCTGCATAGAGAAGACGCCCAACAAATGTTTGCTGAACGAATGAATCGCTTCTGGAGTGTTATTTTGTGACCAGGCAGCACTATAACTTTTTGGATCTACTTTGGAGTCTGTTAAGGATTCCATCTCCTTTGCCATGGAATCAGAGCTCATGCTGAAGCAATGCCAGCAGCTACAGTCATGGCCATTGGCAACTTGGGCCGTCCAGAAGCTCCACACAGCTTTCCAAGTCCTTGAAAATAAGATTCTCCCAACTTCTTGATAATATTTTATATTTCTACACCATGATTGCCATTCCTGGTGGGTGACTAAGACAGGGCATCAAACAAAGCCCTAATTAAGAAAGTTGGTTAAAATCTTCTTGAACCCACTCACATGATGGATCCCCCAGCTCCCTTTGCCTCTCAGGAGATGTGCAGATACGTTCTTTTTTTAAAAGATGAAATAATAGTATATTTATATATTTTTATTTTTTTAATTAAATTTATTGGGGTGACATTGGTCAACATGAAAATATAGTTTCAGGTGTGGGTTTCTATGTTACAAGATCTGTATATTGTACCATGTGCCCACCACCCAGAGTTGAAATAATAGCATATTTTTAAGAGGGATGGTTGATATATGGGTGTTCCTTGTATTGTGGATTCATCTTCTCTACTTATCTCAGGAACCCTTCACATGGTTACCATGGACTTCACCTTGCATCCTCTCCTTTTCATGTTTTACCTCTAGGGGGTTGTGAGTCAAATGTGAGGCAGTGACACAAAGGCAGCCGTAGGATTGGCTTTTATGCACATACTTAAAAATGAGCACTGGTTCTCTCATGCCATCTCTCTAGTCTTTCAGCCTATCTCCCCTCGATCTCCCATGATTACTCAATTCTTTGTACTGACCTTGGTGCAAACTGCTCATAGTTTCAGACACTCCTTTGAGGTCTTTTTCTCATGTAGAAATCCTTTCTACACCGCCCATCCAGCTTCTCTTTGAACACTTCCACTATCAGAGGGCTCATGACTCAGAAATGGGATCTGTCCTGTTGTTGGACAACCCCAATGTTGCACTTACTGTAAGTGGAAATCTGTGTTCCCATTTTTTTCTTGTTCCTGACCCAGGCTCTGAAACAAAACTGTGAACTCTACTGTGGCAGAGACAATACCATCAGCTTTCCATCTCATGTGATAGCTCAGTAACTTTGACTAGAGTTGGCTCTACTTTCCTTCCTTAAATCTAATTTCTCCTTGGATTCTGTGCCACTTCCTCCTTCCACTTGGATATTCCTTTCTCGTTCCCTTTGCAGGATTATTCTCTTTTCCCCAACCTCAAAGTACTAAAACCCTAATACCTAACAAAAATGTTATTGAATCATATTTTGTATATCATAAAATTTGCCATTTTCAAATGTGTAATTAATTTATTTTTTAATATGATTTTATTGATTTCAAAGAGAAGAAGGGAGAAGGAGAGATAGAAACATCAATGATGAGAGAGAACTATCAATTGTTTTTTTTTTTCCTGTGTGCCCCTTATTGGGGATTAAGCCAGCAACCTGAGCATGTGCCCTGATTAGGAATCAAACCATGATCTCCTGGTTCATGGGTTGACACTCAACCACTGAACCATTCTGGCCAGGCACAATTCATTTATTTATTTTTTAATATGTTTTTATTTATTTCAGAGAGGAAGGGAGAGGGAGAGAGAGAGAAACATCAATGATGAGAGAGAATCATTGATCGGCTGCCTCCCACATGCCCCCCACTGGGGATCCAGCCTGCAACCTGTGCATGTGCCCTTGACTGGAATCAAACCTAGGACCCTTCAGTCCACAGGCCAATGCTCTATCCACTGAGCCAAACCAGTTCGGGCCACAATTCATTTATTTTAAAATAAATTTACCAAGTGTGTAATCATTACCATAAATTAGTTTTAAACATTTTTATCACTCTAATAAGATCTCCTGTGCCCATTTACTGTTAACCACTCCACTCCTACCCCTGTCCCTTGAATCTATTTGCTATCTCTATAGCTTTGACCTTTTTATATTTCATATAAATGAATGTGTGATGTTGTGACTGGCTTCTTTCACTGTGTACTAGTATAATGTTGAGGTTCATTCATGTGGTAGCATGTATTAGTAGTTCACTCCTTTTTATTGCTTAATTGTATTTCATTGTATAAATATATCAGATTTTATTGATCCATTCACCAGTCAATGGGCATTTAGCCAATAACTAACCTTTGGTTTTTATGAATAATGCTACTAAGCCTATATTATTTGTGTGCAAGTTGTTAGGTGGATATATTAAACCCTGAACTCTTCTCACTCCTAAGACAGTCTCTTTCCAAGTTCAGAATGCTAAATCTGCCCCCCTCCCCCTCCCCACACACAGCCTTTTTCTCTTGGCCACACAGATTACATTTCCAGCCCCCTTGTTGTGTAAGGTATAGTCATGTGACTAAGTTCTGGTCAACGGAATGTGGACAGAGTGATGTTTGCCTCTTTCTTATTCAGACATTGCCTTTAAGAAGCATCTGCATTCCTCCACATTTACCCTTCTCTATTTATCTACTGTCTGAATGAGAAGGCAGAAGAATCTCTATATTGGAGCTCCATGACTAAAGGATCCTGGGCCCTGCATGACCATGTGGATTAGAGCTCTGCTTAGTGTCAGCAAACATAAATTTACTGTGCGGGTGTTGTTACTACAGTTAATCTGTTATGACTAATGAAAACACAGAACAACCGAACCCCTCTCTTACCTGATAATCCTGCAAATAGTTGAAGATTGCCAGACTCTCCTCACCCAAGATTTCTCTTTTCCAGTATTTCAGTTGCTCCTCCTGGGTTGTATTTATCTCCATCAGATCACCTTCTCATAAACATGCTTAAAGATTCTAATAAGCCATTTACAACATGGTAGCAGAATCAAGCACAAAACTGCCATTGCATCTCAACAACTTGGAGTACACTGTTATCCTCCAAGTTTTGAGCCCTGGATTTTATCCAAGATGGCACTAGACCTTTTAGAAGTTTACATTGTTAGTTTATTTCAAACCAGTGGTTAACTAGGATCTCCTTTTTCAACTCACTTCACCTCTCCCCTCACCATCCACATAAGGTCATTTCACATGAACTACTATCAAAGCAAGTATCTCTCAGTCATTAATTATTGCTTTTTTTGGACCAACATGCAAGACCTTTTCACTTATTTTTATTAAATCTCAACTTATATAGATCAGTTTATATCTTGCTTCTATCATCCAGATTTATCATTTATTTCTCCAGTTCCATGTCATGTGAAAATTTGATAAAAATGCTGACTTCATCCAAGTTGTGAGATGTCTTGTACAGATCCCAGCCCTGCCTCATGATGGATATCTCAATGACCTCCTTCCAAGTCTTCAATGTGGGGAATTGTTGTTTAAACATCTATACATATATCTAACTGTATTACTGTGTATTCTACATCTTTTCAGCCTATCCACTTTGAATATCAGTTTTTAAAAAAATCAATTTTTATTGATTTCAGAGAGGAAGGGAGAGGGAGAGAGAGATAGAAACATCAATGATGAGAGTCATAGATTGGCTTCCTCCTGCATGCACCCTACTGGGGATCGAGCCTACAACCTGGGCATGTGCCCTGATTGGGAATTGAACTACAGTGTCCTGGTTCATAGGTTGACGCTCAACCACTGAGCCACGCTGGGTGCGCCATGTTGAATATCATTTTAATTTCATATGACTATCATTCAGATATCTGGTAAAATTTCTCTTATCAGACCCCAGTGAAAAGGGAAATGGGGTAGACCCTGGTGTGGTTTAATTTTTGCAAACTTGGCTCTAGTAATCATTGCTGTGTCTCCTCCTCACCATCTTTTCCACCTTCTCCAGGCTGAGACTGGCCCTACCTTCCAGACCCCACTCAGATAGCCTCTTCTTTAGGATCTTCCTTGATCAGGTGTCTCATATTCCCATCCTGGAGTGCTCTGTCCTTGTATTCACCTTGTACCCTGGGCTTATCTCGATCACAGCACTTACTACAATAGGTGTTGCTGCCTTTCCTACTACACTGGAAGTTCCATGAGGATAGCAACTAATCCTTATTCTTCTTGGCAACACTGATGGCCTGACAAAGAGGTGCTCAATAAATGATGGCTCTCTGTTTGATGTCAAATACATATGGCTTATCTATCTATGGGCCAAGCTCTGAGGGAGGCAGCAGAGTGGGTGGGCTTGGAGATGCATATTATGACACTTCAACATATGCTTGTGGGATTGGAGAGGAACCTGAGGCCAAGTTTGAGCAAGACTGGAGACAGAAGCCTGACTGGGGGGTTGAGTCTCCAGGGGAACCTGGCCCAGAACACGTGGGGAACTCAGACAGTGGAGATACCTGGGAAGGGTTGGGAAAGAAGGGACAGTCAGGTTGGTAGGACATGGCAGCAGGAGGCCAGAGTCTTGGCCAGACCTGCCACATCGGCGGCTCCATCCTATATAATAAAGAGCTAATATGCTAATTAGACCGAACGGTAGAACAACCGTCTGGATGACCTTCCGGACAAAGCCGGGGCTGCAAGGGCCAGCTGAGGCAGGTGGGGCTGCGAGGGCCAAGCCCCTTGCACAAATTTTGTGAATCGGGCCTCTAGTAAGTTCTACAAAAAGGGAGCCATGTGGGGAGGAACAGACTGGTTGGAAGCAGGGCTTGGGGATTGCTTTTAAGCAAGGCAAGCTCACTGGCTTTGTGTTGATTAGTGTTTATTTGGAGTGGCTTTGGATGGGTTGATGGCACTCAACCCCCCCTCCCCCCCCAATATCTCCTTGCTATTGACCGGAGGACATGAGTTTTAGAATTCCGGATAAATAATCTGTCCCCTCCAAGTCCAACTGATGGCGTGGATGCAGGGAACAGGTCCATCCTTCTGAGAAAATAAGCTGACTAGAGCTAAGCCCCCCCATAAAATGACCCCCAACCTTCACTTCCAGCCTTATCCCTTTGCATAACCCCTGCTCCTATGTAAACTCCAGCTCTATAAGCTGCTTGTTATTCCCCCAATAGACCCAACTTTGTCTTACACCGATGCCTTTGCATATGCAGTGCCTCTCCTTGGCATGTCCACCCCTTGTCTTCCTCCCCAACCCCCCACCATACACACAGAGTGAACTCTCCCTTAGCCTTCAATGTTTAAGTGCCAGTCAGGACTCTCTGGGAAATGCTCCCTAGCCAAACCCCGCCCTCCATGGTTGGCAGTTCTTCAGTGAGCCCGAAAGACTGTGTTAGTCCTTCCATTGAAGCACTTACCGTCACACAGGCCGTGAGGCTCTCCTACCCATCCTCAGTGCCTGGCACTTATTAGGTGCTCAAAAAATGTTTGTGGAATGAAGGGCATCATGTTCCCAGCCAAGCAGGCTGAACGTTAGAAGGTAGGCAGGTGCTTAGAAGCATCTCAGGAATTCCAGGCCCCACCAAATAGTGCACCTGAGAATATCAATACACATCTCGAGACGAAGGCTGTAGGTGGCAGGTTTCATCAGTTAGACATGAACAGTGTGTGTGTGTGTGTGTGTGTGTGTGTGTGTGTGTGTGTGTGTGTGTGTGACTGTGTGTCTGAGAGAGAGAGAGAGAGAAAGAGAGAGAGAGAGAGAGAGAAATAGACAGACAAACAGATATCAATAATTCATGGAACAATGGCTTAATCAGAAATGGGGACTGTTTCCCCTCAATCATCATGGACACTTCTCTATTTCTTCTTGCCAACTGGAAGAAGGGAGATGCTGACAGCTTATCTCTGATACACCCTCCCTGGCCCCCAACCCTATCCCTCTCCACCAGCGGCTTTGGCACTTGCACCTACCCCATCAGAGACGTTCCCAGGCTCTGAGGCCCTGCTGCTGACACGCACAGCCACTCGTGGCTTCCCTGGCCAAGAGGGTCAGATAGCTCCCAGCTTCCTGGGGGGGTTGAAAGAGAAAGAGTTGTGAGGCCTGGGAGTCAGGAGATTCTGGTTCAAGTGCTGCCAGTAACCAATCATGTGACCTTGGACAAGCCCTTTGGGCCTCAGTTTCCTTCCCCATAAATTGAAGGAATGGGCGGGCTGATCTCTCAGGAGGTCCCTCCTGCAGTTTTTGGATCCATACCCACCCCTTGCCTTGTCTGCTCCTCAAATCAGAATCTTAGTGTTGACACAAACGTGAGTTCATCTAGTAAAATCCTCCCTATGGATGAGGAGACTGAGGTCCTGGGAGGGGAAGGGGCATGATCAGGGAGGGAGGCCCTGGGACACATGTGGCCTACAACCAGGGTCTGTGGTCCCTGCCATGATCTGTCCTAAATGCTGCCAGAAAATGCATGATAGTTGCTTTCAAGTCTATTTCCGTCATGGCTGTCTTCAGGCAGAGGCAGGGAGGAGTGAAGTGGTGCTGATGAGGTGCTGGGAGCAGTACCTTCTTCAGGCAAGGACCTGAGGAGGAGTGGGCAGGGGGCAGGGCTTCGTGACTGGATGTGGGGGGAACAGGGTAGGGGGAGGAGCGGAGACGCCTTTCCTTCCTCCCTTGGCCTCCATCCTCCGGCCGGCCTGAGGTCTGGTCTGGTGAGGCAGAGCACAGAGCATGCCTCTGCTGTCTGTGTGAGTTCCTGAGAAGTGAGATCTTTAATTTTTGTCTGCTGAGCCCTGATGGGCGAGGGGCCAGCCTGTGTTACAGCCTCCCAGAGGCCCCCGGGCCAAGGCGCTCAGACCAGAGTGGACGGAAACAAGGAATGAGTCATGGCAGACCGGCTGGGACCGGGCTGCACCTACCCCCGCCCCCACCGGCCTGGTGTCTGTGTCCTGTTGTGGGCAGTTTTGGGGCCTGGGCCTATTCCTAAGGGTTTGGGGTCCTAGAGAGTAGTGGGAGGCAGCAGGGCAAACCTCATTGAGTGTCCTCCCCTCCATGTTTAATCCCAGGGGAAATGGAGGCCAGGAGATGGGGGCAGAAGGTGTCATCCTCTTTCTTTGCCTTGATAATGAAGAGCAGGAAGTTGCTTACAGGCCTCTGTGGAAGAGCTTAATTTAGGAACAACCCCACAGCAGCCCCTGTCGCTGTCCCCACAACCTCTATTCATTGGGCTGTCACTGTGTCCTGGCTGGAAACCAAGGTGGGGACAGGCTGGGAGACCCCAATGACAGCCAAGGGAAGTTGCTTCCTGCTCCCCTTGTCCTGAAATTCCTGCCCGCCATCCCGGAATCCGGGGTAGATCTGCACAGCCCTTCAGCCCATAGGACTTTCTCCCTGGAGATTCTGAAAGGATAATACATTGTGTGACCCCAGCCCATCTATGTGGCCCCCAGCCCAGTCGAGACCCTCTGGTCTTACTGGGGGGAATTAAGAGAAGGAGGCTCTGGACTGCTCGCTCACATTGTCTTCCTGCTTAGGCCTCCAGGTCTCTACTTGGGGAGCAGTAATGCTACAGCCCCCAGGAGTTCTAGAAGATTCCACTTCAGCCAGAGGCTGAAGGAATTCATGCAGGTAAGTAGGAAATGTTGTCTGAGCTTTGAGCTAAATGCACAGAACTTTCAGATCAGCCCTCCCCTGTATCAGGGACTGGAAATGAAGGGAAACAAGTAAAATCAGCCATTTGAAGGGCTGCCCACTTCACATCACTGCAGGACATCCTGGAGTGAGTACAGTGCACTGTAGTGAAAACAGCACGGACCTTGGAGCCGGTTGGACTTTTTCGTTGAGCACTGGCTCGACTCCTGGCTGTACGACCTTGAGCAAGAGCCTTCACCCTTCTGCGTTTGTGAAATGGGGATTACAATGCCCGCCACACAGGGCCACAGAGATGTTTGTTCATGCCACTTCTCTCGTCCAAAGAGGAAGGCTGAGGGTTAAGGTGAGCCTTTCTCAGCAACTGAAAACGATCTGATGTGGGGCAAACGTGATTTCTTTCCTGCTCCTTGGTGAGTGGGAGTCAGATTCACTGAAACTCACCGTGATGACTTTTGTCTGCCCTTGACCCAAAGTAGACCGATAGCTGTAAATAGGTGCGAGGGCGGCCGGGGGGGGGGCGGGCGGTGAGATGTGCTTGGTGGGCCAACTCGTGACAGCAGTTCTATGTGGCCACCAGGACCCCTGACCACACCACGAACAGCTGTGAATGCTTCTATTTCAGAGAAAGGCAGCCGGAGCTGCGTTTCCACAGAAAGGCCCCTCTAGACGCTGGCATCGGCTTCGTGTCTGGAACCAGACAAACCAGGGGGGAATCCGAGTGTAGCCACGTACTAGCTTTGCAATTGTGAGCAATCGCTTCCTCATCGGCTACTTCCTTCATAAGACTAAATGAGAAAATGTCTGCAAAACACTAAGCACAGCGCCTGGTACATGTTAAGCACTCGAGAAATATCCACTGGCAAATGGCGTAGCAGTAATTGATCCCCTCCCATCACAGGGTAGATGGGGCTGGTTATCTACTTTGCCCTGAAGGTGGTGTGGCAAGAAGAGCATCATTATCTCTATCTTCAGATAAGAAAATAGAAGCCAAGCGTAGCTGAGAACTGAGCTCAGTTTGCAGAAGACAGAAACATTCGTGCTCATGGGAGGAGACAGCCCAGGCGGTCCAGGGCAGGGTGGCTGTGAGCTGTGGGGGCGATGCCAGGCCACGGTGTCTGAGGTGGAGTGGTGTTGGCAGCCTCTGTGGGCCTTGAAAAACCTTGTGCAGGAGGGAGCTGGGGCCTCTTCACACAGCCTGGGTCTTCCAAACTGGAGGTGAGGCTGCACAGTGCAGGGGTCCCAGCTGCCCAGTATCTGGACGAGGGCATCCCAGCCCCTGAGCTGCTCCCATCTGGAAAGCTGGGGCCCAATCAACCTTCCTTTTCGGCTGTTCTGCCCACTGATTAACCAGGAAATGTGTTATTTGTTCCGAGCAGGGTAACAAGCTCTCCTGGGGAGAGGAATTCAGGGCTGGAGGTCCAGTCACTTCCAAGGAGGAAAAAATCCCTGGAATTCTGTTGGGAGTCTGGGTCTCAGCAAAGGGAGCAGAAACGTGGTCCTTGCTTTTGGTCCTTGTTTATCAGATTAGTTCAGGTTCTGGTAGCTTCCTGGCTGCCAGCATTATTCCAGCAAGACATGGGAAAGCAATTAGGTTGCCCTGGGTGTCCAGCCTCCCCACTCGTGGTGTACATGTCCTGGCAACCCTTTCCCCACTGGAACCTTCTTATCAAGCCCTTGGGACTCTCTCTGCAGGGCTTTCCAGAGGTGATTTCCCTCCCCAGACCCAAGAGATGGGAGAGTAGGGTTAGCAGCATTCGGCGCCTCATTGGGGGGGGCGGGGGGGAGCTGGGATCAGGGGTAAGGAAGTGACACACGGTGAGCCAGGGGCCATGCTGGGAACATTTAGCCCCTCTTCCTTTACTGGGCAGGGAGGGTAGAGGGACTTGAGCTGTGGGCTAGCAGGCAGGGAAGAGGGCATTGGAGGGATGTGCAGTCGAGGTACTTAGGTGGCGACAGCGGCAGAGGCGGCTGGGAAAGATACCACTTCAATGAGAGGAGGGTTACAGAGTCACAAGTCTAAGGGGGAGGCAAGATGGTGCAATCTTAAAAGCTTGGGCTCCGATGAATCCTGCGTCTGCTACTTATCAGCTGTGTAAAACAGTAGCTATTTCCAGCCTCAGTTTCCTCCTTTGTATAGGCAGAAATCACGATGCCTCCTTTATTTGGCTAAAGGGGTCAATGTATGCAGCATGCTTAATGCAGTGCTTGAACCCTAGTAGACTCTATACATTTTGGCAGCTTAAAAAAAAAAGGAAGAAAAACCTCAAGCACTTATGGGATTGGAGATTTTGAAGAGTTGCAGCAACAGATCCCAATAGTTACAGGGGAAGGGAGTGATGGGCAGTAAGTGGGAGACAGGACAGGAGGGTGGCACTGGGATGGGAGGAGTAGGAGATGCCAGTCTTCAGGGGGAGATTAGCCAGGCTGTGGGCTCCTAGGAGAACAGGGTGGGAATTTCCAAGGACCATTTGTACTCACCAAGGAGTAGGAGGGGCGCCTCGCGGAGTGGGAAGTGTGTCTGCCTGAGGGTTTTGGCTGGGGCCAAGCGGTGAGAGGCTGAATGGGCGGCAGACTTCCAGAAGTGCAGACGGAGGAGACGGAGCAGTAATAATGACTTGGACACACGGGAGGAAAAAATAACTCAGGGACGAAGATGACGCCAAGGTTTCTGGCCTTGGGAGGCTCCTGGGGATCTGAGGTGAGCACTGAGGGATGAAGAGGAGAGCTCCTGAAGGAATTGGCAGGTAGTGGGGGGAGGAAAGGAGTCGGGAACTAAAGAGTTGGGTGGATAACAGGGAAGGAGCAATGTCTCCGGGAGAGAACTGAGCATTCTGGGAATCAAGATGGCATTCATCCCAAAACACAAGACACAGAATTTAAGGAGATCCTAGGGCCATCCCTCAAGGCAGTAAGCACATGGACTTGGACCAGTAATACTGCCAGCAGCTCAGTTTTTCCTCTTAAAATGGGTCTAATGATACCAGCCCTCCTTACTTCATGGGATTATTCTGTCATTCATTCAGTTAGCCATCCATTGAACCCATATTTCTTGGCTGTTTATTAGAGTCAAGCACTGTTATAGGTTCTGGGAAAACAGTGCTGAGTTGAGGAGGCAAGATATCAATTCCTTGAGAGCTACCATTGTGGCTTGGGAAGTCAGGCAATAATGATTTTTTTCAGTTGTTGAGCAGGTTTTTTCCTGTGGTCCTGAATTTTTGCTGAAGCCACAAGGGTAGAACAATAAGGACTAAATATCCTCACATTCCAAAGAGAAGTCCTACACATTTTAGTAACAGCAGAACAAGTCCAACAACTATCAAGCCATATCCCTCAGTCTATGAATGAAAGGGATTAAAAAAAAGTGTTGACGTAGAGCCTGGCTGGCGTGGCTCAGTGGTTGAATGTCCACGTATGAACCGGGAGGTCATGGTTTGATTCCTGCACATGCCCGGGCTGGGGGCTCGATCCCCCCAGTGCTGGAGGCAGCTAATCAATGATTCCCTCTCATCATGGATGTTTCTATCTCTCCCTCTCACTTCCTCTCTGAAATCAATAAAAATCTATTTTTTTTTTTAAAAGTGTTGAGGCAGAGAACTGTTGCATTAGTAGGCAGGGCTGAGATTTCCCCTGAGGGCACTCCCATATGCAAACCAAGTAAAAGGGGTTCCAAGAGAACCAGTTGCAGAATTTGGGGGCCTTCAGGAAGAGGAAACCAGCACGATTCCCCATAACTCTCCCTCCACTGATGCTGGCTGAGTTGCTGGAAGCTGCAAGCACCCTGAGGCACCAAAGCACAGCAAGAAAGTTGTTGGGAGAACCCAACATGTGTCTTTAGGATTTGGGGAGGAGCGTAAATGAAGAGACTTGTGGATACTTCCTGTCTGGAGAGTGCGGACTGTGGAGCCTGGCTGGAGTGGCTTCTATGGCAGAGGGAGGAGCAGCCAACTGGCCACTGGTTTATTGGCCTGGAACAGAAAGTCCGCGAGGGGCAGAGGATACAGGGATCTGCAAGAGGCTGGCCAGAGAGTGTTTTGTGACAGCAGTGCAGGGTGGAGGTCTTGCAGGGAGCCTCCCAAGAATCCGCAAATGTGCCTACGAAAGAGCCAGCCGGTGGCACCTGCCAGCCAAGGGCACCTGTCACATACTAGTAAGACTTTGCCACGTTTCCTCTAATACCTCTCCCCTGACCCTGACACAGAGGAGCCACCCCCGAAAAGGATGGTCAGAAAAACAGACCACACTCCACTCTCTCCACTATCGGATCTCGAGCCAGGGGACAGTCCCGTGGGGGGCAGGGAGGAGTATTGAACTGGATTCTCGATTGATTAAATTGAATAAGGATTTTTTTTTTATTTGGACAGGACCAGAGTTTTTAGTGCCTGAAAAAATTGGTCTTAATTATAGAAATGAAACTATTCTTGTGGCTGATAGGGAAGGTCAAGCCAAAAAACTCTGTGATTAAGGGTGGGGAAAGGAAATTCACCACAACATGGCTGAAGGCAATGAGGGGAGAAAAACACTATAGCTGTTTCCTGATTATCCTTAAGACCCCATGTCTTCAGGTTCAGCCCATCCTACAAGCCAGTTATCCAAGTAAAGGAATAAATGAGATCATTTCAGCTAGTCATTAGAGCCATGGAAGTAAAATGGTGATGTGTTAGAAAGTGATGACTTGGGAATGGGAGGGCTGCTCTAGGTTGGGGGGGGGAGGGGGTCCAGGGATGGCCACTCTAGGAGGGGATGTCTGAGCTGAGAGAAGTGATGAGGAGCTTCCTGTAAACATCTTGGAGAAGAGTGTTCCAGGGACAGGGAAGTGGGCATTCACTCGGCTTGTTCAAGGAGCAGAGAGGAGGCCAATGCAGCTGCAATGCAGTGGCAAGTGCCTCTGCAAGAGGCGAGACAGATCAGATAGGGGGCCAGTCATACAGGGCTTTGAAGGCCAAGGTCAGGAGTTGAGGGCGTATTCCAACATTGGGTAGTAGCTGTGCCTGTCCCTTGTGTCGTGTGGGAAGTTGCAGACTGGTGCCCTCCTGACTGCTTGGTCTCTGGGAAATAGTAGGCTACAGAAATGCACCAGGGGCAGCCATGGCTGCCAGGCCCTTAGGCTTTAAGACCGGGGGCCTGGGATGTGAGTGATGAGCTGATGGTTGGAGGTACTCAGATGGGTGGCAATTGGCATTCTTGCATCCCTGTCCCCTCACTGCCAGTGCAAGAAGATGTGAGCACCAGATCAATCAGAGGCAAATTAAATCCCTCTCGGGTGAAATTCCTGAGGGAGGGATGGACTTCTGAGCCCAGGCAGCAAGCCAGGGTTTCATTCCCTTCTCGCTGTCTTCTTGAATGACCTTATTCCAGATCTTACAGGTCTACCCTGAACACTTCTTCTAGGACCTGCCATCAGGCTTGACTTTGACTCAAGAGAAAGGGGACAAGATCAGGGGAGCCAAGGTGTCTGGCAGCCGCAGGTCTCTCTATAAGCTGCAGGATGGCCAAGGACGCGGCCAACTCCACTAGAGGGCGCGCGCCTCCCCAGGCGACCTTCCAGCGCTCGCCCGCGTCGTCCCAGCTCTAGCCTGCACCCCGGCGGACGCCCCCAGTGGCCGGGGCGAGAAGCGAAGGGCTCGGACGTCGGTCCCTACGGTCCTGATCCTGTCACGCCGCTCTTGGTACCTCTCCCGGTCTCCTTCAGGGCTCCGAGGCTGCAGCCCTGGCCATCCAACCCAGAGTTTGTCTCCGAGGGCAGGGGCGGGAGATAAATTCGGGACCGGTCAGCAGCTCGAGCTTGCCCAGGACAGGAGAAAGGTAGCTCCGGTGCCGCTGTTACTGCAGGCGGCACCTCCCGTACCAGCCCTCGGGTCAGCCCTGAGCCACCCCCAGCTACTCAGGGGTTAACCCCCCTCGCCGCCCGCTCGCTTCGCGGTGCCAAAGTGGGTGTTGCTGGAATTCCTCTCTCCCTCTCCCGTAATGAGGGGGGCTGAGCTGTCCCTCCGAGGAGGGGGCATGGTGTGGATAAAAGAGACGAAAAATCAGGGAGAGGTTTCCAAAAATAAAAACCTTCCAGTTCCCCTTCGGAAGGCTACAGCAAGAGGGAGAAGGCGCGAAGGTGCAGCGGCCGTGCGCTTCTAGCTGGGGACCCAGCGCGGACGCCGGGCGCAGGGCGCGCAGCCCGGGCCGCTCTCCCGCCCAGCCCTCGGGGGCCCCCCAGACGAAGAGAAGCGGGCCGCCCGAAGGGGACCCGAGCGCAGCCCGCCGGCGGCCCGGGTAACCGACTGCCAGCCCCGGACTCGCCCCGCGCGCACGGCTCTGCGGTGGCCCCCGGCGCCATGAGGCCGCCGGCCCCAGCCCCCTGCCCCGTGCGCGCCCGGTGGAACCCCTGGAGGAGCTTCCTGCCGCTCACCCTGGCTCTCTTCGTGGGCACGGGTCGCGCTCAGAGGGACCCGGTGGGACGATTCGAGCCGGTTGGCAGGGACGCGAGTCGGCTGTGGCGCCCGGGGGGCAACCACCACGCAGCGGCTGCAGCCAAGGTGTACAGTCTGTTCCGGGAGCAGGACGCGCCCGTCCCGGGCTCACCGCCCGCGGAGCGGGCCCAACCCGGCTGGGGGAGCCCCTGGAGGCCCGCCGAGACCGAGGCCAGGAGGCCGCCCCGAGCGCAGCAGCCGCAGCGAGTCCGGCCACCTGCGCAGACCTGGAGAAGCAGTCGCTGGGGCCAGCAGCAGCCCGCCCCCCGGGCCAGGGCGGCCTCGGCTCTCCCGCGCTTCGGGACCCTGCAGCGGCCCCGGGCTGCGCCCCCAACCCCGCCACGAGGGCGGCTCACGGGGTGAGCACTAGAGGAGAAAGCGTGGGGGCTGGGGGGCGAGGGCTGGGGCTGTGCGCTCATTCCTGGAGGGATGTGCAGGCGAGAGGAGAGGGTGCCGGGCTCTGCTCCCCGTCCCTCTGACCTCAGTACTGCGGGGAACCAGCACGAGCCGGGCCTGGAGTCTGACCCACTTTCAAAAAGTTGAGGGGAAAGAGAAACACAGTCCTCACTCTTTTGTACCGGCTCGCCGAGACCCGACGTTAAATCCTTTCCTAATGCGCCTCTTCACTGGCCCGCCCTCAGCTAACCTGTGCTGCTGGGGTGCGAGAAGGAACTGGGCAGGAGAAGCAGAGTGGGCATCCCAGGTGCCTCAGATCCAGGGGGGTTGAGCGGGCGCAGAGCGCAGGTGGGTGGAGGATATGGGGCGGGCGCGCGGGGGGGGGGGGGGGGGCTCCAGAGTGTGAAGACAGATGCATCTCTGCGAAGGGGGCTGGCAGCGAAACCTGCGCACGGGGACCCATGTTTGGGTTGGGCGCAGGTTGGCCTGGGTACACGGGTGGTTGGACGTGGGAATGGGCGTTGGCTCGGGGGCACTTTGGGTAGGAAACCCGCCCCGGGGTGGCTGGGGCACAGCGGTTACCTGGGGGAACGGGTCTGTGTGTCTGCCTGTGCGGCTAAGGGTCAGCGCGACTCAGTCACTTGGCAGGGCTAAGGTTCTTCCCAACCCAGCGATTTACCTTTTCCCCTCTCCCCAGGCACCACCCACTGCCCGCCGGGGGGCGCCCTCGCAGCGTGGGGCGGCTCCTCAGCCGGGGGTCATCCTGGCTGCCAGGCGCTGGGCCTTGCCTGGGTGTATCAGGTGTCTCCAGGACGGGGGGGGGGGGGGGGGGGGGGGGGCAGAAAGCCTCGGGCAATGCAGGGCTGGTGGGGAGGAACCCTGGCAGCCCTTTTGGCCTGGGCCCGATGGACCCATTGGTTTAGTCCTGGTGCCCAGCAGGGAGGGCTTGTACCCCCAGTTCTATCCCCAGGACCTGCTGAGGGCCTTTGCCCTGGCTGTTTTCCTTGGCTGCACACTCTTCTCCCACGCTTCGGCAGGACTCCCTTGCTTCTTTCAGATCTCTGCTCTACTCCTGCCTCCTTCCCCCCCCCCCCACCCCGCCGCCTCTCTCCCTTCGCCCTGCTTTATGTTTCTTCATAGCACGTATTCTCATGTGACATATTATGTATCTGTTTGTGTTTCATGCCAATGTAAGTTCCATGAAAACAGGCTTTGTTTGGTTCATCGCCGTGTTGCCATTGCCTAGAAGCGTGCTGGGTATATGTGGTGCTCATTAAGTGCCTGTTGAATGAGTGAATGAACTCCCTGCTGCCCAGGGAAGGCCAAGTTTAAAGCCGGCGGGCAGCAGACCCATGACTGCCAAGTCACTTATACACAGAATCAGTCAACGATGGTTAATGAAGCACCTTCCGTGTTTCCGTTGTTTTCTTCCCTTTCCTGACCCGCGCAAGTGAATACATGCTGCCCAAAAGCAAGTGTGGGGAGCATGGGATAGGGGATGGGCTCCAGAGAAAAAGGCATTGTTCCTGCTGGGAGAGCAACTCAATCACGTATCATCAGTTGGAGAAATGAACAGATATGTACCAGGAGTGTGCTTCCTAGTACCAGAAGCTTCATGCTCAGTATAGAGGAATGGGACAGTTGTGGCTGAGGAGCTCAGAGGACAAGGAGGCCCTGTGAGCTGGAGTCCCCGGTGCTCGATGGGCCGCGTGTGGGGAGGCAGAGGGGAGGTGGCAGGAGTGGGGCCTAGAGGTGAAGCCCTGCCCAAGGACAAGGGCTTCTCACTGTTGGCATTGGCCTAGAGGCAGGACTACAGTGGAGCCATGCATGGGGTGAGGCTGGGAGCACAGGTTAGGCCAGATCATGGAGGAGCTTCTACTACAGGCATTTAGGTGAGGGTTAGGGGGAAAGTGGGGTAGCAGAGGGTAGGGGCAGGAAGGTGAACTATTAGAAGTCATGAAATGAGGTAGTGATGAGCAAAGCAGATTGTCACCGCAATAAGGCCGTGCACAGATGTGCACAGGTGTGTAAGAACATGGGCTGGGTGCCACCCACAAGCACCTGCTGTATGCAGATGGAGACAGGATATCACATGCTGGGTTTGGCTCCTTCCCCAGATTATTTTCTGCAGCTTTGATAAAGGGCGAGTTCCTCTGGCACTCCAGCCAGCCACTCCAAGTCAGTTGGGGGGTGGGGTTGGTTGAGTGGCAGGCTTGTTAATGGGCTTTCTCTACCCAGGTCTATTCTGGTTAATGGCTCCTGGCCAGGCTGACCTCTCTGGCAATTTCTTGTGGGCTCCTTAGGGCCAAGGATCAAGTGCCACCTGCTGGTGAAGATTGGAATAACATTACTACTGCTGGGGATCGAGATCATTCATTCATTCATTCATTCATACAACAAATATTTGGAAGGCCTCCTATATGCCAGGCACTGTGCTGGATGGTGGGGATACAGCAATGGCCAATCCAGCCTTTGTCTTCATGGAACTTGCAATGTAGTGAGGATTTATTGCCACAACAAGGCAGGGCAGACACAATTCCTGCACTAATGAAATTTACAGTCTACAGGGGATTTTTGAAGCCATTGTTTCTCAACATTCAGAGTTTCATGAACTAGCCTCAAGGCATAATGCCTTCATAATACTTTCCTCTTTTATCTCTTGCTTTATTATTTTTCTTTAAATTTATAGACTGTTAAAATAACAGGATTTTGTGTTTTACTTATTTTAAAGTATTTTATATTATGAAGTTTTGTACAAACACACAAAAAGGTGTTAGATATAATATAACTCACAACCCAGCTTTATCAAACCTTAATATTTTGGCACAGTTTGCTTCTGATTTTTTTAGTTGACATTTCTTCTATAAATTTGCCTCCAGCTCTACCCTAAATTTACTTATGATTCCAATGTATGTTTTTATACTATTACTGCAGATGCATGCATCCACAAAATAACAATTTCTTTTGCACATTTTAAACATAGATAAGTGATGCCATGCTGTATTATCCTTCTACAAGTTGCTTCCCTCCTCCTCATTAGAGTTTTGAGATTTAAAGATGTTAATATAATTAATCCAAGTTTATATTCATTTGAACTGTTGTATATTATTCCACTGTCTGAATATACCACAGTTTATTTATCCATTCTCCTGTTTTGGGACATTTAGATTTTTATTTTATTTTATTTTTTTGCTATTACAAACAGTGCTTGACTCATTTTTCTACATAAATAAATTCATTTTCAAGGAAACTTGGTATCACTATCATAAGTTGAAAATAGTACCACTCGTCATGAAGAGAAGATAACTGTAGGAAAATTGAAATGAAAATAAAATGTTCTCATATTCTAGTCAGACATCATTATCTTAAGAAGCTCAACTCTGTGGTGTGTTCTCCCTGTTAAAAGGGGGACAGGCAAGTGTTGGGGGAAGGACTCAGCCTCAGGCAGATTTTTTTCACTGACCTAATCAGGCTAGAAAAATCACTGAAATGGGAATCACTTTCTCACCATGTGACTCAGAATTGTTGAATGCTGTGATTGTGGAAACCTAAAACTCATCTGCTTTTTGGGAAACACTAGATGAAGTGAAACAAGAACGTATTAAATGTATCGCACGTGTCAGGCACTGTGTTAGACTCTAGAAGCACAAAGAGGAATAAGGAAGAGCCCTCAAGGTAGTCAAATAAAACCAACATCCTGAGACAATCAGTACTAAAAGAGCACAGGAAATGGAGAATGGGGAAGGCTGGGTAGATGTCAGGGGAGGTTTTACACAAAGGAGGTAACATTTGATTTGGAAGTCTTGGAGTGCAAAGGATTTTAATTGCCAAAGGAGAGAAGGAAGGCATTCTAGGCAGAGAGCAGCTTAAGCAAAGGCATCAAAATGTGACCACAGAGAGTGCAATTGGCAGATGATAGTCTTTCTGTCCTTGGAGGATCACAGCCTTGGTTATGGATGTCATGGAGACAAGGGAGAGGAGATGGAGACAATTAGACTGCAGAGGCAGGTGGGGGCCTGGTTAGCTTTGTAGCGGCCAATAGAGAACCATGGGAGGTTTTTAACAAAGGATTAGTCTGGTCAGATTTGTTCCAGGTGGAACAGCAACTGTCCCAAGCTGTTAGCCAGAAGTGCCCCCAAGTGTTGAGCAATGATGCTGCATATTGGGCTAATGTTTGCTGAGTGGTGTCACCTGGAAAGTTGGGCTCTTATGATCGCTAAGGGGGACTTCCTGGGAAGTCAGACCACTGAGTCATATACTCCAACTAGTCAGGCTCATTTGCTCTCACTAGCTGGGCAGAGCCCACTGAATGGCCACCTCCCTGGGCCTCTACTCAAGACTCCAATACTGGCCTATAAAGGACCTCAGAGGCCCTCATGGAGAACCCGAATCCCTCTTGAGTACCTTTCCAGTCTCAAACTGCTCCTCCCATCCCCACTGCCTGGCAGCCTTTGATTCTGGAACCCTCCCGATGGCCCTGAGGGTTCCACCATGGGCAGGCAAGGGAGGCCCCACTGCTGCCCTCCCACAGTCAGCTGCAAAGCCATCCTGAGGTGACAGCTGGCTCAGGGGGCCTCCTTGGTCAGGGCTCCATGCCATGACCGCCCGGCCAGGCAGGCCCCTCAGTTCATGCTATCTGGGCTCCCAGAGGCCCTAGTTCTTAGAAAACTCCCAGGGAATGCAGCCTGTTTCCTTTTGAAGACTTCCTGGGCCTTTATCAAAGCTGCTCATGGCACATTAGCCCAGTATGCAGCACCATTGCTCAACAAGGGGTAATGACTTACAAATTGGTGGGTAGTTGCCCCCTTCTACCAGGGTACACATTCAGAAACCCTGGGTATGAGAACTAGCCCCCTCCCCCGAACCGGGTGCCTGGGCCCTGATGGGGAGGAGGCCATCATGGAGCCAGGAAGCTGCTGAAGGCTTCGAGGTGGCGGAATGGCACAGCCCTTGGCTGGGGGGACATTCTGGGAGCTCCCTGGAGGTTGGGCCAAAGGGCCAGGAATGAACCTCAGCTTTTCCAAGCTGCAGGAATTTATTTTGAATGTTTTGGAAGGTTCCAAAACCACACAAGCCTTGGGGTCCACTCAAATGTCAAACAAATTCCTAAGTGGGAGCAGATGCTCACCATGCTGGCCACAGAGGTCACAGGGACGGCCCCCTGCTCTGTCCCTCGCCTTGACTCTCCGGCTCTGTGCCTTGGCCACCACGCTCACCCTGAGTTTCAGTGAGTGCTCGGTAGACGATTTCTGATGCTAATGATGGGGTCCAGGAAGCCAGGCCCAGCCTGAGCCAAGGAGTCAGGCTCCCAGAGTTCTTCCCCAGGAAGAGCCCCTCTAGGGAAATCACCCAGATCCGGGCATTTGGGTCTTTAGATGGAGAGTCAGGGCTGGTGACACCTGCTGGTGCTGCAGGGGGCCTTAACTGAAAGCAAAGCTCGGGTGAGTTGGGTGAGTTCCCCAGTGGTTAGTGCAGGCCAGTGTTTCCTATGGGTGGCCCCAGGGCCAGTACCAAAGAGGAGCTGGGAGAAGGACGGTGTCCCATAAAGTAAGTTCCATCGGCCTGCCCAAGTTAAAACAGAGTGCTCCTTAAGCAGAGGCTGCTTAACCCAAGTCCCCAACCCCACCTTCCTAGGGCTGCTTAATCCAAGTCCCCAACTCCACCTTCCTAGCAGCTGGCCCCCTCACAAGCCCTGCTGAAATAGAAATGCTAGGGCCCAGGGCTCAGTCTTACTGTGTAAGCCTGCCTCGGGCCAAGCCTCCCCCCGGTGTGCATTTGTGGGCAGGTGATGCATATGTATGTCCTTCAGACAGTTTTATGTGTGTCTTCCTGCTCCCCTGGGGTTGTCAGCATTTGTTGGGCAAGGACTGTGGTGCTTATTTTTTGGTGAGAGGCAATGTGAAGTTGGAGCATGACTTAGAGTTGGGCCAACTCAGGTTTGAATCTGGCTCTGGCTCTGGCTCTCACTTATTGTTTAGCCCTGGCAGGTGACTGAACCTCTCTGGACTTGCTTTCTGATCATCGTCATGATCACTGTCATTACTGACCCAGTGGGCTCTGGATTGTACAGATAGAGAGAGGGAGGTTCCCCAAAGTCCTGCAGAGAATGACAGTGGGGATTTAATATTAGATCTGCAGGATCCCAAAGGGCTTGCCCCAGGCCAGCCGGCCTCCCTAGGTAAGGGGGACAGTCTGCACAGCCTGATAGTGTTCTGCAGAGGGCAGGACCAAGAGAGGGGCTGTGTGAATAGTCCCTCTCTGAGCATCCTTATACCTGACCCCGTTTTGGTAACTCCACAGGAGGAACGTCTGCGGGGGAAAGTGCTGCCCGGGATGGACAACAGCAAACAGCACCAACCACTGTATCAAACGTGAGTGCCTCCTCCCCACCTACCCTTCTCCTTCGAGCACGGGGGCTGCAGACCTGGAGTGTCTTCCCCAATGGAGCTCCTCAAGGGAGGCAACGTGCCCTGGAAGGGAGGAGATTATAAAATGCCTCAGGCTGAAAACAAGTTCTCAAATAAAAGCCCCACTTATGTTTTTTAAGCTTCCTACATTCCCCTCCTGCTGTCCCACTGTGTGGGTGCCTCACTGGCAGTGCCCGCAGGGTTCCTGAAGCGCCCACCCCCTGTGGTTGTAGGATGTGGCTGGCCCCAGAGCCTCTGCATTGCACATTTCCCGGGCACCATTCACGCTGTGTCCTATGGGAATCCAACCTCTGGCCCCGGCCTCTGTCCGGAATCCTGCCACATGGTCTGATGCGGCTCTGATCCCGTGTCTGGAGCAGCCTTCCTTTGGACTGCTCTGAAGCCCGGCAGGCTGGCTCAGGTGAAAGAAAAGAAAAGAGAGTAGTCTTCTTAGTTAGGTGGGAACCAGGGAGTGAGGCAGGAGGAGCCAGGCGGTCTGCACCCAAGCCTCCACTGATGGTGTCAGAGGCAGTAACAAGGGCAAGAGCCAATACCCAGGCAGTACTCACTTTGTGCATGGTGCAGTTACATTCCCCTGCGGTAGGTAGTACCATTAGGCAGATGAGAAAACTGAGACATAGACAGGTCACTTGCTCAAGGTCACATGACCTGGAAATGGTAGGATTTGAACTCCAGGGTCACTTTTCTTAAAAAAATTGGTTTTTTTATTGATTTCAGAGAGAAAGAGAGAGAGAGAGAGAGAGAGAGAGAGAGAGACATCAATGATGAGAGAGAATCATTGATCAGCTGCCTACTGCATGCCCCACTCTGGGGATTGAGCCGGCAACCTGAGCGTGTGCCCTGACCGGGAATTGAACCATGACCTTCTGGTTTATAGGTCCACAATCAACCACTGAGCCACGCCAGCCAGGCCAGGGTCCCTTTTCTTAGTCACTACACCCTCCTGGCAAATATCTTACTTTCTGGGCCTCACTTTCTACCTCTGTGTGGGGAAGACAATGAACTACTACTGCCATTACTACCACTACCACCACCATCACTGCTGCTATTACTACCACTACTACCACTACTACCACTATTACTATCACAACTGCTACCACTCCTGCTGCTACTACTACTACATTACTAGCTAATAGCTTGGGATTTACTATGTTCCCAACACTGTGCTAAGCTCTACACATACATTATCTTAGTTAAGCCGCTCAAGTTAGTTGGGAAACATGGCCAAGGATATTCTACCCCAAGTGCTGGAGCGAGGGCTGGATCCAGGCAGTCTGACTCCAAAACCCCACACTCTTCTTTACGGGATTTTGTTCCCTCTAAACACCAACTGAGGCTGGGGCCTTCTGGAGTTTGGAATCCCCACATATAATGACAGATGTGTGGGTTTCAGGAAACCCCTGGGATCTTTCTCTCTCACACCCAGGGCCCCTCTTAAGCTTTCATCAGCTCCCCACATCTGTATGGCATTTCCAGGATCTCCCGCAACTGTCCCTCCTGGAGCTGCCACCAGCAGGCCCTGAACCTGGCTGCAAGGCCTCAGTCTCACCAGCACCCCTTCCTGCCAGGACAAACCCCTGGGCCCTTTGCAGTGTGAGGGTATCCAGGTGCCTGACAAAACTTACCGTGTTCCCAGGCCTGATGGAGGCCCTCATCTCTGGTTCTGACGCCCCCTCCCCCAAGATGGGGTGAGACAGGGACAAGATGGGGCTGCTTCCACCCTGTGGGGATGGGGATGCTGGCTGGCCAAGCTCTTGGTTCTGTCTCAGACCTCATGGCCTTGACCTCTCCCAGTCAGACAATGATGCTCAGGCAGAATCTTGGGCCTCTCTAAGGATCTGCAGATAAAGAAATCAAAACCCCAAATTCAAAGACAAGCAGCAAGACACATTGTCTTCCTGGAAATTCCTGCCTTTTCGAACACCCTGGGTTAGTGTGGGCTCTCAGAGGACAGGCTGTCTGTGGCTGGGGGGAGAGGGGTACTTCATAATTTTAAAGATGAAGACAGTGAAATGCAGAGAAGTGATGACTAGCTCAAGGGCATACACCTCATTAGAGGAGGATCTGAGACTCAAAATCAGTGCCTTCCCTGGGCAGAGAAGCCAGGGATGTGTGTATCAGGTAGTTTTATGCTCAGCAGAAGCTCTGGTTTTTGGTATTTTTTTTTTAAAGCACCCTAGGTGATTCGAGCCAGAGCCGAAGACACTGAGAGTTTGGGGTTACTCATAGGAATATCTGCCTTGGCGGCAGGGGGGTGGTGGAGGACAACTCAAATTTGATTGTTCCCCTGAATCCTCTGGGACCTTATTAAAGTGCAGGTTCTGATTCAGCACATCAGGCAGGGCTGAGAGTCTGTGCTTCTAACAGTTCCCAGGGGATGCTGCTGCTGCTGGTCCAGAGACCACACTTTGAGTAGCTGGGCCTTGGGAGACTCGGGAGGCCTTGGAAGGGACTGGGGTCAGAGTTGGGAGGAGGGCTGGAAAGCTTTAGCCAGTTTCGCAGAGAGTGTTGCTGAGGTTTGAGTTGAAGTTGGAGCAGAGTGGCTTCAGAGGGGGTGGGCTTCTCACCAGCTACCCGAGAGGTCTGGGCACGGGCCTTGCTCTGCCCTCCAGTCCCCGGAGTTCTCAGTTTCCTGACTTGCACGTGATTTTCCAGCATCCGTCTCTGCCAAACTGGAGTTTCGACATTGGAAACTCGAAGTTGGGTGAGTCTGCAGATTGTCAGAACCAACGTGTGTGTACACCCTCGTGCCCCAGCAGGGGGCTGCCCCAGAATGCTGCCAATCCCCACTCCCCGCTGGGGGGTCCTCAGCTCCTGTTACTTCCCCCCCGGGCCCTCCCATCCTGCAGCTCCTTGGCCACCCCCTGACCCACGCACACAGGCTGGCACTTCTCCCGGAGGAATTGCCAGTGGGCGTCAGCCTTTCCCACTTGAAGTCGGCTTGTCCACTGAAGGTCTGTGTGCTAATTAGCTGGGCCCTGTGCTGCTTGCTTGTTGCTGTTTCTCTGCTAACGAGCCTAACGAGAACCACGTGGACAATGGGCGTTGGCTCTGGACGACTGGGTCCTGGGCTCTGTAGAATGTAGGGCTCTTGGCTGCACACCCTGTCAGCTGGCTCTCCTACCTCCCCCAACGGTTTTCCGGCTCCCTCTCCCCTCCCCACAGCTGCCCCTCTGGCTGGAGCGGAGACTGCCGATGCCGCCGGGGAATGCTCATGTCTGTCCTAGAAGTTTCACACATGTGGGGTGACTCCTTGGACAGCAGGTGGGAGGGCTGACAAGGACGGGTGTGTGACATCCCCCCAGCCCCCAAACCGTGTGGAGACTCGGTCTGTCCTCTGGCATTTCCCAGAGATATCTGTGGGTCCAACTACTGCCTATGCACAGGGGATGATGGCCCGAGCCCCTGGGGCCACTCCCTGCTGCCTCTTGCCTCCTCTCACAGAATCTGAAGTTGCGGTAACACACCAGCCCACCTCCCTGGCGGGCCCCTTCCGTCACCCCTGCCCAGTCACTGGACTTCGGGGAGCCACTGTATGTGTAGGTGGCCATTGCTGGAGCCACAGCTATTCCCTCCACCGTGGCGGAGTCCTCTCGCCTCCTCTCACCTTGGTATCTACCTGTCCTTCTGTGTCTTTGCCAGCTCTGCCGTGCGGCTTATGTATTTATGCATTTGTGGAGGGTGAGGACTGGGGCCTGCCTGGCCCACACAACTGAGGGGAAGGACTGTAGAGTGTGGGGTAAGTGGGTCCTGTGTATAATTAGGGCTTTTGGAAGATTGTCCAGTCTTCATCACAACCCCAACACACACACACACACACACACACACACACACACACACACACACTGGGAAGAGGATTTGAAGAAATCTTTAAATTCTCATTTATCTCAGCCTAGCTGCCCAGGGGCAGGAGCTGTTCTAGGGGTGGGGAGGCAGAGGGAGTCCCTGTTGTTGAGGAGGGGCCTAGGCGGATCACTCCTTCCACACCCCAGGTTTAATATGAAGAGCGTGTGCTTTGAATTCTGGTGCCAGATCCAAGGAGTGGTGGGTTCAAATCCCCGCTCTGTGTCCTCAGGCAAGTGACTGGCCCTCTTTTGCCAAAGAGCCTCATCCATGCAATGGGTATAGTAACCTATGTGGAGTTGTTTTGGGGAGATTATTAATAGTAATAATAATAATTATTGTTATTATAGCTCTGTAGCTCTTAGTGTGAGCTAGGACTTTATGTTACTAATTTTTAATCCTCACAACAACCTTATAAACTAGATTTGATCTTTGTTCCCATTTATCTTTGAGGTTAGCTATTTGTCCCAGTCTTCGGCTGGGAATCAGCAGAGCCTGGAAGTTTAGCTGTTGTCTTCATCTGGATCCGGGAGACTGTGCTGCCGGTCTGGGTTTACTTAGCTACGTGACTACAGGCAAGATGCTTAAGCTCCCTGTGCCTCCGTTTTCTCCCCTGTATAATGCGACTAATATTAGTCTCTGCCTCACACAGTTGTAAGGAACGAATGAGGTAACTCACGCCGAATGTTCAGTTCAAGGCCTGGCATGTTCTGTGTGTTCTATCCACATTTGGCCTTGATGTTGAGAACAGGGACTGTGTCTCCTGGCCCCCAGCGTGCCGCTCGGTAGCAAGTGTTCACTGGACACAAAGTAAAAGCTCAGTAAGTATGTACTGAATAATACAGGGCCTAGCCTGGTCTGTGCTGGGGCTGTTCTAGCCCTCCTGCAGCCCAGGTCTCTCAGCCCTTCCAGAGCACTCCCCACGGTGCTCAGGAGTCCCTCGGGAGATCCTGGAGTGGCCTGGGCATTTGCTCCTGCCTCCTCGGTCCAGAGCCTCTGCGTGGCTTTCATGCTGGTCCACATCTCAGTGCTATAAGGACTCCAACCCTCCTGATCTGGGCTTCACCTTAACTTCACTGGGGGAGCTTCCTCAGCCCACCTATCCCAGCCCTATAATGACCTCAACCCAACAGTTTAAAACCCCAACTTTGGAGCCAGACGCCTTGAGTTCAAACTTTTGCTTCATCCCTTACTAGCATGGTGATCTCAGGCAACTGCTTGGCCACCCTCAGCCTTAGTTTCCCCATATGTCAAATGGGGATGAGAACAGTACTTACAGCAGTTATAAGAAGGAAGAAAAGAGATCCAGGTAAAGAAATCAGCCCAGGGCCTCATAATGGTAAGTGCTGAACAAACGTTCGGGAAAAGGGCCAGAGCAGGGTTGTGATTGGCAGATTCTTCACTGACTGGTTACCAGCCACCAGGAGCCAGGGTGGTGGAGAGGAAGGTAGGAGGTGGCTCCAGGGAATAATCACATGACCTCAGTGAGATCCAGCTAACACGAAGGGTGCAGTCCCAGCAAGAGCATCATCCATCTCTCCCCCAACCACCTACGGGCACCTTAGAGCTTCCTGGTGAGCAGGTGCAGCTCCTGAAGTTCTCACTTAGAAGATGTTCTTACCAGGGGCCTCCTGAAGCCGGGTCTGTGTCCTGTTGACAGCAGCGTGGCGCTGGCCCTCTCTACCTACTTGGCGCATGTTTGTTAAGGGACCAAGTGAGTGAATGATCTCCTGGGTGACCTGGTAGTTTCCTCCTGCCATCCCTAGCTGCCTCTTCTCACCTCCTTGGCTGGCTTCTCGTTACCCAGCATCTCAATGTTGGGCCACCCCAGGACTTTCCCCAGACCTTCCAAGTCCCCCACACAAAGAGGGGGCCATGGGAGCCCAGCCAGCATTATTTGCTCCCCACTACTGACCACCCGTAGGGACTATGCCACATAATTAGCATGCAACAATGATAGTGCAAAGCTCTCTGTGCCAGGGACCACACTGAACACTTCAATCCCTTCACCCTGTGAGTGGCCATCATGTCACTCTCTGTCCTGTTCCTCCTGTGTCCCCGCTGCTGCTTCTCTACCCAACAACTAAACGTGGCTTCCCAGAGCCGAGTCCTGGGTCCTCTCCGTGGCTCTCTCGCTGCACTGCTCCCGGAATGATCTAATGCATTCCCGTGGATGTAAACATCGTCTCCGGGCTGACGACGCCCAGATTTATATATATCTCCAGCCAGACCTCTCCTCCGACCTCCAGACTCCTTCGTCCCGCTGCCTACTCCACATCTGCTCTTGATGCCTCCCAGACATCCCCACCCCAACTTGTCCAAAACGAACTCGTGGCTTCCCTCCCTTGAAGCCAGCTCCCCTGGCAGGTCTGACCCACCCTGGTGAAAGGCATCGCCCTCTACCTGAATGCTCAAGCCAGACACCTGGGGGCCCTCTGAGACACCGTCCTCTCCTTCAAGCTTTATAGCCAATCTGTCGTGAGCCCTGTTTGTTTTACTTCCTAAATCTCCGGGGAACCTGCCTGCTTCTCTCTGCCTCCCCTGCTGCCTCTCTAGTCCAGGGCCCTCTAGTCCAGCACCCTCTTCTGGGTGATGGCAGCCTCCGGTGGACTGCTTACCTCCTGCCCACCTTACCCTCCGGCTCTTTCTCCATAAATTAGATCACAAAACATCCCTCTCTGAACCTTCCTGCTGTGGTGTAGCTAGCCTGGTCTCTCAGCACTCAAACCACCCCCCTCCCCCATTCCCACTCGCCGAATCCAGCCTGGGCTCCTGGATGGAATGTGCTACCTCCGGGCTGTTGCACATGCCGCTCTCTTGGTTTGCTTTTCCTCCGCTCTTTATGAGGCTGCCTCCTTGCCATCTTTCCAGTCTCTATCTCAATCTCCCCTCCTCACCACTCAGTCTAGAGCTTCCCCCTTCGCCCACCAGCCCCATTATTCTGGATCTCACCCCCCTCCCCAGCACTGTTTCCACCAGATTTCTGTTCTTCTGCTTGTTTACTCCCTTGTCTTGTGACAGCCTCTCTAAGTTGAAAGGTCCCTAAAGAAGAGGACAGTGTCTGTCTTGCTTACCATCTTAGGCAAATAGTAAATATCGGATGCGCAACCATTTTCTAGATGAGGATGCTGAGGCTCACAGGAGTGAAGAAACGCGCCCAAGGTCACACGGTTGGAATTCAAATGCAAGCAAGGCCACTCTCTCCTACACACTCTGCCCTGGCCTGGGCTGTGCTGTCAGTGGGGATGGTGCTCTACCCTCCGACCTTCCTGGGCCCTGGGCACGGAGCTGGTGCTGCTGTAGAAGGGCCTGGATGGCTCCCTGTCTGCACACAGCTCTCTTTCATGCCCTGGAGCTGCTCCGCTGGAAAAGACTGGTCCCCAGGCTCGTCCCTGATGGGGGCTGTCCCAGCACCCCACCCCATCCTTCTCTCATCTACAGGGACCGCTCTGGAACTATGGTCTCCTTCCAGACAAGGCCCTTGGGGCTGTGACAGGGTGGACAGTCACTCTTCTGCTTTGGAGCAGGAGCTGGAGGCGAACCCATGCCTCAGCCCTGGGCCACAGCCCTGCCCGTGGTCCCCCTCCTCATGCCTGCTAGAGCCCGTGGGAATTGGGGCTGCTCCCTGGCCCTGGCCTCCAACTGGCCCAGCATCGAGGCATTTGTTAATGCAATTAGCAGGGCGGTCCATGCAGAGGGGCTGGGGGCCAAGGTCTGACTCACACCTCCCTTTCCTCCCCTCTCTCTGCCAAACGGTAGAGGCCCGCTCAGCCTGCCAGACAGCGTCTGCAGAGAGCGCGCGAGGGGCCAAGAACGGCATCTTTCTCTCATTAGAGGCTTTTATGTGAACACAACTGCTATTTTGGAGCCGGGCGCTTGGCTGGCCCCTGAGCCCCAGTGCTGTTCCAGCCATCCTGTGCTGCGGCCCCAGCACAGCTGTGGTGGGAGCGGGGTGCGTCCTTCAGGGCCTGACTTCTCCCACTGCCTGGGGGCTTGGGCCTGAGGTCAGGGCCTGAGGACACAGACCCTGGGCAGAGCTTGGGAGTGTAGAGGATGCGTCCCCAGGTGGATTCTAAGGTGTGGGAGCCAGACAAGGATGGCCTTGGGGACCTCTGACATCTGGTCTCCTTTCTGTGAGGGAGGAATAGGGTAGCTCTGTGGGTAGGTCCTACGTGGCTCACTGACACAAATTTTAGAGGAGATGGAGGTTTAATGGGGGAGCAGCTGAGCTTCAGGTGTGGGTGGGGGGGTGGTCTGGGCCCAGAGTCTGATCTGGAGTGGAGGTTCATTTTCCAGACAAGAGGGGGTGGCATTGGAGGCCTTGGAGGAGGCCACAGGCCCGAGGGGACCACTCTGAAGTCAGGGCCTCCCCTAAGGGGTTATAGATGGAGGGAGGAGGTGTCCCTGGGCCCAGGAGAGAGAGCTGATGACAAAAGCCTTCCCTGGTAGGTGGTAGCGGGTGTAGAGAGGGGACTGGCTGAATTTAACACCTGGAAAACAGCCCTGCCTTCTGGGCCACAGGGCTTGGTCTAGCTCTCTAACCAGAGCCTGCGTTGACATTGCCTTTCTCTGGGAAAAGGGTCATGGCAGAGAAGTTCAGAAGCCCCCTTGCTGCTCCCATTGGGGTTATGGTGGATTTTTAAAGCTTTGCAGTGCTGTCCAATAGAACTTTCTGCAATGATGGGCATGTGCTATCCGCTGTTCAACACGGTGGCCCTGAGCCACAGGTGGCCATTGAGCCCTGGAAATGTGGCTAGCGCAACTGAGCTGAATTTTGAATGTTATTTAATTTTAACCAATTTCATCTTAAAGAGCCACATGCAGCTCGTGGCTGCAGCGTTACGCAATATTGGACAGCGCAGGTTTCAAGAGTACGAAGTACTTTCCCATGCATGCTCCCTATTGAGTTTCACAACAACTCTTTGAGGCAGGAATTATCAGACCTACTTTATGGATGAGACAACTGGGGCACCAGTTGGAGAATCTCAGTGAGATGAGACGTGCCCAAGGTCACGCAGCTGGGATGTGGCTGAGCCGGAGTCAGACTAGATCCCACTGACTCCCACCCCTGTGTTCTTACTGCTACCAAGTGGTTGATCGCAGAGGCTCTCAGCGAATGGTAGGAGCAGCCCACATGGTGGGAGCTCTTTCCAGAACCTTCCCCAGGCCTGCCCATTCCAAATTTGGTCTCCTCCCAAAGATGGGGGTTTTGTGTGGAAAATCTGAGCAAATCTCTGCTTGGTTGTTTTGGAGCAGAGTGAAGGTAGAAGGGGCACAGCCAGAAGGCGGGGGGCTGGAGGAGCAATGCCTTCTCTTTCTTACTTTCAAAGCAATTTTGAGAGTTTTCTTTTTGTTCCCCTTTCTTTTGGCATCGTGCTAACTCCATAGAGCTGAACTCCCAAAGCTGAAACTTTCCACATGCCCAATCCTCAGTGAGGAAGAGAGTGCCAGGAGGGTATGGAGGAGTCCAAATTATGAATGGCCAAGGCCTGGCGTGGGCGAGTGGGCACAGGGAGGCTGGTAACAGCATCCATCACCTTTCGGTTGTCTGAGGATGCGGGCTTTCAACAGGGAGGGGCCAGGGTGTGTCCTCGATGGCTAAACATGGACATCGTGGCATCATGCTTGATAACCATTCACCAATAATCAATCAAGCATGGACATCGTGGCTTCCTGCTTCCTAACTTTGCACCAATAATCAATCAATGAAGACTCACTCAAGCCACATCCCCCATCCTGGGGCCATTTCTCAAGTGTAAGGCACAATCTCTGCTCTTGAGGAAAAATGGAAGTGATGAGGCTCTAAAAGTAAAACATAAAGACTTCTGGGCCCACTGTGTTTGGGAGTTTTTCCTCTTAAAGTCCCCACAGCGCCGCATGGAACTGTCTCTCCCGGGCCTCCGCGTTCCCTTACATGCTTTCAGCAGCAGCCGCTGCCGTAGGCCATTCTGAGTTGGCTGATTTCCTTCAGATCCTTCAGTTTTGAAATAGGTGCTCACTTGACAGAGGAATGTTTTGCTTCAGTTTCCTTTAAACAGAAGGATACGTGACCACTATTGCCCCCTCCTTCCCAAAGTGTCCCTAACTTTTGGATTTCAAGCACCAGTCAAATATCCAAAAACATCTTCGGCCCCAAAGTACAGTAGCCAGTTTTCCACTTGGAGGGTGTTAGAAAAACAAACTACCACTTTCCATCCATCTTTAATTAAAAAAAGAACATTTTCACAGAAGAAGAAGAAGAAGAAGAAGAAGAAGAAGAAGAAGAAGAAGAAGAAGAAGAAGAAGAAGAGGAGGAGGAGGAAGAAGGAGAAGAAATGATATAATTTCAAAATAAAAGACATTTTTAAGTGGGGGAAAAGGCATTACAAAGAGCTCAGGAAACTGTTTTTATTTCCCTTATTTTATGGTAGACCAGTAAAAACTGTCGTAAGAATGTACCCTTTCACAGGCACTTGGAGCCACCATTTGGGGCCATTTTGAGGTGATTTGCGGGGAATGGAGAGAGAGGAGAGGAGTTTATGCTCCAATCTCATAATGCAGAGGCTCAGCTCAGACCCAAACTAAAGTGTTTACTTTAGTGCGGAAGTCAGTTCTTGCTGAGACTTATGAAAACAACTCAAGAGCAGATGCAAATGAAGTCCGGGAGGGCTGGCTCAGCACCTCTGCAAACCTGAAACTTGCTGGAAAATCTTTCTTAGAAGATCTGATCCAGAAAGGTTATCTTCCCAAGGAGGTTTTTCCGCCAACAAACCGGCTGGTTTGGAACCCTTTTAGGATTTTTATTTACCACAATGTTATATACATATTAAATGCCATGTTTATAGTCCCTCCCCCCGCCCCCAACTACCCATTTTCCATGAGCTGTTCGTTGTACCAAGCGAAGCGTTCCAACCCTGCTCTGCCTGAGGACCTAACTCCCTGCATGGCAAGGGGCTTCCGTCGTTATGAGAACCCACCACGCCGGGCAGAGCTTCCTCCACGCAGGACCAGTCTCATTGTCTTTGCATCCCCAGCACCCACTATGACCAAGAGGGTGCTTGCTAACTGTCTGCAGAATGTATTGGCAAGTAAGGCAGAACCAGAAGTAAGCGAGTCACCGTGAGTCAGGAATTTGGAGCCTTGGGTTTTAGAGAACGGAAGATGTTAAAGTCAAGAACGGGCTGTCCTCAGAGCCCAGGAAGGGAAGGGAGGAAGCTAGATTGGTTCCGAAAGGCCATCTTAAAGGCAGGGACCACCCACTCAAAGGAGGAAGCAACACCTAGACTGGGGACTGCTGCATGACCTCCTCTCGCCCACACCAGGCTTTGAGTCTTGGTCAGCAGAGAGGGGTGGCTTTGAGGGACTAGGAGTGATACAGCGTTTGTGGTCCACATAAAACCACTCAGGCCTTCCCTTTCTACCCCCTCCCTAAACCGGGCAGAGACCTGGCCTGGACATACCTCCTTCCGCAGTGTTCGCTGGCCCTGGCTTGGCTGTGGGGCTGGCCTCTAGGGAGGGGCGGGGGGTAGTGACAGGGACCTGGCAGAGAGTTAGGTGGGGGCTGCAAAATCTGCCTCTGCTTCCCTCACTGAATACCCTCCCACTCTGTCGCCAGACCCCAGCCTCCCTGGGCCGCGAACAACCCCTAGAACATTCCATGTTCCTTGCAGCCTCCAGAGCTTTGCGCTTGCCTATCCCTCTGCCTGAAAGAGTCTGTCCATATTTTTGCCCGTCCACCTCTTTTGCACCAGTCACATCTCACTCTTCAGAACAGCTTCCTCTGACCACTCCCTCTAAAGCGCCTGATTGGACACAGACCACTACATCACCCGGGATACTGCCTGAAACAACATTATGCTACTGTTTTCTTGTTTCTTCTTGGTTGTCCTCACTCGACTGCAAGCTCCATGTGGGCAAAGACGTTGTCTGTAGTGCCTAGCACACAGTAGGGGCTCAGCAAATATTTGTTGACTGAATGAGTGACAGACGGAGGAGACACTGGGAGACACGGAGGATCCAGCATGAGCCTGACTGTGCTCTCCTGGGTTCCCACCTGTTTTCAGGGGAGGTCCTGGGAGAGATGAGCAGGGCCCAGCACTCCAGTGTGTGCTTATATATGTGACTCTCCCTTGGTTACTGGTCACTGGAGGTGACTCTGATGTTGCAAGGTGATGAAGAGCAGTGAAGAGAAGTCATGACCCCTGTGGCCAGCGGCTGCTGCACAGTGTTGGCTTGAAGGAAGGGGTCCAGGTCAGCCCCACTTTATCCCCAGGCTGGACCCAGGGCCTAGGAGATAGACTCCTTCCAGCTCCCAGTCAGGAGTACTGCCACTTGCTAAGCAGGGTGGGAGCTTCAGAGCAGATGATTTCAAAAGAGGAAGAAGAGGAGGGACTGTCACGCTGAAGACTCTCAGTATCCCCCAGCCTCCTTAGCCCATCCTCATGTGATTCATGAGAAACTGAGATTCAGTGAGGTCAAGATCACATGACTCATGGAAGACCAACAACTCAAACCCCCAACTTTCAGGCCAGTGTTGAGCCCTTTCCCATGAAACAGACTCATCATTCATTCATTCATTCATTCAGTATTAATTGAGAGTCTACTCTGTGACAGTCTCTATTTCGAGTTCTTGAACTACCAGAGGGAACAAAACAAAACAACTGAACTCTGCCTTCATGGTAAAGAGACAGACAACAAAAAGTGGGCTCTTGAGAGCAGAGCACAATGTCAGGAGATTCTGCTGGAGGTGGCGGTGTGAGCGCCTCCACACCTCTGGTCATTCCCTCTTTGGTTGTCCAAAGATGACAGGCAAACCTCCCCCGGAGGCCTGTGGGTGGAGGGGAGAGAGAAATGGGGCCAGGGAGCCTTGGGAGGCCAGCAGACGGCTTCCTGTCTGAGTGGAGGAGGCCAAGCAGCACAACAAGGCAAGGGGCCCTTCTGACAAGTGGGTGTCAGGCCCCCTGCCCCTGCCCTCACCCCTCTCCCTGTCTCCCTAGCTGTGTGCCAGCCGCCGTGCCAGAACAGGGGCTCCTGCAGCCGGCCCCAGCTCTGTGTGTGTCGCTCTGGCTTCCGCGGAGCCCGGTGCGAGGAGGTCATCCCTGAGGAGGAATTTGACCCCCAGAACTCGAGGCCAGCTCCCCGACGCTCAGCCGAGGGTTCACACAACTTGCGCAGGAGCAGCGCAGCCAGAGAAAGCACAGCAGCGGCCAGAGCACGGCCACTGACACCACAGCTTCCACCAGCCAGGTAAGTCCCCTCCTCAGGGGCTTCTTCCTTAGGACCATTTGGTGACAATCTCAGAGCTGCCCTTCCTTCCCCTCTCCCTGCCCCCACCAGTGGTGTGGAGAGCAGGAGAGCAGGGGTTGGGGTTGGGGCTGGCATAGGCTTTGCCAGGTTGAGGTGGACAGGGGAGGTGGGAGGTAGAAGAAAGCTGAGGAGAGCATGTCCCTGGGACCAGGCTCTCTTGTTTCCAGTCCTGGCATTGCCACTTCCTAGGTGGGTGACCTCGGGCAAGTTACCTCTCTGATTCCTCCTCAGTGGGGTGGAGACAACGATGAGAACCGTAATCATGGAGTTGCTGTAAGATTAGGTTAGTCAACACAAGGAAAGGGCTTAGCACAGGGCCTGGCACATAGTAAACTCTTTATAAATGTCTCGCCTTCTCCTCCCCCTTCTCTACCTGTGGTCTCGGTGATGCAGGAAGGACTCGCCACCCAACGCTAACCTTTCTCCTTGGAGGGGCCAAGCAGGAGCATGTGGGGGAAGGGAGTAAAAGAAAAAGTGGGCAAAGGGAGTGTTCACGGGCAGGGTTCCCTGGCCTGCTTGCCAGCTAAACTGGCTAGACTTCTTCTAGCTCAGGACAGGAAATCTGAACTTTGTAAACTGGTCCATTTCTAGAGAGCTGTGTTTTCCTTTTGGTTTCTCAGGTTAATTTTTCCATTCGTTTTCTACTTAGTTAAGGTCTTTGTGAAATGTTGCAACCTTGTCTTGCTGAACTAAGGGGAAAAAGGGGGTTTGCCCTTTGGAGGCCAGGAGAACCAGGGAGAGAAGGCTGATGGGGAGGTTGGGTCCCCAGTGGAAAGCTCGGGAGAGAAAGGAAAGGAGCTTGAGATTGTCTAGCAACTCTGAAGAGGGGCCGGGCTGACCAGGGTCTTGGTAAGGTGGGGTTCCAAGGCCCGACCAACCAAGCACGTGGTTTCCAAAGGCAGCCAGGAGCAGAAAGGGCTGAAGGATGAACTCAGGTCCAAGCCTAGGGAGCTCCAAGGTCAAAACCAGAAGAGCCAAACCCTTAGGCCCAGGCCCAGGGATGCTGGGCAGAGAGAGGGGCAGAGTTAGGTGGACAACACAGGGGCAGGTGGGCAGGGCCTGAACCTTGTTCTGATTAGTCCCAGCTGAGGGTCCCAGGTGGCGGGAAGGCACTTGAGGGAGCCCTAGTGGTACCAGCTCCAGGGCCAACCAGGGGCAGAGTGGGAGAAGAGTCCTTTCAGCTGAGCTTCCCCCAGCAAGCTTTCTTTTGGCTTGTGTGGGGGAAGCTCAGCTGAAAGGACTCTGCTGCACTGATCTTCTCTGTGTGTGTGTGTGTGTGTGTGTGTGTGTGTGTGTGTGTCTGTGTGTGCGGTGCGTGCATGCAAGTGTTGGAGGGTGGTTGTTAGGCAGGTCATTCTCCACTCACCCCCTTGAGTCAGAGCTGTGACATCCCCTGCCCCATCTTGCCAGCCCACCCTGCTCCTTGCATTCTTCAAGGCCCATTCCTGCTTTCTCCAAACCTCCCCCTCCCAGTCACTTCTACCCAGCTGCCCGCCTTCCTGCAGCACACACTTGGCATGCATCTCTGTGGGTCTGTGCCCTGTGTCTGCAATCAGACTGTGGCCTGCGCCCTGGAAGGCAGGTACTCCGTCTCACACCCTGGATTTCCCCACAGCTCCGCCCACGGTCCTAGCTCATAGAAAGCACTCAGTCTGCATTTGTACTCTATCACTCGGTCCAAACTGAAGACTTGGCATTGAACCCTCACCCCATGCCTGGAACTGAGGGCCTGGCTCGGAGCGCAGGAGGAGGGGGGCCCCTGCCTCCCTGTGTAGCATTTTCACTCTGCCTTGGGGTGGTCTGTTTATTTGCTCACCGGGCCAGGAGCTCCTGAGAGCAAGACACTGTGTCCCGCTCATTTATGAACGTGGCCCTGGTACCTAACACGGCAGGTGCTCAATCAACAGAAGTTGAGTGAATATATGAATGAGGCTTGATGCTGGGGAGAGGAGGAAGCTGGGAAGAAAGGAGGATGCGCTAGGGAGCCCCTGATCTCCCAGGAAAGGTTTCACATGTGCAGGCGGTGCTGGGGAGGGGCAAAGGCCCAGGGTGAGGTCTGTGGCCCACAGCAGGGCCACCCTCTTTGAGCTTCACAGGCTCCCTGGCCAGGGGCTACTGTGATGTATTTAATGAGCTGCAGCCTCCAGGCCAGCAGTCTCTCTGCTCTGGGACCTCAGTGCCATGAAATCTGGGAAAGTCCGAGTGGCCCGCTGTCGGCCCAGCTGTGTTTTGCTTTGGGAGGCCAAATCCTGCTTGCCTTGTGGTGTCAGACATTTCCTGTGAGCATAGCCAGGTTTCCCAAGCAGCCGCTTGCCTCTCTCCTGGTGGCAACTTGGACAGGCCCTCGGTGTCCAGCTAGAGGAGTGACATGACTCAGGGGCATTCTAGGAGCAAGAGAGGGGTACAAATGTCCAAGATGGGGGAGACACTGCAGGGATTGTGACAGCCAGAGGCCCTCTTTAAGAGGGAATTAGATGGAGGCCAAAAGACTTGTGTCCCAGAAAGAAGATGAGAAGGAGGGGCCAGGAGAGTCTGAGGCAGAAGGCAGCACGCCCTACGAGAGCCAGACATGGCTAGATGTTGTCCAGCTGTGGCCTGGGCTGACTGCTCCTGAGCTCTGGGTCCAGGCTTGTTCCCCAAGTCTGGGCAGAGGGCCTCCCCACCTGGGGAGCAAGAGCCAGGCAGCTGAGGAAGGGCCTTAAGAGATTGGGGAAGGGCGTGGTTACAACAACCTGAAACCTGCAGACCTGGGAAAACAGTGCTTCTCAGTGCTTCTGAGCTCTGCAAAGGGAAGTGAATCACCTGGGAACTTGTTAACATGCAGCTTCTGATTCAGCAGGTCTGGGTGAGTGTCAGGTCTCAGGTGATGCTGCTGCTGCTGGTCCGTATACCTCACCTGGAATAGTGAGGGTCCTAGCCTGGGCTTTTGGACAATCCTGGGTTCCAGTCCTGGGATTTACTTACTACTCATCAGCTGTGTGATATTAGGCAAGCATCCTGACCGCTCTGAGTCATTAGTCTCTACCTGATAGGATTGCAGAGAGGATTATATGACATCATATGGTGCCTGATTTGAGTTCGTGTTCAATATCCGTTAACCATCAGCTGGCTGGTTCTCTTTGTCTTGGGGACTTGAGTGGATAGAAGACTGTGGCAAAGAACAGATAGAAAGCCAGGGTGCATACATATGGCCATGCATGTGTGTGCGTGTGTATGCACGTGTGTATGTGTGTGCAGACCTACTAGCAGATGCAGCAGTAGCACCAGTGGTGGCTTTGTGCCAGCTTGGTTGTTCCATAAGGACCAGTCTCATCGGCTTGATGGCAGATGGGGTCAAGGTGAGGTTTAACGACATTTCTCAGAAGGGGAAGGACTTCCACTGGGTTTGCTCCTTAGCCTGACCTAAGTCAACCAGGACTTAGAGGTTGACCCCTGGGGACATCTCAGCCTGTTTAGTCAGTACTTGGGCAACACGGGCCTGGAAGACAGTGCTGAGCAAAGCAAATGGGATGGCGGGGAGGTGTCTGGAATGTTGTGGACCCCGTGGTGGTGGCTCTCAGTGGGCTGCTTCTCCAGAAGCCAGCTCTTCTCTTTATATCCCCTGGATTAATTTTCTGTGGCTGAGATAACAATTTGCCACAGTTCTATAGTTCAAACATCTGATACTGGTCTGATCAGGCTAAAGTTAAGGTGTCACAGAGGCTGTAGGGGAGAATCTGATTCCTGTTCATTCAGGTTGTTAGCAGAATTCAGTTCCTTGCAGTTGTAGGACTGAGGTCCCTGTTCCTTTGGGAAGCTGCCCACATTCCTTGACTTGTGGCCACCTTCCTATCTTCAAAGCTAAGCAATGGCAGACTAACTCTTTATATTTTGAATCCCCTCTGCTTCCTCTTTGGCTGAATCTCTCTCACGGACTCTTGTTTTCTCTACTTTAAGGGCCTATGTGATTACATTGGGCCTACGTGAATAACCCAATTTAATCTGCCTATTTTAAGGTCAGTTGATTAGAAACCCAAATTCCATCTGCAATCTTAATTTCCTTTTGCCATTTCGTGCAACATGTTCAAAGGTATAACACCAGGGGACAAAGATCATGGGGGCCAGGCACATCCACCCACTGCAGCACATTCCAGCTCGGACCCTCTGTCAAGGGCTTGCCACAAGGGTGGCCCTACATGATCTGACGTCAGTTCTCACCACTTGCTCTCCTCACTCACCCTGTTTCTGCCACACCAGCCGACTGGCTTTTCCCCAGATGTGCCAGACATGCTTTCACCTCAGGGCCTTTGCACTTGCTGTGTCCCCCTGGAACGCTGTTAGTGTCCTAGGTCTGTCATAACAAATTACCACAGACTGAGTGGCTTACAACACCAGGAACGTATTCTCTCACAGTTCAGGAGGCCAGAAGTCCGAAATCAAGGTGTTGGTGGAAGCTCAGAGGGAGAATCGGTTCCATGCCTCTCTCCTAGCATCTGTTGGCTCCCGGCGATCCTTGGTGTTCCTTAGCTTTGCTGCATCACCCTAATTTCTGCTTCTGTTGTCACAGGGTCCTGTGTGTGTGTGTGATGTCCTTATAAGGGCACCAGTCATTGGATTTAGGATCTACCCTAATGCAGTATAACCACCTCTAAACCTAACTAATTACATCTGCTAACACCCTATTTCCAAATAAGGTCACATTAACAGGTTGGGGGCTAGGACTTCAACATATCTTTTTGGCAGACACAATTCAACCCATGCCGAGCACTTCCCCCAACACACATGGCTTGCTTCCTCCCCTCCGGTCTTTCCATCTCAGTGACACCTGGAGGCTCTACCAGGGGGACCCAGGCACCCCATCCCCACAGAATGGCAAGGGATATTCCTAGGAGATTGATGACCCAGAATCAGAAACTAGGTTCCTGGGGAGAGGGCAGCTGGGCACAGAAGGGACAAAGAGTTAATGACCTCAGCTGGTGGCCTCCAGTTTGGCTATTCAATGTCCCCCATGGGAAACGTGTTATTCCCCCTTTACCGCTTCCAAGGTCGCAACAAGGACATGAGATGCCTTTCACCAGGGCAGACCTTGGCTGTCCCTGACAGTCTGGCCTCGAGTCCTCCCTGGCAAGGCTGCGATGGGTTAAGCAGCCGCATCTTCGGTGCTGTGTCACACATTCCTGGGGCCACTGCGTGGTGCCTCCCTGCAGCGTTGACTCAACCCTGTAATCCGGACTGAGTCAAGCTTTTGGACTTGGGACTCTGGAGTTGATTGCTTTCCTTCTTTTTCTTGTCTTTTTTTTTTTTTTTGTCTTTTTTCTGATTGCTTTTATTTTATTTTATTTTATTCTGATTGTTTTTATAACTCTGAGCCCCAAGCTTGCCCCCTGGAGTTTTTCTGGAATTTCCCAATCCTTAGGACCTTGACTACACTTTGAAAAGACTTAGAATTAGGGGACCCAATCTTGCCTCCGGCTGGGCTACTAACTAGCACAGTGACCATGTGGACTTCAGTCCCTAAACCAGTGGTCGGCAAATCATTAGTCAACAGAGCCAAATATCAACAGTAAGACGATTGAAATTTCTTTTAAGAGCCAATTTTTTTAAAACTTAAACTATATAGGTAGGTACATTGTTATTAACTTAATTAGGGTACTCCTAAGCTGGCCTTTGCTAAAAACTCAAGGGGCCAAAGAGCCGCATGTGGCTCGCGAGCCGCCATTTGCTGACCACTGCCCTAAATCTTAATGTCTCTGTCTGTAAAATGCGAAGAATAATTCTTTGCTCACTGGGAGGTCGTGAGGATGCACTAACACGGTGTGGGTGAAAAGTCTGTGAATTATTGTAATTCTTCAGCAGGCCTGACAGTGGGCTGAGGCATCTGCCTAGACCTCCTATACACGAGTGGTTGCTCTCAGGAGAAACTTCTCACCGGGGCCCTGCCTGGCCCTCTTTTAAGGTTTTAACCTCAGGGCTAACCGTAGCCGCTGTAGACACCAGGAGCTGTGCCTTGGCCATAGTCTCTGGGACAGGTCCCCCACAGTTGTGCAGGGCCCAGCCCGTGCGGTTGTACGTGGTGACCCTTGACCTGGCCCCTTCCCGGAGGGAGTTGTCCCCCATGTTCCTGTTATTTAATATTGTAAACCTCTGACTCGAGAGTCCCCGTTTGGCTCTCTTTATTTTCCACTTTCTAACATGACATGATGTACTAATTATGTTTTTTTGTCTGTTTTTCCCCAACTACAGTATGAGCTCCTCGGGGGCAGGGATCTTTGTTTTGTTCAGCTACATCCCAGGCTCCCAGAGCAGCGCCTGACATAGAGTAAGCACTTAATAAGTAGCTACTGAATGAACATCCTGTCTCAGTGCATCCCCAGCTGCTGCCTGGAGCAGAGACGGCGGTCTCGGGTCCATTCCCTTCTGAGCTTGCACTTGGCCCACCCCCTAGCACGCCGTTGATCAGGAAGGGGCTCTCCCAATGCCCCCAACCGGTGGGTGCCCGCCCACCCTGTGCCCGTTGGCCTCGGGGGTCATACTTTTCTCCTAAGAGTGACTGCAGGGCAGCCAGAGCAGGGCTTGGCAGACCCTTTGGAGTGCCGGGAGTCTGGGGTGGGGCTGTGGCATCTCTGGGCCTTAGAAGAGTCCCATGAGCCCCTTCTCCGGGGCTGTGGGTTTGGCAGAGGGGGGCTCAGAAGGGAGTAGTCAGAGGGAGATGCTCATGCAGGGCCTCCAGCCAGAACAAACGGACAGGGCGCTGCTGCCCCAGGTCTGAGGTCACGGAAGCCCTGCTGCTGCTTTGGAAAGAGCAGAGGGACCTGTGCCTCAGTGAGAACTTCCTTCACTGCCCACGGGATGGGCAGGCACCCTGGGCTTGCAGAGCGCTCTGGGAGTGGAGACGGGCCCCGTGAGGGTTTGTGCAGGGTCCCTTGGCGCTCAATCCCTGCCCACTGTGCTCATCTCTGGGAGGAACTGGGTGCGTCCGAAGCACCCCATTCCCGCGGGGAGAGGGGAAGGCAGGCTGTTCTGTGCTGGACCTTTTAGTCACTGGACACGATAGCAGGAGGCAACTACCACTTCATAATCTCTGTAACAGGCTGTCTGCTGGAGGACCCTGGACCCGGCTTCTTCCCAAAGGGAAGGTCCCCCATGTCCCCCACAAAGCACGTTGTTCCCAGGCCGTCCTCTCCGGCTGGGTTCAGCTGCGGAGGCCCCTTCTAGGTTTCTCTAAAGGGAAGGTGGCCTCTGGGACTGTATAGAGTGTTAATGTGCGCCTCTCCAACCCCTCCCACCGCCCCCCCCCCCCCAACACACACACAAATACCTGAGACCCATGCGCTCAGGGCCCGGGCAGGGCATAGCTGGCCGTAAGGTACCTGTGTGAATAGCAAGAAGACATGGGCTCTGGGCAGAAGCAGCTGGGCATGCAATCTGGCCCTTAGGTCACGAGGAAAGTGGGGCCCAGGTGCCTCTCTGTGCAGCAGAGCCTGGGAGCCTCCTCCTTCTGCCATGCTCTGCCCAGGGCACTCACCTCCGGGCTGGAGAAGATGCCAGGCTCAGGCTTCTGGGTGCTCAGGGGAGAAGGGGGCCCGGGCCTTCTTGTTCCCCCCACAAAGCAAGTGGGCAGATTCAACGGAGGTAGTATCTGCTTCCTGCATACTTGCCTTCTTCCCTCTCTAAGCTTGAACATGGACATCTGGCCTAGATGGCCCGGGGCAGCCCCCAAATCTCTGATGAAGACTGCAGACCCCCTTTTTCAGGACTCTCCCAGAGCTGAGGATTATCAGGATGCTTCCCTCGGTGAGGTGCCAGAGGGGGGCTTCCTCCCAGCCCAGCCCTGGCCCCAGCCCTCTACAGTCTCTGACGTAGGAGCTGTTGGCCTCCTATCTGCCCACGGCTGCAGCCAAGTGATGGAGAAAGCTTCAAGCCTCCTCCTCTCCTACTTCCCCTTCCTCCTCATCACCATCCACAGGGCTCGCTGCACTCTGCTCTGAGTTTCAGGCACTGTACTCGATGCTCTGCCCTCCTCTCTCCTCTCTTTTCCTCTCCTCCCCACACCAGAGTCACCAGCTCAGTGACATCCGGGAAATGGATGTTACACAAATGTCTTGTGGCCAATTATGTTGAGCCCAAGTACAGCATATACATGGAGTGGGGTGTGGGGCTCCACCTGCCGCTGGGATGGGGGCAGGCACCAGGACCAGAGGGGCAGGGAGCCTCCCGGTGCTCACCACAGCCCTGACCTAGCCTCAGCCTAATGGGGCGCCTAGAACTGTGGCGACAGTGGTGAATGTTTGGGCCAGGACTGCGTGGGACTGAGGTTATGGTTGAGGTGACATTCTATTTCACAACAGGGTGGTGGTTAGGGTAACTTTGGTGTGGTGTTAGAATGAGGTTATAACCTGAGGGTTGTGGTTAGGGCTGGGTTAGGGTTATGTCACAGTAGAACGGAGGACTGTGGGTTTTTCCAGCATGGTAGGGTTGTTATTTTAACCTATCATGTATGAGCATTATTGAGTCAGCTGGCCTACTATGCGAAGCACTTTACAGGCTCCACCTAATTTAATGTTGGGAATAATACAGCATCGTGGTTAAGAGCATGGGTCATGAGTCAGACCTCAGTTTCATCTGATTCTGTCGCTGCTTAGCTGTTTGATACACCAGGGTGTCCCCCAAAATATGTATACACACTGTAGCAGCTCATAGCTCCATTTTGAAAATGAAGTGCATTTTAATAAACACTGCCTTTATAATAATCCAAAATGTGTATATACATTTTGGAAGGGCACCCTATGTCTGAGTTTCTTCACCTCCCTGAGTCTAAGTATACATTGATGATGCGAATACTGGACAGAATAAAATAAAACACAGGGTTGCAGTCAGAGTAAAAGAAAATACCTAAAGTGGATAAAGTGCTAAGCCACATAGCTAAGTGCTCAATACTTGATAGCTGATACCCTTTCTATCAGGAGTCCCAGCAGGAAAGAGATGACACCCTCAGTGGGGACAGTTTGATAAAGGGCCTATCTGCAAGGGCACAGACAGGATTAGGGGAAACAACAAAGGATGGGGTACCCAGGGGTAGCTGTGTAGGGAAGCCCTTGCTTAACCCTCCGGGTCTAAAGGGGACAGGGAGCAGGGGCTACTGACAGCCAGAGTGGCTCCAGCCATTGGGCCACGACAGGGCTGTGGCCTGTGGTAGAGGAACACAGCCTCCGCCCGCCCGCAGTGGCCCCTCAGGAGAGAGCCGGGGGATCCATTGCTCTGCTCCTTGCTGGGTCCCACGTGGGCCGGGGCAGGTAGGAGATCTCCAGCACATTGGCCAGACCCCCACAATGACCTGGTGAGGAGGAGACTCCTACTGCCCCACTCCACAATGAGGAACCTGAGACAGGGTGACTGCCGCCCGGCTCTGCTCAAGACTCTGGAACCCATGCGTGCAGTCCTTTTGCTAAGCAGCTCCTAGCGAAGTGAGCCGAGACAGGTGCAGACCTGCAAGCCTGGGGAGGGGGCTGCAGAGGACTGGGGCCGGCATGGCATCCTGGGTCTTTTTCAGGAAACTATGGAATGTTGGCCCGCGCCTGGAGCAGCATTCCCCACGGCCATGTGTGGGGAGCTTGCTGGGTCATTAAAACATTAATGTATGCAATTTCCAGCATCCAGCTTGAAAAAAAATAGTAACAACAAACATTTCAAGCTTGTGGCTGTACTCATAGCATTCGACTGACCTAATCCTCTAGGATTTTTGTTTGAAAAGAAAGAGTTAGGGAGAGATGAAGCAAGGAGGGAATGGAAAGACAGTTAATACTCATTCTCAGATGCCTCAGGGAATGTCTGTCCCATCCGGGGGCTTTGTGCAGACCGTGGCTGCTCAGTAATGCCACCTCTGGGGTGGTGGTGGTGGTGGTGGAGGTTGGAGGGTTGTATGGGAGAGAAAGAGAGAGAGAGAGAGAGAGAGAGAGAGAGAGAGAGAGAGAGAGAGAGAGGTGGGGTGTGGGTGAAAAGCTGTGCTGAGAGGTCATGGCTCAAAAATCACAATGGATTTTTTTCAGGTCCTGTGAATTTTCCTTTTAAGCTCAAGGTTTTCAAATATATATCAGGTTTCACCCTTGTTCACAATGTAGAGGAAGTCTCGGATGCATGTTTCCAGTAGTTTTTCCAGTTACGCTATGTTTCACTCTGCCACCACTTAACTAATTTGCCACCATCAGAAAAGGAACTGTACGTTTCCTGGGTGAAAATTACTTTACCGAAATAAAGTGGTACCAAAGTGGTACAGTCAGCCCTCTGAACCCGCAGATGCAACCAACCACGAATAGAAAATACTCAGAAAAAATAATTTTACGTTGTTGATGACAGGCCTAAGAGGCAGTACTGAACATGTACGGACTTTTTTTCTTCTTCTTTTTGTCATCATTCCCTAAACAATACAGTATAACAACCATTTACATAGCATTTACATTGTAGTAGGTATAAGTAATCTAGAGATGACTTTAAAGTATATGGGAGAATAGGTGTAGATTATGTGCAAATACGACACAATATTCTACAAGGGACCTGTGCATCCATGGATTTTGGTACGTGTGAGGAGGGGTCCTCTAACCAATCTCCCATGAATACGGAGGCAGGGTTGTATTATGATAACAGTAAGGGACTCTGAAATGTATACTTGTTTCCACTTGTCGAGCTGAGTCAACATGTCAGCATTCCTCCTTATTCTCCCCCAATCACCAGCTCACCTGTGTGCACGCATGCGCACGCACATACACACCCCACCCCTGGTGGGGGACTAAGGAGGAAGGCTTAAGTCTTGCAAGATAATTTCCCAGAAAAGGAAAATGGTTAAATGCAAAGTCATCTGATGACCATGGTTGTAAGATTGGCTGCTTAGGGCCCAGAGGGGTGTGTATGCACCCCTGTCCGTCTGTCTGCAGATGACATAGTGACTATTGCTAAATGATTTCCAATAACAAGATGTGAAAACACATAGTTCTTTTGTTAGCCACATTGCTGTGGTTTTGTGTCCGTGATTCACTGTGGAAGTGAGTAGCTGTGACAGGCATTTTGTGGTAGTTTTTTTTTCTTCTTTTTTCTCCTAAAAAAATATTTGTGAAACGTCTAAAATTCAAGGAAGTCCAGTGCTTAGAAAAGAAAAATCCCCATTCCTTGCAAAACGAAGACTGCAAATCAAAACCTCTGGAGCTACCACCTCTCTCCTCCCCGCTGGTCACCTACACTGCATTTTCCTCCCAGCCTCAGCCCTCACTGCTGACTAGCATGTCCACCCACAGGTGCACCCAACGGACGGTGGAGGTTGCATCAGAGGCCTCTCGAGGGAATCTGGTCCTCAGAGGAAGCGGGGGTGTCTTTCTGAGACCTCAGCCAAGCCACACTCTTGGGAAACAAATGGATTCCACATTTGGTTCTGTCTTTGAGGTCCTTGGGTCAAGGTCAGAGCCCCTACAGCAGGCAGTAGTGTGTGAGGGAGGAATTGTGAAATCATTTATGTCTTACAGTTAGACAAGTCTGGCTTTGGTGCTCAGCTCTACCACTTACCAGCTACGCTGCCTAGAGTAAGTGGTTTAACCTCACAAGCCTCCGTCTCCTCATCTGCAAGAGGGGATGACATCACGACCTTCTAGAATGGTCAGGAGGATTTACTAAAATACATAAATACACCTGACACCTTTTAGATGTGCCGTGAGTGCACCCACTCTTATTTGTCCCTAGACTTTGGGGTTATCTGAGCCTTTTGCTTCCATCAAAAAGCAGCAGTGGTAAATAGGAACTCTGAGTTTGCCCAGAACACTTGAAGGTTATTTCTGGCCCTGGCGAGGTTTCCTGTCATGGCCAAGGGTGAGCCTTAGGCTGGGGGATGTCATCCCTGAAGGCAGACGGAGCTCGGGCCCTGCGACACGCACCTCCCTGCTGGTGGGGACCCCGGGCAGGGTAACAGCCTCTTTGTGCTTTAGTTTTCTCTTCTGAAAAGTGGGGGGTGATAGTTCCTATAGCAGAGAGTTGCTGCTTTCATCAAGCGAGGCATCCAATGTGAAGGACTTAACAAAAATACAAAATGAAAAGGCCTGTTGCTGATGTCTGGCATATGCTTAGTTGGTCGCGTTGAGCTGCTATGTTACCAAGTGAAGGCTTCTCAGGTTGAGTCCCAGTTCTCGTAGAAATCGCCTTTTGTTTGTGATGCTGGAGCCTGAGCTTCAGCTCCTGAAAGAGCATGCCAGCCCCTGAGAGCGTATCCTTGACCCAGGCCCCTCGCTGCCTTTGTCTACATGGGCTTGTCCAGATGAGGGTGCTAAACTCATCTGAAGTCACAGGCCTGTGTTTTTTGTCCAATCGTGCAGGCCTGTTCAGCTCTGTGTGTGTGGAGGGGGCGGGGAGGGGGACGCATGTGTGTGTGGGGGGCATATTATAGAGGTAGAGGGGTACCAAAGGCCATGAGCTGGAAACTCAAGGGTTCAGGAGGTGGGTATCTCATGCTAGTTTGGTGGTAGTGAGATGCCCATATACCAAGCTCTCCCTGGCTTTGGGACGTGATCCTAGCTCTATCCCCTCAGCCTAAAGGCCTCTCCTCTCCTTCCTCCTCCTCCTCTGATCTCCTGGGACCCTTGTCATGTGTCCATGGGCCCTGACTTGTGTTTTCATTCCGTTCAATGGCTTCAGCCCTCCCACCACTTTGTTTGATTGGGGTGGGGAGTCATCGCCATTTATCGTGTGCCTCTTTGTAACTCACTTGGTGATGAGGCTCAGAGGGGCTTCTGGACCCTTGGAAGACTGAGGCACCCCTGCTTCAGGACTGCTCTGAGGCGGGGATCAGGCCCCAGGCCAGGCCTCAGTGCCCCCCAGGGAGTCCCCCAGATGTGCACAGTTCCTGCCCACCTCTGCCTTATTTACTGCAAGGAAACAGGGATGCTGTGTTCCCCCCTGAACAGCAGGATGTGGTCCAGGCAGGAGACACTCCCCCAGGGTTCCACCCCTCCCCACCTGCCTGGAGCATCCCCTGGGACCTGTGTGCAGGAGCTCAGACTCCTCAGACCTGGGTGTGGCTGCAGGAAGAGCTGGATCTCAGAGCAGGGGGATGTGACTCACAGACGGCCGGGCGGGGTGGGGCCTTGGCTGACTAGTGAGACCAGGGGGGTTGGAGGAGTGGACACAGAGAGATCAGTGCCGGGGAGGTCTGGAGACACTTGGGGGAGGCTGGCTCCGGCCCTTCCAGGAGGGTGCCAGGGAGTGATGGTGCTGGTGTTGATGCTGTTGCATCAGCGTGTCAGGCAGCAGGCGGGGTGGGTCCCCCGGGCACTGCCCACTGAGCATCCACCCCACCGGTCTCTCAGAAGTTGTCAGTCTGCAGCCCTGCCCCAAGCAGGACTGTCTGTGGCTTCCTCTGGGGCACACAGGGACACAGGCCCACGATTCCAGGGCCTGGTGCTCCTGCCTCTCCGGGGCCACGCTGTCGCTGGTCAGCTCTGGCTCTTTAGAAGACTTTCCTCACACTGGGCTGAACCCTGCTCCCTGTGACATGGCGCTGGGCCTGTCCTCGGGAACCCAGTCTCTTTTCTGCCATGGCCCCGCTGGCATCTGCTGGCAGATAGTGCAGTTTGGGGGCCGGACAGCAAGGCTGGGAGGGTGCTGGTTCCCCCGGAGTGGGAAGGCAGGGAACCCAAGCGCCTGGGTATGAGTGAAGCTTTCCAGGCACCAAGCATGCAGTGAGGGCAGTCAGGGGAGCCTTCTAGCCCAATAGTTATAGGCCGAGGTAGACTTCCGGGGTTCAAATCCCAACTCCTCCATTTTCTCTGCTGTGCTGTCCAGTTCGGTGGCCCCCGGCCACATGGGGCTATTTAAATTTAATTTAATGTAAAACTCAGTTGCTCAGTCACACAAACTGCACTTCCAAGGACCCAAAAGTCACAAGCGGCCCAGCCAGTGTGGCTCAGTGGTTGAGCGTCAACCTATGAACCAGGAGGTCATGGTTCGATTCCTTGTCCGGGCACATGCCCTGGTTGCAGGCTTGATCCCCAGTGTGGGGCCTGCAGGAGGCAGCCGATCAATGATTCTCTCTCATCATTGATGTTTCTACCTCTTTCTCCCTCTCCCTTCCTCTCTGAAATCAATAAAACAATCCTATATAATAAAACCCCAATATGCAAATCGACCGAACAACGGAACGACCAATTGTTATGACTCGCACTGACCACCAGGGGGGCAGGCGCTCAATGCAGGAGCTGCCCTCTGGTGGTCAGTGTGCTCCCACAGGGGGAGCACCGCTCAGCCAGAAGCCGGGCTCACGGCTGGCAAGCACAGCGGTGGTGGCAGGAGCCTCTCCCGCCTCTGCTGCAGGCTGCCAGTAAGGGGCGAGGGGTCCCGGATTGTGAGAGCCCCGGACTGCGAGAGGGATCCCAGACTGCGAGAGGGTGCAGGCTAGGCTGAGGGACGCCCCCTCCCAGTACATGAATTTCGTGCACCAGGCCTCTAGTATATATAAATTTGAACTCCTTTTTAAGTCACAAGCAGCTAGTGGTTAGCAGATTGGATACCACAGACTAGTGAGCATTTCATCAACACAGAAAGTTCCACTGGACAGTACAGATCTAGGTACATGACCTTGGACAAGTTCCTTAACCACTCTGTGCCTCAGTTTTCTTTTAATAACAGTCCCAAGCCCCTAAGGTGATCGTGAAGATTAGATTAACATAAGGCCGTGGTCGGCAAACTGCGGCTCACGAGCCACATGCGGCTCTTTGGCCCCTTGAGTGTGGCTCTTCCACAAAATACCACGGCCTGGGTGAGTCTGTTTTGAAGAAGTGGCGTTAGAAGAAGTTTAAGTTTAAAAAATTTGGCTCTCAAAAGAAATTTCAATCGTTGTACTGTTGATATTAGGCTCTGTTGACTAATGAGTTTGCCGACCACTGACATAAGGCATATAACATGTAACACACAGCACAGAATGAGTGCTCAGTAAATGTCCATTATTGTTGTCTAGGACAAGTGGGGCAGGGTTCAAGTCCTCCCCTCCCCACAGGGAACCCACCAAGCTGGTACCTGTGATACCCGGAGGCTGGAGAGCGATGGCTGCGGCTGGGTCTCACCTGCTCAGCCCTCAAGCTCTGCCTCGCACAGAACCAGCAGGCTCCTGGCTCTGTGCCAAGGTCACAGTGTCCCCTCCTCCTCCCCCTCCCCCACCAGGCCTGGGTGCCCACCTGTTCCCTGCTGGGACAGGGCAGGGCTGTGGCAGGGGCTGGGGCAGGATGTGTGGCTACACCCTTGTGGGTGCCTGGGGGTTTGGCACGGACCGTGGCCTGGGCCTGAGGCCTGCCTGGCCAGCCAGGAGGACAGAAGTGAGGGCTCCCCCTTCTCTTGCCAGTGCCCAGACTCTCAGGGGAGACTGTGCTACCGGGGAGGCACCAGGGCGTGTTTGCCAGCAGTCCCGGGAAGGAGAGCTCTGCCCCTTCAGCCAGAAGCAGAGATGGAATCCTGGGAACAGCTCTCTTCCTGTTCCCCTCCTTCCTCTCTGCCTGCTCCCTCTCAGCACCTTCACAGCCGCCTGCTCTGCCTGCCCCTTTAGCCTGGGGGCTCCCAGGACTCCCGCCCCCCTCTTCTTTACTCTCTCTACTCCTATATTTCTCAGTGTTTAGGTGTCAGAGCACCTGGAAGTCATAAGAAATGCCATAAACGATCAATGTAATTAATTCCACGATCAGAGCTGGGAACCGTTTTATTAGCAGAAACTATGACGCTCGTCTGTTTGTGCAAAAGAAAAGACCTGGCTGAGGGCATACCCGAGTAGAATAAGCTGTCAAGTGAAGTGCGGCGGGCTGTTGCCACGTTTTCCGCTAATATTCACTTACGGCTTGTTCATGTGTTTTATCGCGTGCTAGCAGGCAAGTGGTAGCAAGTACCAAAGGTTAGAGACGGATGAATGGGAACGTAACTCAGAACTGAGACCAGTCCGTTCATTGACACGTTTCTCCCTTGAAATTGGGACGTGTTCACAGAGTTAATGCCTCAGTCCAACAGTGGAAGGAACTCTGAAGTGTGGTTTGTTCTGCACACTTTCCCTGAGTGATGTCACTCCTCCTTTACGCGGTAACCACCACCTCTGCACTTGACTCTCCCGCCCTCCCCCACCCAGCCCCATCTCTCTCCTGAGTGATTCTTCCTGGGTGTTCCCATCTGCAGATCCATCTTGAGACACTCGACACGTATCATGTCCAAAATGGAGCCATTTCTTGGATCTCTTACGTTGGGATCTTGGCTCCTGGACCCTCCTTTCTCCCTTCTCCCTCCCGCCCCCTGCATCTGCCCATTTGTCTAAGCCACAGCTGGGAATTCTCTAGGACTTAAATATCCTTTGAATCTATGCTTTCCTCTGGGTACCACCCTTGGTCCTTGTAGCCTAGACCAGAGTCTTCAGTCCTCCCTAATCTGATCCATCCACCACCAGGTAATCTTTCACCAGAGTAATGATCATTTTAAAAGGCCCATCCTATCATGTCCTAGACCTTCTTAACGACCACGAATATCTCACGGCTAATGTGTGGCTTCCACTGTGCCCCCACACCTTTGCCTGGATGCGGTCCCTTTGCCAAGCCTCCATTGGAGCAGACAGAGTAAGAGGGTCTTTGCCATCCCTGGACCTCAGTGCCTAGCATGTGAAGGCACTCAGTAGGTGCTTCTTGAATGAGTGAAAGAGGCTGGGCTGCTCCAAAGTCTCCAGGGACACACCCCCCCCCCCCCCCCCCCCCGCCACCCGCATCCAGTACAGCCCAGGCACCCCTCCCCCTCATTTCAGGCCCTCCCCCATACGCACCAGACTTAGTCTTCTTAACTTCTCAATGTCCTCATCTGTAAACCAGTGATGAAGAAATCACAAGTGCTGGGGTGGCTTAAAGATGAACTTAACCTGGTTTGGTCACCTCACTCTGTACCTGGGAGTTCTGCAACCTTCAGCAAGGCATAGAAAATCCTTCCCCTGTTTTCTTGACTGTAAAATGGGGATAATGAGTAAATCTTAGGGGTATGGAGAGGCCCCCATGAGATGATGCATGCGATGTGCATTGCTGGCATAGAGGCTGGTACAGAGGCTGGCACAGAGAGAGTATTCATTACACTGTAACACTAGCTCATTCCCCATCCACCCACTTCCCACTGTGACTACTTCCCAGGGCATCCTTCCAAGGCTGCCTGATGAATATGCAAATAAATGCAACAGGTGTCCTTATTTTCTCTATTTTTACCCCAAAGTTTACATGTCCCACACGGGGAGTCAGCAGATTTTTCTCCATAAAAGGCCGGCTCGTAAATATTTTAGGCTTTGAACAGCAGATGGTTTCTGCGATTCCTCAGCTCTGCCATCACCGAGGAAAAGCAGCCTCTGACAATGAGTGCGGCTGTGTTCCAATTAACTTTATTTATGGAAACTTAAGTTTGATTTTCATATCACTTTCTCATGTCATGAAACAGCCTTCTTCTTCTTTTAATTTTTTTTTCAACCATTTAAAAATGTAAAAAGATGACTGTTGTTTCACTGTCTGTGCAAACACAGTGAGAGGGCCAGATCGGGGGCTGTTCTTTCACTTTTCAGTGCATCTTGGAGACCTTCCCTACGGTGCAAAGGGGCTGCTTCTTTCTGTTTTGAGGGCGGATGACTCCGTCCTGTGGAGGTAGCCTAGTTTGTTTGACCAATCCCCTAGGGCAGGGCACTTAAGTTGTTTCTATTCTTTACAAAATATTGTTATTACAAAATAGCGCTGTTATGAATAATCTCGCCCATCCACCATTTTTGACATTTGCAAGTGTCTTAGGTCAGATTCCCCTGGAGGTGCAGCTGGGAAATGGATTCTAGTGACTTATTGGGGGAGAGCTAAGGGAGGGAGGGAAGCAGAATGGATAGGTGGAAGTGTCACATAATCTCATTCATATGTGGAATCTAATGAACAAAATAAACAGATGAACAAACTAGATCCAGAGACATAGAAGCATGGAACCGTCTGTCGAATCTCAGAGGGAAGGCATGGGTGAGTGGGTGGGAAGAGATTAACCAAAGAATTTATATGCATATATGCATAACCCATGGACACAGACAATCTGTGGTGAAGGCCTGGGGCAGGGCCGGGGGTGGGCTAGAAGGGATCAATGGGTGGAGAACAGGGAATATCTGTAATACTTTCAACAATAAAGTTAAATTTAAAAAGAAAAGAAAAGAAAAGAAAAGAAAAAAGAAAAGAATGGGCAGGTGGGAAGAGCCAAGTGAGAATTGGTTCTGGAGAAATCAAGCCAAGGCCTGATTAAGGGTGGAGCGAGCAGAGTGGTCCCACCTTGAGGCAAGGGGGTGGGGCTTTTGAGCTTCTGGTTCAAGCAGCCATTGGCTTAGTGGTCATGATAGTGGGCGGAGCCTGTCACGTGGCTGCCATCAGCCTAGAGCAGGACTCAGAAGAAGCCACTGGGGACCTGGGCTGGGCACCTGCAGCACCCACCACAGCAGGTTTATCTGCAGCACAGTCTCAGAGGTGTAACTGGAGGGGCAAAGCATAGATGCACTGTGCTGTGGGTAGACTTTGCCAAATTGCTGTCCATAAGGGCTGTATCAATTTACACCCTTACCAACAACACCCGAGAGTGCCTGTTTTGCACTCTCTATGATCTATGATCTATGATCTCATCAAATTAGTTTATTATTACACTTTTGGATTTTTGCTAATCTGATGGATTACAGAATGCCATCTCAGAGCAGTTTCCATTTGCACATCTCTTAGAATGAGAAAGATTGAGCAATTTTCATGTGTTTAGGAAAACGTGTATTTTTTTTTTTCTGTGAGCTGTTCCTATTCCTTTGCTGATTTTTCCTTTTGGGCTATTGGTCTGTCTTTTTTCTTTGTAAGAGCTCTTTATATTTTATGGAAATTGGTCTTTTTCTATACATGAGTTGCGCATATTTTTCTCATTTTGTTATTTTACTTTGTTGAAGGTGGTTTTGTCCAAGCCGAGGGTTTTGATCATAGGGTTGTTTGGACAAGTAGATAATATATTATGTAAAACACATAGCACGTACCAGGCCACTGCCTGATAGGCACTGCATGGATGTTATCTCCCTTTCCCTCTCCTCAGTTCTGTGCCTTATCTAACACAGTGTTCATTATTCTTCCTTAAAGATGGCCCATGCTTCCCACCTCCATCCATTTTCTTATGTCTTGCTCCTCACTTTTGACTGTAAAATTCCTAACCATCTCTTTGAATGGGTAGTTCAAATGTCAGTCTTTCTTACATCTGAATTCCTACACCTCTGTTAGCCATCCTAATCCATCGTGGATCCTCGTTATTTACACACATTTGCCATGCGTTTCCCGAGCTTCAGTTGTCTTATCTATAAAATGGAGTTGCTGGGAGAAATAGAGATTTATTTTTATTACGAAAAGATGCATGTTTTCTATAAAAAATTTTACTGAAAAAATTCCACAGGTACAGAAACATATAACGTTTAGAGCAGTAGTTAGACATACACAGGCACCCGCACTCCCCAGAGGCAGCCACTCTTCACAGGTCCTTCCAGACCTTCCCGATGCCTGTGTAAATGTTTTTAGGGGGAGAGAGTTTTCTTAAAACACAAAACTGGAAGCATACTATCCACATTGTTCTGCAACTTACTTTTTTTTATTCAATAAAATAACATGAATAAGATGATGCATTGAATCAGTGCTCAATGAATGGCAGCTATAACTGTCCTGTCCACCTTGCAGTGATGTTTTTAAATGTTCTTTTGGCAGCAGAGTACTTTTCAAGCAAAATCGCATATGAAAGCCCATTTATAACTGAGATAGGGTGGAGTTGCCAGTGGGGGTGAAGGTGGTGCGGGGAGGGCACAGAGCCCCTTACCCACTTGTTTTCCCATTGCCGTTTGAACACCTGAGAGTGTTGGGCAGGGTGTAGGCACATCACATTTAACTAAGGGACATCATTATGGGGATGTACTGTCCAGGCAAGCTGGTGGTTACCCTGCTGGTCTTCAGCTGGTCCTTAAGGGATTTGAGCTCAGGAATCTCGGGGCCATTAGCGTGGGGTTCCAATGAGAGAAACAAGTGACAGCATGTTAAGTGAAAAATCTACAGGTGATGACAAAAGTTCAAGAACATATACTTGAGCAAAGGTTGAAAGGAAATATGCAAAATGATTTGCTCTTTTGGGGTGGGGGTGATGAATTCCTTTTTTTCTCCTTGAATATTGCTGTTACATTATTGTTGCAATAAAATAAATGAAGGGGATATTCTAAGTTCTGCCCCTGAACAATCTGTGAATGTGTATACGTTGGGCACCTATGCCACAGGTGTGCTGGAAAGGTTGCATTAAGAAGTAGCAGAGGGCCGGCGTGGCTCAGCGGTTGAGCATCAACCTATAAACCAAGAGGTCACGGTTTGATTCCAAGTCAAGTGCTCATACCTCACTGGCAGGTTCCCCAGCCCTGGTGGGAGTACGTGCAGGAGGCAACCGATTGATGTGTCTCTCTCACATCGATGTTTCTCTCTCTACTTCTCCCCCTCCTCCTTCCCTTCCACTCTCTCTAGAAATCAATGGAAGAAATATCCTCAGGTGAGGATTTAAAAAAAATAATAAAAGGAAAGAAAAGGGCAGAGGGCCCTGGCCGGGTGGCTCAGTTGGTTGGAGTGTTGTTCCATACATCAATCCCTGGTCAGGGCATGTAAGGGAGGCAACCGATCAGTGTTCTCTCTCACGTCATCAATATTTCTCTCTCTCTCTCTCTCTCTCTCTCTCTCTCTCTCTCTCTTTCTCTCTCTCGATTAAAACATATCCTTGGGTGAGGATAAAGAAGAAAAGAAGAAGTGGCAGTGGGTAGACACAGGACTTGGTTTGGAGGCAGGGGCTGGTCCATAGCGTCTCAAAGACTCAGAATGTTAGAGCTACATGGGACCAGTCTAACACCTTCATTTTACAGCCAAGGGAACTGAGTCCCAGAGAGGCTAAGCGACTTGCCCAGAATACCCAGCCAAAGCCTGGCTATTCCACATATGGGTAGGCACTCCCACTGACCTAGCTGGCCGGCTTAGCGTAGTCCTCTGCCAGGGCACCTTCATTTTCTTGGCAGCCAAAGAGAGAGCAGTCTTCTGGTGCAGGGGGGGTGGGCATCCTGAGCAGGGATTGCTCAGCGACACTGCTCTTCAATGCAAACCCCTGCGCCTCGGTTGTCTCCACAGGAGCCTGAGTGAGCTCAGCCAGACCCGCCCCTCCCAGCAGCGCGTGGGGCTGTCCCGGACCGTCAGACTTTACCCGGCCACCACAGGCAATGGCCAGCTGACTTCCAATGCCCTGCCTGCGGGACCAGGCCTTGAGCGGAGGGATGGTGCCCAGCAGGCAGCATATCTGGACCACCTGTCACCCCCCTGGGGTAAGGATGCCCTGTCTTGGGGCCCTAGAAGAGCAGGGCATCTAAAGCTTCGGTTTTCTTCTCCCCATCTTGCATCTCTCCTCCATTCTCACTGACGGGCTGAGTTGTCACCTGTCCCTCGTCCTCTCAGCCAGGCAACAAACAATTGTCCAGTGCCAGGCCCCAGGGGTCCCAAACCAGCTGATCGGGGCTTTGTCCCTTTGAGACCCTTAGACTTGGATTGCTCCATCTCTGCCCCATCTGTCACCTGTCCTGCCTTCACTGCCTTCATGTCCGGCTACGAACCTCACCTCCCTGGCCCTGGCCCTTCCAACTCATCCTTCCTATAAACCTCCTGGACCAACCCAACCAGTTGCTTCCTTAGCACCTATAACTGGTCCTCTGCTTCCCGAAGGAGACCACTGGCGGTCCCCGTGGATTCACACCTCCGCACATGATTGGCCACCACCCAACGATCCTTCCCCGTGTGCCTGGGCACGCTCTCCCATTCCCCAGAGCAGCTACTCCAGCTGCTCCCACTTTCCCAGGTCCCAACCCTTAGGCACATGGACATGCCTGCACCGCCATGGAGCTCCTGCCTTCCTCCCTTCCTGCCCCACCACAAGCACAGTGCCCCCTTCGCCTCAACCCCTGGCCAGGCTGATTTCATTTCTTCTTTGTTCCCTTTTGAAAATTGAGGTATACTTCACATAACATTTTAAAGTGTACACGTCAGTGGTTTTCAGTATATTCACAATCTGATGCAACTGCCACTGTTAACTAATTCTAGAACATTGTCATCACTCTGGAAAAAAACACAACAACCCCAAATCCCTCATAGGCATTAAGCAGTCACTCCCCATTCCCCCGTCTCCCCAGCCCCTGGCCCCACTGATCTGCTTTCTGTCTCTAGAGATTTGCACGTCCTGGACATTTCATATGGATGGAATTATACAAAATGTGGCCTTTTATGGCTGCCTCTTTCAGTTAGTATAATGTTTCCAAGATGACCTCCTTTCTTGTCATCTTGAAAAGGGGGTGTCCCTCTTCTTGTCGAAGGCACACACACCTCCTTTCTTTTGTTGTTGTTTTGTTTTGAAAACCTTTATTGTTGAAAGTATTACATATGTTCCCCCCCGGCCCCCCGCATTGACCTCCTCTAGCCCTCCCCCGCCCTCCACCCTAGGCCTTCACCACCCTATTGTCTGTGTCCATGGGTCACACCTCCTTTCTTGATTGCTCTGGAAAGCTAGGCCTCACAGGTCCTCCCCTTGCCCCCTCTGTCCTCCCCTCCAACCTGTACCTCTCCTAGCCTGTGCCTTTCCTGGCAGCTTATACCAGGTACACACAGACTTATTTCTCCACTTTTCTCTGGCTTTCTCTCCCTCCTCTCCCATCAGTCAAGCTTCTTGACCGGGTGACCGCATAGACTTTTCACACTTTCCCTCCTCCACCCCTCTGCCTTGCCCCTTCCCTCTCTGGGCTCCCCACACCAAATCAACACCTCTCCTTTGAACCTCCACTGCTACCACCCCGAAGTGAAGCAACCTCAGCTCACACCGCTGCGCTGCGTGACTTTCCCCCCTAGTCACCTGCCTCCCCTCTACCTGCACACCAGCTGGGAGGACATTCGTCCCCCACATTTCCTCTTTGATCTCTTACTGGAATTTTCAGGGACTTCCTATTACCCACCAAATAAGGTACCAATCCTTGTTCTGACAACCAGTCTCCTCCCACCCCCCAAACCTGATTCCAATCGTTCTTTCAGGCTTTATATCCCTCCACTTCTAGAAAACTCTGCACTCCGGCAGGTCTGAGCTACATTCTGTTCTGTGCCCTTTGCTTCAAAGCCCAGCAGCACCACTTGCAACCCAACCTTCTCCGAGCCTGTTTCCTTACCTGTGAATTGGAAATATTAGCTTGGATGTAGGAACACTGCCAATATTCAACCATCCTAACTTACAAAAGTGGCATCTTCTAATGGTTCAACCTAAAATAAGACTCAAGAGCGTCTAGGGCAGTGATGGGCAACCTTTTGAGCTTGGTGTGTCAAACTTCGCCAAAAAACTGAGCATAACTCAGTGTGTCATAACTAGTGTGTCAAACATAACTAGTGTGTCAAACATAACAAACATAACTAGTGTGTCATACATAACTAGTGTGTCACTTTGAGGAAAAAACATTATTTCGCAAATGTTTCATCCTCAGGAGCAGCAAATGTTTCATCCTCGGCATGCAGCCGCCTCAGCGGCCGCGTGTCATCAGAAATGGGTACGCGTGTCAGTGCTGACATACGTGTCATAGGTTCGCCATCACTGGTCTAGAGTAATGTGCATAAAGCATGAGCTCATTGGCTGCACATTGACGTCCCTCAATAAATGCTTGTCTGGGAGCTTCTCACAGGTGGTACCCTGCCCCAACGATGGGACCTTGTATCCAGTGGGCACTTAGCAAATGCCCTTGGGATGGACTCACCCCTGGTCCGGGGGCCTTTCCAACGAGCCTCTGGAGGCCACAGCTGTGCCTCTCAGCCCTGCCCCCTGGACCCAAGCCCTCTCTCTGCAGGGCTGAACCTCACGGAGAAAATCAAGAAGATCAAGATCATCTTCACTCCCACCATCTGCAAGCAGACCTGTGCCTACGGGCACTGCGCCAACAGCTGTGAGCGTGGCGACACCACCACCCTGTACAGCCAGGGCGGTCATGGGCATGACCCCAAGTCTGGCTTCCGCATCTGTAAGTCCCTTCTGCCCTCAGACGACAGTTCCTGGCTGGCCCTGTCTCCCAGGTTATTGGGGGGTTGAGGAAAGGCGTGAAAGGGCTCTTTAAAAAGGCAGGGGCTGGTTCTTATCTCCCCTTCTTCACCCCCGGGGCCTCCTGGAAAGTCCCTGCGTTTCAGGCGACGCGAGCGCTACTGCGCCCTGCTTCGTTGTCACCCACTGCAACATGGGGGGGGGGGGGGGGGGTGCTGCTGTGTTCTTCCACCGCCGGTCACCCTGAGGTCCATGTTGCAGATTTCTGCCAGATCCCCTGCCTGAATGGAGGCCGCTGCATCGGCAGGGACGAGTGCTGGTGCCCCTCCAACTCCACCGGGAAGTTCTGCCACTTGCCCGCCCCACAGCTGGACAGGGAGCTTGCGGAGAAGGGCTCCCGCCACAGGGCCCGGCTGGAGGGCCCCTTGAGGCAGTCCACCTTCACCTTGCCGCTCTCCAACCAGCTGGGTGAGTGCAGGGCTGGGACGTGGGGCTGGGCGGCCTGGGTTGCCCGGGAGGGTGGGAGTGGCATTGTGGTGGAGGGGACCGGCCTCCAGGCCTTTCTTCACGGTCAAACCTCCCTCCTTCTCCTCCGCCCTCGGGCCTCAGTTTTATTCCCTAAACTGCTCTTTGCCCTCCCATCTGAATTCAGCAATTTATTTGCCCTTACCCCATACGAGTGCTATGCATAGGACAAAAGAGTATGAGGTCAGGGTCCTGCCTTCAAGGAACCCATGAACCTGGACAACAGAGGAGGATGGACAGGAAAGAGATAGCATTATAGACTACTTCATTTCCCCTGCCTTCCATTACTAGGTGTCAAATTAAAGGTACAAAAATATGGGAGGTCAGGAGATGGAGAGCCCCCTAAACCCAGGGTGTCCAGGGAAGGCTGCATGGAGGAGGTGGACTTCCGTTAGGCCTTAAACAATGGGCGCCTTTGGTTATGCAGAGAGGAGGGGAGGGGTCCCTCTGCGGAGGGACTGGCATGAGCGAAGGCACGGAGGTGGGACCACGCAGGCTCAGTGCGCTGGAGCTCAGGGGTGCACAGGACCATGGGGAAGGTGGAGTCAGGAAGGTAGCTTAGAAGTTGATAATGAAGGTCCTTCGTTGAAAGGCAAGACTAAAGGAGTTTGTCCTTCATCCTGTCCCCCCTCACTGGGGAATTGTGCTGAAGTTTGGGTAGAGATTGAAGAAATGAGGGAGGATGCGGGGGGGCCACTCACGGCCAGTGGCCCGCCTGGCCCAGGGCTAGAGGACACTCTTCAGAGGGTGGGGCCCTGTTTCCCCAACTCTGACCCCAGCCCCTGTGCCCAGCCTCTGTGAACCCCTCCTTGGTGAAGGTGCACATTCACCACCCGCCCGAGGCCTCCGTGCAGGTGCACCAGGTGGCTCGGGTGCGGGGCGAGGCCGAGGAGGCGCCGGAGGAGAACAGCGTGGAGACCAGACCTGTGCCCCGGCTCCCTGCCAGCCCTGGCCACAGCCACTGGGACAGCAACAGCATCCCCACTCGGCATGGAGAGGCCCCTCGGCCGCTGCCCCCGGCGGCACCCAGGCCTCAGGGGCTGCTGGGCCGGTGTTACCTGAGCAGTGTGAACGGCCAGGTGAGAAAGCCCTGGAAGCTTCCAGAACAGTGATTGCCCCCGCCCCAACTCTGCTCCTTCTCCTTCTCTCTCCTCCTCATTCTTATGGAACGTAAGTGTCCGCAGAGTCTCCCATCCCCCAGGTGGGAAAACTAGGCCTGCACTTGCTGAGTGCAGACAGGCCGGCCTCCTGACTGGGCTCCACGAGGCACCGGTCAGTGCACGCAGAGCAGGGCACCAGGGTCCTCGGCCCCGGTAAATCCCGGGCTCTCCTGGAGCTGAGTCCAGGGGCCCCTGGTGCAAGGACAGTGGGGCCCTTACATCTGGCGAGAGTTTGGTATTCAGCTGAGAGTGGGGTCACAGAGATGAGGAATTAGCAAATGCAGGTTAAACCCCAAAGCCTTGGGGGGTACAATGATGAGAGACACCTCACACCCATCTGGAAGCAACCACAGTCAGTGATGGAACATCCGATGAGCTTTTCTGAGCCCAGGCACCTCAGTACAGAAGCTAAGCCCGACCCAGGATGGTTTTTTCTTGGGGTTGCAGTTTGGTGTTTCCAGAAATCCCTCCTGACTTTAGGGGACTGGAGGAGGTCGGCAGTAACCATGGGATAGGGACTCTGAGTCCCCAGACCCTCCCTGGCCCCTCAGCTTGTGGGGTCCCTGAGCCTGGGCCATCCCCATGGGGAAGGTTGGCACCGTGGGTGACCATGGAGTTGGACAGAGGAAAGCCCATCCTTTGGGGTCCCCCATCGAAGGGCTGAGGCATGGAAGGAGGCAGTTTGCAGACCTCATAGAGAAGAGCTTATCCTGCCTGGGGTGTGTCCCACCCCTCAAGTTTAGGGTCTGCTGAGTGGACTGCAGGGTTGTCAGCTTCCTTCTGGAACATCAGTTGACTCTTTCCTACCCTCCCTGGGGTGGGGGTATCCTCTGGCAAGGTGTGGGGGGAGGGAGCACTTGTCTCAGGCTCCCCTGGGCCATCTCTGTGCACAGCAGGGGAGGGAAGAGGTGACACATGCCATGGCCTTTTTTCCAGTGTGCCAACCCCCTGCTGGAGCTGACTACCCAGGAAGACTGCTGTGGCAGTGTGGGGGCCTTCTGGGGGGTGACCTTGTGTGCCCCCTGCCCGCCCAGGCCAGGTGAGTGCTGGGTGCCAGGGTCCAGGGTTGTGTGGGAAGCTCTCCTAGGGCCTGGCCTCTGCTTTACCCGCCACCCATCTCCTACCAGGGTCTCAGGAGCCAGGCAGGTAGAACACGCTGATAGACTGGGCAGCCTTTCCACATCTGCTTCGGGGCTGCCTCTGGCTGGTGGCTGAGGCTGCTGAGGGCTCAGACAGCTCAGCCCCTCTGCCCAGGGCAGCCTGGCCTGCCTGCTCCATCTGAGTGCCTGGGAAGGTTCCTCCCTCTTGCCAGTGTTCTTGCTCGGATCTTAGGGATCCCATCCCATGTTGGGCCCTCTTCTACCCCTGCGCCCCTTTCCATATACCCCCTGCCCAGGTACCAGGGGCCCAGGGGTCTTGATTTGGTGACTTGGTGTCTCCCTCGTTCTCTCCCTGGAGGGGCCCCCAGGCCTTCTCCTCTCCTCCTGTTTTCTGCCTCCAGTCTTTGAGTCAGGAATTGGGTGTGTGTCCCAGAATGTCCTCAGCCCTGGGTATGGAAAATCCAGTTCCCTGCCCTCTTTTGGATAGTGGAAAAACCTAACATATTTTTATTCATTTATTCATTCATTCACTCACTCAGCAAATACTCGCTGGGTACCTCGTGCGTGCCAAGCTCTGAGCATTCAGGAGTGAGCAAAACGCTGCTCTCATGGGCATTGATCTTGCAGTCGGGAGGCTGTGTCAAGGTGCCTGTGCTTGAGTATGGCTTCTGCCCACACAGCCTGTCTGCCCCTCCAGGCCTCACTCCTGGGCCCAGGCCCGCCATGTATTTCTTTGGCCCGTCAGCAGTCGATTCAGTGAGCTGGCTTTGTGGGGGTCCTGGACTGGAGCCCAAAGGTGGGAGGGGCAGGGCTGTTCTTAACTTCAGACCCGGCTTTGGAGCAGTGACCCTATTTCCCTAACTAAAAATAAGTGTGACGGTTTCGCCGGGTAATAGACTTGTTGGTGAAGCACCAAAAGGTTGTATGAAGCTCCCAGGCTTGAACGCCCAGCACATAGCTGGTCTCAGTCCCAGCTCTGCCTGCTGACTGACCTCTCTCTGTCTGTCTCTGATCTACAAAGGCAGGCAGACAGTCACAGTGCCAGCCTCACAGGGCTGCTGTGGAGAGTATATGAGATGATGCATGTGCTAGTGTTAGGTCCATAAATGGTAGCTGTTAATAGCATTATTAGGAAGATCTCTCCAAAAAGGGAAAAGGGAATGGACCCACTGCCTCACGTGGAAGAGTGCCGTCAGGCTACTCAGCATCGCCCCCTGCAGGCCAAAGATGTCTGTGCCACTTTTCTTTTTTTCCTTGTTTTTCCTTTTTCCTTCTGGTCCAGCTGACCCTTGAGATTCCCATATCCCACATTCCACTCAGTCAACAATAAGTAAGTTTAAAGTGGCCCTCGTGTGCAGGCCCTGGACAGGCCGTGGAGAATTCCACAAAAGCAGTGCCCATGGCTTCCTGTCTCCAAGCCTGCAGCCTAGTCGGGGAGGAGAGGAGGAGGGCGAAGACAGGTAACGGGCATCAGAAAGAGAAAAAGAATGCTAGTGCAGAGACTAGACAGTGCCAGATGCAGTGGGAACGGACAGCAGATCCAGAGACTGATAGGTCCTGCAGCACCTCTGTGCAAATCAGAGAAAGGTCCGCCTTCCGTGGGTCCAAACAGCCTGTATAAACATACAGATCTAGGATGCCAATGATCCCCTTAATGTGGTGCTTTTGTGCAGGGCACAACCTGCACATCTGTACACTGTGGGTAGGAAGTCCTAGCTCAAACTGGTGAATCAGGGAAAGCTTCTTAGAGGAGGTGACATTCAGGATGAGATCCGAAGGCTTATCAGAGTAACCCAGTCAAAGACATGGGGAACTGCTTAGCAAGCCGAGGAAATTGCATGTGCAGGTGAGACCAAGTGAGTGAGCCACATTTCCTGGAGCGCAGCACACCCAAGGCTGAGCCCTCACCCCGGCCCTGTCCCAGGTACCACATCCCCCAACCCCCACTGTGTTCAGCACACTCAGCAAGCTGGGCACCAGGGTGCAGGCCCTGGAATGGCGAGCATTCTAGCACACCAAAGGACATAATAACAAGGACCAGGGCAATGTAAGCATTTAAAACACATTAAAGTGCAGCTGGGCATTGTACGGAGAAGGGGCAAGAGCAGGGAGCCTTGTTTGTGTTGGCAGAGTACCACACACCTAGCTCCGTGCCCAAGCCCGGGGCCAGGCTGGGGATGTTTCTTTAAGGAGGCATGACAAGCAAGCTACTGTGCAAGAGCGGGAGGGAGAAAGGCCAGCGGCCGGGGTGGCATTGGGAATAGTGGGCAAAACTTCTGGGTTCTAGAACATTCTCAGCCCTGGCGGCTTTGCCTCTCTGAGCCTCTATTTGTCTGATAAAATAAGGCTTTGCATCTCAGGGAAGGACTTTGTCATCCTTAATGCGGAGGTCTAGCAGGATCAGGGGTGGGGGAGTGATACAGCCCGCAGCCTGGGAGCCATGTGACTTTGTCGCTTCCCCTAAATCACCTGGCTTCTGAGGCTCTGTGCTGGACTGTGGGAATGTCCCTGCAGAATACTATTTCTCCTTCTCCCTCCTCCTCCTCCTCCTCCTCCTCCTCCTCCTTCTCCTCCTCCTCCTCCTCCTCCTCCTCCTCCTCCTCCTCTTCTTCTTCTGGAATTTCCATAGTAATGTAGCTGTCTGTATTAAAAGTAGAGATCAGGAAGCATTTGAGATCTTGCTTCCCAGCAATTGTCAGTTTCGCTCAAATACACTCTTATGAAAATTCAAAAAAATAAAAAATAAATATCAGAGTAGCAGAAATAGAAGAGTAGGGCTAATTTAAGAAATACTTAGGAATTAAAATCAATGCCTGACCGGCATGGCTCAGTGGTTGAGCATCAACCTATGAACCAGGAGGTCACGGTTCGATTCCCGGTCAGGGCACTTGCCTGAGTTGTAGGTTCGATCCCCAGTGGGGGCGTGCAGGAGACAGCCGATCAATGACTCTCTCTCATCATTGATGTCAGAATGCTGCTATTTCTGACACAGAAACAGGACTGCCTTCAAGTCTCAGGTACAGGGCACAGACAAATCCCCTTTCTTCCAGAAACATTCCCCAGGGCCCTCTTTCTCAGGGGGGGTGGCTCCGTGGATCCAGGCTAGCCTCTGGTCCCCCTTCTCCCTTCACTGAATGGCAGATGCAGCTGACCCTCCTGACCCCATGGGAGTTATCAAAGGTCCCCACTCAGAACTTCCGAAGTCCCCCTGCCAGGGTCGGGAGAGCACCTGGCCCTTAAAAGCCATTTGATTGAAGCCACATTTCTGAGTTTTCATCTAAGACAGACATCTGGGTTGACTGAAAAGCTGGCCGCGGCCCCCTCTGTCTTGGCACTGGCTGTGTCCAGCCCACGGCCCATTTGCTGGGGCAGCAGGGCGGGCTCGCAGCTCGAGGTTTGCCTTGGTGGCTCCAGCTGTTTGCCACGAGATCGTCTTTCCGTCTGCTTGGCATGGGATGAGTTCACCTCGGAACCTGGGCCCCTCCCCGCATCTCCAGGGAGAGCTGGCTCTTGCTCTGCAGCCTCCCCTCTTCAACACAACCACAACCACCCATTTCGGAACGTTCACACCATGCTGGGCTCAACACCGGCATGATCTCATTGAATTGTTACCGCCCCCTGCAAGCTCAGGCTCTTCATCCCACCTGGCAGGTGAGGAAAGGAAGTTCAGAGAAGCCTGGGGAACTTGTCCAAGGCCACACACTCAGGACAAGTGCAGCTAGGGTTCAAGCACCACAGCTGACCAAGGTCTCCCTAACTCTTCCGGGGAGGCCTGGGCCTGCCTGAAGACAACGAAAACCAGGACCCCAAACCACAATTTCACAGACAGGAGGATGCACCCCGGGATTGTTTCATGAGTTATGTGTGCACGAAGGACAACGTCCCTCAAGAAGACTGGGGTTGAATAGACAGGCCGGGCAGCAACCTGCAGCCCAGGCCTAAGCGTTAACCGAGACGCACGGAGAAGTGTCGCAGGGAGAAGTGAGGAGGCTCGTTCCGTGCGGTTCAGGAGGGCAAAGGCCGATGTGTGGATGTCTCTGGTAAGCAGAGCTCAACTCAAAGCAACAGCGTGTTAAAAACGGCAGCTGGGACTTCTGGTCCAGACAGTGGAGCAGGTAAATGCTGTGCTCACTTCTCCCACGACCACATCAAAATCACGACTAAACGAGAACAATCACCTTGCAGAACCACCTGAAGACGAGCCAAATGGAACTCCTATAACTAACTGAGGGTATAAAGAAGAAGCCACATGGAGACTGAATTTTTTTTAAAAAACTGCAACTGCCCAGCAGTATAATGGGGTGTGCCCGGAAGTACTGAGCTCCCCGCCATGAGGCATGTGCTTACCTTAGTAAGGTTTGTAGGAGTTGGGGAAGGAAATTGATTTTTGAGGGGATGGAGGTTTATATACACTGAGTGGCCAGATTATGATGATCTCTGAACGCATAATAATCTGGCCACTCAGTGTACTTCTCTTGAGTACCTCATTTATTTGATATCAAAGATACTATAAACCGTGCACCTGATCAGTCTCCCCCTTTGCACTGGCTGATAGAAAGCTCAGGGCAAATAGGTGGTTGATCTCCAGCAAAAGTCTAGAATACTTTTGGTACCCATGTGAGATACAAATACACTGAGTGGCCAGATTATTATATGTTCAGAGATCATAATAATCTGGCCACTCAGTGTATACATCTGAAAGTTTCTTGGAAACACTCAGTACAAAGAAAGCTTGGGTTTGGCTTGGTTTTGTCAGGGCCCTTGCCCACGAGGAGTGTGGCAGGCACAGTCTGTGACGCCAGCCCCGTGGGGGTGGACGTGTGAGGGTGATGTGGGCATGACGCCAGGTTGGAGCAGAGAAACATGGGTCCGGTCACAGCAGCAACGTCATTATTGTCACCGTCGTCGTTATTCGGAGCATCTCCTAAGTGCCAGGCTCCATGCTCAGTGCTTCCTCATCTTGTTGTATTCTAACAATATCTCTAGGAGTTTCCGGTCTCACTATCTTCATTTTACAAATGAGGAAATTTAACCTGAAACCTCAGGTCTATAACACCTCAGACCTCTGCTTCTAGCCGCTCTCTAATCTGCCTCCTGTCCGTGCTGCTTCTTGTGTTCTTGGCATTTGCTTGAGGACCGAGCGTACTCAGCCAGTGTGGCTCAGTGGCTGGGCATTAACCTATGAACCAGGAGGTCACAGTTCGGTTCCTGGTCAGGGCACATGCCAGGGTGCGGGCTTGATCCCCAGTAGGGGGTGTGCAGGAGGCAGCCGATCTATGATTCTCTCTCATCATTGATGTTTCTATCTCCCTCTCCCTTCCTCTCTGAAATCAATAAGAAATATATTAACAACATTCAGTTAGAGTACCCAGCTTGGGGAACAGCTGTGCTGGGGTGGGGTTCCTCTTCTCTGGGACTCTGGATGAGATGCCCAGTTTCCTGCTCTTTGAAAATGGGGTTGTCAGAATTTCAGTTGTTGGGCTGAAAAAAACACAAAACTATTTATTTGGCTTGGGGATTTTCTGAGAGCTTCTCCAAGGAACTTGGAGCATCCTGGGAACTAAGCCTGGGATCATGTTAGCACCTCCCTACACAAGCGCGAGTGTCCCTGACACGTGGCGTCTCTGGCCTGGAGCTCCAGGACGGGATGGGGGAGGGTGGCTGGATGGCACTGTCTGAGCCAGGGTTCAGACCAGACCTCTCCGCCTCACTGCTTGTGGTGACTAAGATGCCCACTTTGGCTCCAGTGCCACCCTGAGGAAGCGGTCCGAGCCCATCTTTGGGCAGAACTTCTATAATGATTGGGAGGGGCCGTTAGGACTTCACCAAGGAGGGAAATCTGGAACGATGAATATTATGATAATTACCAACATGTGACAGGAATCGTGCTCAGCGTTTTACATACTGTTCAGTGTTCACAATACCCTCCCCCCTCCACCGACCAAAGGAAGGAAGTTTCATCCCCATTTTACTGATAAGAAAAATTAAGGCTCAGAGAAGTTGAGAATTTGCCCAAGTCTCTCCAGCCAGTGACGGGCAGCAGGCTAGCTTGCTATCCTTCAGATTGTGTGGAAGGAAGGAAGGGAGGGAGGGAGGGAGGGAGGAATCCTTGGGGAGGGCCTACAGGCTGTGGCAGGCAGTGTGCTAGCTCAGTCTGCATTGATTGTTTCAGTCAAGTTAATCCTCACAACAACCCACGAACTGAGTGTCTGTCCACACGTCCACAGATGAGAGAAATTAAGACTGAAAGAGGATAAGCAATGTGCCTCAGGTCACATAGCTCTTCAGACTGAGCCAGGAATTGAATGCGGTCCAGCTGCCCCAGCACCCGCCCTCTTTCACCCACTCTGGGACGTGGAAGTTTCTCTCCAGCTTACCTGCCCGAGGTTTACAAATTGGGGGTTTCAGCTCCAACCTGATCACGTGCCCCTACACATCGAGCTCAGCCTCATCTGGCTCACACACATGTGTGTGTGTGTGTTCTCTGGACAGAGGGGTGTATGGCAGGCCATCTGTCATCACAGCGGAGATCGGAGATCGGCAAGGCTTGTAAAAGCCCTGAGGCCAGACTTATGTCCCCACCTCCTCCTCCCTGAGCTCTGTCATGGGGTCAGGGCCAAAACTGTCCCAGCCATTGGTTTGCTCTTGCTGAGGCCTTCCTGTTAGTCCCGTCAGCCAAGGGGGAGAATGCGCAGGGCAGGGGCAGGCTGCAGCCAGCGGCCCTCTGCTTCCTTCCCGGTGCGTACCCAGGCTGAGGTGCGGCAGGGAGTGGACAGGGCCTGGATCAGAGGCCAGAAGACCCGAGTTCCAGGCCCACATGTCCCGGTTTCCTCACATGTGTCTGCCCTACATGATTCCCGGGCACTTTGTGATGTTCAGACTCCTTGGAGTTCAGGGTGATCCCAGCTGACCCCTCAGGAGCTGCTTTGGCCTCCTTGGGTCTAAAAGTCCCAAATGCAAGGTCACCTGCAGCTTCCAAGTGTCTCCGTGGAAATCATGGGTTACCAGGCACTCTCTCTCTGTCCAGATCTCACAGAGCCCTCTCTGTCTACTCTCTGATCCTTGAGGGGAGCACAGCTTCTTCACCGTTTTCTCTATTGATCCAGCATAGCACTTCGGTTATATACATTGTGGAGCATTTGCCCAGCATCTAATTAGTTCCTCTGACCTCCTCCTTTTTGATCCCTTGTAAAAAAAGCGGGGGGGGGGGGGTCAAGGAAGAGGGAGAGTTCCCAGAAAGGGTGATACCCTTCCTGCTAGCAGGCATCTTCCTGTGACCTCCAGACCCTAGGATTCTCAGCTTAGTCACCTCCTAAGGCTTGCCGTGAAGTCAATCATTTATTTATTTGGAGGCAGTAGAGAGGAATGGTTCAGAATTTATCCTCTGGAGGCAGATGCCAGGGATCATAGTCCCGGCTCCAGCCACCTGCTGGGTGACCGAGGGCATGTTTGCTAACCCCTCTGTGCCTCGGTTTGCTCATCTATAAAATGGGGATAATAATAGTAAGTACCTCCAGAGCTGTTATGAGGATTAAACAAGTTAATATATGAAAAGCCTTCATAACAGGGCCCGGCCCCTGGTGAGCGCTGTTTTAGTGTTTGCTATGATTATTCATTCCACCGTGATTGAGTGCCATACAGTCCCCTCGGCTCCAGAGACATCGCAATGACGAAGAAGATAAGGGCCTTGTCCTCACGAGCTTACACTTTATGGGGGGAGATAGGCAAGCAAACAGCCCACCGTGTTAAGTGCTATGACAAGGGAAGGCCTGTGTGTGTTGGGAGCACTCGAGAGGCGTGCCCGGGGCGGGTGCCAGGGGCGGGTGTTAGGGGTGGTGATACCTGCCCGCCCTGCTCACTACGAATCACCCAGCTCAAGCGCTGTAGGCTGAGCCTAGCCCCCACGGTGGAGCAACACGCAAACCCTGAGCAAGACCTTCCACAGCGGGCACCAAGATTACAACTTAGATCCACGTCCTTTTTATCTTCAAAAATGAAGCTTTACTCATGTATGTCCTCACTTGATGCGTGTATCAGACCGTCAGCGGTCATGTTTGGCACACACAGTGCAGGGGAGAGTGGGGTTCCCAGAAAAGGTGGTTGCGCGTGTGTTTGTCTGGCATATCACAGCACACTGCATACGGCAATGCTGGGCTCACGGGGTGTTTCAATGATGTCGTCTAGTTTTAACCAGCAACCCTCACCAAGTGGAGCCCGGGATCCAAATGATGAAGAAGGCCATGGCACTTTAGTGATACACGTTGTGGCAGATTTACCCAGCATCTAATTAGCCCCTCTGACCTTGCCGTGAGTGTATAATGTGCCCAGAGATAGCAGCTAATGACAGGAGTCAAACTGTCTTGATTTAAAAATGAGCCACTCAAACTTTGCTCTATAGGTGTACCCATCTCTTGGTATTTGCAAGGATCCATTTCAACCATAAAATATATAAAGAACTATCTTTTTTTTAAATCCTCACCAGAGAATATGTCTACTGATTTTTGAGAAAGAGAGGTAGAGAGAGAGAGAGAGAGAGAGAGATATGTGAGAGAGAAACATAGATTGGTTGCCTCTGGTATGCGCCCCAATTGAGGATTGAACCCACACCTAGGCATGTGCCCTGACCGGGAATTGAACCCACAACCTTTTGGTGCATGGGATGACACTCCAACCAACAGAGCCACCCGGGCAGGGCAAGAACTATCCTTTTGTAAGCCATTAAAGAAAGAATGAACCAGAGGACATACAATCTCGACAGTAAATGACTTCTTGAGTAAAAATAAGCTTTACTGAACAGCTCTGGGAGTTTACCCACTGATGTTATGACTAGGAAGGTAACAGCGGTGGAGAGGACTGGGTGTAAAATTCCTCCACTGCAGACTTCATGGGCCAGCTATGGCTGTAAACGAGTCAAAGCCAGAAGATAAATTGCTACCGGAAGTCATCACGCAGATAACTTTACAAAACAAGACCTTTAAAGTCTGATGGTATCTTTACGGAACTTTGTGTTGGAATAGTGTCTGTGGAAATCCCTTGAGCCCTTTGAGAATTACATGCTATGTCTTTCTTGGCAGAGGGATTGTCCAACTTAAAGATGAGCTACTCTTTGTTAAAAAACAAAAAGATGGATATTCTACATTTGCTGCCTTTTTCTGTGATGACAGATGGCTGTCAGTAGTTTGCTACCTGCTAGAGCTTTTCAGCAAGGTCGACACACTAGTCTGTCCCTCCAAAGTAATGGAGACTTTCCCCTGTGTTTTCTTTTTTTTTTTTTTTAATTAAAAAGTTTTTAATTTCTCTATAAAGGGGGATGTTGTGAAATCAAGGCAGGAGGCGTACCAACACCGAAACACTGAGAATCATTTCCTTATTATGGGATGCTGTAAACATCTCCATTTGCACACTTGAAAAACTTGAAAGCTGGAATTTTCTAACTTAGAATTTAATTTGTAAGAACAACTAACTGACCTCCCTACGGGAAGATGGAATTTTACTAGCCAGATTTCAACAGCATCGCATGATTGGTAAATGTGAGAGAAAAATAAATGTCATGGTTTTATAAGGGCAATCACTAATGAGTTTCTTCCCTCTTGATCTAGGATACTTTGTCAGCTAAACCAAGGATCAAAATAGACGGAACTGAGCCGGGGTGTGAATTGTATCCAGATGTTTAAAAATAGTAAAACAGCCCTGCCTGGTGTGGCTCCGTTGGTTGGGTGTTGTCCCGTGCACTGAAAGGTTGTTGGTTCGATTCCCGGTCAGGGGACATGCCTGGATTTTGGATTCGTTCCACGATAGGGGGCATGCAGGATCAATGTTTCTCTCTCACATCGAAGTTTCTCTCTCTCCCTCTCCCTTCTTCTCTCTCTAAAAATCAATAAAAAATATTTTTTTAAAAATCAGTAAAACAACTCTAGTTATGTAAGATGTAACCATTAGGAGAAACTGGATGATGGATACTCAGGGACTATTTTTTTTTTTTTGCAACTTCCTGCAAACCTATAACAAAAAAGTTTTTAAAAAAGTAATAAACGTGTCAATCATATGTGATATTGTATTACATTGATACAGAGTAATATATATGGTATGTAATATATTCATATGCAAAATATATAGTGACTTAGTATCATTTTTATTAAGAGCAAGGTGGACTGAGAGTAGCCTGGTGGGAGCCAGGGCAGGGATTTCAGCTAAGGAGACCCAGCTGGACATCCAGACTGCACCCCACTTCCCAGCGTGGGTGACAAAGGAACCCAAGGGCCCTCATTGAGACCTGTCTGTACCTTCACTCCTCAGCCTCTCCAGTGATTGAAAATGGCCAGCTGGAGTGTCCCCAGGGGTACAAGAGACTCAACCTCACTCACTGCCAAGGTAAGGGTGACCAGGGCCACGGCTGGGCTTGGGGAAGGGAAATGATGGAGGCCTGATGATGCAGGAACACCTCTGCCCACCCTGCATTGTCGGTGGACACTGCCTGCGTGGTCTCCGCTGGGGATCTCTAGACCCCAGCTTGGGGAAGCTTTGGGGTTTGCTGGTTCCAGAGGCCTAAGGAAGTCGGGGGATGGGCTAGATCAACCTGAGAAAGGACCTGGAGCCAAGCCCATCCCTTCCTCCCCTTCTCTCCCCACCCCCTCCCGGACCTGGGCCAGGTGCCTCTCTAGGAATGTGTGATGCCATATCTGAGGGTGCCACCCCACCTCCCGAACATCCACCCACCTCCCGGGCTGCCCTCCCTGATGGGAGGACTTTGGACTCCAGGGTGGGAGACCAGGCCAGCCTGAGTTAGCAGAGACCTCTGTGGACTTTGCCCAACAAGCACCTTCAGGGCTTCCCCTGCCTCAACCCACGGCCGGGCGGGGGTGGGGGTAGGGGTGGGGAGGAGGCACAGACGGAGGAGAGGGGACCATGAAGCACACCCTGGCCTTGCTGGGCTGGCCTGGCTGGCAGGCTCGGTAAGGCCAGCGGAGGCCCAGAGTGCTCTGCATTAGAAAGCCCCCGAGCAGCCAGGCCCAGGGGCCCCTTGGGACAGAGGGTGGGAGGGGGGCTCAGCGATGGCTTCTGCAGGGGATTCCAGTGGGGTGGGCAGTGGGACCGGGACTGAGGGGTCCAGAGGCTTCACTAGGGAGGCAGCTGCCACTCAGCACTCAGGCTCTGAGTGAGGAGCCCGCCGGCTGTGGGCCTGGCGATAGGTACGACAGGAGCGGGCCTTTCCGCCGCGAGAGGCTTCCGGGGCTGGCGGAGGGCAGCGAGGAGCTAAGCTTCCCACAGAGGAGGCTGCCTTGCACGGACTGCTGTCTGTACGGCTACTTTGGGTGAAGCTGGGTCAGAGACCAGGGCTTGACCCAGGTGGCCTCCTAGGTGCCTTCCCCCTGGAGGCTGCTTCAGGGGGGTGGAGCCTGAGGACGCCCCGGGGTGGCTGGGCTACCTGCCTGTGGGATGCCACGCCCCAGAGGCGGTTTCTGGCCTGTGGATAAGAAAAGGTGCTTGCACCAGGCAAAAGGGCAGGCGTCTGACCCAGCCCAGCCCAGCCCAGCCCAGGGCCCGCCTCCCTCAGGGGCAGTGGGCTGAGGGCCTGGTGGACAGTGGTGTGGAGATGTCTTGGTTTTGCCCTTGGAGGGTGCGGTAAGGCTGTTCATATCTAACTGTGTCCAGTGGTTTCCCAGCCGGGGAAGGTGAAGTTATTTCCAGAATCTCAGATGAGCTCTGCCCTCTAGCCACTGAGCCCCAGGGTACAGGATGCTCAGGGGCCCTCCCCAGGAGACCCTGCCCCTGAAACCTCCCCCTTCCTGAGTCTGGGGCGGTGGTCTCCGTGTCTGCGAAGGGACCCACCCAACTCTGCACCCACGTGTGCCACCTCCGCTCTCTCTCCATCCTTCTCTCCTACTCCCACGGGGTAATTTTGGGGTGTTACTCTGAGCTGCATGCATTGTGCCAGGTGCTGGTACACAGGGATGGCTTAGACATGGCTGCTGCCCCAGGTGGAGACAGACACCTAAACGATTGCACAGCACCTGCCTCCTCCCCGTCGTCGGTACCTCCATCCTGCAGCTCGCTGCGGGCCTGTTCCCCAGACGTGGGCCTGGGAGCTTCTTCGGGGGCTGAACGGGAGGGACCGGGAAGCCCTTTCTCCGCCCTCCAACCCCAGCTGTCCCTTTATCCGCTTCCCCTGTTTGCATCCCAGCATGCCACGTACTAGCTGAGTGGATTTGGGCAAGTTATTCCCAGAGCCGCCATTTCCCCACCTATAAAATGAGGACAGGTGGACCTATTTGGTGAAATTGTTTGTGAAATTAAATGAGGTACCACATGTAAAGCACCGGGCACGTAAGAGACGCTCGGTAAACATTAGCTCTTAATATCATGATCATTATTACCAGTTCCAGGACCAAGTGATTTGCCATTTTTAATTTGTTTTGTCCTCCTATGTGAGACTCTCTGGTAGTTATTCTTATTAACCCCATTTTACAGATGGGAAAGTGAGGCACAGAGAGAGGGATCAACGTAATAAAGGGCAGCTCTCTTATTGTTGTCCCTTTACTTGGAGAGAGTATTTGAAGATCTCTGCCCCAGCCCTTCCCTCCATCAGGCCTCATGGGGCGGGTCCATGGTCATCTCCTCCAACCCTGCAGATATCAACGAGTGCCTGACCCTGGGCCTGTGCAGGGACTCGGAGTGCGTGAACACCAGGGGCAGCTACCTGTGCACCTGCAGGCCGGGCCTCATGCTGGATCCGTCCAGGAGCCGCTGCGTGTGTGAGTGCGGGTGGGGATCAGGGGTGGGGGACACTGGGCGGCAAGATGGGACCCTTGGGGTTCACGGGCCAGGCCCAGAGCAGAAGTTTCCCCCAGGCCCCTTCCCAAGGCCCAGTGGCTGCTACTCAGCCTGGAATTGGGCCCAGCGTACAAAAACGGGTCCGTCCCCTCCTGCTGGGACAGACAGCTGCTACTCCACTTCGGGCTTTAGGCATTTCCTGGGACTTTGCAGTTTGGGATTTCCTACTCCTGTTTTTTCTCTAATCGTTTCTGTTCCGTCTTTGGCCTCATTTACTTTGGGGGATGTGTGTTGCCTCCGTTCTAACATCTGGCTGAGCGGAGGCTGCCTCTTCGGCGCCTGAAGGGGCCTGTCTGCAGCATGAATGCCACTGCTGCCAGCCCCAGGCCTTTCCACAATCCTGTGATCCCCTGGGTTCTGCATGCGTCTCTGCATCCGTGAACACACACGTGTCACGAGTCATATTGGCATCGTGTCCGTGTGTGCGTGCGTGTACACCCGGGCAGCTGTTTCCAGTTGACCTCTGTGGTTTCCAGCGGGGAGAGGCCCAGGCTGACAATCCCTCTCAGATGGCAGAGCTGACGCCACGGTCCGGACGGGGCTTTCCTGGGGCAGGGAGGCCTGACCAGAGCTGAATAAAACCAGTACTGACCGGTCTCTGCCAAGTGACAGCCCAGGTCAGGTCGGCCACCCCACTCAGCAGAGCTCCCTGTGGCTGGCTAAGCCCTCAGTCTGCAAACGGCCAGGCACTGGGTCTGAGGAGACCACAGAACGAACACGACTCCAGCGCCACCCAGAGGGAGCGCCCCTGTGAAGGGAGGACTCAGCCCAGTGTGTGTCTCCACAGGGAGAGGAGATAGACACCCAGGGAGGGAGGGGCCCAGGGTGGGGAGGATATGTCAGGTCACTCTCAGAAGACCTCCTGGTGACAGAGACAGGCAATCAAGGCCTTGAGGGGCATTCAGCTCTTCTCCTCCCCACCCCACCCCACCCCACCCCACCCGCACTTTTATTAGGCAGGTGTATTTAATGTCGGAGGTGACGTATTAGTGCCAGAAAGAGAGCTTTAATGCAGGGAAGCAGAGGTGGCCCTTGAGTGTTCTCCCTCTCCCCTCCTTAGTGTTACCCCATCCAGCCTCCTCTGATGACTCATGTCCATGAAGGGGGCAGGGGGAAGCACGAAGTTTCTCTTCCCTTCATTTCTGAGCTTTGCCCCCTTCCTGGCACTGACCAGGGCTAGTAGAACAGCTACAAGGGCCCTCTGGGCTGGGCAGCCTCCTGATAGTCCCAGCTGTGTCACCTCGAAGGGACCAAGCCCTTCCCTACGGTAGCCCCAGGGAAGTGGCTGCTGGAGGCAGAGACTGAACCTGGAGACCATGGCTCGTGGACGGGCTAATAACTGACATGTGTATAGCACATGACCTTGGACAGGACCCTTTCTCATATATCACTGTGAAGAAGGTTTATTGGTCAGGAGTCTTTGGGTTGCAAGTGACAGAAATTCAACTCAAACCACTGTAAGCAAAAATGATTCATTGGTCCACACAACTAGGAGGTCCAGAGGTAGGTGTGCCTCAGGCTTGGCTGGATCCAGGCACCCACAGTGTCATTAGGATGTCTCTTGCTCTCTTCCTTCGGTGTTGATTTCTTATTCCTTCAAAGGTACCCACCAGACACTCTAGGCCTATAACCTCCCACCCTTGAAACTCAACAACAACAACAAATAGGAACATAAAAAGCATCTCTTTTCTAATAATCCAGGAAGAGTCCCAAAGCTAATTAACATCATGGGCCTACTTATCAAGTGCCCATCCCTGATTCAATCACTGTGAGAAGGATATGGACTATACTCCTTCAACCAGGAAGTGGGGGACCAAGACTGAGGGAAAAAAGGGTGGGTCCCACAGGAAAACCAGGATGCTGTTACCAGAGTATGAGGGACAGGCAGAAATACACGCATCCACCACCCATCGCCCTTAGTATGAAGGAGATAAGACCCAGGAGGTCATGTAGCTCATGGTGGGGCAGGGAGTTGAACGTGGGCTGTAGAGTCCTGACAGGACTCCCAGAATCATCAATTCCTCAACTTTGAGTGTTGCCCTTTTCACCCCACCCCTTCCCCTCATCCGTCCCTCTGAAGATTTCAGTCTCTTCCAATGAGGCATGGCTCCTCATCTTCCTTTGAGGTAATTTATAAGAGAATAGTCTGTAATATTTATTATCAAAGTACAATCAAGGAGCCTGGCCGGTGTGGCTCAGTGGTTGGATATCAACCTATGAACCAGGAGGTCATGGTTTGATTGTCAGTCAGGGCACATGCCTGGGTTATGGGCTCGATCCCCGGTGGGGTGTGTGCAGGAGGCGACTGATGGATGATTCTCTCTGATCATTGATGTTTCTATTTCTCTCTCCCTCTCCTTTCCTCTCTGAAGTCAATAAAAAAAATATTTTAAAAAGTACAAGCAAGGGGACAATGGTAGTGGCATTGTTATTATTAAAACCCAGCCTAGCTCACCCTCACTGTGGTCCACCGGATTGATTCATGGATCTAGCCATCCATCAATCCATCAGACGCTGTGCAGGGTGCTTGATTACAAAGATGAGTGTCCCTGCCCTGAAAGCTCCCCTCAGGCCTTTGGTTCTCACCTCGTCTGTGGCCCTCAGAGCACACTGCTCCCCACTCAACCCCAGGCCCATGTTGGACTTTGGTAAACACTTGTAACTCAGCACTTGTAAACAGGTTCTCCATGTGGGTAGGCGCCAGGGTCCCCTCAAACAGGTAGCATGAGGAGGTGCTGAAGCATTCCACTTCCGCTATTCTTCCTAACATTCTTGTGAGCATTTTCAGGGCCCCAAACTCCCAGACTGTGACGCAGGCCAGGCCAATCCGAGTGCACGACCAGCCACTCCTCCATCCTCTGCCCTCTTGCCTGTGCTTTCTCTCCCCCTGGCCACCTGCCCATCCCCACCTGCTATGTCTGTTTCAGCGGACAAGGCTGTCTCCATGCAGCAGGGGCTGTGCTACCGGTCACTGGGGCCGGGCACCTGCGCCCTGCCTCTGACCCAGAGGATCACCAAGCAGATATGCTGCTGCAGCCGAGTGGGCAAAGCATGGGGCAGCAATTGTGAGAAATGCCCCCTGCCTGGCACAGGTAACCCTCTGTCCCCCTCTCAAGCTTCCTATAAGCAGTAGCCATTTCCCCCCACCTGGACCTAACCTTAAGCCAGAAGACCTTAGTCTTCCTCCCTGCTCAACTCCTTAACCCAACCTAGGGCCCCTCCCTCCTTGCTGCTGCAATAGCCTTGTCTCCCAAAGGGAGGGCAGGGAGGGCCCTGGGTCCCTGCAGGAACAGCATCTTCAGTGTGTCTCTGACCATTGACCTTGTAGAGGCCTTCAGGGAGATCTGCCCCGCCGGCCATGGCTACACCTACTCGAGCTCAGACATCCGCCTGACCATGAGGAAAGCCGAGGAGGAGGAGCTGGCCAGGCCCTCGAGGGAGCAAGGGCAGAAGACCAGTGGGACCCTGTCCAGACCAGCAGAGAGGCAGCCACTCCGGGCGGCCACCAGCACCTGGCTGGAGGCCGGGACCATTCCTGACAAGGGTATCTGGGTTGGGGGAGATGCCTGAGGGGCTCCCCTTCCACTTGGATTACAGCACCTCAAAGAGCCACTGGGAGTTTATCCTGGATGCGTGGCATCCATCTCCGGAGTCTTAGGAAAGGGACTTTGGAGCAGCAGCACCCAGCCCTGGGACCCTGCTCTCCTGGCCTGGCATGACAGGAAGGCCTCACCCACTTCCTCTCCCCTGTGGGGTCAAGAGGTGCCCACATCCCAGGGAGTTGCTGGTGGAGGTGGGAGAGGTCAACAGCAGCCCCCGCCCCAGCTCCTTAGTCTTTCCATCCCCTACCCCTGGCCATGCAGCTTCTGAGGCTGGTGCTGGCTTCAAGGCCTGAAGAGCTGGCGGGTGGATCCTGGGGAGTCTGGGTGCTCTCGATCCCCAACCCTAGCCTCAGAGTCAAAGCACGAACTCCAGCTCAACTGCCTTGGGCCCAGGAGGCAAGGGGCTGGGAGGAGACTGGGCTTGAGGCACCGCTGGCAGGTGCCCTGGGAAACCAGGCAGAAGGCATGCCCAAGTCACTGGTAACACAGAGTGCAGGAGGCCAAGGTTGTATTAGGATCAGGAGAACTACTATGTGATGGCCAAAATTTCTCCAGGAGAGAGGGAAGTCAGGACAGAGCCCTAGTCATCATGGGAACTGGACCCTGACTAGGGAGGAACAACTCCTCTCCTCCCTGGTGAGAGGGAGGGGCAGAGTGACCTAGTGTGACTGGCAGGCTGGGGAGGGAGGAGGGTGACAGCTAGGACCACAGGGTGGACTGGCCCAGGTGGGGTGGGACTCCCATCACAGGAGGCCTTGGAGGAACGTAGGAGGTTTCCTCCACCAAGTGACACACCTTGTAGACCCTCCAGATCTGGGATTCTGGGGTCTGTGGTGGCCAGTCCCAGTGGGGCAGGAGGGGCAGAGGCAGGCATAAGAGTCTGAGCTCTCTCCACTGCTGACCTCTGGGGACAAGGTCAGGAGGTCACAGATGGAACCAGCCCTGGCTGTGGGTGGAGGAGAGAAGGCGGCCAGACTACCCTCCCTGAGCTCATGTTCTCACATTTCCTTCCCAGGTGACTCTCAGGCTGGCCAGGTGAGTGAGTCTTCTCACCAAGGAATTGGGCAAGTGTGGCAGAGGGGGACCTGGTAGCCACCAAGGCCATGGGGCAGTGTCCTATGAGGGAAGAAAGGGAGAAGGACGGAGTATATGTAGGATTTTGGTTGGAGAGATGCTGAAGTGGAGGGTTGATCCAAGGACCCAGTTTTATCCTAAAGGAAGTAATAATAGCTGCTGTTTATCAAGCAGCTTCTATGCATTTTCACTTGGGATGGTCTGGGGCCCCCTTCAGAAAGGAAGTAGGCACGTGTCCTGTTAGTTCTGGCTGTCACTCAAGCAGCTAGGGTCTAGAACTTGTTCTAGATTAATTTCAGATTTGGCATTTTCTGAGGTTGATTTGCTTAAACCTCAAGGTCTCCTCTGTGAGTGGCTCATGGGGAAGTAGAGGCAGAGCTGTGGATAGCCTCAAACCACTTCACTGAGAAACGGGGGTCCCACCCCCTTCCCTGTGCCAGGCAGTCCCCTGTAAAGAACTGAGCGTCCTCCTAGGAAACCATTCCAGAAGAATGAATCTGCTTCTTCCCTCGCCAGTCTGCCAATTCCTTCCCTGTCCCCTGCCCCTCCAACCTTCATACCTGACTGTCTCCAAACACTTTTTATTTATTTTTTTTAATTTTTTTTTATTGATTTCAGAGAGGAAGGGAGAGATAGAAACATCAATGATGAGAGAGAATCATTGATCCTGACTGGGAATGGAACCGTGACCTCCTGGTTCATAGGTCGATGCTCAACCACTGGCCCAAACACTTTTTCTAATGAGCTCTTCTCTCTCTGGAGAACCACGTGTTGTCTTCCCAGACCAAAGTTCCACTTCCAAGTCCTCACAGTCCTGAGCCATGCTCCTGATCTCTGTCCTCCTCTGCCATCTCCCCTCCTGGTTCCCCATGGCTTACCTACCTCTGTCCGTGGGCTGTGGTGAGGGGACAGCAGGTGTGGCCTGGGATCTCGCTTCACCACACTGGCCCTGTGACACTGGGTAGACTAGTTAACCCCTGGAGCTTCTGCTGCTGTCTCTGAGGTCACAGCCTTGATGTGATACTTGCTGAGATGACACGGAGCTGGCACATTACATGCATTTAATCATTACAACCTACTATGACGGGATAGTTGAGATTAATAAGATGTGGACGTAAAGTGCCTAGCAAAATGCCCAGCATGTAGTAAGAACTTAATACCAGGAATGCACGAAAAGTGAGTGAGAGCCTTGGATGGGAAGCCTGGTAGAAGGGAGTGAGTCAGGGGGGTGACAGCCGAACCAAGAGAAACAGTCTCTTATTTCTGTGCAGGTCACAACCAGTGTTACTCAAGTCCCTGCCTGGGTCCCAGGTGAGTCCCTCCTCCTGTCGGCTCCCAGCTCACAGGGAAGGGAGGGAAGGAGAGACCTTCATCCAGTAGTGGAGTTAGTACATGTGAGCTGATACATGGGGCTCAAATCAGATGACGTCTTGGATGGCAATGTGACCTGTGAATGCTTTTCCGGGAGCTCCATGCACCTAAGGAGCCGGGGGTGGGGACGGGGCACTGTTCCGAAGTCAGAAAGCTGGCCCCCTGTTTCCTCACTCTAAAACGGACACGAACGCCTGCCCTGCTGCCTCCCAAGGCCGACGAGATGTAGATGTTCATGGCAGAGCTCTGTGAACGGTAAAGCGCTTTGCAAACAGGAGACGAATGCTGGCGTGGGAACCAGGAGTCCGGCTTTGGCTCTGTGTCCAGGAAGCCAGGTGGCCCTGGACAAGTGGCCCTTTCTGCAACCTCAGTCTCCTCGCCTGTGAAATGGAGCGTGAGGGGCTCTAAGACCCGATGAGCTCGCAGCTCCTCGGACTCTATTTGGGGCCAGGTCAGGCCTCAGGAGGCTAGGAGGTGAGGGGTCACCCGCCCCAGGCTCCACGCCTTGCTCTTGGAGTTGGGACAGCAGAGAGGAGTGCAGGGCACTGCCAGGAACCTGGAGGGAGCACTGGCCCAGGTGGGAAGGCGGCAGGCCAAGGGGCTGTGCCCACCTCCTTCCCCTCTCCTCTCCCTGCCCCCCCGCCCCCAGGAGATGCCACAGGAAGACCAACACCACCACTGCCTGGAGAGGGGAATCCAGAGACCCCGGAAGAAGAGCAAGTGACCACCCCCACCGACGTGCTGGTGACTCTGGGCCCCCCAGGTACCTGCAGCCAGCCCGACTCGGGGCCTCTCCACCAAATGAACGCACGGTCTGCAGCACCTCCCCCCAGGCTCAGCCCCGGCTCCTCTCAGAGACCACAGGGCCCTAGTGAGCGCAGGAGTCCCGTCTGGTGCACGGGTCCAGCCAGGAAGGGGAAGAAGGGTCTCACTCAGAGCCCCTCCGGGAGAACCCAGGGGCCTCCGCAGGGCAGGGAGCCTCCGGAAGCCTGGCTCTGCCAGGCTGTTGACTCTGAGTCACCTGAGTGTCCTGGCAGTGGGCAGCCTCCTGCCCACGGGAGGGGCGACTTTCGGGAAGGTCGGGTTCTCCAGGTTGTTTGACTGCCGGGGAGCCTGTGTTCCCCCTCCACCTCAGCCGGCCGGCTACAATGGTGAGGGGGGTGCGGGTGGGGAGATTCCTGGCAAATCCACCTCGCTCTGGAATGTGCCCTCCTCAAGGCTCATTGTTTGGGGACTTGGCTCAGGAGAAGCGAGGCCGTGTTACCTGCCGCTCCCTGCGCACGTGTGAGCGCACGTGTGCTCCCGTGTGTGCCCTCACACGTGCCCCGGTTTGCTGATCTCTTAACCTCACAGACTGAGGCCACCTTGGCAGAGACAGGTCTTTCTGGGTTTCCCCTGGCAACGGGAGAGACCCCGCAGCCCGGTGGAAAAGTCCAGAAAATGTGGGGTGGCATCGGGGTTTGTCTTCCTGGGCTTGAACCAGGGCACCCCATGGCCCCTCCCAGGCCCTCTCTCCTCTGGGCTCAGTGCACTGCTCCTCGTCCCCCCTCCACCCGACAGCAAGATGAGCTGGGAAAAGGGGCTCAGCTCACAAGTCTGAGTCTCTGACAAAGAAAATGGGCCTGGAGGCAGAGGAGAGGGGCCAGGCCAGGCTCAGCCACAGCTCTAAGGGGGACAGGATCCGCCCAACCACCACCAAAGCCTTGTGCCTGATCCCCCGTCTTCCCGGTCATCCCCCAACCTCGCCCCTCTGGGAGGACATTTAGAATCTGGCTGGGGGTCCCCAGGAGTCCCGAGGCTGACCCTTGAAGCCAGGCGAGCAACAGGGTAGCCTTGCAAACAGGCCAGTGTGGAAGTTCAGTCCCGTCCAGTTTAGCAAACGCTGTGAAGCCCCACTGCGCACCATCACAGGCCACATCCCAGCCCATTCCCTTGGGGCCGGGCAGGGAGCCCAGGGTGTATGGGCTTCCCGCTCAGACATCCGGGCGGACACAGGGGCTAAAAGCATCCTTCATCCAGTCAGTGCTGTGTCCGGTCAGCATGTGCTGAGTGCTGGGTACTTTCCTAGTACTAAGGACACAGCTCAACAAAGCGAGGGTCTCTGCCCTCAGGCAGCCTCAGCCCTGAGTCCCGGTGAGTCTCCAAACCGTTTCTGCATTCAGCACCTGTCTCCTCACTTCACCCCATTACACCACCCAAGGGGTCCTTGTTGACATGGTTTCGGCAGGTTCCTAAGGGCCCCTGCGCCTCCCTTCCCATCTTGCTGAGCAAGGTGGCCTGGCAAGATGAGTGGTGTTTCTGAGACGGCTCTGATCACACCCCACCTTGCGTGTCCCCTTGCTTCCGTGTCTCAAGGTGGCATTCAAGGCCCTGCTCGGTTGGCCCCACCCCACTTGCCCTGCAGTTCTTCCCAGCACCCTGCTCACCAGATCTGTCTGTCAGCCTGTCTGTCTGTCGAGGGGAAACTGGGGAGGATTTGCCAGGGAAGGGAGTCACGGGGCACTGTTGTGTGAGCCGTGCCTGTATTCAGGGTAAGGTTAGGCTGGAGACCTCAGCGGGGCGGGCCCTGCGGAGACTCAGGACATGGGCCATTGGCATCTGCTTGATCTTGGTCAGAGCGATGCCCTCCTGAGAGCTCCATCCTGGTGGGGCTCAGGGCCCTGGGAGTAGGTGCGGGGGGCAGCTTATACAGGCCATGTGGATGTGGGAGGGCCCAACTAAGGGTGAGAGGAGGTTTCTGTGGGTCCTTTGAGGCCAAGTTACCCTGACCCCACACTCTTCCCACTCTGCTCCACTGCCTCGGCTCCTCCCCTGTGCCCCCATAACGTCGGCTTTGCTCTGTCTCCCACAGATAGTGACCGATGTGCCGCTGGAGCCACCAACATCTGTGGCCCCGGAACCTGTGTGAACCTCCCAGATGGATACAGATGCGTCTGCAGCCCCGGCTACCGGCTGCACCCCAGCCAGACCCACTGCACAGGTATTCACCTGGGAGTCCTGGGCTCCCTCAGTGTCTGGGTGGATAGGAGCAGGGCTGCTAGGGGACAGAGTCAACAGTCCAGGCAGCAGAAGGCCCAAGCAGTGCTGTGTGGTTGGTGGGTTGAGGAGGAGCATAGACCCTGTGAACAAAGCTGACCTTAACCTTGGGGAGACCAATCTCTGGGAGCAGCATCTGACGAGTCTCCAGGACTCCAGGAGTGTGGGAAGCCACCCCAGGGCCCCCAGACAGGTGCCTGGCGCCCTCAGCTCTGAGTTCAGCCCACCCCTCAAACTGGCCATCTTGCTGCCTGCAGGGTGGACCAAGGACTGTCTTCGTAAATGTCTCCACCAAGGCCATCCCTGGTAGAGAGGTTTGGGGGCCAAGACAAATCATCAAATGTTGGCCTGACCGCCCCCTGCCGCCCCCCAATATTATTATACAAAGGGGACACATCCACTGCGTCTTGAAGGAGAAAGGAAGTGGACACGGGGCCGCTGGGGGAGGGAGCCATGGGTCAGGGAGGGGGCGTAGGGCAGCCACTCCAGGCCCTTGGCGCCTGAGTGGGCCCAATGGGCTGACTTCACGGCTCCCGGCCTTAGAGCTATTTCATCTCTCCAGCCTCCTCCGCTCCCTCACCCTCTTCTTGCCCCACAGCACCATCCCCTGTCCAGCCCTTCGCATGGGCAGGTGCTGGCACAGGCCCAAAGAAAGGCTCCCCTGATCTTCCTCCCCTCCTCCCTCTGCTCAGATGACAATGAGTGTCTGAGGGACCCCTGCATGGGAAAAGGGCGCTGTGTCAACCATGTGGGCTCCTACTCCTGCCTCTGCTACCCTGGCTACACACCGGCCACCTCAGGGACCACGCAGGAATGCCAAGGTAAGCCCTTGCCCTTGGGATGGGCACGGGACCCCACAGAGAGCTGAAGTGGAAGAGGATCCAGGCATCCTCAGCACTCGGCTCTGCGGGGTGGGAGTGCGGGGCCCAGGGAACCGAGACCAGGGCTCTGAGCTAGACCTGGGAGAAAGCCCACTCCCCTGACACCGAACTTGCGAGGTCAGGATCTGAAAAGCAGCAGCATGCCCAAAGGCTCAGGGAACTGTGGCAAAGGCCAAGCGTGTGGGGGTCCAGGGAGAGGAGGTCCCCAAACAGCCAGGTCCCCAACCTCTGAGTGACAAGGAGCTGCTTTCCTTGTGGTAAGGAGGGCGACCCGTGAGGATGCCGAGTGAGACTCCTGGCAGACGGGGGAGAGACCGTGCCTTTGGGAGAGGAGCGTGGGTCCTCTGCAGCTGGTGCCTGCAAGGCTTTGAGCTTCCCAAACAGACCCTTTAATACGCAGCCATCACACTGTGATGCCTATATTTTCACCGAAGAGACCACAGGGAATATGGCGCAGCACTTTCCAAGCCGGGACTTAAGATTCTTAACACAATTGGGTTCTTCTCCTGGAGAATGGCACTGCCTTCTTGGGGCCCCCATTGTGGTTCTGGCCCGGGCAGCCCAGCAGTCACTCGAGGGCCCCTCCGGAAAGCTGTGTATCCTCCCATTGCCAGGGTTCTAACCCTCAAGGATCTGGTCCCCTCACCGATTGTGGGGGGATAGGGAGTAGAGGAGACAAACCACTTCTTTACCCGAAGGGTGGAAGACTTGTGTGCATCATTCATTCAGCCCTCAAGCACTGAGCACCTATGTGCCAGGAGCCGTGTAAGCTCTGGGGACAGTGGGAAGAGTAAGACGTAAATGGTGGCCCCAGGGGGTGAGGAGACAACTGGTTCTGTGTGGAAGAATGGGAAGGTTTCCCTCTGGACGTGTTTGAGCTGGGGCAGAACCGTTTCATGAGCACGTATTACATGCTGGCACTGTCCTAAGCACTTTATGAAGCTCATTATCCCAACCCCATGCAATAGAAATCCTTATACCCATTTTATAGCCTAGCAAACTGAGGCTCAGGGAGGTGGACTGAAACACCCAGGGACCTCACATCCAGTTGTGGCAGAGCTTTGCTTCCAACAACACACTCCCTTGCACACAAAGTGAAGGACGGGAGGGAGTGGAGGGAACCATTTCTGCAGGGAGCAGAGCAGTGGACAGGCCTGGCACGCTCTGGGAACAATGACAAACCCAGTGTGACGGGCGTGCGGGGCACGTGGAGGAAGTGGCAGGGGCGGAGGCCAGTGGTGAAGTGTCCTGAGTGCCAGGCTGAAGTGCTTGGACGCTGTCCCACGGGCAGTGGCAGCCGCAGAGATCTGAAAGCAGAGGGTGGCGATTCGGTCAGCTGGCTTTGAGGGAAGTGACCCAACAACTGGAGTTGGCGAGGGGAGAGGCTGGGCCAAGGGGCTTCTCCAGGCTTCACAGCCTTGGCAGGTGTTGTGGGCCAGAGGCACTGCTCTCGGCAGGCCCAGCCCTGGGCGCTGGCTGCTGCAGGGAATGCTGTCACCAGGATTGGCCCAGATAAGGGGTTGTGCTGTGTGCCAGCCTGGGTGTCCGGGATGTCTCTGCCAGACCTGACAGCTGGGAGAGGAGGGAAGGAGCTCAAGGTCAGCTGTCTCCCAGTGGGGTCTGGCTGCCACTTAACAAGGCCAGGATAACACTTCCAAATGTTACCAGTCTCAGAAAGCAATATGTCATTATTTTAATTACTTACTTTATGAATTATTTCATTAATGTGCAATTTCTAGAATTCAAATAATATAAATGTAATTGATTAATAGAAATGATTTGACTAGTAAATATATAAAATAAGTTACTTTACTAATTAGTATGAGATCTCTTCGTAGGTTAGCCTTTGGGTTTCCTTACCTGGAAATTGCCTGTTCCCGTCTTTCGCTCAGTTTTCCAGTGGTGGTTGCTGGTTTTCCTTGTGACTCTTTTGGAGTTTTTATATATTCCGGATACTTGCCGGGGTTTAGATACTGTAACTCTCCCATTTTGTCCTCTGTCCATTGTCCTTATTCACACACCCTTTAAAATATATATATATATATATATATATATATATATATATATATATATATATATATATATATATATTATTGATTTCAGAGAGGAAGGGAGAGGGAGAAAGAGATGGAAACATCAATGATAAGAGAATCATCAATCGGCTGCCTCCTGTATGCCCCCTACTGGGGATCAAGCCTGCAACCCAGGCATATGCCCTTTACTGGAATCGAACCCAGGACCCTTCAGTCTGCAGGCAGACGCTCTATCCACTGAGCCAAACCGGCTAGGGCTCACACACCCTTTTTAAAAACAGAAATCCCCAGAAGAAAACAAAACGAAACAGAAATCTTTAATTCTGATGTATCGAAATTCACCGTTTTGTCTTATTTTTATGCTTTTGGGGCTTAAGAAGTCCTTCCCCACCCTTAAGTCACAAAGCTATTCTCCTACATGTTCTTTCATTAAAGTTATAGTTTTGCCCTCTGTGGCATGTTTAACTCTTCTGGAGTCCACCCTTGTACTAGTATGTGTGCTAAGAGCCAGGCTTTTTCCATTTCTATTTCTCTCCATAGAGCACATCCGTGTTCCAGCCTCATCTATCACAGTCATCCTGGCTCCCCCCTCCCCCGCCCCCAGTTTGTGGGTCCTTTATCAAGTTCCCACAAGGGGCTCTGCCGCTGAGCTCACTCTTCTCTTCCATTGGGATTAGAGCTTCTAAAGGGAGGACCAGCTATTTCGGCATTGCCTGGAGAGTTACTAAAATGCAAGTTCCTGGGCCCACGCAGTGCGGGTCAGCATCTCCAGATGTGGGCCTGCGAGCATGCATTTTACACCTTCTGCCCGGGCCTCCCTGTACACTGAAGTGTTATGAAAGGAAAACACCGTCCATGAGCAAATGATTATTATTCCATTCATGCAATATGCACTTTTGGGGTTCTGTGCTGGGCCCTGGTGGTCCCTAGGATAATAAAGCATATTCTTGGCATTTGGGGAGAAAAAAAAAACAAGTAAAGGAACAGCTACTGTTAGGGGCTGGGTCCTAAGGGAACCCTGGGAAGGGGCATGTGAGTCAGAAGGGAGAAGTCAGGCTCACCTGAGAGATGAGTAGGAGACAACCAAGCAGGTGGGCTGCAAGGCAAGGAATCAGCATGCGCAGAAGCTCAGAAGCAAGTCCTGTGTGGCTGAGGCTAGGAGGTGTATGGGAGGCAGGAACCAGGGTGAGAGACTTGGCAGGAGCAGCGCATGAGAGATCTTACCTGCCAGGCTGAGGAGCTTGGGTGTTATGGGGTAGGTTTAATGCTATAATAACAATAGCTAACATTTCTTCAGTGCCTACCTTGTGCCAGGCCGGCACTGAGTTAAACTCTTCACCTGGATTATCTCATTTAATCTGCACAAGGACTCTATGAAGTATTTGAACCCGGGCTGGGGGTGGGGGCAAAGGTGAGTCCTCCAGTAATTTGAATGTGGGGCAGGGAATGGGGTGGGGCCACAGAGACACGGAGTTGATCAATTGAACCAATCTTTGAAATGGGAGTGGAACTCTGCTGGCCATCCAACCAAGCAGAAGCATTTGTGTGAACAAAGCCTTAGAAGCCGGACCAGTGGGGTTCGGTGAATATAGCAAAACTGAAGCCAGGCTGAGCAGTGGGGAACCTCCCTTAAGCAAGGGAGTGGCATGACCCGGGTTGGGCTTGAGCCATCATGGGCACTAGTCTGCTTTGGGACAATGGAATAAACCTCACTGGTAGTTCCTCAGCTGCCTAACATGCCGTCTCTCACTTGCTGCTTAATCCCTAACCTTTAAGGAGACTGTAAGAACTCTAGGACCAGATCAATACAGGGGATGTATTGGGGTCAGGAGGGCGACTGTTGGCTTCCTCAGATCATGCCCTGTGGCCACCTGACCTCAAGGCCAGCCCTTGCATTGTGGTGAGGAGAGAGCTATAGGGTCCCCATGGGCCCCAGAAGTAGCTTTCCTCGGAGAAAGGAACTTGAGAGTTTGCAGAGGCCTGAGCTAGGTCAGTCTCAGACCTGGCATAGAAGCCCCCTGCCAATCATGGCACAGCAAGGATGCCTTCCCCTTCTGGGCCTCAGCCTGGGTGTCCTTGTCCTTGGCCTCTGAAGGGAATGTCCCAGGACCCCCTGCAGGGCTGGCCCTGACTCAGGCCTTTTCCGTGTGTTTGCAGACATAGACGAGTGTGAGCAGCCAGAGGCGTGCCGTGACGGGCGGTGCACCAACACGGAGGGCTCCTACCACTGCGAGTGTGATCAGGGCTACATCATGGTCAGGAAGGGACACTGCCGAGGTAAGGAAGTGGGTGCCGCCCCACCATCTCCTGTCCCTCCCATGCACTGATTGCCCCAACTCCCCTTTCTGCTTGTCCCTGACTGGGCCCCTTGATGCCAAGCCCACTCCTATAGACAGAGGCCTGTCTGGGAACTTTTGAACCCTTCCATCCCCTCAGCAATATTTTGGCATCCTGTCTGCCCCCTGAAGCAAGTTTCTGTACTTGAGACCCCGGAACATCCCCGTGTACGCCTGTGCCCCTCACCGCGGGTCATAGTACTCGCCTTGTGCAGAGAGAAGGAATCAGTCTACCTGGGAGGCACCTGGGGCCTCAGCCTTGGCCTTCTTGCTAAAGCACGTAGGCTCTGAGCTCCTCAGAACTGGACCACATCCTCGATGACCCATAATAACTGTCTATGTGTTGGACACCCCAACGAATTTTAGTTGAGTGAATGAACGAGCCCCTATCCTTACTCCATTTTTCAGGCCAAAAGATGGCTGTGACATTGCCAACTGGCTTGAACCTGCCACTATTATGCCACCTCCTGGCAGCTCTGCCACTGCCACCTCCCTGCCGGGCTCGGGTGTCAAATGCTTGCAAGAGGCTTGGGTTAATGTGCTTCCAAGACTGGCTGAGAAAGGAATACATGAGGGTAAATCAAGGTTCTCTCTGGAGAGAAATCCTGCCCCAGATCTGAGGTTAGGCCCAGCCTCCAAGCTTTTCCTGACCAGGACTTGCCTGGATTCAGAGGGTCATGGAGGTGAGGGGTAAGCGTGTGTGCCTTGTGAAGGGCGAGCCCCCTTCCCAATGCCACGACTACAGAAGCGAAGTCCATAGTCCTAGAAGGTCCTAGCAAAGGTGGCTGGGGTTGTAGGACAGAAAACTCAGCGCTGCACGGCCCCCGCCCCCCCCTCCGCCCCCCGCTATATGTTACCTTCCACTCTCAATGCCTTCCTCTTGGTGCTCCCCCTTTAAAACTCAAGGTTGCACGATCAAAGCCAGAGCCCCTTGTTTTCATTAGCACGATGGAGGCAGGCAGCCTGGCACCTCCAGGAGAATGGAGAGGGACGGGAGTTGCATTTGATGGGTGCCTACCATGGGCCAGGTAGTGTGCTAGGCACCTGTCAGATTGCCTCATTTAAGCATCACAGTATGAATTTGACCTTAGACTTTATTAAAAAGGAAAGCAAAACTATAGGAAATGAACCAAGCAAACACCAGGACATCAAAAAGATCAGATATATGCTAACCGGTCCATGATAGGGGCACAGGCTCTGGTGGAGGTGGGCTTGGGTTTGGCTCTTGTCTCAATGTCTGAAAACTGAAATCACCATGGCCATCTCAGAGGTTCTAGTGAGGACCGAATAAGCCATACAAGGTGCACATGCAGAAGTGAACACGGAGAAGTGTTACTATCTGAGAGCCCCATTCTTTTTCACATCTAGACCCCCGCCCCCGCCCCCCATGCCCCAGATCACACCTCTGGGTTGTCCCCTCCCCTTCCGGAGGAAAGGTTCCAGACACACACCTCAGCTGGGGGGCCAGGCTGAGCTCCTGGCCCAGGGCAAACGCTGAAGCTGTTGAAAGAAAGACTGATGCAGCCTGAACACTTCTCCATGTTTCCATCAGTAACCACAGACCCGGCCCAGCACCCCAGGAGCCCAGTCAATTTCCTCTCCTTCTTTCTTCTTTTCCAACTAAGAAACCACTCTCTCTACCGATACTCAAAGTCTCTGCTGAAAGGCCTGAGTGGTCTGGACGGCAGCCCATCCAAAGTCTCATTGGTATGTCTTCCGTACCAAGACTCGGGGTTCCCACGGAAAGAGGTTACATTCCCCTGCAGACTGCCAAGGCTTTACTCTACCCCCACCCACATCCAAGGTCACCTGAGCCTCTAGCTCCTGATGAAGCACCTCCCACCCTGCTTTCTCTCAAGGAGCAGAGGTGGGCGCCCTTCCATCTCCTGGTGCGAAGGCTGAGGCGCTGGTGGAGAAGGTCCGGAATGCTCCCCGTGTGGACAGCAGGGTGGCAAGCTGGTCCCCGGAGTGACTGTTTCCCTGGGTCGTCTGGGGTCTCTTCAGCAGCCTCATACCAAGAGGGTGTGAAGTTTTAGTCACATGGTCTCATTGTTTGATCCACAAACATTTGCGGAGTGCCAGCTGTGTCCCAGCCATGGGCTAGGGATATAACAGTAAGAACGATAGCTCCCACCCCCATGACCAGGTGAAACCTACCAAAACATACCATAATCTTAGGTTAAAATTCAAACCCTAGCCCTGGCTGATGTGTCTCAGTGGTTGAGCATCAATCTATGAACCAGGAGGTCACTGTTCGATTCCTGGTCAGGGCACATTGAGCCCAGTGTGTGGGCATGCAGGAGGCAGCCGATCAAAGATTCTCTCTCATCATTGATGTTTCTATCTCTCTCTCTCCCTCTCCCTTCCTCTCTGAAATCAATACAAAAAAAATATATTAAAAATTTTTCAAACTCTAGACTAGGCAGAAAACCAGGCTCCACTCCAGGCACCAAAAGGTTAGTGGAACAGCCTCAGTAAATCTGGTGACAATGGAGGCAGTGCCTTTAACAGGGACTGCTTAGCTGTGGCAACTGCTTTATGCAGAATCTGTATCTGGCTCCTTGTGATTGGTCAGCTAATGGCTCCCATTTAGAAGAGGCCTTGCCTGGCTCAGGTGGAGACTAAGGGCTGCTCTGCTCTTGTCCCACTTGCTGACAGACCTCTCGGTGTGATCATCACTGGCTGGGGCTCTGAGGAAGGAAGGCAGCGGTGGCCTCCCAGGACAGACTAGGTTAGGTTGCACTAACGAACAGCTCCAATCTTAGCGACTTAGAACACAGCGAACTTTTTTAAAAAAATGTTTATGAGTTTATCTGAGCCAAACTGATGACATATGTTGGGAGCAAGATCTCAAATGCTCCCAGAAGATAGCAAACTTTATACCTGACTAATACCACATGCCCATCACGGGTCAGCTGGGTTTCCTAGCTCTAGAACCAAGCTAAATGAATAGCCAGTGTCTTGAATGCGGCCAGAAGATGTCATTATAGAACAGAAAGAGCGCTCTGCAGCGTTGCACACAATTAAATGCCTTGGTCCATAAATCACACACTTCGTGCACCACCTCCGCAGATGTGCCCAGATAATTTGGGACAGGACAGACCTCAGGGGTTTGTGCTGCTGGCAAATCTAACCTCCTTCCTACACTGCCTAAAACCTGTAGGCGAGATCTGAAGACTTCATTATTCTTCTCAGTGTGGTCTTAGAGGCGGAGCCTTGCCTCCCCCTTGTTCTCCTTGCCTTTACCCCTGAAGTCTCACCTTCCTGAAGAAGGGATCATTCCCAGCGGCTTGGCCCAGCCTCCTTCCAATACCTTTGCCAAGGCCAGCAGGCCATGGTGCTGGTTGCTGTCTCCTGGGTGGCCAAAGAGGTGGTCTTAGATCCTTCATTCCCTCCTTTTCTGTCTCATTCTCTCCATCTCTGTCTTTACAGAAACCCTTAGAATAGTTTAGCTTGGTGTCACCACACCCAACTAGAGCTCTTGGCTGCCCTCTTTCCAGAGATGAGCCTTGTCTCAGTGTCCCCAAGATTACGTAGGAGTTCTCAGTATTTCCTGGCAGATACCCACCTGACTAGCCACCTGCCCTGTGAATGGAATGTCTTCCTCTTCTTCTGGACCCTCAGGATGAAATTTTGGTCTTGGGAGGGCTTTGATGTGTCCGGTCTCCTGCAGGCCAAACAACCTCAGGAGACACTCGTTTTCATCCTCCACTGCAGTGCCCAGGTCCTGTTCTATAGTGACATCTTCTGCCTTTAATCCCTTGGCAGAAAGCCTGTGTCTGACCCTTGGCCCTCCCTTCTGCATTTCCTCCATGGGGCTGAGTAGGTCTTCCTCCTGAACAGTAGGGCCTCTGAGTCTGCATAAGCAGGTAGACTTCCTCCAAGACAACGACAGTTACCCATTTAGGGAGAATAAACGCCCCTGTTTCTTCTGGAGCTCAGTCAACCTGTGTGTCAGGACCGGGAGCCTTGACACTGGGCTGGAGGAGCATAGTGTCTTCCTGCAGCCCCAACCCAGAGTTCTCTCCCTGTGCTAGGACCTTCCTAGCTCAGCCAGGTCCCCTGGGGTCTTGGACATGGACTCCTGAGATGCCAAGTCACATGGGGAAGAACCCTGTGTGCAGTTCCTGGGAGCAAGATATCCATCCTCCTCCGTGTTGTCACTCTTCCTCCCACAGCTAGTGGTAACCACAGCCTGCTGATCCTCTCCATCCTGGGTCCCCTCTTCCCCTGCTTGTCTGGTTGGTGCTCGGGCTCATCCTTTCTGGCTCAGCGTGGGTCCCGGGAGCCCTACATGGTCCATGGCTGGAAGAAGTCTCCTCTCCAGCATGAAAATCTTGCCAATATCCACCCTTAGCTCTGCATCAGCCTCAGGGCTGGTCTTGGCCACATCCAAGACCAGTGGTCCTCTTCGGTCCTCATTTTCTGGTACAGGAAGCCCATTTTGCCTTCATCACCTAGTTGGTGATCTATTCTGGGGCTTGCTGTGCCAGTAATTGTCCCCACTTATAAACAAACAAACAAACAAACAAACAAACAAACAAATAAACATGAGTTCATCAAGGGAAATAAGAAGGCTGTTCCCAGCCTAAGTGCCCATCAGCAGATGAGTGGATTATAAAACTTTAGTACATCTACACAATGGAATACTATGCTGCTGTAAAAAAGAAACAACTCCTACCATTCGCAACAGCATGCATGGACCTGGAGAGCATTATGCTAAGCGAAATACCATAAGCCAGTTGGAGAAAGATAAATATCACATGGTATCACTCATTTGTGGACTATAATGAACAACATAAACTGATGAACAAAAATAGATCCAGAGACATAGAAACATCAAACAGACCGTCAAACCTCAGAGGGAAGGCAGGGGACGGGGGGGGGGGGAGGGGGGGGCGGAGTAAGAGATCAACTGAAGGACTTATATGCATGCATATAAGCATAACCAATGGACATAGACAGTAGTGGGGGTGAGGGCATGTACTGGGGGGTGGGAGCGGCCGGGGAGCAGTCAATGAGGGGAAAGGAGAGTATGTAATACTTTCAACAATAAAGAATTTAAATTAAAAAAAAAAAAGAAGGTTGTTTCCAACAACCCAGGTCACTAAGCAGCCCCAACCCAGAGGTCTCTCCTTGTGCTAGGACCTTCCTAACTCGGTCAGATCGCCTGAGGCCCTGGATATGGACCCACCCTCCCACAGCTAGTGGCAACCACAGCCTCTCACACCCACCCACCCAGGGGATCTCCCTTTCTAAAGCTCTTCCGCCTCTCTCTTTGTCCAGGACAGTGGGTGGGAAGCAGAGCTGGGAACACAGGACAACACTCACTTTTTCCTACTTTCCGTCTGTACAGACACTGACATTCTTCCCTCCCAACCAAGGGCAGGGTCGGGATTTGCTTCCTCACAGACCTACCCATGTGCTGTGGTTCCCAGGGATGACCAAGGGAGGGGCTGTTATTTTGCAGATATCGACGAATGCCGTCACCCTGGCACCTGCCCCGATGGGAGATGCGTCAACTCCCCCGGATCCTACAGTTGCCTGGCCTGCGAGGAGGGCTACAGGGGCCTGAGCGGGAGCTGTGTAGGTGAGGGCTGCTTGCCAACGTACTAAGAGGACTGTTTGGCCCAGGGACCTCTGGTTGAGCCCACACACAGGGAGAGAAAGAGGTGGGCAGAGGGAAGCAGTTTGGAGGCTATTGTCCCTCATGAGCCGGCTGGGTTCCCAGATGACGTTGGGCATGAGGTGGGTGTGCTTCAGTTACTGATGCTCTGCTCTCTGAATCAGCTAGGGTGGGGGCCACTTTGGCTCCTCGGTCACATCCGTTCGGGAGCTACAGCCCAAGGTCCCAGAAGCCTCTGAGGCTGGATCCTGGGTAGAGTGAAGTGCCAAGCATCTTAGGAAGAGGCTGACTCTGGCGGTGTGAGCTGGCAGCCAGGCCCTGCATCCCAACAGCAGTATCTAGACAGCACTGCCTAGCTGGACAGTGGGTGCTCTTCTCCCTCCGGAGGGGGCTGCGTGTCAGCTGTAGGAGGAATGTTCTTTCCCTCCGCCCCTGCAGGAAGGAGGGCCGGGGGTGCAGAATGCCAGGAGGGACTGAGCTGTGAATAGATGCTTTGAGGCTCTGGAGAGGGCAGACATTTCCCAGGCCCTTGACACTGCCCTTCAGCCACCCGGGCAGAGCGTGGCCTTTCTTTGCATTGCCCACTCACCTTTTGGAGCTGGTTGTGAGGCTGGGAACATGAGCTCATAACATGTTGGCAGGTAGGAAGCCAGAGAGGTTCAGGACCCCTGTAAGGTGAGTCACGGGTCTCGGACACTTCACTCCAGGTGTCCTTGGAGGGGCCAAACCAGGGCTGAGGGACCTGCCCCCTTTCTGGGATATATGCAGGGTTCTCCGTGCTACTAGTTAACGATGAAGTGAGCTCCGCGGGGAAGGGCATCCTGCCCTGCCTAGGTGAGTGGGGCCAGGAGCGGGAATGACCTCGTGGCCTTCGCAGGGTGGCCTCTGGGTCCTCTGCATGGTGGGTCCTCGGCCTCATAATGGAGATTCTCTAAGCCTGACTAGGGACTGCCTGAAGGAGAGGAGGCCAGCTCGCTACCCTGGACTTCTCCCCACAGATGTGAACGAGTGTCTGACCCCCGGGGTCTGCGCCCATGGAAGGTGCTACAACCTGGAGGGCTCCTTCAGATGCTCCTGTGAGCAGGGCTACGAGGTCACCTCGGATGAGAAGAGCTGCCAAGGTACCAAGATGCTGAAGCAGGCTTCCTCCACAGCACACCAGCCTGCAGCGCCTTCCCTCTGTACACACACTCCCAGCCCACCCTGGTCCCGCATCCCAACCACGCTACCCAACACGTCGCTGCCAGTCCGGCCCTTCCCCTGTCCCCACCCACCTGTCAGTCTGCTGTCCTGGCACGTCTGTCCCACAGAGGCCCACACAGCTCTCATGGCCTGTTTCAGATGTCAACGAGTGTGCCAGCCGGGCCTCGTGCCCCTCAGGCCTCTGCCTCAACACGGAGGGCTCCTTCGCCTGCTCAGCCTGCGAGAGTGGGTACTGGGTGAATGAAGAAGGCACTGCCTGTGAAGGTAACCCTGGGGAGGGGGGTGGCAGAGAGGGACCGAGAACATAATATAGTCCCTCCCAACCAACACTCCATTTGTCCCCTAGCTTTGGGCTAATGCTGAGGGTCTCCAGGCTTAGGCTAGAAGACCCTGTATATGGACTGGGCCCCGTGGAGAGCTTCTCCTGTCATAATCCTCAAGTTTAGAGGTGAGGACAGGAGGAAAGGGGAGCCCGAGACCAGAGGGAAGCTCACAGTCGAGTTGCCCAGGAACATTCTGGGGAAGGGGTGCTGAGATTGCCCTAGAGGTCCACAGCCAGGGCTGCCCTTCCCCAGGGGCCTGGAGAGAGTCCTACACGCTCAGAGAGGGCGGCCAGAGGCCTGGGAGGTTCCTGCCTGACCAGGTGGAGGGAGCCCTCCCCAGCCCCCAGGTGACGGCTGCTGTCTGCCCCAGACCTAGACGAGTGCGCCTTCCCGGGAGTCTGCCCCTCAGGAGTCTGCACCAACACCGCGGGCTCCTTCTCCTGCAGGGACTGTGACCAGGGCTTCCGGCCCAGCCCCCAGGGCCACACCTGTGAAGGTAAGAGCCCCTGCGGCAGATGAGGGAGACCAGGCCATCACCCTTAGAGAAAGGAGTTGCTGGGACACAGCAGGGGCTGTTTCCAGACTAGGGGCCCCTCTGTCCACCTCAGATGGGGAGCTAGCTATAGACACCTGCAGATCTGGGGCCGGGGGCCAGTGAGCCCTGGATCACATGCTTCAGTGCACATCAGCATCGCTGAGGGGTGCAGCTCCCCGGGCCTTGTCCCAGACCTGCCAAATTAACCTCTGATATGGGGTGGGGGGTGGGATCTGTTTTCTAACAAGCTCCCCAAGGGTTGCTCTTAAGGATGGGCACTGGAACTCTATTTTGAAAAACACTGGCCTGTACCAGGGGATCTGTGGGCCAACTTGAAGACTCTAGTTTCTGTTATCTTCTCAGGTTCTGTGTATCTGTTTCCTTGGTTTAGTTCTCATTTGTGTTCCTATTGCTTCTCAGTAAAATCTGAGCCATAAGGGCCTTGGGGTGAGGCCATCCTAGGCCGGGGTGCTGAGAGAGGCCAAGTGTCCCCAAGGTGAGCACTGTACGGGCAGCTGGAGAAGCCCAGCCTGAGGCAGCGGAGCCTGCCGGGCTGGGGCAGAAGTGGAGGGGGTGTCAGCCTGCCCGAAGGCTCCCTTACAGCGTCTCCCAGCTGGGCTGCTTTGTAAGCGGGTGATGCCTCCATGGGGCCAGGCTCCTCGGGCAGATGGCAGGCCCTCCGGAACCCTCCCCATTGGCGTCTGTGCTTGGGAGGTGCTGCCACGGGCTTCCTTCCTCCCGTGTGACCCTGCAGACGTGGATGAGTGTGAAGACCTCCAGAGCAGCTGCCGGGGAGGCGAGTGCAAGAACACGGCTGGCTCCTACCAGTGCCTCTGCTCCCCGGGCTTCCAGCTGGCCAATGGCACTGTGTGTGAGGGTGAGTGGCTCAGGTCTCCCCACGGGGACCCGGGCCAGTGAGTGTGTGGGGAGGTGGGACTATGCCCAGGAGATACCACTGCCTGCCTTCTCCCTGCAGATGTGGACGAGTGCGTGGGAGAGGAGTACTGCGCACCCCACGGCGAGTGCCTCAACAGCCATGGGTCCTTCTTCTGTCTCTGTGCCCCAGGCTTTGTCAGCGCAGAGGGAGGCACCCGCTGCCAGGGTGAGAAGCCAACTTGTCCGTGTCCACTTGTCAGCAGCAGGGGGTGCTACAGGCTAGACTAAAATGCTCCTGGTCCCACCCAGGGAAGGGAAGATGGGAGGCTGACCATGATGTACCCTCTGAACTCTTCGAGTGTCACCCTTCTCCCCTTGACAGAACCCCAGTTCCAGGGCTCCTCCCCCCAGCCTGGCCTCTGGCTTCCAGCTCTGAACTCTTCCTCAAACCTTCAGCCCTTCCCTACCCTGAGCCACTCCCTGGCCCTCCAATGGGCTACGTAGGGCCCAGGGCGCTAGGGACCCATGGCGGGGTCGGCTGACAGATATCCCTGTTTTAGATGTGGACGAGTGTGCAGTCACAGACCGGTGTCTGGGAGGGCACTGTGTCAACACCGAGGGCTCCTTCGACTGTCTGTGCGAGACTGGCTTCCAGCCCGCCCCAGAGAGTGGGGAGTGTGTGGGTAAGGGTTTCTGGAGGGAACGGACAGGCTCTGCCCCACGTCTGCGCACCTCCCCCGCCTGCCTGGTCCTCAGCTCCCTGGGACCAGGAACTGCAGCTTCCCGGAAGCAGGCGCTTTCCACACATGCATCACCCAATGGCTAATGCATTTACTGAGCCTCTGCTGACTCAGGGACTGTGCGAGGGTGACAAAGTGCAGACAGTCATCATCCTTGTGCGAGCAGAGCGCACAATCTAGCTTTTAAAGCCAAACTGATTCCATAGACATTTATTAAACACCTGCTAGGTTCGATGTCTTTTGCTAGGACAAATAGACAGCTACAGGCAATCTTGAAATTGAGCAAGGGAGACAGATACGAAGATAACTCGCTGTAATACACTTTGGTGAAGGTTTTATATACAGAGAAGTATCAAGTGCTCCACTCTAGGCAGACGGGTGGGGGAAAGGAGGCTAAGAACTCGGTGCTTTTCTAAATACTGTAGTGTAGAGCTCTTTTTTAGATGTTCGTCCCTGCTGGGTCAGGGGAAATGACCCTGAACTTGACGTTTGGGGGTTGACCCGATCACAGTAATTTGGAACAGATCAAGGACCCCAGAGGTGGTGGGGCATGGCCTGGGGATGCTGGGAAGGTGGGGCCAGAGCCGTGACCTGGCCCCTCCTGTCTCCTCTCGTGGCTCTGGGGACAGATATTGACGAGTGCGAGGACCGCGGAGACCCGGTGTGTGGGGCCTGGCGGTGCGAGAATAACCCTGGCTCCTACCACTGTGTCCGGGGCTGCCAGCCTGGCTTCCACACGGCCCCCTCTGGCGACTGCATAGGTGAGTAGGGAGGGGAGGGGGGTCAGAGGCGGGAGGGCTGAAGCACTAGTTCTCATTTCCCCCTGAGGACATTATTTTTGCAGCTGTTTGAAAGTTCGTATATTTTCCATATAGCTGGGCTTGCACAAAAATTGAAGAGGAAGGTTAGAGTTTTCTTGTCCTGTGTTTAGAAGTTACTTTTCACAGATCTTGGTGTTAATAGACCGAATCAGTAAGTATTCCCAACAAGTAAAGAGGGTGCGTGAGGGCACACCCTCCACTCCCGTCTCCCCTGTCCCGCAGACATAGACGAGTGTGCCAACGACACGGTGTGTGGGAGCCACGGCTTCTGCGACAACACGGAGGGCTCCTTCCGCTGCCTCTGTGACCAGGGCTTCGAGACCTCGTCCTCCGGCTGGGACTGCGTGGGTGAGAAGCCTGGGGGCTAGCTAGGCCCTGGGCCAGGGAAGGGGAGGCTCTCGGGCTCTTTGTCCCATTTCCACAGATCTTGGCTGTCCTGGATAGAGGCCCAGGGCCCTCCTCCTGAAATGGCCATGGTCACACGGTTCCATAATGGGTCCTCATAGAGTGGGCAAGGAAGGGAGATGTCAGCTGGGCCAGGCGGGTAGGGGAAGCATGGCCACAGTCCGCCAGGGGGAGCAGGCACATTCATGAAGGCGCCACCCTTCTCCAGAGACCTGGGGGTCTCAAGAGGCATGTCGTTCAGAGAATGTGCAGAGGGAGGAACCCTTCTTCTCTGTCCCTTTAGTGACCCTAGTCTGCCACCCTTCTCTCCCTCTTCCCATGCCCTCTGTCCATCTGTTCCTCCTCTGGCTAACTCATACCCACTCCTGCTCTTCCCCCAAGACCCAGCCTCTTTTGCTTGAGGGGATAAGTGTCTGCCCCCCGCCCCCCAGGCTGGAGGCAGGGGCAGAGGGCGTGGGCTGCCTCTTCTCCACCCACGAGCCTGTCCTCATGCCTGGCAGACGTGAACGAGTGTGAGCTCATGCTGGCCGTGTGCGGGGCGGCACTCTGTGAGAACGTGGAGGGCTCCTTCCTGTGCCTGTGCGCCAGTGACCTGGAGGAGTACGATGCTCAGGAGGGGCACTGCCGCCCACGGGGGGCCACAGGTGAGCATGCCCCAGGCCCCACCCAGCCATTCCGCACAACCATTCTCCAGCTCCTGAGAGGGAGCCTGGGCCTGGACTGGGGCAGTGTGTGCAGGGGTAGTGTAGCTGGGGGGGGTGGGGGTGGTATGTCACCTAGCTTTTCTCTCTCGATTGCCTGTCTGTAAGAGGGTGCTGATGGTAATAATGCTCACCACGTGTCGCTGTGGAGAGCACCAAGTGAGGAAACATAGGTAAAAGCGTTTTGTGCCCTGTGACGTGGTATTTAAATGTTAGATTTGTAAAGGCTGGGGCGTCCCAGAGGGCCATGAACAGACAATAACAAGGGGCCTCTATCACGCACAGGTCAGAGCATCCCCGAGGCCCCGCCCGGGGACCACCTCTCGGGCCCCGTCCGCATGGAATGCTACTCTGGGCACCAAGACCGGCTGCCCTGCTCCCGCCTCCTGGGCCGGAACACCACGCAGGCCGAGTGCTGCTGCACCCAGGGAGCCAGCTGGGGAGACGCCTGTGACCCCTGCCCAGCCGAGGAGTCAGGTAAAGCCCCAGTGGTCCTAAGGCCTCTCAGAGTCAGGGTGACACCGAGAGAAGGGGACAGAGCCCTCCTCTCTCTGAGCTCCGATGCCTCCCTACAGTCGAATTCAGCGAGATCTGCCCCAGTGGTAAAGGCTACATCCCCGTGGAAGGAGCTTGGATGTTCGGACAGACCACGTACACAGGTAACCTCCCTGCACATCCTGCTCCCCAACCTCACTCACCTGAGCGGGCCCAGCGGGCCCTCCAGCAGGTCCCGGGAAGCTCCTGGCTGCACGCAGGCCCAGACTCCCAGGTCACTTTCATCCCTCCTGTCCTAGGGCTGGTGACCTGCAGAGTTTGGGCTGGAAGTTCTGACCGGAGCTCCTCTGGGAATGTTCATACAACCCCACCTTGGTTTTTCTGCTCCCCCGAGGCTGAACCCTCCAGGAACAAGCTAGGATGCGTTGACTAACCCAGTCACGGGCACAGGGAAAGAGCGGGGCATGCCCTGGGCAGAGGCCAGCGGCAGCTACTTATCTCCCTGCCCCACTTACAAAGCCAGCAACTTCGGGGAACCCATACTCAAATGGGTAGTTTAGGTGTGAGCACCCTAATCCCAGAGCTGGGGGAAGAATCGATAGAAAACCAAGCACTATTTTAAGCACCTCACATGTGTTAATCTTTTAATCCTCATAACAACTGTAAGAGGTTAGTCGTATCTACATTTTTAGGTAGGAAACTGAGGCAAGAACTGAAGCAAGTTCCTGGAGTTACCCAGCTAGCAAGTGGCAGGGCCAGGATTCAAACCCAGAGCCTGGCTTTGGAGCCCTGAATCCCAGGCGCTGCTTCTCGCCCCCCACCCCACCCCCCACTCCCCTCACCTCAGCCCTGCCCTCCACAGATGCTGATGAGTGTGTGATGTTCGGGCCTGGTCTCTGCCAGAACGGCCGGTGCCTCAACACGGTTCCCGGCTACATCTGCCTGTGCAATCCTGGCTACCACTACGATGCCACCCACAGGAAGTGTGAGGGTGAGGATACACTCCCCCAACCCCCACCCCCGGCCCACAGCTGATTGCTCACCCAGCCCTGCCAGCCAGCCCCTGACTTGCTGGGAGTTCCCCTTCCAGGGACAGACACCCGCTGGCTGCAGCAGGCAGGTCTGAGGTGAGGGGAGCTGTGGGGACGTCGGGGATTGTATGTGAGGACCTGCTGGAAAACTATCCCTGGAGAGGGGTCTCCCAGGCTGGGCTGGGGGCAGGAGAGGGGGAAGCAGGGTGCTACCTCTCCCTTATCAGTTACAAGCAAATCCCTTTCCCTGAAAGTGGTCTGTGGGCAAGCCGCCCTGGCGCTGCCCCACACGTTCCTCCGTCTCCCTGCCCCCACAGATCACGACGAGTGCCAGGACATGGCCTGTGAGAACGGCGAATGCGTGAACACGGAGGGCTCTTTCCACTGCTTCTGCAGCCCCCCGCTCACCCTGGACCTCAGCCAGCAGCGCTGCGTGAACAGCACCAGCGGCATGGGTCAGTGGGCCTGGGATGGCGGGGCCGCCGGGGGAGTGGACCTGGACTGGGGGCTCAAGGGCCTCTGTCTGTGCCACCAGAGGACCTGCCTGACCATGACATCCACATGGACATCTGCTGGGAAAAAGTCACCAATTACGTGTGCAGCCAACCCCTGCACGGGCGCCGCACCACCTACACGGAATGCTGCTGCCAGGATGGCGAGGCCTGGAGCCAGCAGTGTGCTCTGTGCCCCCCCACGAGCTCTGGTGAGAGGGCGGCCTGTGCCTGCAGGGAGGGAGGGGAGACCCTGCAGAGCCGGCTGGGCCGCAGGGTGGAGAATGCCCTCGCCTTGGGAGGGGGGTTTAGAAAGGAGTAGTGGCCCTGTCTTCAGTCCCTGTTGTTTGGGGATAAAGTGGGGCAGGCGGTGGGGCAAGGCCAGGAGCTCTCAGAGGGCACCGGTCCCAGCATGCTCCTCTCCCCGGGGGAGTGAGCCAGGGGATAGCACACCAGGCTGTTGCTACCAGGAGCCGGGCCCAGCTTCCTCTCTCCCTCCTCCCTGACAGAGGTCTATGCTCAGCTGTGCAACGTGGCCCGGATTGAAGCAGAGCGGGAGGCTGGGGTCCACTTCCGACCAGGCTATGAGTATGGCCCCGGGTCTGAGGACCTACACTACAGCCTCTATGGCCCAGAGGGGGCCCCCTTCTACAACTACCTGGGCCCTGAGGACGCCATCCCTGAGCCGCCCTTCCCCAACACAGCCAGCCACCCAGGAGACCATGGACCAGGCCCTGAGTCTCCCCTGCAGCCCTCAGAACTCCAGCCCCGCTACGTGGCCAGCCACCCAGGTCTGTGTTACTGCAAAAACGGGGACGAGGTGGGCACCAGAGTTGCTTCGCTTCCATCTCCTCCACCTGCTGATCACTGCCAGCAGGGTGAGGACAGGGAAGGGGAAGGTGCTCCAAGACGCCTCACGGGTCACTCAGGGGACAACTCTGCATGCCCAAGTTGGACCCTAACAACTCCCTCCGGTAAACCAGCACAGGAGACACAGAGGTACAGGACACCACCGTCCCAACCTCACAAGCTTCCCAGCGGGAGGAAGTTGAGAGTGGGAGAAAGCGGGTAGAGAGAGCAGGTACACACCGTACTGTCCAATTTTCTCCCTCACCCTTAGGTATACAGAACAGCCTGCTCTACAAGTTCAAACTTGTGACCCGAAATGTTAACTCGGGATTTACAATCACTTCATTTACTTATTTTTATTTTATTTTATTTTATTATGTTTTTTGTTGATTTTAGAGAGAGAGAGGAAGGGAGAGGGATAGATAGAAACTTTGATGAGAGACATCGATTGGCTGCCTCCTGTACGCTCCCTACTGGGGACCGAGCCCACAACCTGGGCCTGTGCCCTGACCAGGAATTGAACTGTGACCTCCTGATTCATAGGTTGATGCTCAACCACTGAACCATGCTGGCCGGGCTACAATCACTTTAAAGGCCCACTGTGGTGATTTGGTTTGTAGGTGGCAATGACCCCAGCACTCAGGACTCGGATGGATTCTAATGAGGAAGTCAGGCCTGGCATCTGTCAGTGTACCTGCCCCAGGCACAGCCACCTTCCCAGACTGATTCAAACTGCAGTGAGATTAGGGATGGCGTCTTTTTCAGGGGTGGGGAGTTGCTTAGAGAGAGAAGTGGGTTAGGCAGACCTGGTAGTTTTGCTTTGTGTTGAGTAAGAGTAATCTACTTTTGCTGCCAATACCCTTCCAGCAGGAGGAAAAAAAAAAGTGTTTTAACAAAACACCCTCCCACCAACCATAACAAAACCAAAACTATATAGATACCCACGGCTCAGGATCCCTGGCGTTGTGAAAGCAGTGAATCCCAACCTTCTTGGAGGCCTCATTTAAAGGTCTACCCCACCTAAAATGACTCTTATTTTTAAAGAGCATTGCCTTTTGTCTTAGCATCTTTCTGTGAAAGTTTTATGACCCTCCCCACCCTCACCCCAGGAACTCAACAGGGGCCACTCTCTGTAGTGGAGGGTGAGGGTCAGGGGTGGGGTCCAGGCCTCAGCTCCCTGCTCTGACTTCCTACCAGAACACCAGGCTGGCTTCGAAGGGCTTCAGGCAGAGGAGTGTGGCATCCTGAACGGCTGTGAGAACGGCCGCTGTGTGCGTGTGCGGGAGGGCTACACCTGTGACTGCTTCGAGGGCTTCCAGCTGGACATGGCCCACATGGCCTGTGTGGGTAAGTGTGGCATCAGAGTGGCAATGCCCAGGAAGCAGACTGGCCCTGACGCCTCCACGTGGGAAAGTCAGCCTGGCCCCTTGCTCACCTTAGGGATGCACAACTAAACTGGGGTCCATAAATCCACGGTGGCCCCCTAGTGAGGCTGCCCAGCGCCAGGTCACCAGGTCGGGTGGTGAGAAAGCTCCAAAGGAAGGCGGCATGCAGTGTTTAGACAGCTTTCCATCAAGGTGCCCAGACAGAAAAAGGCAGGGACAAGAGGATGGTCACTCTCCTGGGCACACTATGGGCTCACTACCACCTGCTTTGTGTCCTGGAGTTGTTTAGCTTGGGGCAGTGACTTCAGCCTCGGGCTGCCGTACCTAAGATTGCCCTGCAGGGTGGGGGCCGGGGTTGGTGATCAGGGGGCCAGAAGCAACAGGCCAGAGGCCCTCGGGCTCCTGTCATCTCTCTCCTGCCTTCCTTCTCCTTAGATGTGAATGAGTGTGATGACTTGAACGGGCCTGCTGCACTCTGTGCCCATGGTCACTGCGAGAACACGGAGGGCTCCTACCGCTGCCACTGCGCCCCAGGTTATGTGGCCGAGGCAGGGCCCCCCCACTGCACTGCCAAGGAGTAGCAGTGAGGGGTCAGTGTCGGCAGCTACCTGGAAATGGGCCTCAGGCAGGGGCCTTGAGGGACGCTTTCCTCGCTGGGAAGATACCATGAAGCCATCGGGCAGGAGGCCCTGCGGCCCCACTCCCAGCCAGCCTTGCCTGCTTTTCATCTCTCCCAGTTTAGGCTCGGGCTGTGAGCTTGTCACTGCCTCCATGCCACCATGCCCTTGCTTGGCTCAAACACCACCAAATGCTTTCATGCTTCAGCCACTGGCCACGAGGCCCAGTCCGCCATCTGTCCTGGCCTTACTATGAGATGCTTACCAAAGGATGGCCCTCATTCTCCCCCTCAAGCTGTGCAAACGTGCAAGGTCCTTTGGCCTTACACTACCTTTTCCAGCCATGATGCACATATCATCCTGATGACTGCAAAACTGGGTCAGAGGCTACATCTGTCTTAGGATGGTCCTTCAGAATCTATGGAGCACAAAAGGACTGGAGAAAGTTTGGGGAGTGACTCGAACGCCTCCTACCAAGAACCATCACTGCCACTTAGCCAGTCTGGTCTGGACCAGATTTTGCCACATCATCTTACAGCTACTTCGGCGGCCCCTGGGAGGGGCAGAAGATCCCCTCATCTCAGAAAAGCAAGACTGCTACTAGCTTGCTGAGTGTAAGAGACACAAATGAAGGGGAGCAAGAAGACTGAGAAAGCAAGAGGGAAATATTAAAAATACAGGGAATTGAGAAAAAGAAAAGGGGTGGGGAGCCATGGCTTCACACAAATCTAAAGAAAATAGTCAGTTGCTTTGAGTAAATATTCAAAATGTACCCAGCGGTAGCTCCTTTGCACAAGGGCTGCCACAAGACAGGGTGCCCGTCTCGGGAGATCTGTATTGAATGCACACTGCTCCTTACAGGAAGCACATTTCTCCTGGGCTCTCCTTTTGTGGACACCAGTTTGATGTGCTGCAAGTAAAGAGGTCTATTTTCTAGCTTGTGGAATGCAGCGTAGTCCTGTTTGGGGGGAAGCCAGATTTCCTATGTTGTTTCTCCTCTCTTCTCAGAAGCCTCTGCCCTCTCAACCTTCATAAAATGGCTGACTGGCATTCCTCTGAGTTTACAAGGAAAGACCCACTCCAACCTTGGCTAGCTGGGAATTTAGTTAGAATAAAGACATGTACATCCGGGCCCTTCTGTTTTTGTTTCACATGAAACCACATTTCTTTACCATGTCAGCTAAGTATTAGCGAGGAGGCTGTGCCTACCTCTCGCCAGCTCTGCCAGTAGCCTGTGAGTGGGTTCCAGTGGGAAAAGGTCCTTTACTCTTCTGAGAGGAGAAAGCTCTTTGTATTCCTCTAATGAACAGCAATGTAAATGAGCAAGGCTCCCTGTGCCTGGAGACATGGAAATGAATACTATTTTCTTAATTTAATCTGTCCTGTCCTACCTGCTGCTCTGATTGTCAGCCATCACATAATAACTTATTGAATGCTTACTCTGTGCTAGGCAATGTTGAGTGCTATACCCAAATTTCATTTAATTATCCAACAATCCCATTTACTATTTTTATTCCCAACTTAGAAATGGAAATATTCTGACCTTCACTCAGAATAAAAGAAATGTAAGTTAAACCACCCTGAGACACTCTTGTCAGTTGGCAAGCATCTGGGGAAAGAGGCACTCACATACATAGCTGACAGAAGCATAAAGTGATACAACTTCTGAAAAGGATATGGAAATGTCTTTCAATATTATAAAATCATTTACTCTTTGAATCAGTAATTCCACTTCTAGGAATTTAATCTTCAGCTATTTTCTCACCAAATGTGAAATGACATATGTAAGAGGTTATGGTATAGCATTATTTGTAATATCAAAAGATTAGAAACGATTACTATTAATTGCTTTGGAGCCCTAAAAAGAAAAGGTGGCTCTAAATGCCTTGATACGACATCCAAAATAGATGAAGGGAAAAAGGAGAGTTGTATAGCAAAGTGTAACACATGCTGCTATTTGTCTAAAGAAAGGGGAGAATTGGGTATTTGCTAACTCCATCTTACACCCCATATTTCAGAGAATGTCTCACCATTCCTCAGTATACCCTGGTGGCACTGTGCTTCCATAAATGCTGTTCCCATTGCCCCTCCTCCTAACTCACCACACTGCTTGCCCTTCCAGAGATATTTCATGCCTATACACACATTTCTATGTACTAAAAAAACACAAACAGCATGCTATGCATGCTGTCCTACACTTGCTTTTTTCACTTAATTGTATGTTTTCTCTCTTGGGCCGTGACCAGCACGGCTAGAGTCCTGAGTAGGGGCAGCTGGGGATTGAGAAAAGGAAAAAAGGAGACAGACACAAAGACTTTAAGTAAAGCTGGGACCAGGTGGAACGCTGCCCTTGGATGGAGAGACAGTGACCCAGAGCTAGTGCAGCGCATTTATTATATACAGCATGATACCAGGAAGTTTTACTAGAGTTTAAGATAAAGGAAATTATGTGAAATCATGGTTAAAGATCAAGCTACAATTCTTCATTCTTGTGACTTCTTTGTAATTGTCACTCCTGGCTGAGCCCAGATAATTGTGTCTGTTCCTGGCGCCTCGCTGAACTTAGATAATGAAACCCACTCCCTGGCGCCTGAGCTAAAGGTCAGGCTGACAATATACCTGCCTCTGGCAAGGTATATTTCCAGGCCGTGGCTCTGCCGACGCCACTGGACTCAGCTGACAATCAGCTCATGTGCCTTCCCACTTAATACATACTTGCACATATGAGCTCTCTCATCCTGTTTTATAAGTGTATACTATTCCATTGAATGGATAAATCATAATTTATTTAATCAATCCCCCACTGGTGGACATTTCCATTGTTTTCTAACTTTTGCTATTAGAAATAATGCTATAATGATTATTCTTGTGCAAATCTTATTTCATATTATTTCTATGGGATTATATACCTGTGGGCTAAATTCTTAGAAACAATGGTAACTTGTGGGGAGGAACACAGGGTGGATGGGTACAGGATTGGAATACGTTTTCATTGTATCCCCTTTTGTGTCTCTTGGAATTTTGTACCATATGTATTACCTATTCAAAAAAATAAAATATTTTTAAATACAGCTGCTGGCCATAGACTATTTAAATGTTTCGTCTCTCTCTATATTTACCTGACTATATTTTACAAATAAAGCCAGATAATAATTATTTCAAAACTTTTTTTTAATTCACTTTTATTTTATTTTTTGTTAATCCTCACCTGAGGATATTTTTCCATTGATTTTTTTAGAGAGAGTGGAAAGGAGGGGGAAAGATACACAGAGAGAAACATCAATATGAGACACATAGAATGGTTGCCTCCCACATGCACCCCAACCAGGGCCAGGAATTGAGCATGCAACTGAGGTACATGCCCTTGACCGGAATCGAACCTGGGACCCTTCGGTCCGCAGGCTGACACTCTATCCACTGAGTTAAACCAACTAGGGTTCAGAACTTCTTAAAGCAAACTTCCCTTAAGCAGTCCTGTGGTATTTCCATAGAGAAATGACAGAGGAATTTTTAAAAAGCAATCGTTAATATCTATCCTAGATCCATAGAAAAGTAGTTTCCTGCTTGACACAAACATACAAAACCATAATGCTGCAGTGAACAGTGTTAGGCCCTGCCCACTGCAAGCTGTGTGATATCAGCTCAGGGACAGAGTTTAAGGGAGAGCCATCCCATGACCATCAGTGCTGCCCACTTCTCTCCACAGGATGGTCCTGCCAATGTCAACCTTCCACTAGGATGCTTTATAACAAAAGGCCAAAAGAATAGCACTCAGTTCTCAGAAGAAAAAAAAAAGAGTATCTTCTATTATTTTCTCCTAATCATAGAGAAACAGAGGGTGGGTGGGAAACCTATAGTTTTCAGACCACTAGTCACTATCAATCACTCAACTAAAGCATCATGCCACAAGGTAAGATCTGGACATTGGCCAAGAGGCCCCCACTTTGGAGCAACAACATAAAGCTATTCACAACATAAAGCAGATCCAGGGCTCCCCAGCCTTTGGTTCCTGCACTATTATGTTTTGCTAAGGCAAAGGGTAGGGCATGATGCCCCAGGCATTCACTACCTGCATATGCAGTTAAATAAAATCAAGTCTGCAACAAATAGGGCCTTGATAACCTCCCCTTGAAAGGGAGGCAAAAAACCCCACAAAAACCTACCTTCTGATGCGAAAAGAGTATAAAGTTTTCCTAAATGAACTGCAGTGAGCAAAATTTGTGAAACTATCTGCTGGCTTTTATGGCCTGCCAGGAAGAGGACATCTGGCCAGAAAGTGCCTGCAAAAGATCCTAAACCTGTTTTACATTGCTTACTGTTTATTCCCAACAAACTGCCCACTGTCCCCATGCCCTGTGTTCTTACAATTTCTGTCACCCACCTCCAATGGAGACTTCTTGTTATTTGAGGTTCCCCCATAAAGCTTTCTGTGTGAAATAAGGTGATTTCTCCCAAATCCACTCTTTCTAAACACAAAATTCCAGTTTTCCCACTAACAGTAGGTACTTACTTACATATAGGCATTCTAAGAGACCTTGTTCTGCCTAATAAACCACTACAATTCAATGGTTTATTTAGCTACTAACGCTATTATGCTTATGCTCACTATAAATTTTAAAATCACCAAATCAATAAGTAACCCACAAAAACATTCTGGGAGAATATTTCTAACACTTAACATATAGCAAGATCTCTTTTTTGAGGGAGGATGAAAGGACTCAGACTGAGCTGAAAATCTTATTAGGCCAGGTACTGGCAGCAATTTTCAATGTCTTGGTAAAGTTACACACAGATGCTTCCACGGTACACTGGTTTCTGCCTCCTTCCATGAAAATCTGCTAAGAAATCTGCTCAGGTTTCTGAGTGTCCCCTTCTTTCCTCTTTGTACACATTGTCTACACATGATCGGTTTGTTTTCTCTAAGTCCTAGATTTTCCCATGTTAAATATGTAAGCATCTAAGTTTCTATCTCAGATACTTTGTCTCTAAAGTCTATATTTCCATTCTTTAATGGTAAGTTCTTTTATTGAATGACCTTAATTCTAATTCGGTCTAGAAATGGTCCAATCCAGTCCAGAAATGCACATTTTTGCTGTAACGAACTTTTACTAGTAGGCTTTGGAGGAAAAGGTGGGTTTAACCAATAATTCTTCCAGAATCAACTTGGGTCTAGTTTCCCAAGATTAGCATTTATAAATCATTCATCATGGGGGTGGTATTTTTGTCTTTTTTTAAGTTGTCAGTCCATGCAATTCTGGCTCCCCCAGCAGTCAGACACATACCACAACAATTTCTAGCTCTGTAGCCTATATAAATGCTATACTCAAATAAGTACTTTAATTTTTTTTTAATCCTCACCCAAGGATATGTTTTTATTGATTTCTAGAGAGGAAGGGGGAGCGGGAGTGGGGGGGAGAGAGAGACGAGAAGAGAAGAGAAGAGAAGAGAAGAGAAGAGAAGAGAAGAGAAGAGAAGAGAAGAGAAGAGAAGAGAAGAGAAGAGAAGCATCGATTGGTTGCCTGACTGAACCCACACCCCAGATATATGCCCTGACCAGGAATTGAACCCCTAACTTTTTGGTGTACGGGACAACGAGCCACCCACCCAGGGCCCAAATAAGTACTTTAAAATTCATTGGAATTTGAGGCTTAAAATGCTTTTACTTCAGTAATCCTAAAATGAAGTTGCCAGGTTTAAGAAATAAATATACATGATGCCCTGTTAAATTTAAATTTCAGATAAACAACAAAGAATTTTTAGTATGTCTCATACAATATTTGGGACACACTTATACTAAAAATTTACTGTTCATCTGAAATTCAAATTTAACTGGGTATCCTGCATTTTATCTGGTAATTCAACCTAAAAGAAAATCCCTGAGTATCTATTATCAACAAAGGGACCAGTTTCTGCTATGCGTGAGACCAGAGGCGTTTTACTCCATAAGGTAAATGAAGCAACAGATCCTTAAAAGATTCAGTCACTAAATGATCACAGAATCTTGAAATGTCTGTAGGAATGTGGAGGCTATTTTTCAAGTGATTAAGGTATCAGTGGGAGTTGTGTCTGTTTTCTGAGTGATGGGCTTTTGGTTTTGTGAATCTAAATTCTGGGTATGTAAGAGGGATAGAGGGGATAAATGGTGATGGGAAAAATAAAATAAAATTTTAAAAATAAATAAAATAAAGAATTCTGAGCGTGATAAGAAAATCTATCTGCCCCAGCACATGGGAAGTGGAGCATGAGCTGCATAGGAAATAAGGGTAAGTCAACTAGCACATTCAGGAAGGGTGAGATGAAGATGAGAATTTCTTTTGCCTTTCTCATCGTCTCTGGCCTAGTAATGAGTGTTCACGCTATTTAATCTGCGACTCTGATTCAAAACACAAGTAAATAGGACTTGCTTTAAAATGAAGCTTTTATACACAGTTATACATATATGTACAAGCAGCTCTGAAGGCCAGACAAGTAACTCACATTTTGGAACCTTGGAGGCTCTACAAATTACACTGGGTTTCAACTAGTTATTAAACCTTAGGTAACAGCATCTAGAGCCTTGGCCTTAGAATTGTGCAGGAGAAATGAAGTCAAGAGTCAAGATTGCTTCACATTCTGAAAATAATAGTGGCGAAACACAACACTCCTGGATTGTGGGAAACAAAATTGTGGGAGGGACATGATTGGAAGGAAACCACTAAAATTCCACTAATTCCAGGTTCCTCACATTGGTACCAATGGCAGCCACCACTGGGTCCCCTGTCATCCCATCAAAGCTTGACAGAGAAGGAGGAGCCACAGGAGCAGCCTTTCTCCGCTTGGGGATTGTTCAGCACTTGAAATGAGCTTCGGATCAGCTCTTGGCAGAAGTCCACGTGGGCGCCTTTCACGAAGGCCAAGCTATCAGAGTCAACCACCACTCTTGCCCCACCCTGTTCAAATACCCTGGGGGAAAAAAATAAAACGAACACACACAGGAGAAGAGCATTAATGACTGTCATAAACACCAAAAACATGGCACCCTGAGCCCTGATGTGAGAGGTGTGCATTCTCGGTTTTCTGAAATAGAGGAAGCATTCCTTATTGCCTCCCAAAGGTGCTGGTTTTGAGGCAAAGAGATTCAATGGAATGACTACTGGGAAATGTTTAGAGAGTTAGACCTGGCATCTAATCCAGCCTAACTCGTATGGACTACCCTATGGACCCAGGAAGGCCAATCTTCCTCCTATAACTTGGTTCTTTTGAAACAAGACAACCCATCTTCACTTGTGTCCCCTCTGTGCGCGAAGGGTGATGTGTTAAGCATCTTGAGCAAACCTTTTACATTTGGAATAAAAGTGCACCTTAAACGAGACACACGTTTATCCCTCCCGCACACTCCGAGGACCCATCCAGCCCTTCCCTTCCTCCTTGCCTGTCGTCGGGGTTGATCACGGTATCCAGGGAAAATCTGTACTGGAATCCGGAGCATCCACCTCCCTCCACCTCCAGCCTGAGGAATTCTGCCCCTTGGGTGATTTCCAGGAGCCGCTGGAATGCAGGAAGAGGGGATCAGGAATGCCAGGCAACGGGCGGTAGAAGGGGGGGCCACGGGGAGGGCCCCAGGCCGGGCGCCGCCGCCCCTCTCACCTGGACGCAGCTGTTGGTGAGGTGAATCTGCCCTTCGCCCGCCTCGGGGCTGGAGGACGACGCTTCCCGAAGCGCCGGAGGTCGGGCGGACGCCGCGAAGAGCCTGCCACACGCAAGGGAGGGCGATGAGCCCGCGAGCAGAGGGACACCTGGCGACCCCCACCTGGGCAGCCTCCCGCCAAACCTGGCGACTCCCAGGGCACTATCTTCGCGACGAAACCTGACGACCTCCAACTGGACAGCCTCGCGCCACACCCTCCCCTCCCCCGAGGACCTTAGTTTCCGCTTAGTCCTGGGAGTCACAAAACCCGAACACACTTCCCAAGTGTCCTTCTAGGCTTGGTACCTGCTCCTCCGCCAGGGGGTGGCCGCTCTCAGGGCCGCCGCCGTTAGGGACAAGCCCCTGGCGGCCGCCATCTTCCTCAGCAAGCCCCGCCCCTCGCGTCGCCCCAATCCCCCTCCTCCTCCAGCGCCTCGGAGGCGGAGCCCACAGAGACCCCGCCCTCCGAGCACGCCTATTGGGTGGTGCGAGAAGCGGAGACATTTTATTGGCTCGGAGTGCTCCCACTGCGAAAGCGAGACTGCACCCACAAAGCCGAGAACTGGAGAGAGAGGCGGGGCGGAGATGTATCCTCGTCCGCTGGGCGGCCGAGCGGCCAGTGTGGGCGGAGACCGACCGGAGCCTGGGCCCAGCAGCCGGGGGGGCGGGACGTGGGCGGGCCAAGGCCTTGTGTGCGGGTGCCCGGTCGCCGGATAGAGCTCCTCCCCGACCCCGCCCCGGCAGGTTTATCTTGTGATTCCGGCGGCCGCTTCTTCCTTCCTTGGCGCTTGGAAGTTCCTTAGCAGCAATGTGTTACTTGGCCGCCGCGTTCCTGCTCCTGGCGCTCGGCACCTCCGCCCTGGCAGAGCCGGTGCGCTTCAAGGATTGCGGTGAGTCCCGGGCCAGCCTGAGGTTCCGCGCTCTCGGCGGGAGCCTCCGCCGGAACCTCGCGCTGAGACCCGAGCCGGGTGGGGCGGGTCCCCGTCGGCGGCCGGGCTCAGCCTTGGACCCCTCTTGGAGTGGGTCGGTTCGGGTCGGGGAGAAGGTGCCGTCCTCGAGGAAACTCGACCACTCGCAGGTCCTTGGAACGCGGGTGTGGGGGGTCCCTGGAAATGGTGGACCTCTTGCTGGAGTTTCCTAAAGTTTGTAGGGCAGACAACCGAAGGTCCATAGACGGCGCGGCGGGGAGGGGAGGGGCGCAGAACTTTCAGTTTTGCCTTGTATCTTGGATGACCTCTCCCTCCCCGCGGTGTTTGCTTTTCTCTTTTCTCTTACCTTTTGCCGACAAGTCAAAAGTCAGTTCTCCTTTTCAGGATTAATTCCGTTAGCGTTTCCTTTGGGCTATGGAATGTTGTCATTTCTTCCTGTCTACAGAACTCGTGTTTCTGGTCGCCGCGTGTGACACACAACCCCCTCTTGCCGCCGTGGTTGGAGTCTTGTTGGGAAATAAAAGGGGAGGGGGTGTAGAAATTGTGAGTTCGTTCCCTCAGGTCTATAGGGTTCATTGCTCCCGCTGAACTTTTCTGAAGTGAAGAGGTATAATGATAAGTGAAAGGCATGAAACTGATTTTCTAAAATTTGTGAGCTGGAAGGAAACTTGGAGATCAGATAGTCAGTCATTGAATTCCAGAGACGTTCGGAAACTTAACCAAAGTAGCAGAGTAGAATGGGAACCAGCATACGTTTGCTCCTTTATATCCAGTTCCTAAGTAATAGTAAATACTCGATAAATATTTGTTGAAAAAGTAAATGAGGGGATACTCTTTCCACTATTATGTCATCAAAATTCATGTTGAAGCAAAAGCAAAGTTGGGGGCTAGGGGACAGATTGATTAAGGAATGAAGACTGCTGGCCTGTTATTACTTAACAAATGCTGTTCCACTGAACGAGGAGGATACTAACACTTGAAAGGCAGGTTACTACCTTTCCCTCCATTAAATTTAGGGGCCAGTTTGGATGAAGACACTGTATTAACTTGTTCAAACCTCATAACCTGTTTTCTAGATGAGGAAACAGGCACATAGAGTACCTTGCCCGAGTGCTCACAACTAGTAAGCAGTAAGAAACTAGTGTGTGTTTTTGAGCCACTTTGGGTTTCAGTGGTAACCTTGAAAAAAAAAAAGAAAAAGAAAATTAAATCCAAACATTGCTCTACTCCTTTGAAAAAAGCAGGTGTATACCTATGGCAAGAACTTCTTAAGGGAAGGAGGGTTTCCGGTACAGATTTTCAATTTACTTTTGAATTGGGAAATACAATGTAAAAACTTTAGTGGCCACATCAAAAGTTTTTTGAGTTCCACTGTATGCCTTCTTTCCCCTGGAGTGGCATCTCCTCAAGTGAGAAATAGAGCCAAGCAAACTAGTTTTGCAATTTTTGCAGGTTAGGACTGCAGAGTTTGTTCTGTTGACATTGGAAGTGCAAGAACCTCTTGTCGGCTGAAAAACTGGATGAAGGAGCTACAAGTATTATTATCCTTTACTCAGTTCCTTCTACATCATGTGACCCAGCCTTGAAAGAAGCAGGCAGAAAAGCTAAATTCAGAAAGCTTTGGTATAAGCACTGATTTTCAATAGGTGGTTGATTCAAGTTCTGAATCTCTCCCCCCCCCCCCCCCCAAATCCATGGAGGTTATGACAGAATGGAACAGAGTGCTTAGAGAAGAGAATTCTTGAGTGTAGAGTTTGAGAACTTGGCCATGACGGAGAAGCAAGCTGGGATGAGGTACTTACAGACTAGCTGGAGCAGTGTTGGTCAGTATGATGATGGTTACACCCAAGAGCAGGCTCAGGCTGAGAAAGCAGAGGCCATCCACCGGAGCTTCTCAGTTCATATCCTACAGGACGGCGCTAACCTGGTGACTACAAAGCAAATAACGTGCTCTCAGCCTTCAGTTTGCTTTCTGTCTTCATGCATTCTACTTTAGAGACAGAGTCTGTTCTATCACCTGGATCCATAATTTCTACCCACAAAGTATATTTGAGATGAGAGGCCCACCTTGTGTGGCAAAAGGGAACATGCTGATCCACCCAGGAGCAGCTATTCTAGATTAAATTTATGGACTGAATCCTGGTATGATTACAATAATTAGTAAACAGTTATACAGTAGCCCCCCTTTATCCATGGGAAATACGTTTTAAGACCCCAGTGGATTTCTGAAACAGTGGATAGCACCGAACCCTATGCAAGGTGGGAAAAACTAGGTTTACAGGTGTTCATATAGGAAATAATACAATAATTAATAAATAGTAATACAAGAATAAACTCTGTGTTTTGTATACCTACAACTGTAAACCTACTTTTGTCATCCCCCCCCCATATATACCATGTTTTTCCCTATACATACTAGTACATATCTTTTCACATAAAGGAAGCACTATACAGCTTCTCTTTGGCATATATGAATATATGAATTGCCAGCGTCACTACTCTTGTCCTTTGGGGACCATCTCATTATTAAGTAAAGTGAGGGTGACTTGAACACAAGCACTGTAATACGGGGACAGTCAGATGCTCAGTGCCTTGCTGAACAAAGGGGTGAGTCATGTCCTGGGTGAGACATGCTATTCTCAATTTATTAAAGCTTATGAATTGTTTATTTCTGGAATTTTCCATTTAATCTTTTTGGACCACAGTTAACCATGAGTAACTGAAACCGCAGAAAGGGAACCGTGGATAAAGGGAACATGCTGCATAGCATGACTATGTTCCAAACACTTATCTCAGAGCTACATGTGTGTTAGCTCACCTACTCTATGAGGTAGGTACTGTTACTATCCCCAGAGAGGTTCAGTATCTTGCCTTGAGGTTACACAGTAAGTAATGGAGCCATTGTTGAGGTTAGTACGATTTCAAACCCAGGCATCAGGTCTCAGAGTCTACCTCTCAACAGTGGTGGCTGGATTGCAGAGCTTACCCTTACCTGTTACAGGCAGTGTTAACAGGCAGTTCACTTGCATTCTCTCACAGTCAGCTGTCCAGTGTTGCGGCCTGAATGAGATGACAGGATTTTTAACGATTTGTACCTAACCTTTTCTGATCAAGCATTTATTGTGAACAAACAGCACTTTTCGTCCTTTTTTAGACTGAATTTTTTTTAAAGGACACATACCTTGCCCCCAAAATACTTATTTTGAAGAACACAGATTTCCAAAGTAGAGTATACACATCTGTATATTGCAGATGAATGCTTAAAGTTGTTCTTATTGGTGGGCGTATGCAAAGCTTGGAGACCAGTAATTTGGAGAAATACCAGTACTCTGATTGAAAGATGGTGAGGGAGGGCAGTTTGGAAGCAGCCAGTGTCCAGATTCCAAATGGAGGCAGTAGTGCTGGGACTTGAGCCATCACTTGTATGATATGTGTGCTGCTTTAAAATCCTGTGCGCGGTTGGGCTGCAGGGGATGGAGAGGGGGGAAGAGGGGGGCGTGATTTTTCATGGTATAAACCTCCCAGGTTACAGAGCAGTGGAGTGGCTACTGGTATATAAACTTAATAATTTCCTTAATTCCCCTTCATGCATCAAATATGAGCAGTTCCCTGGAGATCACTGGTGGTCAGAGGAGAGAGAGCTCACCCTAACTGGGAGAATAGAGCATCTTTACATTAGGTAGGGACCGCCTATGTGCTTTATTTTTTCTCCTTTTTTCAACTCATTTTTCTTCTTTTGCAGGTTCCGGGGTTGGAGTTATAAAGGAAGTGAATGTGATCCCATGCCCCATTCAGCCCTGCCATCTGCAGAAAGGACAGTCTTATGCTGTCAATGTCACCTTCACCAGTAGTGAGTAAAAGTGGCTCTTACCTTCAGCTTCATCTTAAACATAACATGAGTCTCAAGTATTAGAATGAGCATGGGGATGTGGGGGAGGGGAATTGCAGTCAAGAATTCTGTGATGCCCTGCCGGGGCTGACCGGCAGACCCTGAACGACGGGTGAATGATGACTCTAACACACTTTTCTGTGAAAGAGCGGGCTGAGGCACTACTTGGCTGTCTCCGCAGAGTAGCCCTGTTGTTCGCCTGCCTCCTTAGGCTTTTATTGTCATAACAGCTTGAACTAAAATCAACCTCTAGATACAGTCAGCAGATACGTATCCTTGAGAAAGTATATGCTTCTGTAAGGTCGGGTCTTTAAAGACTAAACATAGAGATTCTAGCAAAACACCCCAAGGGATCGGACTTGTTTGGAAAGTCAAGGTAGGGGCTGCCGCCTTCGGCAAGGTCCCCTCAGAGGCCCTCAGCCTCTTAGAGAATCCTCCTTACAGACATTCCAACCAAGTCCCGTGCTTCCCCACACAGTGACCCCCTTCCAGCCTGTGTATAGCTAGGATTCTCTATATCCTTAGACATCCTTCTCATACGGGGTTCCCATATGCCTGTTTCCCAGAGTCCAGACTCCCTCAAAGCAAAGAGATTTCCATGTGTTCACAGGTGAGAGAAGACAGCCTGGCTCTCTGTGCCCTATTTCGGACCATATTGCACAGTAGGCTTTTATGGAAATGTCAGCTCTGTTCAGCTACAGGCTGCAGAGTATTAGTACAGACCCCAATTCTGTAGACTTTGGAACTCCTCCAAATGTTATTTTAAGCAATATACCTTCTAGCTATTAAGTCTGTGTTCTGCCTCAGAATACAAGAGTAATTAATACTTAGGTTTAGGGAACTCAATGGGGACCCAAGAAGCAATCAAGAAATCTGAGAAATTGCTTCAACTTGAAGAAATATTGGAACCTGTTGCTTTCTGGTACCACATTCATAACCTTCGGATTTCCAGGAATCTAGATAACTGCATAATCTTTATTTCTAGAAAGGTATCTACCTTGAATCCTCCTTTTATTTTCTATCCTTTGGAACTAGATTAGACAGTCTAATAAGAAATATCAAAACACACTTTCCCGTTGCACTGAAGACTGGAGAATGGGTCTTCCTGGCTGAGCTGAAAGAGCAGACTGACAGGAAGCAGAGCAAAGCAGATCATGGAGGTGCAGAGCAGAGCTGTCTAGCACACAAAAAGCAGAGCCAATACTCCGGATCTCCAGAGTGACCTAACAGCTCATAATTCTGGTTGCCCTCATTTTATTATATTTATTCCTCCTGCCCATCTTTTCATGTGGAGGTTAGAACTTAGCAAGAAATGCACCTCTTTCTAATCTTACCCAGTTTCTAAAGGGTTACCTCTTTTTCTACTGCTGCAGTGCATGGTGTGTATATAGATTCTGTATTCCTTCTTTCTACATTGCCTCCTATGTTATTCTGAATTTCTAATGAAATCTTTTGTGTGGGAGTATTTGAGAATTCAGAGACCAGTCTCCTAAAACTCTTTAGGATACATAATCCACTTTGACAGAAGCTGATGGAATAGTAAATAGAAAGTTAATGGCCAAAAATCAGTTACTTTGTTGAATGAGATTATTTATCCAAGTAGCTCTGATTCTCCTGAGAAACTGAAAGGCAGTGAGGGGCAAGGTGGGGTAAAGAGCAAAGAAAACAATTCTCTGTGTTTTTTGCACTGATACCCTTTTTTGTTGGTGGTGCATAATTCAATAATTTTTCAAGTTTTGCAGTGAATGCTTGCTCTGCATTCACAGAGGTACAAAGCATAACTACAAAGAGAAATAGGCCCTAGGAATGAAGAGCTACAAACGTTATGATTTGCTATCATAGCAATGCTGTTGCTTGAGAATATATCTGAATTTTTATTTAGAATTTGGAAATAGGCTGTTTCCATGACTATTCTCTTTTTTTTTCTCTTAGGTACTCAGTCTCAAGGGAGCAAAGCCGTGGTGCATGGCATCGTGATGGGCGTCCCAATTGCCTTTGCCATTCCTGAGCCTGATGGTTGTAAGAGTGGAGTCACCTGCCCCATCGAAAAAAACAAGACTTACAACTACATGGCTAAACTGCCAGTGAAGAGTGCGTACCCCTCGGTAAGTGACCTTGTTGAGGACACTGGAGATAGATATCTGAGGAGGGGGGCAGGAAGAAAAGAGTGGAGTTGAGTCCTACTCTGTGAAGGAAAGGTGCCCGAGGGAAGGAGATAAGTTAGAGTGTTAGGAATCATGAGATGCACAGATATTTTTTAGTGCCCCTTTGTTTTTTTGTCTAGAGTCTAATGAATAGCCATTTTTATATACAATATTTCATTGGACCACCCTTTGTAGAGATGATATTATCCCTTTTTTACAGATGAAGAAATTTGAGACTCCAGTATTATGCAATACGAACAGAGTCCACTCTGCAAAGAAATATTACAGCCTAGACTTAGAGCCAAGTCTTGTGATTTCAAAACCTGTAAAGTGTCAAAAGATTTTAGCCAGATATCAAGTAATTCAAGATTTCAAGTTGTCATAGCATTATCATCAGAAAATCCAAGTTTCACCATTAATCTGTTAACAAGAGAGAAGTAGCTTGTTAGGTCCATAGCAGAGAAGTAGCTTTTTCCACTCTTCTTTCTCCCCTCCACCCCACCCCCCCTCCAATCTCTACCTACTTTCACCTCTGACTCCCCTGCTATGCCTACTTTTTCTTCTACCAAACATTTATAAGATAGAGCCTGCTAGAAAGGACCTGTATTAAAAATATGAATCTTGAAAAGAATGGAGAAAGTAAAGGGATTACTTTTTTCCAATCAAATAGAACCCAGGAGCAATCTGGCCATTTATTTTCTGGAAACGGCAAGTAATTAAAGAACATCCTAAAAAGTCTCTAATATAGGGAGTCTATGTGTAAGGGATGTCAAAGACCCTAAAGGTTAGGGGCAGGTTTGTAGATTAATATGCAAAGTAGCCTTATAATCGTGGGCGTTTCGGAGCCTCAGTTATTTATATAGAGTGTCTAGTTAGGGCCTGATACATAGTAGGCACTTTCTATGTGGTAGTTATTAAGTGAATTAAATTTATTTGAAAAACAGCTTAAACTTAAACTATGTTAATGTAAGCACTAAGGGAAACAGTAGTTACGGTGTACTTGTTCTTGAAAAACTTACAAAACAAGGTTAGAGAAACCTGGGTATCACTGTCATTCCAATGTGTTGTAAAGAAGCAGTTGAGTACAAAAGAGAGGTAAAAAGAAGAAAGCTAATGTCCACATGAGAAAGGACTGGCAAAGTGTCAGTAATTTATTAAGAACTAAAAAAAAAAGAACTAGAAGGGACAGCTTGTAGTATGAGTATAACAAGTCAAGGCAGAGTTCTCTAATGAGATATAAAATAAAAATGCGGTTTAAGCCCTGGCTGTTGTGGCTCTTTTGGTTGGAGCTTCATCCTGTACCCCGAAAGGTCTCGGGTTCAATCCCCAGTCAGGGTACGTGTGAGAGACAACCGATCAGTGTTTCTCTCACACATCAATCTTTTCTCTCTTTCTCTCTCTCTCTCTCTCTCTCTCTCTCTCTCTCTCCCCCTTTTTCTCTCAAATCAATTTTTTTAAAAGCAGTTTAGAGAATTTAACTGAAACTATATGCTACAAGGGTTGTCGTTCCTGAAATTATTCATATGGCAGTAAACTTCTTTGGACATCCTTTCTGCTTTGATAATTTCATTTCCAACGAACAAGTAAATTTCCTTATACTTAACAATCTCTGCTCTTCATGGTTACAGTTGGAAAAAGCTGAATCAGATTGCCAAATACAAGAGAAATTGTCTAAGTGTAAAATTATTTTTTATGTAAACCTTCATTTATGGAAAAATGCTTTAGAAATTATATTTGATAAGTTAACTAGGTTATTATTCTAAAGTTTAAATACACAGGCTGTGTCCACTTCCCAAGCAGCTTTCCTGATGCCATGATTTAAGAAAAAATGCACGAGGAATTAGGCAGTTTATTACACTGTACTCCTAGGATTCATAGTTAAACCAATGCTGGACTGAGATGAGATCCTAGTTTCATTTTTCCCAATTCTTTTTCTCTTTCTCCAGATAAAACTGGTGGTGAAGTGGGAACTTCGGGATGACAAAGACCAGTGTCTCTTCTGCTGGGAAATCCCAGTACAGCTTGAAAACTAGAGCTAGTTGATGCCAGTATGTCCATCTGGGGATGAGAGCATGAGTGGAGGGAGGGGAAGAGAAACCAAGTCTAACCTAAATCAGTGCCAAAAGAGGAAAGGAATTTCTAAACTGTTTATGCCTCTCAACCTCCAACTGCATCTCAGACCCTGTTTCCAGAGAGCTTAGAACTGCTGCCCTGGTAATATCTTTTGTAAAAGGGTTGAAGGAGAGAAGAGAGTGTGTAGGGATTGATTTAATTGTCTTCAGTGTTTTATGCTGTTGGAATAAGGAGGGTCCAGCCGAATGAGGTTGCTTAGGGTTATTAGATAACCTGCCCTGGGGTTATTGGCCCTTGTGGTGGAGGACAGGTTCCAAACCACATTCCTCTAGCTGGGGTGTTACATCTCCAAGTGCCTCAGTGAGTTCAGTGCATCATTGAGTCAGCAACAAGCCTGCTGACTCTTGACAGCGCCTCCAGCTCCACTGCCTCAACAGTAATGACTTGGTCTCCAGTGGCATCCCGCGTTTCAGCAGAGGGGGAGGTGGTCTGCGACAGAAACTCAACTCTGGGTGGCTGCTTCTCCGTGGTTATCTCATTTCTCCTTTTCTGTCTTAGGTGGTTTTCATTAAATTCAACACTTGATTAGCAGATGTTTGGTTTTTGGTGTGGTATTTTTTTGGACATTAATTTGACTTCTTTATGCACCTGGAAATGTCCCTTGGAATAAATAAAAGCTTGGCAGTCTTCTGCATTGTGCTTAGGTCACCCGCTTCCTTCAGAGTATTTCCCCCAGACCCATGGAAGGTGGATACCCAGTCCCGTGGTCCCAGAGAGCGGTAAAGACACAACTCTCAGAAACTGCCATTCGCCCCCTTCCTGCCCAGTTAGACCTCACCTATCTACTAGTATTTTATAGGAAATGACCTTGTTCTGCTTTATTTGCATAATCTTATACCACCAAGTGTGCTTGAAATAAGCAGTGAAAGCCAACATCACCTAGTTCAGTGGTCAGCAAACTGATTAGTCAACAGAGCGGCAAACCGCAGCTCACGAGCCGCAGTTTGCCGACCACTGACCTAGTTGAATAATAACATCTGAAAGGTCGAGGGAACTGAATTGAAGCGGGCGGGGGTGGTGAGGAGTTTGGTTGCAAGTTGGCGTGAAGCATAATAGTCTTTTGGGAACCTTCTTCCACCAGGCAAGCCTAGAAGCTTAAAAATGACGTGAAGTTGCAAGTAATGGCCATATTAATTAAATCTTGTTATTTCCTGCTTTTGAATTACAAGTGTAGTCATGGGGCATAGATTTTGCTGCCTGTTTTAATCAGTGTACTACCAGTCAGCTTGTAGCTGTCACAGGGAGCACCTGCTAGTCACAATGAGTTGGGTAATGTGGACCTTGAAAGGCTTACCTGTTTGTGGTTAGGGTGTTTGTACAGCAAATAAGTCATTTGGTCCAGTTCTTTTCATCCCACTAATTTCACTTGGATTTCTTTGGCTGGTGAGTTTCCCAGGAAAACCACCAGGGGACAGCCAGGGATCGGGAATAAAGTTATCAACAGGCAAGATATTCTAGCTAATTCCCGGAGCCATTCGACCACTGTACTCTGTGGCTAAGTCCTTTTGTGCATCCCATCACATTGTGACCGGAGGGACAGCCCCCTCTGCCTCCCCATGACGAACCCTAGGTGTGTCAGACTTGTAAGGATTCCAAAGGGATTCTGTGGTCACTGGCTTCAGACTGCCAGTAGCTGGATCCTGGCTTCACCAATTAATAAGACTACCAGTGCGATCTTTTTAAATCCCTATGCTCTCCAGTGCTTTAGTCTCTTACCTGTTAAATAGAGATAATTACAATAGGGCTCTGAGGAATAAATGAGATGAAGCATGTAAAACGTTTAGAATGACCCCTGGCGCATAGCACAGACTCAGTATATGTTAGCAGTTACTCTGGGAGACAGGCATTGCTCTTCACCTAGAAACATCAGGAATGTCAAATTCAGTCTGATGTGGGGTATGTCACCTTGGAAAGATGAGGCTGTCCTCTGTGCACGGAACTTTGTGAGGTGCCCAGGAAAGCTCAGTTCTCGTATGTGTCTGCTCTCTCCCTATCCCAGAAGACTCTTCATGTCATTGAGCTCCTTTGAGGCTAAAGGCTACCCGCCCTGCACTTCATACTCCCACCTTCATATGGGACACGACAGGAGAAAAGCAGTTCCGCTAACCTGTACCCTTCGGTCAGAGCAGAAGGGTAACACAACAGCTTATACCTGCTTACCGGCCAATGTGAGGCCACGTGGATCCTGCAGCAGTGAGCTAGTTAGGGCTCCTGCGGGGGGATTAGTTTGAAAGGTCATCTTCAGTACAGATGGTTCACAGGTGCCCCCGGAGTCATTAAAACATTGAGAAGCACTGAATCTTAGGCTGTATAAAAAAGGTCATGTTCTTTCCAACAACAGTCTCATACTTTTCTCGTCCACTGAGCAAGCCATGGAGGCTTAGACACATCTCTCTTGTATGAATTCCAGACTCTAATCATTAAAAAATAATAATAGTAAATGAGAGGCACCCCTGCTTACGGAGTAAAGGGAACACAATACCTAGTATCCCCAGTTTGGTGGAGTGCTAGGTGGGAGGCCTGGCATTTAGTCACATCAGGCCAATAAAAAGCAAAAAGCATGGAGTAATTTCCAGTCCTTGGTTTTGGAATCTCAGTTGACTTCTTAAAGGAAACAAATTCATCTTAATGATGCTTTGCAAAGGTTGATAAAAACAGTCTGTTCTCTGAGAACACCCACAATATAGGGAGGTGGCTTGACACAGGTGAGGTTCAAGCTAAGGGAAGATGATCTGGAAATAGCCATTCACATCAAATAATCCAAAAAGCAAATGTTGCTTAAGTGACTGGGTTGGTTATGAGGACAGGGTTATGGTACATAGGAAGAGACTGACACAGAGGAAAGCGTTATGTGTGAGAAATGTCACCATCGTAATAGTCATCTTAAACAAGTGTTTTTCCCAAGGGCCCTTTGGAGAAAACACAGAACAGGAACTAGGGTTTGGGGTATTTAAAGTCCTGGGATACTCAGTTTAGGCGTGTGTGTGTGTGTGTGTGTATGTGTGTGGAATGGGATGGGCAGTGCTGTGTGACCTGAGTTTGCAAGTGGCGATGGATCTCCACAGATGCTGCCTTAAAGAATCTTTAGACAAGTTGAGTCATTTTGGGTGGTGTGTCTTTTTCTTTCTAAGAAGAGAATCTCCTGGCCTATCCCTTGAATTCTAAACTGAATCCTATTCATTTACAGCTGTCAGTTGACTAGCAACTAAATGGTCTGGGTGTTGGTTGCCATGGAAACAGTTAAAAGTCCCATTGCTATGGGAACCTACCATGCTCTTGATATCAGGGGTTTGGTTCCAAAAAAGTGGAGGGGAGGGTAGAGGGTGGAGCTCAGAAGATGGGCTGTGTAGTTGGCTGGACGGTCCTGGAAGAGAGTGAGCAGTATGGTGAGCCTAGCCAGCTCCTCACGCATGTGGCGGAAGAGCAGGGACTTCTTCCGCTTTCTGCAGGCATTCCCCACCTGTCCTCTGTTCGTTGCCGCATGGGAGCCACAGAGCTCGATGTTTGCTGTCCCAAATGGAGAGTAAGGGCACGAGGTCCTGGGGTGGACGTAGCATGCCAGTGCCACTACGCCTCATCTGCTTACGCTCAGAGAGGAAACGTCTTGGCTCCTCTCCGCATGGCAGCCTGTTGTCCACACATCCTGTGTCTCAGATGAGCAGCCAGCAGGTGAAAGAGTCCGCTTAGCTCTGCCTGCCAGTGGGTCAGGCTGATAAGGAGCCTGGCAGACAAAATGGATGGCTGCTGGCCTTGAACGTGGCAGAGACGCTGGGGCTTCCAGGGGAAGGAGCAGAAGGACAGGCAGGCTACAGTAGTCTCTGTTGGCAGCGTTAGAGAAATGCATGGCTTTGCTCTCAAACCCCTACCCACCCACATGCCTCTACCACAAAAGGGGGTGCTGCAAATGGAATAAATATTAAAGACAGGTTTGACAGAGGCTCTCAAAGGATGCACACAAGAGTTGTAAGATTCTTTTCTGGGTTTTGCAATCAAGAGAAATAACTTACATCAGTGTTTAGTGGTAAGATGACCTGCTGAAACAGAGAAAACTTTCTAGTTTTCTCCACATTGAAGGGACTGGGCTAGATAACCTCTAGAGTTGCTGTCAGAACTAATAGCTTCTGATTCATTGAGACTGTCAACAAAAGAACAGCCAGCCTATAGAAAAGTTTTATTCGAGTTTATTTGAACCAAATTTTAAGGACATGCCCAGAAGCAAGATGTCAAAGGATGGAGAAAATGCTCCCCAAATAGCAAGTTTTACAGCTTATTTTATATATTTGCAGCTTATTTTATACATTAGAGTCAAAGGAGAAAATGTAAGGAAGGTTACAGGAAATCCATTGGTGGTAGGTTAAGAAAGCAAAGCCGGAAAATCTGTAAAACTGGATAAAAAAACGGAGAAACACATGCTTCATTTACATCAGTGGGTACAGGATAGTTAACATTTATAGCACATGGAGATGGTATGTGGGGAACAAGATAACAATGTGGCCTTGTGCTTATGCTTTGAGGGGTCTAGAGAAGAAAATTACTCTGACATTTCAAAGGCAGGTTATCTTACATGCGTAAGAGCAATGGACAGAGCTCAGTTATGGTGAAAACTGGCCTTTGCTAAGGAAGCGATAGGCCTGGGACAGGACTGCCTGCCATAGTCCGCCCAGTCAGGAGTTTAGGATCAGACCATCCATGTGGTTTTTTTGGTCATTGGGCTTGTCAGGTATCCCAGATAGTGCCCCGAGTCCCCAGGTTTGCTACATAGTCCCTTTTTCGTTCACGAGACACTGAAGGGAAGTTTGGACACCAGGGGCAAGCAGACACAGACTAACCATACCTGTCAGAAGAAAGAAAATCCCTGGAGTCCAGACAGACTTGCCCCTGGCTCACCTATGGGACTTCCACCTGATTCCCCAGAATTCTGAAATCTACGGTCTTGACTTTCTCTGCTAATCATGCCTTCTCCTGCCTGGAGTTGTTGGTCTCTGCCCCTCCCAGGCAGCTTAGAGTCTAGGAACCTGGCACCAGAGAGAGAGAGAGATGCCACCCAGAATTTGGGCTGTTCCATAGGCAATTGAGCATTGCCCCAGCGTCTGTGGGGACGTTTTCCCTGTCAGGTAATAGTAGTTGTTTATAGATTTCTGTAACATTTCAACTTTTTAGTATAAGCACGCTTTGTATCCCACCTCCAACTGTTTCTAGCTGATTAACTTTGGATGAGTTATTTAACGACTTTTGGTTTTTGTGTGATAAGTACTATTAAGAACTACTCTTTATTTAACTTCTTAAGTCCTCAATTTTCTCAGCTGTAAAATAGGATAAGAGTGCCCACCTCGGGGTGGCTTAATGATGACCTGAGGTGGTATAGGCAAAGTGCTAGTGCAGTGTCTGACTCTAATAAGCACCTGATTATTATCCTCCTAGATAGGGAAAGAAGGTTGCAGCCATGGAAACTGCTCAATGGCCCAGAATCATAGGCCTTTGCCATGGATTTGTCTTCCAGACTTAATCCCAGGTGCCTTTCAAGACTGTAGCCACCCTGACGGCCCTCCCTGTGGTTGGCCTTCATTAAGGTGGATTCTAATCCTCTCTTTATGACATTTAACCACATTCATGTTCATGTATAATTTTGTGTGTTAGCTCACCTTCCTTCTAGACTGTAAACATATTAAGATTAGAGACTGCCCTTGCATCTTTAAGTAAATGCCCAGAACTCAGCACTCAGCAGTTGTTTAGTGAATTCTTCCAATATGAAAAAATGTCATGATTCCTGAGGTTTTGCATCTGACCACTTAACCCTATAGCAACCTTGGTCTCCAAAGGGACCGGAAGCTACCAGTTGATTTGGATTCATTCTTCTGAGGAAGGGCACATAGTGACCTATCCTGGGTGGGCAGCTCTAGAGCAGGACTTGAGCTCACATCTTGTAGAAGCCAGCTGTCATCTGTGTCTAGGACTCATTGACAACACTAGCTTGTCTCCAGCCTGCAGGCTCGCTGGCCCTGGGCTCAGGAGGAAATGGCTCCCCCTCCCTCCTGGCTGCTGTCTGTCTCCAGTTCAGTTCAACAAGCCTCCTGCCTCCCGGCTGCTCTTGGCTGCCCCTGTCTGGGTCATGGCTCTGTAGCTGCATATTGTATCAGCTTCCCTCTGAGAGGGTGAGAGAAAGCAGATTTGGCTTACCCAACTCTCTCCCCTCTCTGGTACGCTGAATCTCTGCAGCCTCTGGCAGAACCCCCTCGGCTTCCCACCAGAGCTTTCTCAGCAGGAACAAGGCCCAAGGAACTATCCAGAGCATCTCCCCCACTGTGGCCACTGAGAACCATCTTCTTGCAAGGTGGGTACCAGGGAAAATGCTGGGTAGGAAATAAAGGCATTGAATGAATGTAGGAGAAAAGCCTCTAGGCCTGACTGATTTGCCCTGACCTTGGATGAATCATTTAACCACTTTTAGTTAAATACCTCATAGAAGTGTTGTATGAACAAAAGGAAATGACGGGTGTGCGCCTGTAGCTTGGAAAAACAAAGGCTACTCGCAGTCAGAATATCCATATCAGAGGCTAGCGGAGAAGACTGGCAGACAATTCATCCTTTGGATTTTCTGGCTTAGTTCCTGTTGACTTGATGAACTGAACACACCCACAGAAAAAAACACACACAAGAAAAGCAAGGTCCTCGTTTTGATTCCTATAAGAACAAGTTTAAGATTTGGCCACAAAACAGATGCCTAATGCAGCTGGCTCTCCTGAAATGTTTGCTGTTAGTCCTGAGGGTGTAGAAGGCTTAGGCAACTGCTCACTTCTATTATCCTGACCACCATGCAGTCTAGTTAAATTTATATGGGCGGGACCCTGTACATTCCTTCAGGTAAGACTTACTGAGCCTCTAGTATGTGCCAGGCACTATGCTGGGCCCTGGGGATGAAAAATGAGTAAGGCAATGTCCCTAACTTCAAGGAGCTCAGAGTCTCGTGGGAGAGACAAGCAGCAAACCATCACTGGGATGTGGTGGGATACCGCCACGACAGTCACATACACAGAATCCCACGGCCGCCCGAAGGCAGAGCACTGCGGGCGATTTGTCATGGAAGGGGCAGAGCCAGGGCAGGGCTTCTGCTCGCAGCATGACCGGAAATGGAGATGTCTAACACTGTCCTATCAGGACATCAAAACATGTCCTGTCTTTATTCATCCATCACTTAGGATTCTTTCGTTCATTCCACAAGCATATCCCTGACCTTTGTCTTCTGAGATTTGGGGGGAAATATTTACTGTAGTGAATTTACCTCCTCCTGAACTATTGATCTTGGTTCATTTGTTTTTTTTTTCTTTTTTACTTCTTTTGTTTGTTTGTTTGTTTAAATATATTTTTATTGATTTGAGAGAGAGAAAGGAAAGGAGAGAGAGAGAGAGAGAGAGAGAGAGAGAGAGAGAGAGAAACATCAATTAGTTGCCTCCCATATGCACTCTGACTGGGGATCAAACCCGCAACCCGGGCTTGTGCCCTGACCAGAATTGAACTGGTGACCTTTCGGGTGCACGGGACAGTGGTCAACCAACTGAGCCACACCAGCCAGGGCTTAGTTAATTTGTTTTTACTTAAAGTTTCTCCTACTTCATTTTCTGTGGAAGTAAGTAAGCATATTTGGTTATGTCCTGACTATGCACCCAGTATATATATAAATATCCAGCTAAAATTATCTCTTTGGATTTTAGAGTTCTGGCCCCCACCTACCCAGCCCAGCTGACCCACTTCTCCTTTCCCTGTCTGTGCTCTAGCCACACTGGTCTCCTTTCAGTTCCTAAAGTTGGTTGTGCTCCCTCCCCCCCCAGTCACGGGACTCTTACAACATACTGTTTCCTCTGCTTGGAATGCTTCCCCCTCACTTAGTGAACTTTCTTTTTAAAATATATTTTTATTGATTTCAGAGAAGCAGGGAGAGGGAGAGATAGAAACATCAATGATGAGAGCGAATCATTCATCGGCTGCTTCCTGCACACCCCCTACTGGGGATCGATCCCACAACCTGGGCATGTGCTCTCACTAGGAATTGAACGTGTAACCTCCTGGTTCATGGGTCAACACTCAACCACTGAGCCACACCAGCCGGCATTAACTTTCATTTCGTTACCTCCTACTCAACTTCCACATTTCTGCGGAAATGTCTCTTCCTCGGGGAAGCAGTCCCTGACCACCTCGGCCAGATCAGAGCGAGTGCTTTGCTCTATATTCTCATATCCTCCACCTATTCTCTCCCTTCCTCGAACAATTCAGAATTCCATGTGATGGGATTATTTGATTAATGTCTGTTTCTCCAGGAATTTGTACCCACCATTAGGGTAGAAAACATTTCTACTTTGCTCATCACTGTATTCCCAGTGTCTAACCACTCTTAGTTTAAGGAGAAGGTGGCCAATAAATATTTTTGAATGAGTTAATAAATTAATTAATGGAATGATTAATGACTATTTGCCTTGGGCCTAAATGTGTCCAAAACTAAAAACAATACAAACATAAAAACAAGGACAAGAACTGAACAGGGAGCCTCCTCTAATTGAGGCACAAAAAGAAGGTAGGCCTGACAGGTGTGACTCAGTGATTGAGCGTTGACCTATGAACCAGGAAGTCACAGTTCGATTCCTGGTCAGGGCACATGCCCAGGTTTCAGGCTCCATCTCCAGTGGGGAGAGTGCAGAAAGCAGCCAATCAATGAGTTGAGTTTCTCTCATCATTGATGTTTCTATCTCTCTCTCCCTCTTCCTTCCTCTCTGAAATCAAGAAAAAATATATTTAAAAAAGAGAGAGAGAGAAGGTAGACCGGGCAGGATGTCCAGGACTAGGAGGCTCCTGGCTTGAAGGAGTGGAGGGCCAAGGAAGAAAAAATTGAGAGACCAAAGCTGCCTGGCAAGGTCAGACCTAGGAGGTGTCCTGAAAGGAGGGAAAATTGATAAATAAGTACAGAGTATCTGTTACCCGGCTTGTCCCTCAGAGGTATTTGTGTCCCTTGGGTATGGGTATAAGATAATGTGCAGGGATTCAAAACTAAAGGATATAACTGTCCCATTTCCTACTGTGGTAACCGGATAACCAAGGGGTCCAGGCTGCCTGTGACCACTTGAGCCAAGGTTCAAAGCAGAGACAGGGTTGAATCATTTATGAACGTTTATTCCAATAATGTGGGCACTATGGGAGAATAGAAGGTCATCCACAAAAATCTGCTCTACCTCTCCTCATAAGCCAGCTGCTTATATTGGGTAGAAGGGCAAAGATTACGTGGGAATGTAAGAATTACAGGCATGGAGAGGACATAAGGAAGGCCAAGAGACATATGAAAACATGCTCAAAATCACTAATCATCCAAGAGATGCAAAACGACAATGCAGTACCATCTCACACCTGTCAGAATGGCTATTATCAACAAATGACAAGTGCTGGCAAGGATGCGGAGAAAAAAGAACCCTTGTGCACTGCCGGTGGGAATGCAGACTGGTGCAACCACTGTGGAGAGCAGTATGGAGTTTCCTCAGAAAACTAAAAATGGAACTCCCATTTGACCCAGTGATCCCACTTCTAGGAATATATCCCAAGAAACTAGAAACACCAATCAGAAAGGACATATGCACCCCTATGTTCATAGTGGCACAATTCACCATAGCTAAGATTTGGAAACAGCCTAAGTGCCCATCAGCAGATGAGTGGATTAAAAGACTATGGTATATCTACACAATGGAATACTATGCTGCAGTAAAAAAGAAGGAATTCTTACCATTTGCAACAGCATGGATGGAACTGGAGAGCATTACGATAAGCAAAATAAGCCAGTCAGAGAAAGATAAATATCACATGATCTCATTCATTTGTAGATTATAATGATCAACATAAACTGATGAACAAAAACAGATCCAGAGACAGAGAAGTATTGATTAGACCAGTGATGGGCAACCTTTTGAGCTTGGTGTGTCAAACTTCGCCAAAAAACTGAGCATAACTCGGGTAGTGAGTCACTTTGAGGAAAAAACATTATTTCGCAAATGTTTCATCCTCAGGAGCAGCAAATGTTTCATCCTCGGCATGCGGCCGCCTCAGTGGCCGCGTGTGCTGACACGCATGTCATAGGTTCGCCATCACTGGATTAGACTGTCAAACCTCAGAGGGAAGGCAGGGAGGGTGGGGGTAGGGGGGAGAGGTCAACCAGAGGACTTGTATGCATGCATATAAGCCTAACCAATGGACACAGACACCAGGGCGGTGAGGGCATGAGTGGGGGGAGTGGGGGGGGGGGGGCAATGGGAGGATAAGGACACATATATAATACCTTAATCAATAAAGAAAAATAAAAAGAAATAAAATGCAAATTGAAACAAAAAAAATGAAAATGGCTCTTACCGAAAAGAAAAGAAAAGAAAAGAAAAGAAAAGAAAAGAAAAGAAAAGAAAAGAAAAGAAAAGAAAAGAATTACAGGCATGGGAAAGTAAATAAGGTATAATGGTTACAGGCAATAAAGCTGGGGGTTGCAAAGGGTGGGTGCCTCCAGGACTAGATTGTTTTGAGAGGCAGTTCTCAGGAACGGAGGATGGACTGCATTCCAATGTTAGCTCCCATGTCCCAGGGCATACAACTCCCAGCCAGGTTAGAATGTGCTTTCTCTAATCAGAACAGAACCATCATGGTTAACAGAGCATGATTAATATTTCTTTTAACTGTAGCTAGTCCCCAATATTCTATTTCTGCCGCTAACACTGTTTCAGTTATAACCAGACTTTAACGAATTGAAGGAAAGGATCATTGTTTTATATTAAAACCAGTACTAAGTGGGATATAATTTCATATGAGTATAAAAATTCATGAGATTTCTAAAGACGCTAATGATTTTAGAGGTAGTGCCATGAAAGAGTCTGAGAAGCATTAATATCTTAAAGTGCCTTTTTCCAAAGGATTCTGTCTGATTGAAGTTTTGTCAATCAAATATTACTAGAAATGGAGGACATGCTTTTCAGAAACGCTTCTTGATCATTTTTGTACCACCCACCACTCCCAAAAGACCCAGCACAGTGTCCTGTAGGCCGAGTAGTTGCACATTGAGTGTTGAACTGACTCAACAGCTCTTAGTCTGGTCTAAATTGTTCATTGGATTTCATTATCCAGATTGCTCTGCCTTCCTGCTCCTCCAGAGAGAGTTGGGACCACTTCCGTGTCTCTCTGGAGAGGCTCTAAATAAGGAAGTTTCATGGAGTGTTGTGTCCAAACTGTTCCATGAAAGAATTGTGGGGGGACAAGGAGGAGGCAGCAAGAGTGAGATGAAAGCAGAAAGTACAAGAGAATTTAGCTCCCTGCCGTTGCCTATAAGGAAATTATTCCCTCGTTTCTCTGCATGTTTCCATTGTTATCTTGTTTACCTTGACTCCAGGAGAAACTATGAACTCCTTGAAGTCAGGGCTGGGTCTGTTTTTAAAACAAGGCACCTTGAAACCAAGTGCATGCCCACTGTCCAGCCCCGGGAATCCTAGGGATCAGCGTAGATAGACTCTTGGCAAAGATAACCATCGTAATTGCAGAGCCGTGACGAGCAAAGTTCTCAGAGGGAGGCAGTAGGTAGCAGGACGTTGGAACAGTAGGTGTGTGAGGAAGGCTGGGGAGCAGCGGTGGGACTAGGAATGGTGATTACTGGGATTGATTCTCCGCAGGGGCTGAGATGAAGGAGACAATGTTCTCGGACTTAATCGCTGCTTTTAACTCCTCCAATGTAATCTCTAATGGTCCCTGGCTGGTGTCGTTCAGCGCTTCCACCCCCAGACCCCCCACTCTGCCTACCTGAGCAAATTCTTTCCAGCTCCTCAGCACCTCTATATCTCAGAGCCAAACCTGCTCGCTACCTTCCCAATGCACCCGCGTCCCTTTGCATTCCCAATGCACCCGCGTCCCTTTGTTCAGGAACAGGGAAGGGGCGAGTCTGCATCTTTGTAGTCTGGAGTATTCTTTCAAGAGCATAATGAATCAATCATCCCAGAAGCAGCTCTCAGATGAAAGGATCGAACCCACTGGCAAAATGTAGCAAGCCAGGGGTCCTGGATAGCCAGTGCATGGGAGGTACCAGCAGGCAGTGCTGTGGTTTGGAAGCAACAGGCCAGGCTGCCCTCATGTCAGAAAAGGGCTGGAAATAAGCCAAATAGAATAGAATGGAAAAACAAGAATCATCTGCGGTTAAAGAAAAAAAAGGGGGGGTGGGGGAGGGATGGAGAGGGTCAAGGGCATGAGATTTGTTGCCAAAGAAGTTAGAGATGAGGCAAGACTTAGACAATACTTCTCCACTCCCCTCTTGACTGCGTCTTCTCCTTTTCTCATAACTTCCATGATAAATCACCTGCAAATGGTAACCGCGCTGGTTGCAGAATTGCAATCTGGCAGCCCTGAGACTGGCATTCAGGGACCGTCTTTGTCACGAAAAGCAGAATTCTTGTTTGTTTTGGCAAATTAATTGCTGGCAGAGAGGGTTTTCATTTTCCAACCAGAACAATACAAAATGAAATTGCAGGGTTGGAAAGCACCTAAGGTTACTGTGGGTTAAACTGCCAGACCACTTGGCAACAAAAGCACTGCTGCTGCCATCTCGGAATTTAAGAACCCAAAGAGGCCACGGCTGTGTGCTGAGCCCTGTGTGTTCACACAGGCGGCCCCTGAGCCTTCACCCCTTAGCATTGTGCAGGTGGGCAGAACCAGCCAGCCTGCCGTTCTGGGGAAGGGTGGGGATGTCTGCACCTGGGCTATGATCCCTGACCCCTGCCACAGCTCACAGGCGATGAGTGCAGAGTGGCATTAGAGGAGGTCGCCCTGGGGCCCGTCTTAGTGAAAAGGCTCTGGGAAGTCGCTGTGATAAAGGTCACTGTGGCCTCTGCACCTGCCATCTTCCCCAACACCAAACCTGACCTGGTCATCTTCCTACATAACGAGTCTGCTAGTTGGTCAGCAGCCTGTACCGTTCGCACCATGGGGAACCAGTGGGTGTGGTGCCTGTGGGAAGGACGACCCTCACAGAACTTACCAGAAGCCACAGACACACCTCAATATGCACACACTACAGAGATGCCAATCCTATTCTAGGAAGTGAAGGGAGGTCTAGATTTCATTAGGTTATTTGGGGAAGGTTTCCTGGAGGGGAGGAGATGTTTGACCAATTATTCAAAGTGTGTCTGGTTGACTTAGCAGAAAAAGGGAGGAAGTTCGGGGAGTGGAGGAGGGGATGGTTGGAGGCGGGAGGAGGTAGAAAACTGATTGTCCACAGCGGGGCCTAGCCTGTCAGATTGCTGCCCGGCCTGGTCAGGTCCGTGAAAAGAGAGTGGGCCTGGGCCGGTCCTCCATGAGTAACTCGGGCTCAACGTGGGATGCTCACCTGAATGAGCTGGAGCTGGAAGGTTGGAACAGGGGGTCCAGACAGGAACTTTGCCTTATTGGGAGCTCAGTGCCAGAAGTCAGACCAGGGAAACGGCTGTGGAAAGAAAGGGGGTGGGAGGAGGATGCCTTTGAGGAAGAAGGGGAGGAAGTTCAAAGGAGGGAGAGAAGCAGGCCTGGGCTTCGCTGAGCAGGAGGAAGAAGAGCCTAGAGGAAACAGGGCCCTGCAGTTAAACCCCAGCTCTCTGGCCATCGAATAATAATACCTGTTTAAAAAAAAAGAAAGAAAGAAATGAATAATACCTGTTTAAAAAAAAAAAAAAGGAATGAATAATACCTGTAAAAAAAAACGTGGGGCAGGGGCTGGGTAGAGAGGGAAGTCAGGGGGAAATAGGGGACACCTGTAATAATGTCAACAATAAAAACTAAACTTAGCCCAGCTGGTGTGGCTCAGTGGTTGAACATCAACCTGTGAACCAGGAGGTCACAGTTCGATTCCTGGTCAGGGCACATGCCTAACCCCTAGCAGGCAGCCGATCAATGATTCTCTCTCATCATTGATGTTTCTATCTCCCTCTCCCTTCCTCTCTGAAATCAATAAAAATATATACTTTAAAAATAATAAAAAATAAACTTTAAAAAATGGAATGAACAATACCTGTAAAGCAGATTTAACATTCAAAAATAATAACTTTCACATCTGTAATCTGATTTGATCAGAACATCTCCTTGATGTAGGTCAAAGGTTATTTCCATATAACAAGGTAGGAAAATGGAGGCTGTAGGACTAAAGTAATTTGCCTGAGGTCCCAGTCACACCCCATTCCTTTTGTAAGGCAGGCCAAGTGGAAGGAAAAGCTCCATGGATCGGGCTTCCCTTTCCCCAGGGGCCTTCCTGCTTTGCTAATAACCTTGTTCCCTGGGCTCCACTGGGTCAGCACCCCCAGGCCTCCAGGGCCCAAGACACCAGGCTGCTAGACCCCCCTTGGAAACTCAGACAAAAGCCTGCTGTACCTGCCCACCTCAGGACAGACAGAAGAGGAGAGATCCGACTCACTTCCCTCCCTGGCACTTTCCTCTGGCCTCTCTCTGCCCCTAGTTTCATTTCTCCCCTAGGTCTGGCTGTGGGTTTGGATCATCCTCGAATCAGTTCCTTTCAATCTACCCTCTGACTGCCCTGCAAAGGCCTCTTTCCCCTCTCCCCCCCCCCCCCCCCCCATCCTTTCTTGGACACTTCACCTTCTCTTATTGGAAAAGAGAATTGGCTGCATAGGAGCCTGCCACTGTTTTATTGCTCGGATTAGAGATTTTCATATCAGTCCTTGTGAGAGGCAGTTGAGGGGCTAGTCTTGCCACCTGCTGAAGAGGCAATTTGATTCTGACTTCTCAAGTCTGGATGCCCTTGGGGAACTGAGCTGCCCTTTGTCTAAAGAATTCTTTCCATGCCAAAACCGGTTTGGCTCAGTGGATAGAGCGTCGGCCTGCAGACTGAAAGGTCCCAGGTTTGATTCCGGTCAAGGGCATGTACCTTGGTTGTGGGCACATCCCCAATAGGGGGTGTGCAAGAGGCAGCTGATTGATGTTTCTAACTCTCTATCCCTCTCTCTTCCTCTCTGTAAAAAATCAATAAAATATATTTTTTAAAAAATTTTTTTAAAAAAATAAAGAAAGAATTCTTTCCAGGAAGCTCACTACCCAGAACTGATAAAAATGACTTAACCCCATCCTAGCCAGTTTGGCTCAGTGGATAGAATGTCAGCCTGTGGAATGAAGGGTCCCGGGTTCGATTCCAGTCTGGGGCATATGCCTGGGTTGCAGGCTCAGTCCCCAGTAAAGGGCGTGCAAGAGGCAGCCAATCAATGATTCTCTCTCATCATTGATGTTTCTCTCTCCCTCTCCCTTCCTCTCCGAAATCAATAAAAAATACATATATATTTTTAAATGGCTTAACCCCAAAGGAAGGGGAAGGAGAGCCTTCTCAGTCCATCATTTCCCTCTGTCCAAGTCAAGCCCAGCAGCAGCGCCTTGTTTATGGAGGTGGGGTGGGGGGTGAGAGATGGTGGTGGTCCATGGAGGTTGTCTGAAAACTACTTATCTAGTTCCCTTTTACAAACGAAGACACTTAAGGTCAGGAAGGAAGTCGCTTGCCCAAGATGATGCCGAGTTCCTTCAGGGTCCGTGACTTGGTCTGTGGACCACTTGGCCTTGCTCTCATCCTCCCTCTGGGGCCTCTGCTCCGTCCGCCCATCCATTCGGGCAGTATGGGTGGGGCTCTGTGCTTGCCATTGCATTGGCCACAGCTGCAGGGATGAACAGACAGGGGCCCTGCTCCTTACAATCGTGCCACCCTCTCAGCAAACCTGGTAGCTGCACATTTCCCCCACCCCAGCACAAGCCCCCACCCTGCCTGTCACTCAGGCTTCGGCAGCCAGAGCTAAAGATAGAATTGAGGGCAGCGTTTTAAGTCAGCAGCGAGCAGACCTGGCTAGCCGGGTGGGGAGGGGGAGCTAAGCTGAGTTGGGAGACCTCACAGCAGCCAGGCTGCGTTCCTCTGATAATGGCCCATTCCCATGAGGTGGGTAATCACCCTGCTGGTCCTCCTCCTCCTGGGGACAGAGCCCTGGACAGGGCTGGTGGGGCCTCACTCCAGATGCCAGCCTTCCCTGGGCATCAGGTATCTTCTCCTGACCTTCTCTCCTCCCCCCACTGTTTCACTGACCCTGGGGCTTTGATAATTCTCAAAGCCAGTGAAGACCCCACTTCTACAGATCTGTTCTGCCCCCATGCTGACGTTCACAGGTGGGTGTTAGGGACACTGAAACGAAAGATGAGGCCCAGATGTGGGGAGGTCAGGCGCTCTGCTGGGAGCCTGCAGGGCTTACAGTCTGGAGGATTCTGCCGGCTGCCAGAGCCTGGATGTTGTTTCCAGAACTTTATGGAGGATGGGGTCACCATCAGACCCCACCCATCTGGATTTCCTCTTCCTATTCTCGAGCCACCTGCTTCTCTTCACTGCTCCCTCGTCCTGGGCCAGCTGGTGTGCACAAGCATCACACTGGCACCGCAGGGAAGTGAGTGGTGTGGGGGAGGAGAAACACCTGGGTTTATTCCCACTCCCACCCACAGCTCCCCACTCCCCAGGCAGGGTGGGCTGCAGGCAGTGGAGGTGCCATGGGGAGAAGAATAGGAAGAGAGATAGGATGAGCCTCCTTGAGCGCTCACTCCTCCTCAGAAATGCAGAAGGGGCCGGCCTGGCGTGGCTCAGTGGTTGAGCATAGACCCGTGAACCAGGAGGTCATGGTTTCGATTCCCAGTCAAGGCACATGCCTGGGCTGTGAGCTCGATCCCCAGTGAGGGGGCATGCAGGAGGCAGCCAATCAATGATTTCCTCCCATTGCTGATGTTTTTATCTCTCTCTCCCTCTCCCTTCCTCTCTGAAATTAATAAAAATGTATTTGTGGGTTGGGGGTAAAGAAATGCAGAAAAGGAACGAAAGCTGCTTCCCTACACCCAGATTGGGGTGGGGGTGGGGGTCACTGAGCACCTCTCCAGCACCACCAGGCATCACATCTGATTACAGAGACAAGATGCTGCCTGCAACAATGTCTTAGTGAGAGCCATCAGGGCGGGGGCAGGAGGGAGAGCTGGAGAGGGTGACAGCTCCACCCGACATTCACCCCCTTCCCCACAGTGGCAACGCGGGACTACCACTCCAGGAACCTGCTTTCCAGAAATAGTGTGGAAGGGTGGGGCTCGGGGGCTGGGGCTGCCACAGGCTGCTTTTCCATGGGCATTCTGGGTAAGAATAATAATGAGGCTATTAATAACTTCTTACCTCTGTTTAAGTCTTAAAGACCTTTCTCTAGATGTTTTTAATCACCTGCACAACCATGGTCTCCTTTGATTTTCGAGCTCCCCTGTGAATCTGTAGGGTCATCACCCCCATTTGATAGATGAGGAAACTGAGGCGTGGAAAAGGGATTGCCATGTGCTAACCAAGTCATACTGCTGATAAGTGGCTGAGCGGGGACTGGAACCCAGATTTCCTTGGGTCATCTCTTCATTCATCCTATTGGAATGTGGTTCCAAAAAGCCAGCGCTTTTTCCTGGGCTAACCTGAAGTCTCCTCGGGGGGGACGATGTAGCACAAAGTCCCCCAAGGCCTTGTCCCCTGGGTCAATTAGTCAAGAATTATTTATCCAGTGCTTCCCCTGGTCTATGTCCTGTACCACATCCCAGAGACAACTATTAGCAAAATGTGGTTCTTGTCATCAAGGAATTAATAGTTTAATGAGGAGAGAGAGAAAAACCCTTAACCCATCTTAGTGCCACAGAATTAATCTAAGCACCAAGATGGCACAGAGTGTTTGGGAACCAGGGAAAAAAAGCCCTATGCCAGCCTGGAGGTATCAGAGAGGGCTTCCTGGAGGAGGTGATGCACCAACCAGCTCCTTAGCCAATGTCATTTTCACTGATTGTGCTTCTTTTCTAAATACCAAATCAAGTCAGTCCTCACTGCACTTCTGCCTACATATAACCCCAGCCTGTGGCCTCTCTGGGCCTGGTGCAACCAGGCAGCAATAGCTGGAGTGCCCTGACCCTGCGGGCCAGAATGCAGCCCTCCTGCAGCCCAGGGTTTGCCGCAGTCACACTCCACTGTTGAAAATGGACAGGAGAGCAGGTTCTAAGCTCAGTTCCACCTTGGACTTGCCCCTCCATAGAAGGTGTGGATCCTGAGGTGTCCTGGGTTACCCAATCCACCTGCCCAGCCTTAGCTCAGTCGACCCCAGAATCACCTCAGATGTGCCAAATCCTAACCTACTTTTAAAAATCTGCTGATCAGATTCTACATTGCTCTAGCTAATTCCTGGCATTTAATGCTTCTCTGTCTCTAACCCGGATCTGCCTTTTCCTATCTGGTCTTTGGAGGAGACAGGGCAGTGGCCATAATTCCCAAAGCCAGGGGCCTCTGTAGACTTGAAAGCAGTAATCAAAGCAGCCCTAAGCTTCTCCACCTGAGGCTGATGAGTCTCAGTTACTACACCCCTTAATTTATGGCCTTCTCTTTGCTTCCTTCAGTCCTCATCCTTTAGTTGAGGAATCCAAGACTGGACAGAGTAGCCCTGAGGAGTAGAAAGAGGGCTGGCGCCAAGGGACATCTGTAGGGTTGGCAGGTGGAGTGCCGAAGGGATGCAGGCAGTGTCAGGTGATAAGGTTAGCAGAGGCTAAAGGATACCCTGAGGTGTAGCCACCTAAGGAAAGGACAGATGGGTGAATACGATTGAGAAGGGCCAAAAGGTAAAAAAAAAAGAAAGAAAGAAAGAAAGAAAGAAAGAAAGAAAGAAAGAAAGAAAGAAAGAAAGAAAAACAGGAGCCTGTGGCATTGAGGCAAGATAGTAAGAAGATAGGAAAATTCCTTGACAAGTGGAATAGGGAAACTGAGACAGATAGGTAAACAGCAGTTTGTAGCCATCCAGTAAATCCTATTTTCCCTAAACCAAGTACACTTTTTAAAAAATCCTCACCCAAGGACATGTTTTTATTGATTTTAGAGAGAGAGGAAGGAGAGGGAGGGAAACTGATGGGCTGCCTCCTGCACATGCCCTGCCTGGAGATCAAACCCAAAGTATGGGTATATGCCCTGACCGGAATCAGACCCAGGACCGGGTCGATGCTCCAAACAACTGAGCCACACAAGCCAAAGCTAAACCAAGGACACGTAAGAGTAAATGGTTTGCACGTCTCCTTCCCAACCAGAGGGTAAATAGCTTAAATCACCCTACTCAGGGAGACAGATAGCAGAAATCCAATTAGTGCCCTTTGCCAACCACGTCCAAGGACAGATGAAGTTAAGGGAATAAATCTCATTTTGGCACATCAGCATAAAACTAATGAATATTCTATTAAGGTCCTTCCCTAAGACCTCCCTAAACTCCCAGCCTTTAAAACCCCCAAAAACGAAGATTCTAACACAAGGGCATGCCCCCCTCACCTGTCCCCTCCCTCTCCCCTTCCCCCTCTTCTTCCCCAACAGGCATGCACCTCCTAAACTCTAAGGGACCCCATGAGGCTTGCAACCAGGGTAGCAATGACAATGGCAGTTCATCCTAGGCAACCCCCCTAAACCTGGCCCCAAAGCCCCTTTTCTCTGACTTCTCAGTGAGCCAAAGCAGCCCAGCCCAGGCTCATTTCCCCATCTAGTCCCGCTCCTATTATCCTAGGCCCCTCCTCGTTTCACTGTCCCCAGCTTTAATAAACATCCTCTAAAATTCACCCGGACTTGTGACATTTTTCCTTCATTGAAGAACCCACACACCACCAGCCAACCCAAGGCAGACCCGCTAGGGCCAGGTGCCCTTTTCGGTAATGGTATCCGAAGCCAAGGAAGAAAGAGGGAGGGGGGCCCTAACCGGTTTGGCTCAGTGGATAGAGCGTCGGCCTGTGGACTCAAGGGTCTCAGGTTCGATTCCAGTCAAGGGCATGTACCTTGGTTGCTTGGTTGTGGGCACATCTCCAGTGGGGGGTGTGCAGTAGGCAGCTGATTGATGTTTCTCTCTCATCAATGTTTCTGGCTCTCTCTTCCTCTCCCTTCCTCTCTGTAAAAAATCAATAAAATACATGAAAGAAAGAAAGAAAGAAAGAAAGAAAGAAAGAAAGAAAGAAAGAAAGAAAGAAAGAAAGGAAAGAGGGAGGGGGGGCTCACCGAGGTGGGATGCTGCTGAGAGGTCACTTAAGACAAGGATTGAGAAGTAGCCATTGGATTTCAAAATAAGGAAGTCCCTGGGGACTCACATCCAAGGACAGATGAAAAGGTGGCAGCAACATGTGGAGCCAGCAGTGTGCACAGCTCTTCAAATAAGTCTGGCTGTGAAGCATGGTGGCCAGCTTCCAAGATGGCCCCCCAATGACCCTCCACCTCCTGGTATCCTCACCCTTGCTGTCCCCTCCCACGTTGTATCAGGGATTGATCTGCGGGACCAATGGAATATAGCAGAAGTCATGGAACGTCATTTCCAAGATTCTAGTATAAAAAACATTGCAGCTTCCATTTTAGCCACTTTCTCTCAGATCACTTACTCTGCGGGGAGCTAGCTGCCACGTCACGAGGCTGACATGACAAGGAACAGGGGCGCCTACAAACAACCGAATGAGTGAACCCCAATGGAAGCAGGTCCCCCAGCCCTGGTCAAACCTTCAGATAATTGCTGCCCATCTTGACTGCACCCTCATGAGAGAGGCGAGCCATCTTGCTTAGCTGATCCCAGATTGCTGACCCTCAGAAACCGGGTGAAATAACAAATGTTCATTGCTTTGTGTTGGCTGTTTTGAGTTTCGGAATGTTGGGGCAAATTTGTTATACAAGCAATAGATAATGAACATAGATAGAGATAGAATGTGAGAATAAGGGGGAGGATTTTTTTGTTTTGTTTTGTTTTTAAGGAGTGAATCTCAAACATGTTTAAATGCTAATGAGAAGGAGCCAGCAGAGAGGAAGAAATGCAAGATAAGAGACGAGGGCGTGGAAAAGCAATTGAATGAGGTTTCAAGGAGCTGGAAAGGGAAAGGGTCTGAAGCATCTGGACCCCTGCTTCTCCCAATTGTAACCAGAGAAGGAAGGAGGAAAGGATAAAGTCTATCTGACATCAGGATGTTGATGGAATTTCTGCCAGATAACTCTAATTTTCTCTAAGTTTATCTGCTGCAAATATAGAGAAAGATGCTGGGGAAGGTGGTGTCTTCTTTTTTTTTTTTCAGAGAGGAAGGGAGAGGGAGAGAGCCATAGAAACATCAACGATGAGAGAGAATCATTGATCGGCTGTTTCCTGCACACCCCCTACTGGGGATTGAGCCTGCAACCCGGGCATGTGCCCTTGACCGGAATCGAACCCGGGACCGCTCAGTCTGCAGGCCGACGCTCTACCCACTGAGCCAAACTGGCTAGGGCGGGAAGGTGGTGTCTTGAGGAGAGTGGAAAAGGCCTGAAAGAGCTGATGATGAACTCTAGAGAGAGAGTTGACTAAGGAAAGGGAAGACAATTATAGGCCATTTGAAGGCCTGGTTGTGATGCAGGCTCTGATTGTGTAGTCCCCGAAATCTGTCAGCTGTCTGACTTTTTCCAACAGCACCCAGTATCTTAGACAGAGGTGCAGATCATGGAATTAACTTTGGACTGGGTCTTTGCCAAAAGAATGTCATAAAGAGACAATGGAGCAGCCTGGCGGGCGTGGCTCCGTGGTTGAGCATTCACCCATGAACCATGAGGTCCCTGGTTTGATTCCCAGTTAGGGCACATGCCCAGGTCGCAGATTGATCCCCAGTGGAGGGCAAGTAGAAGGCAGCCAATCATTGATGTTTCCATCTTCTCGAGGTTTCTATCTCTCTATCCCTCTCCCTTCCTCACTCTCTAAAATTCAATAAAAACATTTTTATAAAAAGAGAGAAAAGGGGGCAATGGAGGTGGGGCTGTGCGATTGTGGCCTGCCTACAGGAAGTCTCGATTTAACATTCCAGATGTGGGGCCGTTCCAAGATGACTAGGTTCAGGGGGTGGCTATGGAGTGGGGGGCGGGGGGGGGGATAGCAAGAGACCAAGCTGTTGAGGGAGTGGCCCAAATGTCACCCAGAAAATGATGACATTTAGGCTTGCCTCTGGTAAAGTTGTCCCCAGAAGAGGGAGAGCAATGTCCTCCATGAATGAGGGGCACCCATTCAGCATGCACTCCATTCTTCCTTGGCCAGCACCAAGAGAGAACGGAGTGCAACGCCGGCAGCAGGAACCACTGCAGCCAGTTTACACGAGAGAGGGCAGGGCTCCATGGTTTGCTGAGCCAGAGGCCACCATCCCATCTCCTGAGCCACGGCTGAGAGTGAAGAGCAGCTGCCACCTGAGATGGCCCAAAGGGAAACCAAGTCACAGTCCATCAGGTCACGGAGGGGAGGGGGAGGGAGAGCCCAGGGGACATCTTGGAGGGCGGGGGGCCATGGAAGGTGAGAAGAGGGAGCTCAGAGGGATATGGGGTGAGAAAGAGCCTAGCTGGCAGAAGGGACTCCAAACTGGTGGCCTTAGCTGGCTACTGCTTCTAAAGTAATAACTCACTGTGCAGGGTGGCTCTGTGGCCTGAGGACGCAGGGTACCAGGTGTGGTTTGGGGAGGTGATCTGTTAGCAGAGAGTAAGAACAAGTCCTTGCTAGGCTCTTGGGCTCAGAGCCCCACGTTCAGAAGCTCCCACCACCACATATACCGTGTCTTCTCTTAGGCCGCCCCATTTCCCGCTGGTTTCTAACCAAAGCGTTTGCCAATACCCTGACCCACCAGGCTTCCTTCCCTCTGGAGACGGTGCTCCTTGTGCTACCCCGGCCTGCCGCCTGCCGGGGGTGCCCTGCTGCTCTTAGAGCTCTACCCTGACTGTCCCAATTATCTTCTCCTGTCATTTCGTTCCATCTCTCAAGATGCTGCCTATGGCACATGCACACTCACACACTGTCCACCCCCACTTAACCCCGGTTTACCATCAGGAAGATGAAACAGGTGCATTCCCCAGCCCACTGCAGAGGGGTGGAGGGCAGGGAGGACGGGAGGACGCAGGGGAAAGCGGAGAAAGCAGACAGAGTTCCCCAGACTGTTTTCTGGGTTTGCTCTCCTTATCCACAGAATGGGGCTAATCACATTTGCTTACCTACCTCAGAGCACTCATGTGAAGATCATCAATAAGATAATGTATGTATAAAATTTTTTAGTAGCAGAAATGTTCAAAAGCACCCATTTAATTATTTTCTGGGTACAAAAGAGAGCCACGTGGGTGCTATAGTGGCTTTCTGGGTTTCTCTAGAATAACTGGCACTTGCACAGCACTTTCTAATTTACAAAGCACTCTCTGAAACATGCTTCAATGCAATCAATGTTTGAAAACGCCCAGCATGGAGCCCGACATACAGAATATACTCCCTAGGGGGGGAATGGGGACATCTGTAAGAGTGTCAACAGTTTTTAAAAAGAGGAAAATAAGAATATACTCCTTAAATGATAGCTATTCTTTGCTCACTCGGCCAGCACAGCTCTCTTTTATAGATAAGAGAACTGAAGCTTAGAGCGGTTAATGAACCTCCCCAAAGTTCTCTCAAAAATCAGTCCCCAAACTAAAGTCTTCTGATCCCAAATCTTGGGCCCTATATATTTAAATATTTAAAATAGCCCTAACCAGTTTGGCTCAGTGGATAGAGCATCAGCCTGTGGACTGAGGGGTCCCGGGTTCGATTCCGGTCAAGGGCATGTACCTTGGTTGCGGGCACATCCCCAGTAAGGGGTGTGCAGGAGACAGCTGATCGATGTTTCTCTCTCATCGATGTTTCTAACTCTCTATCCCTCTCCCTTCCTCTCTGTAAAAAATCAATAATATATATATATTTTTTTTTAAATAAATGTTTGTTTATTTTAAAAGTAAAATGCTCAGCTGAAACCGGTTTGGCTCAGTGGATAGAGCGTCGGCCTTCGGACTCAAGGGTCCCAGGTTCGATTCCGGGCAAGGGCATGTACCTTGGTTGCGGGCACATCCCCAGTAGGGGGTGTGCAAGAGGCAGCTGATCGATGTTTCTCTCTCATCGATGTTTCTAACTCTCTATCGCTCTCTCTTCCTCTCTGTAAAAAATCAATAAAATATATTTTAAAAAAAAAAGTAAAATGCTCAAGAAACTTTAAAAAGGTCCAAAGGCCTAGAGATATGTAGGTTTCAGATAAGATTATAGGCAGGTGCTTATTGTTGGTTTCTCTGTTGCTAAAGCCTAAATTTCAATGTGCTCAGTTCTATGCCTCCATGATTCTTCTAGCTGGGGAAGTGGTGAATGCTTCTGACTCTCGGCTACATCAACGTTTGCCACACTAATAACTGACCGTAGCCAGCAATCATTGTCATTGCCAGGGGGAATGTTTTATGATGCAGGGAGAAAGCTGCCACAGCAATTCCAAAACTCAAAATTATTAATCCAGTAGAGAAGAAAAAGAATGTTTGCAGAATCTATATGAACACTTTTCTTGGATTATCCTCTGCAACCAGGTCTGTTGACTATAAACTTGAGATGCCAAGATCATGAGGAGTCTTATCTGCTATTAAATGCAGGTCTTGGACAATGAGAAAAGTCAAACCCCTTTCGAGATGAGATCTTGGGCCCTTTAAATTCTATAATGTGCCTCTGCAGGCAACTATAGCCCTTCTCCTTGAAAATCCTAAATGTTGGAGAGGGAGAAGAGTCTCATCTGGGGAGGGGAAATGAGCTTGGCTTTGGGCCTCTTTTCTGCTCCATTCTGCAGAACAACCCTGATAAGCAACCTACAGAAAACCCAAATCCAGCAACAAGTGGGGGAAAGGGGAGTCGGAAGAGGGGAGAGGACAGGCATAAACAATGAAGCTGAAGTCAGCCAGGGAAAGTAACTGTGACCAGTGAGGCAGAGAGCTGATGGATGGCACCGTCTCTGGAGGAGGAAAAGCAGGGCCCAGAGGATGGAGAGTGCCAGGGCCCCAGGGAGGGGCTGGCAGAGCAGTTCTTGGTGAATCAGGCTTGCAAGGAGCTATGTGTTCCTTGCCAGGGCAGGATATTGATGGCTTATTGATCCAAGGCAGGGAGAAAGGTGACTGCAAGAAGAACTCTGCTGAGGGCTGGCTGGGGGGAGTGGAGTAAGCAGGGGCTATGGGCAGGGGTGGGAAAGGAGGCCTTGGGAGAGAAGTGAGGGAGGGCCAAAGTGAAAGGGGGAGGGGTGCAGGCAGGGGGAGGGGTGACTCCTTGTGGAGCAGGAGAGGGCACTGACCCAACGCCTAGCTTGGTGGCCTACGGTTAGCTGGGGTCTTGTCTGGCCAAGCAGCTAGACTAGAACCGGCCAGCAGCTCTGTCCTGCCCACCCCGTGCCAATCTCTCTGAAGGCTTTGGACACCCTGGCCCTACTCACAAGCCCACGCCAGCCCTAGATGCTTAGCATGCATCGGACAACATCCAGACAGTTGCGACAAAATTAGCCAATTTCCAAAACCCATTAAATACGCCTCCTGATAGCATTTCTCTAAGTGCCATTTTCAAAAGCGTGAAATGCCTGGGGAGGCTTCACTGTGAATAGTTCTGGGCTGCCCTCTCCTCCCCTCAGCCTGAGTCTCTGGACTGAGTGGTCTCCCTGGGCCTGCTCATGCAGGGGCGTGGCCCTGGCTCCTGGAACCCCGTGGCTGGGACTCTCAGTGCCTCCCGGGGAAGTCTAATTGCACTCACCCAGCCCTGACTGATGAGCACTGCAATGTACCAGGCTGCTGGACTGTGGGTTCCAGCTCCAACTTGGCAGGAAATTGGGTGACACCCCATCACCACCACCACCACTGGGTTCCTGATACTTCTTATAAGATGGAAGCAAAATGAATATATAACTTAACTGGGAAGAGAAAATGGAATTTTAAAAAATCATAGAATTGAAAAGAATCTTTCAAATTACCTACTCATACCTCCCTCACCTTATTTTTTTAATTTTAATTTATTTTTAATCCTCACCCATTTTTCCATTGATTTTGGAGAGACAGAGAAACACATCGGTTGATTGCCTCCCACACGCATCCCCCTCCCCGGATGCACCCTGACCAGCACTGGGGATGGAGGTCCAGGATTGAGCCCGCAACCAAGGTACGTGTCCTTGATCAGAATCGAACCCGGGACCCTTCAGTCCCCAGGCTGATGCTCTATCCACTGAGCCAAACTGGCTAGGGCAACCTCCCTCACTTTATATGTCAGAAGGGTCCATCGAGAGAACATGATTATCCAGAGTCACACAGCTAGTTAGCCGCAGAGCCAGGACCAGAAGCCAGGCCCTACCTCTGGGGTTTCTGCTCTCCGCAGGGCTCAGTCAGGTGAAGAGCGCTGGGTGGGATATGGACTAACCATCAGGCTCATAGAAAGCACTGGAACTGGAGTCTGAAGACCTGAATTCAAATCCTGACTGTGCCCCTTATTAATAACTATATCACCTTTGGCAAATCATTTAACCTTGTTTGCCTCTATTTCCTTTTGAGGTTATGTTATTAGGAACATATAATTTGGGAATTTTCGCTGTTATTGTTTGACTAGCGAGTTAAAGTTTTAATCCTTAGGCAATGACACACTTTATCTGTGATTATGCTATTTTTTTTTCTTTTTGCCTTAAATTTTATTTTGACTGTTATTAATATGGTGGCAACGGGGGGGTGTTTTTAGTCAGCAGTTGTCTGGTATATTATTTTCCACTTGTTTTTTGTACTTCTATGTTTTTGATGTGTCGCCTTTAAATAGCATATAGATGAGGTTTGTTTTTAAATCGAGTTTGAGACTCTTTTACTGTAGCATTTGGTCCATGTATAGTTATTGTATTATAATCAACAATATTTGGATTAATTTCTATGTTGTATTTTGTGCATTTTATCTGCCTCCTTCTTTCTGTGTTTTTCCCCATTTTTCTTGACTTCTTTTGCATTAATTGAAATTCTTTTCACTCCATTTGTTTCTGGTAATAGTTTGGAAGAGACATTCTATATCTTTCTTTTGGTGATTATCTTTAGGAAAATGCTACATGCTTGAATTATCGAAATCTAAAGTGATTTAGTTTTTTATTCTTTCTTCAAACTTTACAAAAACCTTGGAACACTTAGGCTCTGTCTCCTGAGCCTGGGAAGTCTGTAAAATCTCAAGCTTTAATTACTAAGGTTGTGGGACATCCTCAGGGTGATAGCCAGCTTCAGAATCTGTTCAGTTATTTGAATTCCTTCTTTCACTCTCGATGCCTTACTTTCTTGCCAAATCATTGATGCATTAAAAATATTTTATGCACAACTTTTAGTTGTTTTCAGTACAAGGGTAGTTTAGTGTATTTAGATTTTCATGTTTCCAGAAATAGTAGTCTGTCCAATCTCTCTGAAAATTTTCCTGTACATTAAATGGGGATAATAATAATAACCTCATAGGGTTATTTGGAGGAATACATTATAATGAACCAGCCCTGGCCAATGTTACTCATTGGTGAGAGCATCAATGCACACACTGAAGGGTCTCGGGTTCAATTCCTGGTCAAGGGCACGTACCTGGATTGCAGGCTCCGTTCCGAGTCCCAGTCAGGGCATGTGTGGGAGACAACCAATTGATGTGTCTCTCTCACATCATGTTTCTCTCTCTCATTCTTTCTCCCTCCCTCTTCCTCCCCCTTTTCTCCCTCTCTCCCTTCCTTCCACTCTCTCTAAAAATCAATGAAAAATATCCTTGGGGAGATTTCAATATATAGTTGTCATATATGTATTTCCACACACATATTAACACAACGAAATCCAGCTTGTTCTCTTGACTAGCTCATTTTTGTGCACCTTAGAATAAATGTCTTTCTGCCATCTTTGATTAATTAAAGAGCATCCTGGCATTTCAAGATAAAACTGTTGTTGTCTGCAACTACTGATCTGAATAAATCAAGATTTGGGGGATCTTTTATAGTCAAAATAAAATAAACAAGTTGGTTTCTGAAGCAAATAGAACTCCTGAATTCCTTTAAAAAATAAAAACATTATCAGAACAGCCTCATTTTTTTTCCATTTACTTGTTTTATAATAAATAACAAAAATTGAACTTATAAAATAAATTCCTTACAATCAATATCATTTTATCTGTTGGATTTGTTGGATTCTCATATAAACTATTGGTAAGTTATATAGGGTGCTAAGTGCTACAGGAACTCATTGAGTTAAAATGGTTGATGAAAGCTTCATGGCTTTTGACTGAAGAACACTGAAGGAGGAGAGAGGCTCAGGAGGTTTGGACCTTCACGGGGAAATCAGCCCTCCCCAACCCTGTCCCCTAACCACAGTTATTCACTCTGCTCGCCCTGCCTGACTTGGGGACCATGTGACTCCTGAAGAGTGTAGCTTTCATCTGTTCCATTCCCAGTTGCAATCTCCCTTTCAAGAGGGCTGAGTTCATTCATAGTTATAGAATGCATGCCTCACTAATGTCAGGTACCTGAGTCATTCAAAGAAGTCATGTCTTTTTCTCTAAAGCAAATACCCTCAGTCCCAGTTCAATCTGTGAAGGACAGTCCTAAGCATTTTATTTATTTACTTTTTTATCCTAAGCATTTTATACCCATCATGTAACTTGCACCTTCCAAGAATCTCAGGCTCCTGCCCAATCTCTCTCCTTCCCTTCACAGTTGTGAGACACTTCTACATTCACTATGATCATTTCTCCACTTCCCACTCTCTCCTCAACCTTGGCTTCCACCCCACCACTCCCTATCTACAGCTCTGGCTAAGGTCACCAATGATTTCTGTGTTGTTAGATGCAACGAGCATCTTTCAGTCCTCATCTTACTTGACCTTTCATCGTCTTTGCACATGACTGAGCACTCCTTTCATGAATCCTTCTTTCCTTCACTTCTGTAACCTACAATTTCTAGGTTTGATTTCCTCTCCCCCTCCCCCTTGTCCCCCTTTCAGGTTCATTCTTCTTACCCAACAATTAAATGTTGGGTTTCCTTAAGGTTGAGACCTATGCCCTCTCTTCTTTATACTATACGATTCTTTCTTTCGTTTAAAATATATTTTTATTGATTTCAGAGAGGAAGGGAGAAGGAGAGGGAAACATCAATGATGAGAGAGAATCATTGATAGGCTGCCTCCTGCATGCCCCCTACTAAGGATCAAGCCCGAAAGCCCGGCATGTGCCCTTGATTGGAATCGAACCTGGGACCCTTAAATCCGCAGGCCAACGCTCTATCTATTGAGCCAAACCAGCTAGGGCTCTTTACACTATTCTTGATTCCTAGGGCATCTCATTCTTATGCACGGTGTCCACTGCTGTCTCTGCTAATTTTCCCCAAATCTGTATTTCCAGTTCAGACTCACACATCCAGATGCCTGCTGGACAATTCAACTTGAATATCTTAGGGGAACCCCAAAAACTAAAAGCCAACAAATCCAAAGTCACTCAGGTTCTTTCCCCAACATATACTGATTCTCTTGGAGTCCCTCTCTTAGAGAATGGCACCTTCAGCCATCCAATTGCTCAAACCAGAAATCTGGGCATCATTCCTGACAAATTCCTCTCCCTCACTACCCCCACTTTACCATATATATATATATCATCTATTACTAAATCGATTTTATTCTCTAAATAGTTTCTGATCTTGTCACTTCTCTCTAAGTCCCCCTATTCCCACCCCATTCTAAACTACCATCTTATTTCACTTGGACCACAGTAGCTGATATGCCTAAACTAATTTTACCACTTTCCCCCCAAAGTCTATTCTTAGCTAGGAGTCTCTTCTAAAAGCAAATCTGATAATAGTGGCCCTGCTTAAACCCTCAGTGTCCTCCCACTGATTTTAGGATTAAAAACTAAATGCTGTGAGACCCTGCTGATCTCTCCACCCTGACTTGGTCCTTGGTTCCCTTTCATCTCTTCCCTCCAGCCGTACTGGCCTTTTTCCTTGACTGCCACCCCGGGACTTTGGCACACTCTGTTTCCCCTCTTATCTGGTTAGCTATCCTCATTCTTTAGTGCTCAATTCAGGCATCACCTTGTCCAAAATTTCTTATTACATCAGATCCCTCTATTATAGGTTCTTAAAACACCATGTTGCCATTCTTAGGCACACTTGTCATAGTTGCAATTTTATATTAGTTAATATGATTATTCAGTCATTGTGTTCCACACTAGACTCTAAGTTACAACTTGCATTTCTCATGATGGTATCCAGTGCCTGGCTCATAGTGATCACTCACAAACATTTGTAGAATGAAAGATCAAAAAAAGACAGGTACTATTTTTAAGATAGACCACTAATATTAACCCATGTTACATAATGAAGAAATTGAGGTTTGGAGGGGTTAAGTGATGTGCCCAGCTAAGGAGTGGCTGAGTCAAAATTTGGACCTGCTTTTCTGATTTCAGAGTCTGCAATGCTTAAGTAGAACTCTGCTTTCCAAGTGGACCAAACACCAAAACCAGACTAACCAACAGCTTTCGAAGGACAAGAGTTCCCTGCAGCCATATCTGCATAGACCTGGAGATCAAAAGCAGAATCCTGGAAATCGGAAGAGAATCTTAGAATCCTAGAGCCGGATGTGATTTAGAAATCCTCTGGTGAGAAGTGATCTGTCCAAAATCACACGGCAATTTGGTGGCAGGTTTGGGGTTAGAACTTCTAATTCCATACTCAATGCTTTACCCTCTGACTTCACTATATCCACCTGCCGCCTTTCCCAGGGCAAGAGCTTAGTGTCCAAGGTCCAAGGTCCAATCTGCCAAGAGCAGTGGCCTCCAAACCTTTTTTTTTCCCTCCAAACTTTTTTTGACTATAGTTGATTGTGATGGAGGGAAGGGAGCAGAGAGTAAAAGACCCCTGGATCCACCTATTATCACTTTCCAGGGTAAAAGAATTCAGTGCTATCAAGCAAATTTAGGGGTACCCCTATACAACTACTTGAGCAGTAGGAGTGTGGCTCTGAACTACATAATTTGATCTGCCCCAGGCACCATACTAAACTGCTAAACCCATGAACTGCATTATACAACTTGCTGAGGTAGGTACCACAATTAAGTCCACTTTACAGGTAAAGAAATTGAGTCTTAGAGAGATTAATTTGTCCAAAGTTAGAGAGTTCATGAGGGACAGAGTGGGGATTTGAATACAAAATGCTCTAGGTCTAGGCTCTTAACCACTTTCCTAAATTCTTTCAAAAAGCAAACAAACAGCCGTGCATTACATATCTTAAAGTCTAGTCATTGGAAATTCATTCCTTCCATAACTGTTTGCCATCATTTCATTTTTAAAAAGCTAGTTTAATAAAAATGAAATGGGGTATTCTGTATGTTCAAATATGGAAAGATACATCATTAAGGTAAAAAAATTTCATGGTAAACTATGCATGATCTATGCACACTAAAAAGCCCTATTAGGATAGCTAACAAGTACATATGTACTTCTGGAAGGGCACACAATAGGCTACTAATTTGTTGGAAATGGACCTGGGGAGGCCATAAACAGGAAGCAGCCCCCCCCCCAAAAAAAAATACTAAAGGAACCAGGAAGCAGCCTTTCATTCTTCACTCCTCTACTTCATGAGCAATTATTACTTTCATAATTTTTAAAAACTTTAAACATATACTGTGAATATAAATATATGTCATTTCACAGTAAAGTTAACTAAACACCCACCCCAAACTAAATTGGCATCAATGTAATCCCCTTATTCACACTCAAACCCACTCCCTTAATAATGAAGGCAAGGTTAAGCAATGTAGGCACTGGTTCAAATCCCTGGTTCCACCATTTACCAGCTTATGATTTCAGGTAGGTTATTTAACATCTATGAACCTCAGTTTCCTCATCTGTGAAATGGGGACAATCTTGCCTCCCAGGATAGTGGTAAGGATCAGAGAGATAAATGGATGTCAAACACTTAGTACACACCCTGACAGGGAGTGAGCAGTCAATAGGGCTAGTAACCATTATTATGCACCACCAATTCGTAAATTTACAAGCTTAGAAAATTCAATCAACCATAGGAATTTTTGCAGGTCAATTTGACTCAAGGGGGAATCCAAAGGCTGGAACCACTGTGGGATGGCAATCCCTCAACCAAAATCTTTAACTCCAAAACACTCTAAAACCAAAAGCCTTTTTGTAAGTCTAAAGTGAATGAACTCATTTGGAGGAAGACCCTGAAATGACATGAGGCTATGTAATGTCTCTATTGATCATACTTGGGATGACTAGTCATACATTTTTTCTGAGGACATATTGATTGCTTGATTATGTGGTGCTGCCCGGGAACCTCGCTAAAGATTTTATATAATATATGGTAAATGCACCACATTAGTTTGTTAAAAATCTGAAAAATTCTGAATTCTGAAAAACATCTGGCTCCAAGGGTTTTAGATAATGTACTGTAAACCCATCTTTCCAGACAGGCTCTCCAGTCTTCCTTGTCCACAGCCCAACTTCTTCCTATCAGCCATTGGCTGGGTCATCTATGGGGGCCAATGAACCCGGCTAAGACCCAGAGGCCTCTAGGTACTACTGGGAATTCAGCACTACGGACAGCAACACACGCCCGGGGAGCTGCAAATTTTCCCTCTGGTTTTTCCTACTTCAGGAGTGACACAATGCAGCTGGCCTAAGAAATGCCACCATTGTTTTCTAATGGTAAAACACAGGGGATGGGGATGGGTGGGGTGGGAGGATAGTTGATGTGGTCTGGCAGAGGAAATAAATGTGTTCCTTATCTTTTTCCTCCAGGCTGTTCTCCTCTGACATTATTAAAAGCCTGGCAGGTACTTTGAATGTTTGTTTTCATCAAATTCCCTTGCCTTCCTAATCCGCAAATACTTCTGCATGCTTTCCTTTCCAGAGTGTTCTGTTTTGCCTAACCACTGGGTTTTCTCAGTCTCACCTGCCCCAGTGTGGGGATGTAAAAAATATAACATTTCTCCCATCTTCTAAATTCTTCTAGCTGGTATACTTGGCAGGGGAGATACCATGATCACGAAGGTGGTTTTCCCCAAATGTGGAAAACTCGACTGTGGTCATTGAGGGCTGCGTTCGTGATCTCCCCTGATATATAAATAAAAATTCTTCTTACTGGGGTAATCACCAAATTAACAGAGACAGATTAACAGGAGAGACTGTACAGAGTTTATGCTGGGGGTGTCATAACATGTGAGATGGGAAACACATGGGGCAGTTGGGGCTTATATTTTATTCCAGACAAAAGAGAAGCAGGGCAGGGGTTGGGATTCCAAAGGGAAAGTAGGTAATTCACAAGTAGCAGAAAGAGCAAACATATGGCAAACAAATTCTTGTTGGGCCTCCAGAAACAATCTTTCTTCCCGTCTGTCACATGCATGCTAATTCATGTGTTCTAAGGTGATTGCATTAAGGTTCCCTTCCTCCTTTTCCCTGTCCTTGAAGCTTCTGCCAGCCAGAGTGTGTGTGTGTGTGGGGGGGGGGGAGGGTGTGTGTGTGTGTGTGTGTGTGTGTGTGTGTGTGTGTATGGTGTGGTGTGTGTGGGGTGGTGTGTGGTGTGTGGGGGTGATGGTGTGAGTGTGTGTGTGTGTGTGTGTGTGTGTGTGTGTGTGTGTGTAGTGTGCATGTGTGTGGTGTGATGTGGGGGGTGATGGGGTGTGTGTGTGGTGTGTGGTGTGTGTGGTGTGGTGTGGTGTGTGGGGGTGATGGTGTGTGTGGTGTGTGTGGTGTGGTGTGGTGTGTGGGGGTGATGGTGTGTGTGTGTGTGTGTGTGTGTGTGTGTGTGGTATGTGGTGTGTGTGGTGTGGTGTGGTGTGTGTGGGGTGGTGTGTGTGTGTGTATGTGTGTGTGTGTAGGGTAGGTTTTTTTTTTTTAATCTGAATTGCTTTTGTCAGGGGGAGGGTCAACATTTCTTATTGAGTCATTTGTATTTCAATAACTAGCTTAAAATCAATACCCCAAGAGGCACATTTTGGGGTGGCAAAACTTTGATCCCCTTACCAGCAATCAGGTAACTAGGCAGAGACCTTGTTAGGCATGGACTCCTGCCAGCCCTGGTCACTCTAATAAAAGGGAGGTGAAGTAAGCCACAGGTTGCCACTGTTGTTCCTGCTGGGATTAGGTTTCTGTCCCTGAGGGAGAAAAGGGGGGCAGCAGTGAGGTGGTTTCCTTCACCAATAAGCCAAGTCAGATCCAGCCCCAATGAAAACAATGCCTCAACTGGCAAGCATAAAGTCATAGTATGTGAGAGCTTCAAGGGACCTTACAGCTTATATGCTGGAGGCAGTACAAGGGGAATGGTTGCTTTTTTCTTTCTTTCTTTCTTTTTAACAGATGTCTATTAAGCGTCTACTTATGCCAGACACAGCTAGGTACCGAAGATGAACAATACAGCCCTGTCCTTCTCCGTGAAGCTCAGAGTCAGGTGAGAGAGAGAGAGGCAAGTAAGATTTAAAAGGACAGTGTGTTGATTCCTGTGATAGGCAGTACAGAATATTACAGGAAGCTAGAGGAGGGGAATCCAGCCCAGGCTGAGGAGTGAACACCTGAGCTGAGATTTTAGGGACATGTGGGTGAGTGCGGTGGGGGATTTCAAGGAAACAGAACAACACATGTGAAGGCAGGGCACTGTTAAAGAACTCAGACTTGTCATCTCTTTATATTTGTGTGTATTTGGCCTACTCCACAGCTAAAATAATGCTGTGTCTGATGACTAGGGTCATATCTTTTAACTCTGTGTACCCTCAGAACCTACTCTGTTCCCTAAATACTTTAAGTGCTTGATCAGTGGTTATCAGTGGGAAGTGTTTTTCTACATATAGAGGGAGAAAAGTCTTCCCCAAGAAAGCCACCTCTGGGACAAGCACACACTACCCTACACACACACACACACACACACACACACACACACACACACACTGGCTGGCAGAAGCTTCAAGGACAGGGAAAAGGCAGGATCGTGCATCAATTTCACGCCTCTTTCCTTTGACTGAGTGCTGCTCTCTGATTATTTTTCCAAGTTGGAAGTTACTTACCTTCTCGGGGACACATTTCCCTCACCTGTAACGTGGGTATGATAGATGTTTATGAGAATCAAGAACTGGCCCCCACTACCTGCTTATACCCAGAAATCCATGTGGCCTTGACCATGAGCTTGACTTGGAGGTACTGAGCTCACTGGGCTGGAGGTGGGGTGGGGCTCGCCTCCCCTCGTATGGGGAACATCACTTCCAATGTGTGGCCTGTTGATGCAGGTGGTGAAGCAGATCTCCCCACACTTGGTGCTGATTTACATGTCCTTGGGAAAGCTATGAGCAAATCAACCCCTTGAAGAAAGAGCTAAAAGCCTGTGCATGAAAGAGCTTATGAAGGGAAGTCCCTAGGTGGAAATTAGCAACCAGAACAGACTCCAATAAAAACAGAGCCCATAGGATTCTCCTTGAGAATATCAGAGAGGTGGGAGCAGGAGAGGACATAAAGGCATCTTCTTCAAGGTTTTCACCCAGTGCCTACTCTGTCCCTTTTCTGTGCAACTTGCTCTGGTCCCAGTTAGGGTACCTGCTATCTCCTCCAGGAAGCCTTCCAGGACTGCTCTGTCCCCACCGAACTCTCCTGGCCCAAGCATGAGCCTTTCCCTTTTCCACTAAGATATTCAAGATAAGATTGGAGGTTTGGGGAGCCTAAGAAAAATCCCGAGGAACTAAAGGTCGAATAAAATTGAAACAGACAGTATAAAAAAACTAGAAACTAAGAGGTTTATAGCACTCAACAACATTACAGGGTAAGTAGAATTTGTTCCCCTCAATCTTGTAGGTAGCATCAGCTTCCCAGAAGCAGGAGGCCCCAACATTACTCTTTTTTAAAAATATATTTTTTATTGATTCCAGAGAGGAAGAGAGAGAGAGAGAGAGAGAGAGAGAGAGAGAGAGAGAGAAACATCAATGATGAGAGAGAATCGTTGATTGGCTGCCTCCCACATACCCCTTACTGGGAATTGAGCCTGCAAACTGGGCATGTGCCCTGACCAGGAATCAAACCATGACCGCCTGGTTCATAGGTCAATGCTCAACCACTGAGTCACATGGGCCAGGACCAACATTGCTCTTGATGCCTACAACCAATCTCTCCTCTCTGTTCTCCCCCAGAAGTGTCTCAAGCCTGCTTCCTGTTCTCCATCCTACTGACTTTGCCTTGTTCTCACCATCTCTTTACTGGACACTACTGTAGCTTTCTCACCAGTCTTCCAGCCTTGTCTCCACTCCAGCTGTTCTACCCAGAATTCCCTCCTCTTCTGATCTTCCTGGTGAATGTCTCATCCTTTAGAAAAACTCAGCTCAAATATCACCGCCTCCAGTAAGCCTCCAGGGACTTCTCAGGCAGAAGTTTCCTTCTCTGTGCACTTTTCACTTACCCTATAATAGCATTTCTCTCAATGTGCTGGAATTGCTGGTTAACATGTCTTTCTACCCAACCACCCTTCGTGGCAGCTCCTTCAAGGCCCCTGACTATGGCTTATACTTTGTCTTCTCTAGAGTCCAGGAGTGATCTGACCTTCCTTACAAAGCTGGGAGGGCTTGATGAGAAAGGAAGGGAGTGTAAAATGGAATGAAATCTTTGCAAAGTTATAGATTCTTCAGTTTTTGAGCCACTCCCTATATCTTGTGAGGGATAATAGGTAATTTTCTCAAAGGAAACTCTTAGTGCTGATTGCCCTACAGTTTCTTCAAAGCTGCTGCGGCGGCTTGGAAACCTAAGGAAGCAAAGGCCCAGGGAGATTAGGGACTGCGTAAATTCGCACAGACAATTAATGACAAAGACCAGACTAGAACTCAGGTCTCTTGGAGCCCAGGCCAGGGCCCTTGACACAATACCAATGGCCTCTCTTGAAGTTTCCCCTCCAGGCAACAGCATATAATTATCAACATTAGTATTTGGAATTTATGTGCCGCTTTGCTTCACTGGCTTTTTTATTATCCTTTTGATTAGTAATTCGGTATGCAGCCCAGACATGGAGCAAATCCAAGATACAGAGAAAAGAAGCAAAAGGAGACCAAAGCCAAATAGGAGCCATGAGCCCCTGTGAGGGGACCAAAGGTGCAAGAAGGCATGTAGACTTATGGGGCCAGTGTCTCATGTGTGTGCGGGAGGGTGTGTGTGTGTGTGTGTGTGTGTGTGTGTGTGTGTGTGTGTGTACAGATGCTGAATAGGCCTCAGATGGTTCAAGAGCCTTCCTAACCTCGGGGCCTCCCCTTTACTGGGGCAGGGGCAATAAGAGCAAGAATATATTTAACATCCAACAGGTTAAACACCAATACCAGCCCCGAGACAGACTGCAAGGCTGAGGGAGCTTTCTGCCCAGCCCTGAAGAGGAGGAGACCCAAGCTCCATGACCAGAAAGGCAGGGGTGGGTAGGGCTTCTGCCTCAGACGGAGCCAGTTGGGAGCTAAATAGAACTGCTCCAGATGCCCTGTGTTATGTGGAAGTGAGGGGTCTGGGAGCCAACCATTCAGTGTGCTATGGCATCCTTGGATGGGAGCAGAGGGGGCGGGGCGGGGGGAGGTCTCACCACAGTCCCCAGGACCTCCTTCCAGCCCTGGCCCTGGCTCCACCCTGCTTCGGGCTCCAGAGTTTACTTTTTGGCCCCTGTTTATCTTCAGAAAACAAGAATACTCACCCCTCCCAACCTCCTGGTACTGTGGTGAGACTCAAGACCTTGTGGGGAGCTTGAAAAATAGCCTCGTCCATTCATGACCCTCAAGATGAGGGTGTCCCCATGCTACAAAAAGAGAACTGAAGTGAGGGGGTGATAAAGAGCAGCCCAGTGGGGGAGACAGAGCTCTGGGAGAACTGAGGGGAATGCTCACCCACTGAGGGGCTATTCGGAGCCAATGTGTCACACATGTCACCCCGTTTTGTCCTCATGTGATTCCTATGAGGTGGCTACAGCTCCCCCCTTTTGCTAATGAGAAACCTGAGGCTTTGAGAGGTTAAGTAATTTGCTCAAGATTATACAGTTAGTAAGTGGGAGACCAGGAGCAAAATTGAGGTCCATGGTTTTTAAAGCCCATGCATTTCCCAGCACAGTACTGTTCTCACCACATGAAGGGATTTAATCTATGAGCCCAGCGTCTTTATGAGTAAAATGGGGGTGGGGGAGGGGGAAGGATTGTATTGCCTCTTAGAGTTGTTTAAAAATTAAATGAGATTATATTGCTTAAAAACATAAAATCCTGCGTGGTGTCTGATAAATAGTAGGCACTCAATAAATGGTTTTTATTTGCTTGTTTTTCTCTTTAGGGCATATTAATATTAAATCTCAGGGCTCGGGCGCCTAGGAGCCCCAAAAATGCTTCAAGAAGCGGGAGGACCACACATCGCTTCTGCGGGAGCACGAGAGCAGGGTGGGAAGAAGGGCTGGGAGAGAGGACTCGGCTCCAGAAGCCAGAGCCGCCCGTTGCTGCCTCTCGCCCCTTGCTCTGCCGCCTCCTCTGGGCTCCCCGGGCTCCCCGCTCCGCCCCGCCCCGCCCCGGAGCTGGGTCCAGAGCGCCCTGGTGGGCTGATTCAGGAGCGTGGAAGGGAGCACGAAGCACGGAGGCGAGAGGGAGGCAGCGGCGGCGGCGGGAGGCGGGGAAGAGAGGGGACCCTCCTGGCTGTTCTCCCAAGTCAGCGCGGAGCCGCCTCGGGCCGGGCTAAGGGCTGCGCGGCGGCGGCAGGGCCGGGCCAGGATGCGGGGCTCCCGGGACCACGCGGGGCGGGGCGGGCGGCAGCGGCTGGCAGAAGGCGGGAGCTGTCCGTGGTGCTGAATCGGCGGCAGTGGCAGCGACCCGGGGCCCGGAGCAGAGGTGCCCTCCTGGGAGTTCCACCGCAGCCACGAGGCGAGAGCGCTGTCGCTCACCGGCCCATGCCGGGCCCCCGAGCCCCGCGAAGGAGGCGGGACCGTCCTCGGCAGGACAGGTAAGAGGCCGTCTGGGGGCGCATCGGGAGCGCAGAGCTAGGCGCTGAACCAGGATTGAGCTGGGGCCCTTCTCAGGGATGCGGGCTCTGCCAGAGATCACACCAAGTCCATGCCTTCCCCTCACCCTACGGGGTGAGAAGGGCCTGAGGGACTGGGGCTCAGGCAGGCACCTGGGTACCCTGACCCCACACCACCAGGCCTTGACCCCAGCCTCAGGCAGCTCTGAGACACCCTGCCCCACAAGAAAGGCTCATGAGTCTCCAGACTCCTGGTGTCTCAGTCCCCACCAGGGCTCTGCGACACTAGGGAAATCTGAACCAGCTTCACTAGCTTCCCTCTCCTCCCCCAACCCTGATCATTAGGGGCACTGCCTCAAGATTTCTTTGCCCTGGAATGACCCTTGGGCCAAGGGATGGGCCAGGCCCCTCAGGACCTATTAACCCATTTCTCCATGGAAGGAAGGAGGTACCGGAAGATACCTTAATTTTATCCTGTGGCCCTCTTGACTCTCATGGAAAGAGACTGGCTTTGCATCCCACGGCTTGGTGCATGAGGGCAAAGAGTGGGAGACCCTGCGTCCTGTTGTCTATTACGTGGCTGAATGCTGGTGACCCTAGACAGAATCTCTGTTTGGAGTCCTTCCTCTTTTGGCAAGAGTGAGCTGAATGAGCTCATTCAGGCCTGCAAAGTGCTTCCAGGTCTTCAGAGCAGAGTTCTCTGCGTGCCAGAATGTAGCAGTCAAAATAAAACTGCGTAGAGGAAGACCGGCCTACCACTGTGGCTGACCACTGCTTTATCCCCATCCTCTTATCCCAGCACAACTTCCCCACCCACAGTGGTAGAAGGAGCACTGGACTAGGAGTTTCTGGCTGGACACAGGCATCTACTGGCTTTTGGCCAATTATCTGAGCTCTCTGAACCTCAGTTTCCTCATCCCTAAAGTAGGGCTAACACAGCTGCTCTGCTCACCTCAGAGAACTGCCTTGAGACTCAATGAAACAATGTACCTGATTGAAGGCTTGTCGACTGTACATTGCCACATTAGTGTGAGCTGTTATCCCTGTTCCTACCCACCGGCCAGACCTGCTGTCAGTGGCCTGTGCACTGTCACCCTTACCCCCTTTGCTCCCAGCCTGGCTATGGCTCCCTTTGTCCTTGGCCTCCCTGGGGTCCCAGAGTCAGTGAAACCCAACTTATAAAACTTGAGAAGGTAAAAGGGTTCCCTCTTTGTCTACTCTTCCATCATCACCTATAGAAGATGATATAGGGTGAGAGTCTGACTCACAGTTTTTATTTTTTCCCCCAAAAAATCACAGATCTAGGGAAACAGCTCCTTGAAGGCAAGGATTATGTTGTTTTCATCTCTTTGCCTCTTTCAACACCCCACCTCCCCCATAGCACCTGAAAGATGGGGAGGACTCAGTAATTGGGTGTAAAATGCAAGAGCTAAGTGTTAACATATCTCAGAAGAAAAACATTTGACTGGAAGTCAGGAGCCCTGTGTTCTGCTCCCAGATCTGCCAATGACGGTCTCAGGCTGTCCCTTCCCTTCTGTAAGCTTTAGTTTTCACTTCAGTAAGAGAAGGTTGAACTCGATGAGTTTTAAGACTATGAGTTCTAATGTTCTGTGGGGCAATCTGAGGGCTATTCCGAGCCCACAAATCCCTAAGTTCTCCTTGAACACAGGATACCAGCTTCACAAACCTGATCTGAAGGGTACGTTAATGTCCTTTCAATGAAGAACTGGATTTTATGAATGCAGTGGAATGAAAAAAATAAGAACTTAGGAAAAGATATTTACAGTTTTAGTGTTTTCTTAAGATCTCCTACTCTTCCTTATTTTCCTGGGAAAGCCAGGAATGTGTGCAGAGTTGCTGAGCTGGGAGGGCTGCTGCCTCCAGGCCAAAAGGCTAGGAAATCACTCCCCCGTTAATATCCTTTATGAGTAGCCAATGGCCAGGGACCCTGTCCTTGGCCATCTCCTCCCAGGGATCCTGCCTGATTGGGATCCCCCACCTAAGAAGGCTGAAGGAGGGGACAGTCAGGAAAGATCCATCCCTGGGGAGAACACTTTTTAATATAAAAACAAAATGAGCTTCTCTGACAATAATTTTCCTCAACTGTGGCAGGCCTGGCTGATGTGCAGAAAAACCTCAGCTAATTGGCACTTGGGTAGGGCTGAGTAGGCCATGCCAGTGACCTCCCCTACTTACCCACCACCGCCCCCTCCCCCCATGTCAGCACTTTCTGGCTCCCAGCTGCCTGTGCAGCACTGGCAAGAATCAGCTCCTCAGAGTTAATGGACAGTCACTAACCTTTATAACAAAGTGACAGCAGCAGCGGCAGCAGCAACCGTGGAGAGGGGCTTTATTTTCTGCAAGACTGGTCTATGGGGGTGCTGGCCTGCTGCTGGGGATAGAACCATGCACCACCCCTCCTTCTCCAGCTGTCCGGGTGGACACTCCAGCCCCAGAGCTGTCAGGGTTCAGGGCATCGCTGATCACCAGGCAGACACATCTGGCTTCTCTGCCAGCAGGGAAAAGCTACCACTGGCTACTTCTTGTGTTCCCCTCCCTCTGCAAGACTTCAAAGGGAAGAAGGGAGTCAACGCGGGCACCTGATTGGGTGATCTTGGTTATCTGGGGCTGGGGGCAAGAGAGGTCTGAAGAAGAGGAAGAGATGAATGTCATTAAGAAATGAAGTGTGTGTGTGTGTGTGTGTGTGTGTGTGTGTGTGTGTGTGTGTGTAAGAGAGAGATGGAAACATTGAAATACACATAACACACATATGCAGGCCCCTTCCCCTGGGTGGCGCACACAAAACAATAAGAGACTATCTGGAGATACCTGCACATCATTCATTACCTTTAGATTCAAAGACCAATTCATTTGTACATCCCAGAGGGACTTGCAGCCCCAGAGTACACCACTCCAGGGAAGAAGTGGAAGCAGCAGCCTGCACTTTGGGAAGATGAAACATTTCAGTTCCTTAAACCCTGGGTATTGTCCAACCCCATTCCCTTCTCAGGGGCTTGGTAGGCTTCCTCCCTGGAGCGAAGTCCCTTCTGCTACTAGCCAGGGGGCCATGAAAACTGATCTCATCCCTGCTCTTTCTATCCAGGTTCTCTCTTCTCTTGTCTCCTCCCTTATTCTCTCTTCTTTCTCCTCCCTGCAGCTGCCACCCCCACCCCAAGTAAACCAAGCCAGGGCGTGAGGGCCCCATGCTCTCCCTCCCCATTATGTGTGCTATCTTCTGCCATCAGATGCTCTGCTTGCTGTAAGTGGTTGGGAATGAGCTGCTTCAGTAGAGAGACAGGTTGTTTCAGTGAGAATAAAGATTTCATTTCTGCCTGAAAATGGACTAATTTGAGTAGTGGTGCCACCACCTCAATCCTCCCAGCAATTTTCATCCTTGTCAGCCACGTTCCCATCCCCCAGGCAGGTGGATTATGCTCTGAGAGAGAGGCCAGTCCAGCTCACGGGAGCACAGGTGGCAGTGGATAGAACGCAGGGTAGACTTTTGTTCTCTGGAAGACAGCACCTCAGAAGACTTGGGAGCTGAGAAGTGTTCAGCTGCCTTTTCCCTTTCCTGGGTTCCCTCCTCAGCCCTCTTCTCTCCCTTCCTTGCTCTTCTCTTCTCCTCCCTCTCCATAGCTCCTTCAATAATTCTCAGATCTCTCTCCAGCCCTGACCACTACGCAGGGCTTCAACTTCATACATTTAATTGCCACATGGAGCTTCTACCCTAGTAACCCAAAGACACTTCAAGACTAAACTCATCCACTTCTCTTTCTCATCTTTCTCTTACGTGTGTGTGTGTGTGTGTGTGTGTGTGTGTGCTTCATTTTTCCAGCTCAGTATTTGGTGAGCCTTTTCAATGTAAGTATTCTTTTTTCTTTCAGCTCAGGAAACACTTTCTGCTTCTGTTCTTTTTTTAATCCTCACCCGAGGATATTTTTTCCATTGATTTTTAGAGAGTGGAAGGGAGGGAGGGGAAGAGAGAGACACTGAGAGACAGAAAGGCGGAGAAACATCGATGTGAGAGAGACACATCAATTGGTTGCCTCCCGCATGCGCCTGGATTGGGGCCCCCAGGTATGTGCCCGAACCCACGAGTGCGGGCAGGCACTAAAACCACTGAGCACACTGGGCTCTGCTTCTGTTCTTTTAATTATTATTTTCCTACAGTCTTTCTGAGATGCCTACTAGATCGATTTAGAACTCTCGGATTCTCATCCTTATCTCTTAACTTTATTTCACCTGTGTCATCTTTTTGCTCTATACTTTGGGGAAGTTCATTAACTTTGTCTTTTACATTAAAAAGTTAGTCTTGCCCTGGCTGGGTGGCTCAGTTGGTTGGAGTATTGTCCCATGCACCAGAAAGATTGCAAGTTCTATTCCGATCAAGGCACACACCTAGGTCATGGGTTTGATCCATGCATAGGGGTGTATATGGGAGGCAACCTATCAATGTTTTTCTCTCTGTCTCCCCCTTCTTCTCTTATTAAAAATCAATAAAAACATATCCCCGGGTGAGGATTAACAAAAAAAGTTAGTCTTTAACTGTGTTTATTCTATTGCCAACTCTCTCCATTAAATTTTTTAAAATTTAGACAATTATTTTCAATTTTCCAAATTCTTTCATGTTCTTTGATTGCTCCTTTTTCATAGCAGCCTGTTCTTGTTTTATGGATGCAACATCCTCTTATATATCTGTGAGATTATGAATTTAAAAAATTATAAAGATCTTGTCTATAATTTGGATGTTTTGATCTTATGTCAATTGTTCTGTTTATTCGGTCCTTTTCTTTTCATGTATTCATTATTCCTCGTTGTAATGCAGACTTACGAATAAAGGGAGGTATTGACTAACACAGGTAGCTGGTATGGATTTCCTTGGAAGTTAGGTACAAGAAGGCAGCCCGTGCCTGGCTGGCATGGCTCAGTGGTTGAGTGTCAACCTATGAACCAGGAGGTCATGGTTTCATTCCTGGTCAGGGCACATGCCCGAGTTGCAGGCTCGATCCCCAGTGCGGCCATAGATCAGGTTCAGGTCCTTGTCCTCTCCTGCCTCCATTTTTACAATAGTCTCTTTACAGGTCTCCTAGCCTCCCTGCCAAAGAAATCCACACAAGCTACCTGTGCTAGTCAACACCTTCCTTCAGTCATACGTCTGAATGGGCAACAAGGAATAATGAATACATGAAAATAAAATAAAAAGTCGACACTCAACCACTGCACTGAGCAACACCAGCCGGGCCCAGGTTGCCTTTGTTTTCCTAACAGGCCTCTCCCTTGGATGGGAATTGTTCTTACCTCTGGGGTTTGGGGCTGCAGATTTCTTTACCAAGGAATTTCATTTGCTCTGTATCTCCCAGAAATTTCTCAGTGTTTTTGGTTCACTGATATCATTCTTTTCTCTTTTCTAATTTTGTTATGATTTTATTCTTTAAAAAAAGAAAGCCCTGTCATTTTAATAGAACCTTAAGAAGGAGAAGAGAGGGTCGTTTGTGCTCAGGCTGCCTTCTTTTTTAAAAAAAAATTTTTATTGACTTCAGAGAGGAAAGGAGAAGGAGAGAGAGAAACATCAATGATGAGAGAGAATCATCAATTTGCTGCCTCCTGCATGCCCCCTACTGGGGATCGGGCCCACAATCCGGGCATGTGGCCCCACGAGTAATCAAACTGTGACCTCCTGGTTCATAGGTCAACGTTCAACCATTGAGCAACACTGGCCGGGCCCAGGCTGCCTTCTTGAACCAGCAGTCTCCCCTTGGAATTTCTGTCTCATCTGGTGGCATCACCTTCTACTTAGCTGACAAAGTCAGAAAGCCGGGAGTCGTTCTTGGCTCCTTCCCCTCCCTCACTTCTAGTTAACCACAAAGTTCTATTTATTTAGCCTCCTAACTACTCCTCAGGTATGACTCTTCATCTCCATCCATTTTGCCATAGATCAGGCTCAGGTCCTTGTTCTCTCCTGCCTCCATTTTTACAGTAGTCTCTTTACAGGACTCCTAGCCTCCCTTTTCGTTCACCTCTAATCCTTTCTCTCCACTGCTGCTAACCAGAGTGCTCTAAAACACAGGTGCAACCATACCACTCCCTTGCTACAACTATCATGGGCTCCCCACTATCCACAGGGGAAAAAACTCCGCATGGAGTAGAAGACCCTCCCCCTTCTCCTGCCTCATTCCATCAATACCAAGCCACCCTGGCCTCTCCTCCATACCCGTAGCCCCTGCTTCCGTGCTGTTTCCACTGCTAGAAATGCCCTTCCCTCGTTGTCTCACCTAGATGACCCACCTTCTTTCTTCAAGACTCACTTCAGATGTCACCTACTCTGAAAGCCTCTTCATAGTTCCCAGCATCGCCTCCACTCCCAACCCCAGGATAGGCGTCCCTTATCGGCGTCCCATAGCTCTCTGTGTATTGCTAACACACTGACTCCATTGTACTGAAATTTTGTATTTACTAGTCTGTATTCCCCACCCCTCCTCAGAGCAGGTACCACTTCCTGTTCATTTTTGCTCAAGAGATGTTTGTTGTGTAGAACAAAAAGTGCCCTGGCCAGATGTGCTCCATCCATCCCAGATCCTGGAAAGCACTTTCTTATGAGGGAGGCTCAGCACACCTCGCTCACTCACTCACTCATGAGATCAACTGTTTAAGTACCCACTCTACGCCCGGCAAGGGGCTGCAAGGATGAGGAAGACAGAGGCCATCCCCATCCTCTGGAAGCTCACAGTCTGGTAAGGGAGAAAGATGCTAATCAATGAGTCACACATATATAAGTAGAGGCTGTGCTAAGCTCTCTGAGAGGAAGAGCTGGAGCCTGGGGAGCAGAAAAGCAGGGCACTTAAATCTAGACTGAGGAGGTAGGGACACCCTCCCTGAAGAAGTGACTTTTGAGCTGGGAGCTGAAGTATTCTGATGTGAGTAGAGACAATACTTCTGAGAAACACAGCTATAAAGTGAAGGAGGGAGAGGAGACAGGAGCTGAGGGAACTGGCACTGAGGAAGGATGTTCCAGTTATCTGTTGCTGCCTGACTGCCCCAGAACTTAGCAGCTAAAACAAAAGACATCTTATTATACCTCAGGACCTCGGGGGTCAGGAATCCATGCGGGGTTGAGCTGTGTGATTATTCTCTCCCTGTGGCACGCGCTGAAGAGGTCAGCCAGTGGTATTCAGCGGACAGATGGGCTGGTTTGGAGAGTCCAAGATGGCTTCACTCGTGCATCTGGCATCTCGAGGATGACTGGAAGGCTGGGCTCAGCAGGCTCCATTGACAGGAGGATCCACACACAGCCCCTCCAGCATGGCGGCCTCAGAGTAGTCCAACTCGGTACAGGCAGCTCAGGGTTCCAAAAGCGGTGAAAGATGCATGGCCTCGTGTCACCTGCTTTGGAGTCACACAGCATCACTTCTGCTGTGCTCTGGGGTTGAAGCGGTCACACCCACTCAGATTAGAGAGAAGGGACCTAGGCCCCCACTTCTCAATGGGAGGAATGTCAGAGTATTTACAGCCAGGTTTTTGTTTGTTTGTTTTTAATATATATTTTTATTGATTTCAGAGAGGAAGGGAGAGGGAGAGAAAGATAGAAACATCAATGATGAGAGAGAATCATTGATCATCTGCCTCCTGCATGCCCCTCACTGGGGATCGAGCCCGCAACCCAGGCATGTGCCCTTGATCGGAATTGAACCCTGGGCCCTTCAGTCCGCAGGCCGATGTTCTATCCACTGAGCCAAACCAGCTAGAGCTACAGCCAGATTTTACAACCACTGCAGTTGATTTATTTTCTAGCAAGGAAGAAAACAATATGTTTAAGTGCTTGTTAGGAAGGATCGGGAGTTAGAAGCTGTTGAAGACAGAGGAGAAAGCAAGGATAATTAATTGCGTTAGCTTTCCAAGACAAACTGAAGCAAAGAGAGCCAAGTTCCCCATTTTCCCTTGACTCTGACTCCCCTTCCTCCCCTTCTTTGCCCCCGACTTTCTCTCTTTACTGCCAGACGGGCAGGGAGCTACAGCCATGACCCCCAGCTATCTTGGTGGCTTTCTTGCTTATAGGCCAGCAATCATCAAATCCAGCCCCAAGCCATTACAAACAGCCACCATAGCCACACTTCACAGCTTGTACAACAGCTTCCATATTATCTGACTTGAAGGTAGTCTAGCGCCTTTTGTTAAAGGTTTCACCTTTTCCCTGATTTTAATCATTTATATTTAATCTTCTGCCTTGCTAGGAAGTTCTTGCTTTGATCTTTCAGTTTAGAGGCAATCTCTCCTGCTGTACTGAGAGATAGCAAGGTGAATAGTTCAGCTTTTCACAATGGCTCTGTATTTATATGAATCCAGACCTTAAGGTTATCTAGGCAGCCACCCCTGAGCCACTAAATCACCCCAAATCTCTTAATCTTTTATTAAAGCTCCTTTGTCCCATTCCCTTCGCTGAGGCCTCTGGTTTTAACCCGTTCAGGATCAAATCCACACAATTTATCCTGACCTTCTATACACAGGTAGGCTCTGAAAGGCATAGTAATGAAAGGCTAGGCTTTGGACTCAATTAAACTTGGGTTCAAAACCAGTCGGTCACTGTTTAATCCTGGGCAAGTTACTTAACTTTTCTGAGTGTCAGTTTCTTTATCTGAAAAATGGGAAATAATAATAGCTAGTTTCCTGCAGTAAACAGTTGCTAATTATAATTTGACTAGAGGCCCAGTGCACAAAATTCGTACACTGGTAGCGTTCCTAGCGACTGCCAGCTGCTGCCTGGGTACTCCCTCCCTTCCCCTGGCTGCGTAACGCTGCCAGGGCCTCCCTCCCTTTTCCTAACCGCCTGCCACTGCCGCCAGCTGGGGCCTCCCTCCCTTCCCACGGCTGGTCCCGCCCCCTGGTCAAACTCCTGGACTAACTCCCGGTCGAGGGGACAATTTGCATACTACGCTTTTATTATATAGGATAGGGTTCTGATAAGGGCTGGCCCCACCCCAAGGATGTGACCCAACACCTAGTTATACATCACACTATCCCTTTGGCCTTTTTAAAAAATAGTGTTCAGGATGCCTCTTCCCAGGTATTGTGTGTAACCGACAACTCCAGGCCCCACCCTGCAACTAACCTGGAGAACTCGATGCTGTTCAGGCCAGCATGAGCTCAGGTCAGACAGACCTGGGTCAAATGGGGCTCTGCCAGGCTCCAGCCGTGTGATCTCCGAAACCCTGTTTAAACCTCTCAGAGCTGCAGTTCCTCCACCTGCGACAGAGAAAGGATTAAATGAGATACTGCATTTGAAGCCCTTGGCCTGGTGTTCAGAACCAAGCAAACACTCAGTAGATGGTATCTGACCTCTAGTGGCACTAGGCACAGTGACTCTGCAGTCGTATTCCCAGGGGTCACGTCCAGCTCACCACTCACCAGCTGTGTGCCTGTGGGCACCTTTAACTTTCTTATGCCCTTGAGTCTTAATCTGTAAAATGGAGAGAATGCAGGCACAGACTTCATAGGGCTACTGTAAGAATTAAATGAGATGATAGATAGCATTTAGAATCGTGCCTGGAACACAGTAAGAACTTGGTAAGTGTGAGGTGTTGGTAGCATTATTTTATTCTTTTTGGTTGAACTTCCTTGTATTTTTATATTTAAGGTGCATTGCTATAAGCAGCATGTAGTTGGATTTTGTTATTTTAAAAACCCAGCCCAGCCAGAGTGGCCTAGTTGGTAGAACATCCTTCTGTGCACTGAACAGCTGCCGGTTTGATTCCCAGTCTGGGCACATTCCAGGGTTTCAGGTTTGATCCCCAGTCAGATCACATATGGAAGGCAACCAATTGATGTTTCTCTCACATCAATGTTTCTCTCTTTCTTCCTCTCTCTCTAAAAAATCAATAAAAAACATATACTCAGATTTAAAAATAATAATAAAATATAAATAAACAAACAAATAAATGGCAAAAAATCCATTTTTGACATGCAATAATAAAAATCATTAATTTTAAGTATGCAATTCAGTGAGTTCTGTGAAATACAGTCATGTAACCACTACCACAGTCAATCAAGGTATAGAACAGCCCCTACATTAAAAAGTCCTCATGCCCCTTTGCAGTCAGTCCCCTCCCCCACCTCCTTGCTCTTAGCAACCACTGATCTGCTTTCTGTCACTTTAGTTTTGCCTCTCAAATTCCATATAAATGGATTCATACACTATGTGACTATCCTTGTCTTTTTATGGGCAATTTTATTTCGTTCGCATTCAATGTAATTGTTGATATAATCGGGTGTAAGTTTAACATCTTACTATTTGTTTTCTATTTGTCTCACCTGTTCTATATCCCCTTTTCTATCTTGTCTCAGTTTGGGTAGTCGAGTATTTTTATTATTTCATGTTCCCCTTCTATTAGCTTACAGGTTATACATGTCTTCACTATTTTTTTTTTCAGTAGATTATCAGAGCAGTGGTTCTTAAAGCGTGGTCCCTGGACCCGCAGCACCAGGAGCACCGGGAACTCGTTACAGATGTGCATGCCCAGGCCCATCTGGAAGCACACACGGCGAGGGTGGGAAGCAGCAGTCTGGGTTTAAGGAGTCCGCAGGTGGTGCTGGTACACACTAAAGTGAGAACCGCTGCCCTGAGACCACGTTGGCTTCTGGAAGGCAGCCAGGCCGTGTGCAGGTCACCTTACTCCGAGGGACGGAGCCGATTCAAGGCCTGCTTCCTGCCTGCTTTCTGGTTTGCTCCTTCCAGAAAGAGGGGTAGCCTAAAGAGGTTGAACACTGGCACTGTTTTCTGGGTCCCCTCCTCCTTCAGTTTTTTCTACCAGGCCTCTGATGCCGCTAGAAGAAGGGGAAAGTGGTGCCCAGGGCCAGGCTCACCTCTCTGTGTTTCTTTTTCCTCTGGGAGCCTGCAACCCTGACCCCTCAGATTCTTGCTCCCTTGGGTGATTCTTCGATGCCCTCATATTTCCCCTGGCTTTTCTAGCTATTATTGGCAGGTATTGTGTGACCTGAGTTTGTCTGCCACAGCTAGAAGGGGAAGCACCCATCCTATTTTTATTCTCCCACTAGAATTATTGAGTCAAAATGAGTGTCTAGCACATGCAAAAAGCTCAGTAAGTGTTGTTATTCTTCTTCTTCTCCCAATAGAATCCCAGGGTCATATTGAGCCGAGCTGTTAAAAATCAACACTTTCTACCCCATCCATACATTTTATAGATCAGCAAACTGATGTTACACTATATTATGATTGGACTCAGGTGCAATCAGACTCCAGTGGGACGCTGTAATTGGATTCTAGTGGACTCCTGGATGGCTTCCTGTCCCTGGTCTGAGAGGTGGCAGTGTGCTCTCCCTCCCCAAATCAGGGACTGGAAAACCTTAGCTCAGCTCAGTTCTCAGCTGAAAAGAAAACAAGCCAGAGCCATCTTCTCTCCCTCTCCTCCTGTGGGGCCCAGACAGCTAGGCCCAAATGCACAATTTGGAGCAATCTGCTTGGCTTCAGAATCCCAGACATTTCATGTCTGTCGTCTGGACATGTGCACTTACACACACACACACACACACACACACACACACACACACACATTCTCACACAGGCATGCTCACCAGGACATAGGCAGGCACACAATACTGCACACCCAGTCCAAGGGAGCCCAGGCAGCAGAGGTGGAGATGAAAACTGGTCTGCTTTGAAACTGGTCTCTTACCCCAGAGAGCAGGGAGAAGCAGCCACAAGCAACAGGTCAAGAGGTCAGGCCAGGCCAAGGGCAGAGAAGGCTGCCCGGGGACCTGCCACCTCCTCCATCTGGCCAGAGCTCAGTGCTGGGTCCCTGGGATCAGCTCAGTGAACTCTTGTAGCCCTAGCAGGTTATGGGGAGAACATGACCTGTTAGAGAACTGTGACCCTTGACCGCCACTATGAGCAGGTGCTACAGCCCCTAGCTTGGATGCTTTATGGAAGTGGAGAGGTGTGTGTGTGTGTGTGTGTGTGTGTGTGTGTGTGTGTGTGTGTGCGCGCGCGCACCTATCTGTGTGTGTCAGGGTAGGCTTTGATGCTGGGTTCAGACCTCTAAACCCAGAAGAAACGCTCTAGCCTAGGGAAGTTTTAAACCGATTTTAGATAATTTGGTTCAGAAGAAATCTATGCACTTAATTTGTTCTGGTTTAAAAGCAGTACATGCTCGTTGTGAAAAAGAGATGTGGAACACCGGAAAACCATGGTGTAAAAAAGAAAATGGAAAAAAAACACCCGTGCTCTCACCCCTGGAGGTAATCGCTGTTGACACTTGGCTGGAGTTGAAATTATGTGCACATACCGTTCTTTCCTGCCTCCTCACTGAATCTGCAGCGAGCATTTTCTCCTGTCATTCCTCTTTGTAAACCCGTTGGAAGGTCTTGTACCACCTCGTATTGGACCATAATTTATTTAACTCATCCCTGATTGTTGGACACTCAGGTGGCTTTCAGTTTGTTCCTATTGTGGAAAACCCAGGATCACGCATCTTTGTACAATGAGGTGCTGAGAAGCCTTGCCTAACGGCACAGCCCAGGAAAGGCTGTGTGACTTGGGTTCCGGAAGCTTAGCTGGGTGTACTTTGACCAAAAGAGGTGGTTGGCAAAAGCAGGAGGATGAGCTGGAACCCAGCTGCCCCTGCCTGCCCTGGACAAGTGCCCTGCAAATGCCCCCACAGTCTCCAGAGCCCCAGGGCCTCATTCCTGGCCACAAGCATCCTTCTTTTCCTTCTGGGGGATTGGACAGGTGATTTACCCTGTTGACGCAGGGCAGAGGGCACGGGTGAGTTAGATGCATTCATCTGCTCTGAGGACCCTGGGACTGGTCCTCCCTGCCCCACCCCTGCTGAAAGGCCCTCCATACCCCTGCCCACATGAATGGCAACAAGGACCTTCCAGGCTATACATAGAGGCGGTAAAGTAAGACCAGCTGGTGGAGAGGCTGGGGGACCTTTGAGAACCATGTCCTACAATCCCAGAGGGTGGGAAAGATGAGGGGCAGGTGGGGCTGGGACTAGGTCAGCCCAGGGAGAGTTGGGAAGCCCGAGGGTCCACCTGGCAAGTAGATGTCTTGCCTTTCCTTTGCCTCCCTCATCCTGTTCTGAGGGGCCATGGAGGAGAGGAATGGACTCTGCACCTCACTGGGCTCTGAGCCTGCTCATCTACCCCGGACTCTTGAAAGGTGACAAAGCGTGGGGGCATTTCACTTCTGTGGGGCTCCTTGAGGCTATGGGATCACGAATGTTAGTGCCATCAGCAGCAGTGACCATTTAATTCAACCCTTCTTATTACAGATGGGAAAACTGAAGTGCCCAGTCAAAATGTTAATGGGGGTGGTTCAGGAATGGAACCCCAGTGTGCCTGACTACCAAACCCATGAGCCTTGTGGTCACATAACCTTCAACTCTGCATCCGTGGGTCACATCTGCTGGAAGAAGGGACGTTATGACAGGCTCAGAAGTTGCCCATGGGGGTCAAAAGAGACCAGTCCTGCTTGGAATTTGCCCCCAGGAGCCCAGACACAAGCCTAGCCCTGCAAGACCTCTGTCGTGGGCACTCCCAACTCCCCACCTGCAGGAAGGAGCCCTCCACATCCCTGTGGTCTGAGGGGCTCCCTGCATTGTTGACCTCTGGAGAGAAAGGAGGAGGAAGTAGCCAGGCCCCTGCATTGGTGAGCACTGGGGAGCAGTGACCTAAGCCCCACCCCCTCCAAGCCTGTGTGCCCATCTCTGCGGGTGGAGAAGCTCCTGGCACAGCTGCTCTCAGCCCAAGTGCAACTTGCAGCTGGTTAATGCACCAACAAAGCCCCCAGGCGCATGGCAGCCCAATGTCTCCAGCACCATCTGTCCCCTTCCTGGATGAAGAGGTGGACACTTGGGCCACATGCTCGTCTTCCTGCCCCTCCGGGATTCTCTGTTAGAGAGGCCGCACCTCCCAGGGCTCAGAGCCTGAGGCACGGGCAGCCTCTTCCTGCTGCTTCGCCTCCAGGCAGGCCACAGCTCACCCTCCTCCCTCACAGCAGGCCAGCCAGGGAGTCCAGTCCCCCTTGGACACACTCTCCTCCCCTCCCTCTGTCCCTTTCCCTGGGCATTGTTCCTGGGGCATGCATTGTCTTCAGGTTTCCCAAGAACCAGCTTTCTAGAATCTAGTCATTTCTCTTGGGACAGAAGTAGAAATGGCCCTTTGCCAGACTTTGATTTTTTTTTTTAGTTTTCTAAAAATATTTTTATTTATTTTTAGAGAGAAAGGAAGGGAAGGAGAGAGTGAAAGAGAGAAACCTTGATTGGTTGCCTCTTGCATGCACCCTGAAAGGGGGGTTGGGGGAAGGGTCAAACCCACAACCTGGGTATGTGCCCTGACTGGGAATCGAATCCGCCACCTTTTGGTGTACGGGACAGCACTTCAACCAACTCAGCCACGTCGGCCAGGGCTTGTCCTTTTTTCTTTATCTCCCCATTGAGTCCCAGTGTCTTCAGTTGACCAGAAGCCATGGCAAAGCCTCCTAGATGAGGTACTAGCCAGCCCAGCCCTCTCCAAGCCACTCTCCACCCATAAACACTGAAAGGCTTCAGGATCCAAACCTCATCCTATCGCACCTGCCAAGACCCGTGAAGCCCTCTTAGACTCCAACAGGACTGCATGCCCCACACCCATCTCACACCTCCCTCTGTACCCTGAGCCACACCTGCCTTCTCCCAGGCTCTCACACCTGCCATCCTGTATCTGGCCTCTGCATGAAATGTGTTCCCCTCCCCTCACCTTGTCAACTTGTCCTCTTCCTTCAGATCTGCTTAAAAGCCTTCCCTGCACCTCTGTTCTCACACCCCCTGTTGTACTTCTTGGGGCAGCCATCTTCTCTGCCAGACCGTAAGCTCCGGGAAGAAAAAGTGTGCCTCTCTCTTCCTCTCCTTCCCACCTCTCTCACCATCATATCCCAGCATCTGTGTGTAGAGCACCTGGCATAGAGCTGATGCTCACTAAATATGTGTTGAGTGGATACATGAACAAACCAATTCTATGAGGTAGATGCAGCTGTTGTTCCCAATTTGCAGACAAAGAAATGGAGAAGTTTCTGAAAAGTTGAGTAGCCAAGTCAAGGTCCCACCTCTGGCCAGTGGTAAAGGCAGGGTCTGAGGCAAGTCAGACTGCAGAACCCGGGCTCTTAACCCCTTCCAGTCCTGCATCCGGCGCCCTGGCCTCAGTGTCTGTCTGTCTTGTGCTCCCAGCAGGCTCTCTGAGGACTGCCCAGCTGGCCCAGATTCCCTTCCCTGGAACTGCCCCCAAAACCATGGAGAGTCTGAGTGAGCTGCAGAACCCGCTGCTGCCTCGGAGCCCCGCCCACCTCCACCGCCCCTACCCCTACCCCGAGGCCTCGCCCAGCTGGTCCTGCCAGGAGAAGCTCTACTCCTTCCTCCTAGGAGGCGCTGACCCTGCTCGCGCCCACCAGCTCCTGGACCCAGGGTCCCTGCAGCTGGCCGTGGAAGCCTGGTACAGGCCTAGCTGCCTCCTGGGGAGGGACAAGGTCAAGGAGCCCAGGGCAGGCAGCTGTGAGACCAGCTTCACAGAGAGCAGGGAGCCCCAGGCTGGGCCCACAGAGTGGTCCGCAGAACCTGGCCAAGCAGAAGAGGATGTTGCCATCCAGACTGTGTCCTATGGGGTTCAAGAGGAGCTGCAGGGACAGGAGGACGACCAAGAGGAGGAGGAGGTGGGTACATGTATTTAAAACACAGATTCCCAAGCCCACTGCCAGGTGTTGAGATTAATTAGGCCTGGCTTGGGGTCGCACCTCCCCGGGGCACTTTGACACAACTGCTACCCACACTTTGAGAAACACTAGCTTGGGTTGACTATTTAATTTTTAAATAGCATGTATTGTTCCTGTTTTCTTAATTATATAAGTAATACACAGTTAATGCAGAAAACCACTGGAAGATAACATTATTGTCGTGGGTGATCTTCTAGTCATTTTTTATTCATGTTTTTATCCCATCCTAGTCCCCAGGAGAGATCTTGCAGAGCCTAGTTTTTAACTTGATTTTTCTCTCTAAGCAACATATTTAGAGTTGCTCCACATAATGTCATCTCTTTACCAGGTGATTTTAAAGGGTTACATGTTATTCCATGGTAGATATTCCATCACTTCTTAAGTCAACCCCCTGATCGTTGGGCATTGTGATTGTTCCCAATCTTTCACAATTACTATCCGGTGCCGAACATGCCTGTACATACATACTGACATTCTTTCCTGTGATAAAGCCCTACAGATGGAATCAATGGGTCATTGTTAAGGTTTTTTGGTAGAGGGCACCGAGCCCGACCTAGACACTTCCATCGGAACAGAAGAGAACCACATCCTTGGTGCTGGGCGATCCGGGGCTTGGTCACAAACCCGACCCGTGTTTTGCAGAGTGATGCAACCTCGACAGAGAGCGAGAGTGAAGACAACTTCCTCACGCTGCCCCCCAGGGACCACCTGGGGCTCACCATCTTCTCCATGCTCTGCTGCTTCTGGCCACTGGGCATCGCCGCCTTCTACTTCTCCCAGGGGGTAAGAGCACACGGGGCCCAGGCCCTGGACTCTGGCCCCCTTCCTCCACTGCAGGGCTTGGCAGAAGCATATGCAGGAGGGGGTCAGGGGCCTGGTGGGCTGGGGCAGTTTGGCTGGGCATGGGGATGCCCCCGTTCATCAGCACCTCTCTCTCCCTAGACCAGCAAGGCCATCTCCAAGGGGGACTTCCGCCTGGCCAGCACCACCTCCCGCAGGGCCCTCTTCCTGGCCACTCTCTCCATCGCCGTGGGGGCCGGTCTCTATGTGGCTGTGGTGGTGGCTCTGGCAGCTTACATGTCCCACAATGGCCATGGCTAGTGGCCGGTAGGGTCTAGCATCCTGACTCCCCTGCTCCGCCAGAGGGGGCCGCGGGGCTTGAGGTTGCAGACTCTCTGGAAAGCCCTGCCCCTGAAGACAAGTCGTGAGGTGGCTTGTTTGGGGACGCCTCCCGGGCTGCAGCCTGCAGGGCTCAACCTTCACTTCCTCTTGTCCACTGCTCCTGGCCCCAGAGCAGGGCCAGGGGCACCCCTCTCCAGCCCGCGCTGTGTTGGGAAGCAGGAGAGGGTAGTGCTGCCCATCACACCAACCAGGCAGGCCCCACCTCTGGCTTGATGCCAGCTTGGAGCTCAGCCCATTCTGCCCACTCCCCAGAGTGTCTCTGCCCTCAGGCAGCCCACTACCCAACTCTGCCAACCTCTCCACAGAGAAAGAGCAGGAGGTGGCAGGGAGGGAAAGGGATGCCTGGAGGACAGGAGACCTGACCCAGTCCTTTCAGCTCATAGGAGTCGCTACCCTGGGGACAGCCTGGGCTTCCCCAGTTCCACCATCCGGCCTCCTGATGCCCAAACCCAGCCAGCCAGGCGGGAGATACACGGAGACATAGGGGCCCCTTGCTCTTTCTGGCTCTGGATGGTGCTTATCCCTCTTGAGGGCTTGTGAGACACCATAGATTCTAGATGGGGGAGTCCCAGGCATATAAACTCTGCACCAAGACCAGGTTCTTGGAGCTCCTCTGTGCAGGAACAAAAGGCAGATGTGATGACAGGGGTCCTGAAATATTGCCGGACCTCTTGGGGCTCCACACTCTGCCCCTGGTCCCTGCTCCCACCATCCTTTTCTGGGCTCCTCCTGGGGAGACGGGGGCTAGAGGGCACCATTCCAGGTAAATGGAGAGAGAGTACTATCAGCAGCCCACCAGCCAATGAGCTCAGGGCCTTACATCCTATGGAAAACCAGCGAGGAGAAGCCCCACTGAGTATAGTGAGTTCGATGAAGGAGTGACACAGGGCTGGCATGACTGAGCAGCCAGCAGGGATCAGGAAGGCTTCCTGGAGGAGGTGCCCCTATGGCAAGGTCTAGAAGGATGAGGAGAATCTATCTAAGGGATTTGCTTTCCCATCACCCTTAGTATTCCTGGGCAGGGATGTGACAGGAGCCTCCCAAGGGGCGTTCCAAGCTCTTTGAATTGTGCCAGGAGCACGTGGGCTGGAACCAAATTGCAATCATTTCTGAGGGCTCCACCAACTCAGAGAAGAAGGTTGGGACTGTCTCTCAAAGACCAATGCTGTTTTCCCACTTCTGAACGCTGGAGGTCAGTGGTGGGCCCCTGATCAGCCTTGGGGCTTCTTTGCTGATGCCCCCACTCAGAGTTGCTCTCACACCCCAGCAACTAGGGATCATCCAGAATTTTGGAGACATACAGGCAGGCAGGCAGGAAGGCAGCACACTGGAAGGCAAGCCTGTCAGGGCTCAAGCTCTAAGGCCTCCTTGCACGTGATCTGGGGCCCTGGTCATTCCCGGGCCCCATCCAGAGCCTGGGACTGTGGATCCACCGCTGACCCACCTTGTCCCGCCATCCACCCTCACCCCAGGTGTCACCCAGCCCTCCATTCCCTGCATCCCTTGACGTCCCACAGGCCCAGGATCAGCAGTTTTAATGTCCCATATTGTGTATATTTATCCTTGTAATAAACATTTCTGTAACACCTGGTGCCTGGCTCCACTTTCGCCTGTGTCCCATCCTTCCCCACGCCTGTCTGCTGCTCCTGCCCCCAGCGGCCTTCCTGAGAGGACAGGCTCCCATCGGGGCCTGACCCCTGCCCTCTGTGGGGGAGGAATGGTCATGGCGTACACTGGCTCCCGGGCCGCCCGGGCCGCCCTCTCTGGGTTGAGTTTCAGTTGCTCACAGCAGCAATTTGCTTGAGAGCGTTGAGACTGCCTTCCTCTCCTGTCTTCTTCCTCACTCCCCTGTTGTGCTTCCTGGGGTCATCTCCCAGTAAACTACCTGCAATTGAATCTTTGTCTCTGGGTCAGCCTCTGTGGGATCCAAACCAAGACACATACACACATGTACACATATATTAGCATAGATGTGCATACATGTGCACGTGCCTGCACATATGCACACACATACATGCAGGCACAGGCGTGCAGTCATGCACACACATGTGCACATACACACGGGGACACATGCACACATTCAGTGCGTGCCCTTTCAAGGGGTGAAGAAGACGTGGTGACTGAGGAGTCTTCCCAGGCCTGCCCGCTCTGCGGTCATCACATCACCAGCCTGGCTGGGTCCCAGAATAGACAGTGGGCAGTGCACACTCCAGTCCAGGCCCTGCTCAGGTGGGCAGGCTGCCTCACAGCCAGGACAATTCCCGCCTCCTTCCCACCCCTTCAGAACAGGGCTCCAGGCCTCCAGAAAAGGGAGAAGCCAGTGATCTCCTATGTTCAACTTAGTCCCGCTACCTCCTCCTTTTCACCACCCCCTCATCCCTCAGCCCCAGCTGCAAATTCAGGCTCTCCGGGAGAACATGGAACCAGAAACAAGCTCCTAGGGGCTTCTCTCCTGCAGCCCCTAGGAGGGGCCATCCTGTTCAGTCCTGCAGCACAGGCAGGGCCCCCTCCCCTGTCATGCTGAGGCCTACCCCTGGGCATGCCTGGGGCACTGGAGCCTCCTGCCTCCCAGCTCTGCCTGTGCCTCACCGCCTGGGGCTCCTGGGAGGCACCGGGGCTTGCAGTTACCCCCCTGGAGGCTGGCTCCGCTGGCTGGCAGAGAAGCTGGGGGGAGGAGGCCTGGTAAAGGGTCCCCCAGGTAAAGGTGCCCTTGATGAGTTGCAGTGCCAGCACATCTGTGCAAATATTACCAATTATTTTTCTCACTATAAACACCCAGCAGGAAGTCAGGGAAGCAACCAACCCAAACTGTTTAAAATAGAAACTGAAATTGCTGCACAGGGATGTCGGGGCCACCGGCCGAGCAGGGGCTCTGCACCAGGACTCCCCACCAGCTGCCCTTACATTGCACCTGCTCCAGCCCTGGCCGGTGTGGCTCGGGTGGCTGAGCGATGTCCCGTGCACCAAAAGGTCACAGTTTGATTGGTTTGATTCCCATCAGGGCACACGTCCAGGTTTCGGGTTTGGTCCTGGTCCAGGGTGTGTACGGGAGGCAGCTGATTGACATTTCTCTCTCACATCAATGTTTCTCCCTCTCCCTCTCCCTTCCTCCCTCTCTGGAATCAATACAAAAACATATCTTTTTAAAATTGCACCTCCTCTGGTATCCCCCACTCTGCAACCCCACCTCAACCTCCTCCTTCACTGGCAAGGTGGAAAGAGGGGGAAATCGGAGAGACATTTCCTGGGCTAGCCAGGCCTGAGCCCCAGCCAGAGGATGGGAAGGGGGTGTGCAGAGGCAGGGGTTGGTGGCCCAGTTGTCAAGGACGTGAATCCTAAACATGGCAGCAGGAAGGAACCGGGGAGGTGATCTAGTCACAGTCACCCATGCTACAGATGAGACAACCGTGGCCCAGAGAGGGAGGGGAGTTGCCCAATGGCACCCAGCGATTTAGGAGCCAAGCCCAGGCTCTGCCTCCCTGGCCCTGGAGTGTCTGAGCTAGACTGGTGATGTCTCTGCCTGCCATGGAAACAGAAAACCCAGGGCAACAGCTGCGGCAGGGTGAATATTAACACACGCAGCCTTCCCTCCTGCTTCAAAGGCTTCCCCGCCAGCCCCTCCCAGGGCTGATGCCTCAACCCTTCTATTTTGGTGGCATGGCAGGGGTGGGCTGCAGGGTGAGCACCTTGCCTGCCCCAAACTCACAGCAGCCCCCACCACCACCACGTGCTCTCCCCTCCCCTCTGTGACAGGGGGAGGCGCTGCTCTGTGAGGTGGGAGGCCCACGGAGGCACTCAGACGTTCTGAACAAAAATTAAAAGTCCTCATGCAGCCCATCTGCATTTCCAAATTCTTCCAACCTCCATCCCTTGAACTGCTTTTATCTCTCTCTCTCTCTCTCTAAAGAGCCGAGAGGGCTTCAAAGCCAGCTCTGGCTTCATGAGGAAACACCAAAGAAAGAAATCTCTGGAGGGCAGGGTGCCCTGAGAGGCAGCCAGAAAGGGGACAGAGGGGACACTGGGCATGTGTGTGACAGGGGCAGGAGCAGAGGGGAGGTGGGGCAAGGGCAGGCTCCACTGACAGCAACTTCAATACACGAAGCACCTTCACTCCAGCCCCCTCTACCACCGAGGCAGGTTCCTGAACCCATTTTACAGAGAGCAAGACTGAAGCCGCCAGGGCCCTCTTTCCTCCTGGTTCCACAGCTCAGTGAGGGGTCCCAGGGCCTCTGAGCGCCGGCCATGGCTCCATCGTCACCCTGGGCCCACATCCCACCTGAGGCCAACTCCAGGCCATTGTCACTCCTTAATCCTCTGCAGCCCTGTCCTAACACTTGCGCCCCGAGCTGGCCGGGAGACGCAGCCTAACCCAGTGGTTGAAAGCAGAGTCTGGAGCCAGGCTGCCTGGTTCAGATCCTATCCCCCGTGTTTTCCCATCTGGCATGGTGACGGTGACTACTGCACAGGGCCGCTGTGACCTTGCATCATTAATACTTGGATGGCTCCTGTAAGGGCATTGGGTACCTAGGAAGTGCTATGTGAAACACGTGTCTAATTATCTCCCGTTGACCACCATCACCCCTTCCACAGCCAGAGAGAGATTAACCTTTTGCACTCGGATGTCGAGTGTGACTCGACACGGTTAGCATCAGTAGCAGCTCTTTATACTCTTTGAATGTATCAATAATTTGAAATATAAAAAAATCCAAATAAATAAGTTTGTATGAAAAGAAACTCCAGTTTTTTATTCTACTGCCGCGCTTTGTAAAATCTGGGGTATTAAAAAAATTAAATCCCGAGTAGAATAAAGGAATCGAGAAAAAAGCAAGCGAGTGCAAAGGGTTAAAGCCAAAACCCCAGTGCATCACACCGGGACCCTGCTGAGCTCTCAGCTGATCCCTGGTAGCAAGCTGAAGGCATGCATTGTCTCACGTGTTTCCCCTGCCTGGAATTCCCTTATCTCAGTGGTCGGCAAACTGGGGCTCGCGAGCCACATGCGGCTCTTTGGCCCCTTGAGTGTGGCTCTTCCACAAAATACCACATACCCTAATTAAGTTAATAACAATGTACCTACCTATATAGTTTAAGTTTTAAAAATTTGGCTCTCAAAAGAAATTTCTATCGTACTATTGATACTTGGTTCTGTTGACTAATGAGTTTGCCGACCACTGCTTTATCTGCCTCCATTCCCCACCACCTTTCCTCCAAAATGGTAAAAATCTTCCAAGACACAGTTCCAGAAAATCTCATCTTCTCTATCTCAGACAACACGCCCCGCCCCTGGCACCCTAGTGCCAAAACCTTGTAGAACTACCCACCCTCCTTCATGAGCCACCACCATACCCATTCAAACCTTTGCTCCTCTGAGGGGGGGGGGGGGGGGCCTTTGTCTAGACTTTCAACACGGACTCACTGAGCATATCGCCAAGAAAGAAGTGACTTGCCACACAGCTGGAGAGGGCAGGGGTCAAAATTCTTCCCGCCGTGCTATCTCCCTCAGAGGGGAGAATCACCCACGTCTTCAGGGAGATAGGAGCAGGGATGGGGCGCCTAGGGGGGAGATCCTTTACAATTCCGAGGAGGATGAAAGAGACGAGAGACACGGAAGGGCGGACCCCTGCGGTGCCCGGCCTGGTGGCATCTGAATGGGGACAGACTGCAGAACTCTTAGATGCCTCCGCCCGCCTTTCATCTGGGACGCCATACAGACCCACGTTCTGGTGGACCCAGGTCTGCGCTCTGTAGGAAATTATAAACAAGGGGACAAAAGGGGGACAAAGGTGGCTGCCTGCTCCTGTGTCCCCTCTGGTCTCCACGAGGCTCTGGGCTGAGGACAGAGAAGAGGTTCTCAGTTCCCTCTGCTCCCAGCTCAGCCCCTGAGTCCCCGCCCCTCTCCCACCCTCCAAAGGGGCCCACAAGTCTGAGGGCCACTGGCTTGTCCACGGTCCCTTCTGAAGGCCAAGGCAGAGGCAGGAGCACTGCCTCACTCAACCTGGCCACCTTCCCCCTTTCACAAATCCTGTGACTCTACCCCCCAGGCCCCCAGATCCCATCTACTTCCCCTCTCCTCCACTGCCAAGACCTAGTCCAAGCCCCCATCAGCTCTCGCTCTGGCTCCAGCAAAAGCCACCTAGATGTCCTGACAGCTGCTACATCATGGATGAACCTTGAGGACATTGTGCCAAGTGAAGTAAGCCAGTCACAAAAAGGCAAATACTATAGAATTCCACTTCTGTGCGGTATCTAGTGTAGTCACACTCATAGAAACAGGACGTAGAGTGGTGGCTCCCAGAAGCTGCGGAGAAGGAGAAGTGGGGAGTTATTGCTTAATTGGGACAGCCTCCGTTTTACAAGATGAAAACATTCTGGAGTTCAGCTGCACAACATTGTGAGTGCATTTAACACTGCTGAACTGCACACTTTCAAATGGATAAGATGGTACATTTTATGTTATGTGTTTTTCACCACCTTCTTTTAAAGACTGGGGCAAGTAGTCATGTACTATTGTAAAGAAATGCTCTATTATAAATCTGCTCAGTATCTTTTCAAAGATGATTTTAATGAGAGGAAAATAAAAAGCCTCCTACTAAATCGCCCGCCTGCCTCGACTTTGGCTAAAGTCAACTTTTCTAAAAGCTAATCTGGTCGAGTTAACCTCCCTGATTAAAGCTACCCATTTCTCTTGAGACAACAACCAAGCTCCTAACCCTGCCTCCAACTCCAGCTCACACCACACTCCCCCAAGGTCCCCCAAACTCTCTGTACCCCACCAGGTCTGCCTGCCTTCAGCCTTCACACTTGTAGGGTCTTTGCATATGCTACTCCTTCTGCCTGAAAGGCTTTTCCCTGCCTTCTTGGATTAATAACAATAAAAAGGTATTGAGTACTTACTCTGTACCAAGCCTTGTTCTAAGCACTTCCCAAACATTAATCAATGAATCCTTACAACGTCCCTAGAAGGCTGGTTCTATCAGTAACCCTATTTTAGAGATAAAGAAACTAAGGTCTAGAGAGGTAACATAACCTGCCCTTGGTCATACAAGTAGTAGATGGAAAGCTGGAATTCCACGTGCCTTGACCATGCCACCAGAGTCACCTCCCCCATTGCTTCTTTCCTCTTCCCTTCTCTGAACGGCACTAAGGCAGGGGTAAGGGTCATCGAGAGAGGACCACGTTTTACCCTCAATGTAGTTTAATATTTGCTTCCTAAATCAAAAAGCCCAGCAAACCTGCCCAGCGCCTGCCCAGCCACCTGGTGGATAATGAAGACGGAACAGTTACTGGCCCTCATCTGAGTGTCCAGTGAGAGGTGAGGAGGACAGAGCTGGAGGGACACACAGGCCACTTAGGTGGGATCCAGAACAGACCCCTAAAGAAGGAGCAGGAAGTTGGGAAACAAGACCACCAGGAGGGGGTTCATGCACAGGGTGGGGGTAGCAGCTGACCAGAGACACAGGAAGCATACCTCAGTGGCATGAGAGCAGGTCTTGCCGCCATCCCCTTCCCACCATGCTGCCTCTGCCCAAGTGATGGGTCAACGGCCACCCTGCCCACGCAGGTGACCTGAGTGCTGCTAAGGCGGGCTGGGAGGAAGGTGCTGGAGTCAGAGGTCCCTCTGGAGAGCGGAGGTGGGATGAAGTAGGGATCTTCTCAACCACAGACTTGAAATGAAAGGCATCTTCGGGGTTTTAGACTTGGATTACTGAGTGCCACCATATGCCAGCCACTGGGCTCATTCTTTGTTGTGTTAACCCACATTTTCTAGACAGGAAAACGAAGGCTCCGAGAGGTAAGGCAAATCAGTCAACTAGCTGGGAAGTTGAGGAGCCTTAAATTCATTGCTGGGTCTCCCGTCTTCAAATGAACCTTCTATATACTCAAATCGCATCGATCCAGCAAGGGGGAGTCAGAAAGTGAAGTGAAAACACAGGAGCAGGCTCCAGCTTCCACTGTTGCCTGAAGCGCTTCTTCATTTTCTTCTTTAACCAAATCTGGGCAGGAACTGTGTCTGATATGGGAGCAGGTGGCCCTCTCAGAATTCACCAGCCTTCTGCCGAGCTCAGCCACCCTACCTTAACGCAAAGCCCTCTCTGGCCCCCTACCAGCTTTAGTCCCCCTTTTCCCATGCTCCCCGCCCCTCACTCTCCCCCCTCCAAAAAAAAAAAAAAAAAGCCTGCAGTTGGAGAGGTGAGGATTCACTCCCCCCAGCTGTACCAACTCCCTGGGGTGATGCATGGAGGATTCCACACTCAGAGAAGCCAATTAAGGATCATCATCCTGTCAGAACTGCTGGGCTCAGTGCTGCTTGAACGGCCCCGGGACCCCCAACAGGAGTCTGCCCCAGGAAGCCTCAGGGAGCCGTCTGCCAGGAGCTCCCCACACGGGGTCCACGGGCCAGCCCTGACCTCCCATCAGCCAGGACAGCTGTGCATCTCCACACCTCTGCGCAGCCTCCCAACTTCCTTTCATGGTTGAGCATCAGTTAGGTCTTGACTGAGTATCTATGAAGCATGGAACAGTCTACTAAGATCTCCAGGGCAGAACAAGTTTCTTGTCGTCAGAAGTGAGGCAAACAGAAACGGCCTCCTGGCTTGAACACACCAAAAATGCTCCTGTCTCACTCAGAATTGGCACCTGCTAGCCCTGGTCCTTCCGCCAGAAACACCCTTCTCTCCATATCTGTTCTGCCATTGCTTGCTCAGATGTCACTCATCTTAGAGGCCTTGCCTGGTGGTCTCACCCCTACCACTTACCTGCTTTGTTTTTTCCTCATGTCTCTTTCCCTGCTTGACACTTCATTACCCATGTGTTTGTCAGCCTTCCGCCATTGGAATGCCGGCTCCATGAGAAGGGGTGCCTGGGTCTTATTCATAAATGGCTGAATCCTCCTGCTTAGAGCAGGAACCATCCTATATAATAAAACCCTAATATGCAAATTGCCCGAAGGGTGGAAAGACTGGTTGCTATGATGCACACTGACCACCAGGGGGCAGACGTTCAATGCAGGAGCTGCCCCCTGGTGGTCAGTGCTCTCCCACAGAGGGAGCGTGGCTCAGCCAGAAGCCGGGCTCATGGCTGGCGAGCACATTGGTGGTGGCAGGAGCCTCTCCCGCCTCCACTGCAGGAGGGCGGTAAGGAGCGAGGGGGGACTGTGAGAGGGTGCAGGCCGGGCTGAGGGACCCCCACACACACACCAGTGCATGAAATTCATGCACTGGGCCTCTAGTTCTCAATAAAGACCTGTACTATGGCCCTAGCTAGTTTGGCTCAGTGGATAGAGCATCAGCCTGCAGACTGAAGGGCCCTGGGTTTGATTCCCAGTCAAGGGCACATGCCTGGGTTGCAGGCTCAATCCCCAGTAGGGGGCATGCAGGAGGCAGCCGATCAATGATTCTCTCTTATCATTGATGTTTTTATCTCTCTCTCATTCCCTTCCTCTCTGAAATCAATAAAAATATATTAAAAAAATAATAATGTGTCTAGTCCCACGAACACAACCTCCATCTCTGGACACTTACAGTGGGCCAGGTACCAGTCTAAGCATTATATGTGTCTTTCCAAGCTCTCTGAGGTAAGGATGATCATTAGGATCATTCAGATGAGACCACTGAGATTAACTACGTTGGTCAAGGTCACACAGGTAATAGTGGTAGAGGCGGCATCTGAGCCTGGATTCTGGATCCAGAAGATGAATCCTTAACCATGCAGTATGCTGTCTGCCCAGTGCACTCCACCTGGCTTCCTGGTCACACCTTACCAATCAGCACTGACTGCTCGGGGCCAGATGAGTGAAGCCCACATGGGCTCAGTGGTTGGGGTGAGGGTGTGGGGAATGTTGATGTCGGGTGGCAACAACCTATCTCAAGGGTTGTTAGGATATTTAAATCAGATCAGGTGTGAAAATGCATGTTTCAGGAACGGTTAGGTCACAGTTACTACCATACATTGATTACAGGAGGGGAGCTCAAGCTCACACATATGCAAAACATAAGCTGGATCCTGACTCTCAAAAGCTTATATTCTTTTTTTTTTTTAATTTCTTTATTGATTAAGGTATCACATATTTGTCCTCGTCCCCCCATTCCCATAAAAGCTTATATTCTAAAGGTGTAAAGAGATCCACACTAGCGACCACAGTAAAGTCACTTCGGCTTGTGGACTTCAGTTCCATCACCAATAAAATGCTCCTACTGCCAGCTGGCTGGTGTGGCTCAGTGGTTGAGTGTCAACCCATGAACCAGGAGGTCACCATTCAATTCCCGATCAGGGAATATGCCTGGATTGTGGGCTTGGTCACCTATGGGGGGCATGCAGGAGGCAGCCAATTATGAGTCTCTCTCACCATTAATGTTTCTCTCTCTCTCTCTCTTCCTCTCTCTGAAATCACTAAAAACATATTAAACATATTTTAAAATGCTCCTACTGCATTTCCCATGCACCCTCATTATATTTGTGTGCACGCTTGTCTCCTTATTGTAATGTGAGCTCCGCAAGGGCAGAGACCCCATCGGCTTGTCTGTGAACCTATTATAAACCCATGGGAGTTCAGAACATGTGAAATAAATCAATAGTGAACTCTGAGGCCCTTTCAGCTCAGAACTTCTCCACATCTGAGATTTCTGTTCCACAAATAATCCACAATTGACGGGCCGGGGCACTGCAGGACACGAAGAGATAAGCCATCGACCGTGCTCCAAGAACAGCCACGCCTAGTGAGTCCACTTTTAGGAACTCATGCTGCAGACATCCTTGCCCATATGCCCAAAGGTGTAGGTGCAAGGACATTCACTGACTCGCTTTGTTTTGATAATTAAAAATTAGGAACAACTGAGATGCTCATCACTAGAGGGCTGGCTACAGAAATGCTGTGCAGACATTACAAAGAACGAGGCAGGCTTAGCTAAACCGATAGGACACAATCTCTGAGAAAGAGGGCTAGGCACAGCTTACAGAGTGCATACAATGCTATGTGTATGTTGTGTTTTTAAAGGAATACATATAGACATATATGCTTATCAACTAAGTCTAGCTCTAAACTAGTGCTGTCCAATAAAGTATACTGTTAGCCACAAATGTACTTAAAGAAAAAGGTGAAGTTAATTTTAATATACCTTATTTTACTTAATCCAAAATAGTATTAACATTTAATCAATATTTTAAAATTATTTTTTCTAGCTTAACTATTACACTTGTATGTTTAAAAATTATTATTATTATTTTTTGTTAATATACTTCATTGATTTTCTACAGAGGAAGGGAGAGGGATAGAGAGCCAGAAACATTGATGAGAGAGAAACATTGATCAGCTGTCTCCTGCACACTCCCCACTGGGTATGTGCCCGCAAACAAGGTACATGCCCTTGACCGGAATCGAACCTGGTACCCTTGAGTTCGCAGGCCGACACTCTATCCACTGAGCCAAACCAGCCAAGTCTTTAAAATCTGGTATATATCTTACACTTACAACATATCTCAATTCAAACTAACCATATGTTAAGTGCTCAATAGTCACATAAATAGTGGCGACTGTATGGGACTCAAGTTCTGGAAGGATTTCAAAGGGAGGTAACAGTTGCCCTTGGGGAGAAACTTGGGGGAATTGAAAATCAGGGGAGCCCTAGCAGGTTTGGCTCAGTGGATAGAACATCGGCCTGTGGACTCAAGGTTTCCCAGGTTTGATTCCGGTCAAGGGCACATACCTGGGTTTCGGGCTCAATCTCCAGTAGGGGGCGTGATTTTCTCTTATCATTGATGTTTCTCTCTCTCCCTTCCTCTCTGAAATCAATAAAAAAATATATTTTAAAAAAAGAAAAGAAAATCAGGAGAGGGAGGAAAAAGTAACTTTCACTATATGTTCTTTTGTTTTGTTTGACTTTTTCCCCCATGTGCATGCATCACCAATTTTTTTAAAACTCACAATATTTGAGGTAAGGAAAAACACAGAAAGAGAAACAGTAAAGCAGTGATCTCAGAAGTAGGAAGAGATTCCAGACATGCAGGTGCAATGTCAGGGAGGTCAAGAGAGAAGTGCTTTTCAGAAAAGGAGGAGGAGGAGGTGGAGGAGGTGGAGGAGGTGGAGGAAGAGACAGTACCCTAAGGTGACTTCAGATTTAGCACCTGGGACATCACTCATCACTCATCAGTGACATTTGAGAGCTGTCTCAGGAGAAGAAAGGGTAGAACAAGACAGTAGCAGGTTAGGAGTGGGAGGCAATAGGCCCTCTATGGAGAAAAAAACCCAAAGACTCAAACATGGGAGTTAAACAACGGGGACTAACTCAGAGGTGGCCCAGGTGGCCATGAGGGGGGAGGGATGATAGCAGGAGGTGGAGTACGGGTGGATCAGGCAGTACCTGTGCTGCGGAGTGAAGAGGCGCCAGGCCTGGCTGGAACCCAAGCCACTGGGGGAAAGCAACAAGAACCAGTGTGGCTAACAATTAACTTCTTACCTGCTTTGGGACACAGGCTCCTTTGAGAATGTGATGGCAGCTGAGGACCCTCCCCAGAAAAATGCACATACAATTTTTTTAATCCTCACCCAAGGATATGTTTTATTGATTTTTAGAGACAGAGGAAGAAAGAGTGAGAGAGAGAAATATCGATGTAAGAGAGAAACATTCATCAGTTCCCCTGCCTCTGCACCCTGACTGGGGATTGAACCCACAACCTAGGTATGTGCCCTGACTGAGAATCAAACCTGAAACCTTTTTTTGGTGTACAGGACGACGCTCCAACCAACTGAGCCCCTCAGCCAGGTCTGCGCAGACAATTTTATACACAACTTCAAGGCATTCGCAGAGCCCCCAAGAGCCACCCCAAATCACAAAACCTGCTGTAATGGTCCTCTGTGGACTAAGGTGTGGCCCAAATTCCTCACCTGCCCTTCACAGTCTGGCCCCATCACCGGCTCTGGGCTCATCCTCTGCTCACCTCACCCCTGTTCCTGTGCAGTGACCCTTTGTTCCAGGCGTTTTTAATCTTAAAATACACTTTCCCTCTCAGGAACTCTTCCCTCCCTTCCTCCTCCCCTCTGCCTTCCCCTCCTCCTCCCCCTCCCCCCCGCCCTTCACCACTCAGAAGCTGTCTCTCTCCCCCAGGCATACTGAATTCCATCTTTTTACTTTTCAATTACACTTGACATTCAATATTACATTAGTTTCAGGTATACCGCATAGTGGTTAGACATTTATATAACTTATGAAGTGATCCACCAATAACTCTAGTAACACCTGGCACCAGTTATTACAATATTATTGACAAAATTCCCTGTGCTGTACTTTACATCCCGTGACTGTTTTGTAACTACCAATTTGTACTTCTTGATCCCTTCACTTTTTTCACACAGACCACCCACCCCCCTCCCATCTGGCAACCATCTGTTTCTTCTCTGTATTTATGAGTTTGTTTCTGTTTTGTTTGTTCATTTATTTTGTTTTTTAGATTCCACATGTAAGTGAAATCATATGGTACTTGTTTTTCTCTGACTTATTTCATCCTCCACTTAGTATAGACACCCAGGGTCAATGTTGCATATCATTCTAGTTTGTTTCTGATCTGTTCCCATTCCAGCCCACACAGGTTTTGTGCAGCCTGAGGGCCAGGACCTAATGGGATATATGCTAGGTACCTAGTAAATGAAAGAACCCGAAGATCACGGAATGAAGGAAGAGTCCCCCTGTTTCCCAGCAGTCCCTGAGGAACCAGAGGAGGGTTCTTAGGGGCTGTGGTTGGATGTTGGGCCATGTTCCCACCTGATAGGAATGTTGCCTTTTGCATAGGAATTGAGAATTGACTTACTCCATGTTCCCCGATAGAAGTCCCAGATTATGGGCCAGGGATGACAAGGTTGGGGAGAGGTTACATGGGTAGGGTTGCCAGAATTTTATTTTTAATCCTCACCTGAGGATATGTTTTTATGATTTTAGAAAGGAAGGGAGAGAAAAAGAGAGAGAGGAGAGAGAGAGAGAGAGAACCATTGATGCGAGAAATAAACATTGATTGGTTGGTGTACGGGACGATGCTTCAACCAACTGAGCCACCTAGCCAGGACCAGAATTCTTTTTTTAATTTAGGTGAAATTGGCATAATATTATATTAATTTCAGGTGTACAACACATTTCTATATTTATACATGTTGCAAAATTATCACCACAATAAATCCAGTTAACATCCATTACCACCCATGGTTACAACATTTTTTTTTTCTTGTGATGAGAACTTTCAAAACCTACTCTCCTAACTACTTTCTAATATGCAATACAGCATTGTTAACTGCAGTCATCGTACTGTTCATTACATCCCCATGACTTATTTATGTATTTATTATTTTTAAAGTCAACAACTTTTATTATCACTCATGTATTTTATAGGGGAAAAAGGAATGTAGCAAAAGGGTCAGAGGTGTACCAAAGAAAAATGCAAGTTTGGCCCTGACTGGTGTGCTAAGTGGTTAGAGATTCAGCCGAGTACCAAAGGGTCTCGGGTTCAATTCCTAGCCAAGGGCACATACCTGTGGAGGGGAGGGAGAGAGAGAGTGTGTGTGTCTCAACTGGTTGCCTCTCCCACACACCCTGACCGGGGCCAGGGGTCGAACCTGCAACTGAGGCACATGCCCTTGACCAGGAATCAAACCCAAGACCCCTTGGTCCTCGGGCCACACTCTAACCATTGAGCCAGGGTGGGAATAGCAGTTTTGTAGTTTATTTTATACTATTAAAGGAAAAGACATAGTACTGTGAAAAACATTCTTTTTTTCTTTTTTAAATATATTTCTTTATTGATTTCAGAGAGAGATAGAAACATCAATGATGGGAGAGAGAATCATCGATTGGCGGCCTCCTGCACGCCCCTACTAGGGATTGAGCCCACAACCCAGGCATGTGCCCCCGGCCGGAATCGAACCTGGGACCCTTCAGTCCGCAGGCTGACACCCTATCCACTGAGCCAAGCCGGCTAGGGCTGTGATAAACATTCTTAAACATAAGTTTACATTCTCTTAGTATATACTTAGGAGTAGAATTCCCCTAGGGAGTTCTAGGAAATGTAGATGTTCATTTACTAGATAGCTTTTATAGATATTGCTAATCAGTTTTCCAAAGTGGGTATACATAGGTATATACACTCCCATCAGAGGCACCGGAAGTTTTTAACAATCCCCAGGTGAGTCTAAAGAACAACTAAGGTGTGGCCCAAATTCCTCACCTGCCCTTCACAGTCTGGCCCCAGACTGTGCTGGTGATAAACTTCAGAGCCTATGGGAACCTGTAATGACAAGGTTTGACCCAGACTGAAAGAAGAAACCAGGAAGTGGGGCTTGGTTGAACTCTGAACAGGGTGGGTGAGGTCAGGGCAGCATTGCAGGTAGAGAAGGGTTGCCTCTGGGAGGCCAGAGCATATGAAAGGCTTGTATGAAGGGAGAATGGTCAGGGACTGTGGGAGGGGCTAGATAATATCAGGCCTTTGAGGTGATGTTTAGGATTTTCTTTTTTAACTTTTTATTTTGAAAAAATTTTAAACCTACAGAAAAGTTACAAAAAAAAAAAAATAGCACAGAGAATTCCTGTCTACCCTTCACTCAACTTCTTCTAAGATTAATAACTCACATAAGTGTGTGCAATTATCATAACCAGGAAAATAACATTGGTACAATACTATTAGCTAAACCACAGTTATACTCAGACTGCTGAGTCTCCAAGCAGGACTGCCAGATAAAATATAGGACATCCAGTTCAATTTTACTTCAGATAAACAATGAATAATGTTTTAGTATGTCTCAAATATTGCCTGGAACATACTTATACTAAAACATTGTTTATACAAAATTCAAATGTAATTAGGTATCCCTTCTTTTTATTTGCTAAATCTGGCTACCTCATCCCCAAGACAAGGGTTTGGCCCATTCCCATCCAGTGCAGCAGCTTCCAGACCAAGGAGAACGTTCCTCCTCTCCCTCCTCTTCCTTCTCTCTCACACCCAGGCTGGCCTAGCCAAGAGCAGGCCAGTACTCGGCACCAGCCTTTCCACGGCAACCCACACGCAGCCTCCCACTCCAAACCCACTCATTTCTTAATCCAGTAAATATTTCTGCATACCTACTATGTGCCAGGCTCTGTTCTAGTCAGAGGCCTCAAGCAATGAACAAGTCAGATGAGTTCCTGCTCCTGGGGGCTTGCATTCCAGTGAGGGGAGCAGACAATAATCCAGAAAACAAGTGTCCAGTGGTGATGATGACCATGAAGGGATGTAGTGATGAATAGTGACTGGGACCCACTTGAGGTAGGGGGTCAAGGAAGGCCTCCCTGAGCAGATGGCATGCCTGAAAGCACTAACAGGAGCCAGTTGTGTAGGATTTAGGGGAGAGTGAGTCAGGGAAAGGAGTGACCACAGGGACGTCCCAGGCACCGCTGGGGGCCCTTCAGCACAGCTGCCTGATCTGCAGGATCTGCCAATGTGTATGGTGTAAGAGTATTCCATTGTGGCCAATTTCAAGCTACCAACATGATGCGGTAATTTTTAGAAAACTAATATTTTAAATGGTTTTGGGCCTCATCAACATGCCAGGGCCAAAGGGCTGTATCAAAACCCTGCTCTCTTGGGGTTTTTCCCAGCTCCAGGCTTTCATTATCTTCCGTTCCTTCCCCACGGCACCATCGCCTCCCTCTGTTACAGCTTGTGGCATGTAACAAAGCCCTGATTCAAGAGACTGGCTTTAAAAACCAAAGTCTTATTGCATAGAGATGTCTTTCAGTGGCAAATTATCATTGTAAAAGGGTTCTGTCTTTATTGAATAAAATGAATTAAGATTGTCATCTGAAATTCTGAAAGAAGACATAAAATTGGAAACTACACTTAACTGCCCTGAGAATCCTTGAATTTAGGATTGAGAACCAGTTATGTAGTCAATGTTTATAAACAACTCTAGGGGGGCGCTAGGTCTTACTGAGCTTTGTAATCTTGCTCTCCCTCACCTTCAGGCCTCAACAAATGTGGCAGGAAGGCAGGAAGGAGAGAGGGAGGGAGGAAGGGAGGGAGGGAGGGAGGGAGGGTTAACTAACCCAAAAATACCAGCCTCCTCCTGTCCCCATGGAGGTGAGGTCTGAGGATCGGTGGAATCCACAGTCATCAGCACCTGTCTTGGGCACTGCTATGCAGCCTAGCCAGCCCTCATTTTCCCCCAATTCTGTCTTAAATGACAACAGATAGCTCTGCCCAAAGTGAGGGGGCCTAGAAACTGAGCGTTGCTGACTGTCAACATGCACAGCCCACAAAACAACATTGGCGCTCCTGAGCCAGGCGGGCTGGGGGCAAGTGGACCACAAAGCCACTCCCGACAGGCTGTGCTTTCCCTCCTGCCCGACCCTGGCCTCTCCCCAGCCTGCATCCTGAGGGCTGTGCCTGGAACAGAAGAGGCAATGAGGAGGATGCCCTGCAGCCCGCCTGTCCTCTGCCATCCCATGGTCCCCTCAGGCAGAGGGTGACCCATGAACAGCTGCCTCCCCAGGCTCTTCCTGGCTGTCCTCCTATCTAGGTCCCCCCAACCACCCAAGTTTTCTCTGCCTGGCAGGGAGGAGCCACCAGAGTTAAGTGGATTTCATGCTATTTTCAAAGCCATTTTCTACGGAAGCTTTTTTTATACCATTAAACCTACTTTCTGACACTCCTGTCTCCTTGAAAGCTTCCTTCCTCCTCTTCCATGAGATAAACCAGTGATGGGAACATTGAGGTACCCGCTAGTGACACTCTATAGGCATCCTGGGGTGTCCTCAGCCAGGGCTGGGAAGGAGAAATCACACTAGAACCTTCCTGTAGAAGTCAGGCCAGTGAAGGAGGCAGACAGCACCCAGGGCGGGCAGAGGCTCCCCTGAAACACATTCCCCAGCTTGGCTTCCCTAGGCCTTTCAGCCCCATCCTAACAGCTGCCGTGTGTCAGAGCACGTCTCCCTCAGCTTCCCATCCTCCCGCTCAGCCACCACACCGAGGTATTTTACAGTCAGCGACCAGGATCATCCGAGAAATAATTGAGGCGTTTCCCAGAGACCCTCAGGCAGCCTACTGTTCACAGAGCAGAGTTGGCCTCAGGAAGCTCCAAGTTGGGAGGGGTGTCAAGATGAACGATGAGATGCCCAAGCCAGCATATGCTTTCCTTGCAACCCCACGGTGCCTTTCTGTGCATTCCATATGGAAGCCTCTGTCATATTGTGTCAGACCACAGCTGCCAGTAAACCAAGGCCTTTGTGAGGACAAGAGCTGAGGCCAAATGGCTCTGTATCCTCAGTTTATATAGCACAGGGCTCAGCCTATCGTGGGTTGCTGGAGAGGAGCCTATTACATCTGCCAGAGCCCTTTGTGAGCAAAGCTGATGCAGCCACAGCCTGGACCAGACTTGGGCAGGAGAGTGCCCTCACTTCTGACCCAGCTTGAGAGCTGCGCTCAGAGGAAAGGGGGTAGGAGTGGGGTGGCCTGGACCAATCAAATTCTCTTCCTGTGATAACCCAGCAGCGTGGAATCTTATGAACCGTGCAATATTCCTAGGGTCCTGGTGGAATAGAGATGTAGAAGAGAAAATTCTAGGATGGTGCCCCGCTTCTTAGCCAGCTCAGCTGGTAACTTGATGCTGGCAGCAGCCAGGGTGAAAAATAGAGAACAGGTTGGTGGGTATGGGAGCCTGGGCCCAGATTGCCAGATGGTGAGACTGAGGTGCTGGTGGAACATCCATCCAGAAGGGGCAGTTGAGATGAAGTGGATGCTTGGGGCCCAAGAGCTACTCAGGGGCCTGCGTGCTGGACTCCAGATAAATATTTAAGAAGCTTCATGCATTATGGTAGACAATATGACCTCCACCAAATACAGAACCCTGCCCCCAGGGGATAAATACATAGATAAAAAATATTTTTAAATTATTCACATTTTACCTGATTGCTTTTTTATGGTGAAGCTTTTATATTCAAAATGTTCAGAACCAGTGTAACTTTTTTTAAAATATATTTTTATTGATTTTTTTACAGAGAGGAAGGGAGAGGGATAGAGAGAAACATCAATGAGAGAGAAACATCGATCAGCTGCCTCTTGCACACCCCCTACTGGGGATGTGCCCTCAACCAAGGTATATGCCCTTGACTGGAATCGAACCTGGGACCCTTCAGTCCACAGGCCAACACTATCCACTGAGCCAAACCAGTTAGGGCCAGAACCAGTGTAACTTTATAAGAGCACAAGATGTTGGGAAATATAAAGCTAACCTCAAATATTGTTTTCTCCCTTTATTCATTGTTCATTTTAATGGCATTTCTACATGTGCATCAGAGATAAAAGTTGGCACAAAAAAATTCAAATAATTTCAACAAATGTCAACTTCAAAACCAGCATGAAATATTCTTAGCAAATATAGTCACTGCTTATGTGTTTCTGTCTTTCTAAGCAGATTATTTAAAAAACAATAGCCCTGCTTTTCTATATAACTTAATCAGACTTATAAAACCTTGTCCAAATCAATATTGACTTATCAGTTTTACCTTATCTCTCTACGGGTTTGGGGCTCAGTGCTGGTCTCTGACAGAAGACCTATCGGTTTTCGGACAGGAGTGTCTTAAATCTAGATGTAACCTACCTTGAGCAAGTGTCTCCTTAGGCATTAGCTTCCTCTTAAAAATCCAGGGGTTCTCAAACTAGACCACGTTTTTACCAATAGCAAATGCTCATCTAGCAAGGTACAATATTATAGGCATCACTGTAATCCCCATTTTACAGGTGGAGAAGGCAAGGCACAGCAAGGCTAAGTAACTCACCCTCTTCAATGCCTCAGGTGAGAATCAGCAGATCTGGGTGGGGCCCTGGAATCCCCACTACTAACAAGCTCCCCCAGGATCTTCCATCCAGGTGGTTTTTAGACCCCCTAGTGCAGTGGTCAGCAAACTGTGGCTCTGTTGACTAATGAGTTTGCCGACCACTGCCCTAGTGAAACACTGTTCCTGCCATCAGATCTGCTTTGGTTCGAAGAGAGCGGAGAATAGAACAAACAAGAAAATACAGAGCCCCAAGCAGGGCAGTTCTCAGAAGCAAGGTTGGAGCCACCCTCTGACAGCCAAACCAGTCAAGGGGGCTAGATTGGGGGTTGGAAACAGCTGTGCCTACTGGAAATCCTCAATCTGTCTCTTGCTGCATCAGATTGCCACCTTCTGGCTATAGGCAGTCATTGCAAGCCAGGTAGGAGCAGCAGTCCAGTCCCTTCGCCGAAAGTTAAGGGACTACAAAGTAACTTGCTTGGGGGTTCCCAATGTGAGAAAGACAAGCACTGGCAATATGTGGTTAGCATTATGGGACAGATAAAATGAGTGAGGGTTCAGGGGGGAAAATAAGCCTGAGACGTAGGCATGGGCCAGGCTGGTGGGCCTCATTAGTTTGGATTCTGTGCTGAGGGCAATGGGAAATCCAGTAATGGGTTAAGATTTTAGTTAGATCATTCTGGCCTTTGTCAGGAGGATGAAATGGGATAGTCTGAGTGGAAGCAGAGTCCATTTGAAAACCATTCACGTATCAGTGATGAGATCAGCTGCTGGCCTAGATTAGGGGATGACAACGTGGATGGAGAAAAATGGTCAATGAGAAACACTTAGGGAGTAGGATTGGTTTGGATTTCATTCATTCCTTCTTTGAATGGACTGTAGCATCTATGATGTGCCAGGAACTAATCTTCCTGCTGGGAATATAGTGGTGAAAGCAAGCCAAGAAAAAGCCCTACCTTTCATGGAGAGGGCTTGTTTTAATGGGGGGAGGGGAGACTAATAATCATATAAACAAGAAAAACTTCAAGAAAAGCATTCTAGACCAAGTGTAGCATGTTCAAGATCAGAGGCAGCCAGTGCGGTTGTGAAGGGCAAGAGTGGCACAAGAGAAGGCTGAAGAGTCAGCCCAGCCCGTATGGTTAAGTGACTGAATGTCGACCTATGAACCAGGAGGACATGGTTCAATTCCCATCATGGCACATGCCCAGGTTGCAGGCTCGATCCCCAGTAGGGAGTATGCAGAAGGCAGCCAACTGATGTTTCTCTCTCATTGATGTTTCTCTCTCTCTCTCTGTCTCTCCCTTCCTCTCTCTGAAATCAATAAAAACTTTTTTTTTTTTTTTAAGTCAGGGGCCAGATTATGAAGGCCTTTGTAAGGCAGTGCAAAGAATTCTGAGTGAAGGGAAGCCACTCAACATTTTAGACAAAAAAGGGACAGAATCAGATTTTATTTAAAGATCTCTCAGGCTGCTCTATAGAGAACAGATTATATGGGGCAAGAGTGGAAGCAGGAAGACTTGTAGGAAGCTGAGATGTGGACCAGGAGAAATGATGGCAGCAGCATGAGAGCGGGAATTCTAGGCATATTTTGGAGTCAGAGTCAACAGGATTTGCTGATGGATTGGATGTGGGAGTGAAAAATAGCAGAACAAAGGATGGCTCCCCCAAACCACATGGAAGACAGCAAGCGAAGGCCTGGCCGTAAAGCTCAGCCCCACTGGAGGGAGGGGCATGCAAACTAATCTCTCAGTTTTCTTATCAAAGACTGGGCCCATCCTGCCTGGGCTCAGGGCAGCCTTGACCCTCTCCCTGGCCTGGCCTCTAGTGCACTTCGCCAGTTTTCTCCCCTGGGAGAAACTGGGAGGCAAGTTTCCAGACAGCCGTAGCCCCGCCCCCAGCTGGAAGAACACCCACTTTTCAATCCAATTCTAAACAGAATGCCCAGAATCAGCCCCCTCATTCTCCAAGCCCTGGACCTAGGCGTGTCCCAGCAAGACAGAGAAATGATCCCTCTCAGACCCCTTAAACTCAAGGAGAATGTGCGAATGGGCAGTTTTATCCCAGCAGAACAAATACCAGAGACCAAGGGCTGTGGGCACCACATCATTTTATTTCTTTAGTTTTCCAACTTCATTCGTGGACAATGCAAATTCAAGTATTCCACCTGCCTGGCCACTGTGTGGTCCCTCCCTGAAGATGGGGCCCAGGCTCTGACGGAGCGGCTCAGCAAAGACAGGGGTTCCCAAGAGCAAGCCCGACCGGCAGCGGACCGCCGATGGGCCAGGCACCAGCAAGCAGGCTCAGCGCCTCTCCCTCAACCCTGACCACGCTGCTTGCGAGGACCAAGCCAGCCCTCAGAGGCCCTTGTTCTTCCTATACATCCTGCTGCTGCTCACACTGAGCCTGACTCCCTCTCCCATGGGGATGCCACTCAGAAGCCACTGCCCCGCTCCACGGTTGATCTCTCATGCTCCTTAGGGAAATGTATTTGAGTAAGGAGAGTGCCAAGTCCCAAAAGGAACTGAAGATGCATATTCTGCCCAAGAGGCAGACGGCCATGCTATAATACTCCTTTTGTCCCCAGAAAAACAAAACAAAACGAAAGCAGCTTTAGCTAACCAACCCTCTTCCAGACCTCCCCCCAACACATAGAGCTTCCAATACCAGCCAAGTGGGCCCAGCCAACCCACTTACATCAAAATAAAAAACCAAAACCAAGACACAATCAAAATAAGAAGGGCAAACAACTGAAGAGACCGCCTCTGGTCATGGGACTCTCTGCAGCAGACCAAGCGGCTGATGTCTGGCTCTCTCTGCCCTGGAGCCAAGAGCCAAGAAACAACACAAATCTGCCTTTGGGTTCAGGGGAGACACTGCGGGAACCAGAACAAAGCGCATCCTGGCCAAGCCAGGGGCAGCTCGGGTCCCTGACCCTCTCCCCAAACTGGTCCCCCTCCCCCCAGCCCCTCCGCCTCACCCGGTCAGCCGTCCACCAGGGTGAGGCCGTCGTACAGAGCTCGCTTCCACATGTAGTAGGTGGAGCGGGCGGTGAGGGGGAAGAGGGCGCTGAACTCCTTGTAAGAGGGGAAGCTCTTGGACTGGAAGCACTTCTGCAAGAAGAGCTTGGCCTGAGCCTTGAACTTCGTGGTGGCGAGCATGTCCATCATCAGCACCTGGCTGTCCCTGCCACCTGCCGCCGCCGCCGCCACAGGGTGGCTGGGCCAGGACCCACTGTGGGGCCATCCCTGGGCCGTGGCCCCCTCGGGCAGGGCCCGCTCTCTGGAAGGACCCCCCTGGGCCTTCCCTGGATCCTCCCCTGGAGGAGCTGCAGCTGGGGCCGTGGCAGCTGTCACATTCCTGCCAGCCCCTTCCTCTCGCTTCGCCTCAGCCTCCTGCACCCCCCTTTTGCCCGAGGCAGGAGCCTGGGTCTGGAGTTTGGACAGGCTTCTGGGCCAACCCCGGGCAAGACCCTTCCAGACCCAAAAGGTGGATGGGGACAGACTAGGGTAGCGGAGGCGAAAACGACAGAAGGGGAGGTGCCCACTGAGCACCTGCTTGCGGGCAGCCCTGCGCAGACGCCTCTGCTGACGGGACAGGGGCATCCTCCGGGGCAGGAACTCCTGGGGGGTGGGTGACCCCCCCACACCTGTTGCTTTCCCTGGCCCCTCTCCCACCTCACCCTTCTCAGGGAGCAGAGCCTCTTCCTCCCCAACAGATGCTGCTGGCTGGGGAGCCTGGGCTGTGGAGGGGGCTGGGGCCGGCTTGAAGCTGGGGTTCCTCCGGAGGGCCTTCCGGCGCCAGTTGTAGTAGGTGGAGCGGGAGATGCCAGGGAACCTGCGTTTGAAGCAGCGATAAGGCACCAGTGTGTTCAGGGAGATGCAGTGCTCCAGGTACAGCTTGGCCCGCTGCATGAGGACCATTCCAGGGCTTGACACAGGCAGCATGGAGCACCCCAGCCCCTGGGCAGCCGGCTCCTCTGGCAGCTTCTCCTGCGGCTCCACACCCAGCGCCTCCCTGGGGGCCAGGGGCTGGCAGGCGCCAGTGCCCAGCAGCTCGTTCTTCCAGGCGTAATAGGTGGAGCGGGAGATCTCGGGGAACCTCTGGAGAAACTGCTGCAGGGACATGAGGCCCCCACGGTGGACACTGTCCTGCAGGACATGCTTGGCCGAGCAGAGGGTGGCCAGCTTCTGCTGGTGCTCCTGGGACTGTCGCCGCCAGCGGTAGAAGGTGCTCTTGGTGACGCTGTAGCGTTCACGGAAGTGGGAGTAGCTGAGGCCAGGCTCCTGGGTGAGCAGCTCCGGGGTCTTGACTGGCGGTGGCGCCGGAGCGGGAGGAGCGGGAGGAGCTGGGGCAGGAGGGGCAGGAGGGGCAGGAGGAGCCGGAGGAGCCGAGGCAGGAGGAGCAGAGGCCAGGCAGGTAGCATCTTCAGCCTCCACCTCCTCCAGTCCCACCACAGGGGCAAAGTACTGGTGGCGGAAGAGGTGCCTGGTCAGGGGCTGGCCAGCCCACATGATGTGCAGCGTGGCCGGCACGTGGTCACAGCGGCGGGGCCGGATGATGCGGTTAAAGTAGGGCCGGATCTTGAGGTTGCGCATGGGGTAGATGGAGTAGATGTTGCGCTGAAGGATGGAGGCGAGGGCGTACAGGTGCCACACGTTGGAGAAGCTGTTAGGGAAGCAGGTGGCCTTGACGTCCGCATCGAAGATGGCCTCCAGCGTGGCGGACGGCAGGCTGGTCATCTCGGGGGACTCCTCGGAGCAGAGGGAGTAGCGCACGGCCTGCAGCATCACCTTGGAGTCGATCATGCCCTGCAAGTAGTACTGTCTGTGCAGCAGCATCTCCACCACGGTGCGCGCCCGCAGCTCCAGGCTGAGGCCGGCGTCGCCCCACAGCAGCATGCTGGCCGCCTCGAACAGCAGGCTGCCCTCGCCCTTGCACCGCAGCGGCAGCATGCTCCTGGGAGCATCCTCTGGGTACAGGCTCAGGGCCACCGAGTCCACCTCCAGCACCTGGCGGCTGGGGCCTCCCTCCCGGCAGGTGGGGAGGGTGAAGGAGGACAGGACCTGCTTGGCCTCCAGAGCAGCGCCCACCAGACCCTCCAGGCCCTCGGACTCCACGGCTTCCTGCAGCTCCTGGAGGACCTGCTGCACCAGCTGCTCCCGGGATGTCATCCTGCCAGGGCAAAGGGCAGAGAGCAGAGGTCAGGACAAGAACCCAGACGGCACCAGCAAGGGTATCCCATCCAGCCCTGCACCTTCTCCCTGGAGATAATGTGCCCCACCCCCATTTCCTCCCAGGGTTTATTTCGTCCTTCAGGGGTACCAAGAGCTTGGTCTTCTTGGTTCTGAAGAAGTCACTTAACTCTCTAAGCTTCAGGTTCTTTCCCTGTGTTTAAAAAAAAAAAAAAAAATCTACCTTATAGGGTTGTTGTAGGTATAAATGAAACAATGAAAGGAAAGGAGGGAGACATAGATACACACACACTTTTATATCCACCCCTATAATAGTGCCTGGCACATTGTGAAGTACTGTAGAAGTGTTAGGTATTATATATTCGAGTATTATCTAGTACTATATAGATTATATAGGACAGCCATAAAAGCTGTACCTCTGTACCTGGTAAAGACTTACAATCACATGTAGCCAAAATTGCCCTGTCTTTCCCTAGAACAGTGATTCTCAAGGACCATACTTGGGGTTCCTGGGACTTTTTCAGGGGGTCTGCAAGTTAAGCTATTTTCATAATAATACTAAGATATACTAAGCCAACGCTAAGATCGTTGCCTTTTTCACTGTATAAACACTTGATTAAAACGGTGGTACCTTAGTATGAATCAAATTGTGCTAGAAGTCATTACCTGATTTACCACCATGCAGTTGCAGTTAGGAAAAAAACCAAAAAGCTAGGTTCACTCAAGAAATGTCCTCGATTGCTCTGGTCAGCGTTGCTCAGTAGTTAGAGTGTCAGCCCACACACATACCTGGGTTGCAGTATCTGGGTCCCAGGTTTGATCCCCAGCCTCGACTGGGGGGCTGTAGAGGAGGCAACCAATCGATGTGTCTCTCACATTGATGTTTCTCTCTCACTCCTTCCCTCCCACTCTAAAAAAACAATGTCCTTGATGAAGCCATAAAGATTATTTTTCTTAAATCACAACCCTTAAAAACACAACTTTTCAATATTGGGAGTGACAAAATGGGGGGTACACACAAAGCATTTCTGCCACACACTGAAGGTCTCATATGATACTTGTATGATGAACTAGCTGCTCTTATTTTACCATTTTACTTCAAAGGAAGATTGAGAGACATTAGTCTTCTAGGCGAGTATATTTAGTAGACATTTTCTCAAAAATGATAAAGTGAGCCTGTCACTTTAAGGAAAACTACCATTTGCTGCCAGTGAAATTTTGAGCTTTCATTTG